>NC_135314.1:36387963-37025236 GCF_048772815.1 Callospermophilus lateralis
TGGAAAAAGCCAGCGCCATGGGAGACCTTGGCCAAGGTTTTTTGGGACCCTTCCTGGGGAGGCTGGATACTCCCAGGGCTGGAAAGAGGTGAGTGGAAGGGAGGGTAAGTGTCTCTCTAGCAGCCGAGTCTTAAGGTGAGAGGACTAGGACTTTCGACTCTGCCCAAGGAAGGAGTACCTGAGGGCCACCGTAGCCTGAAAGGCTGTGGTGGGGTGCTTTCCTCCCTGCAGGTGGGCAAAGAGATTTGCCCGAAGATAATCAACATATTGCAAGAGGGTGGATTCAGGGCACTGGGGGTGAAAAGATTGGAGGCCAGAGGCCAAGGTTTGTCCAAAGAGGTGTGGACTATCTCAAAATCCCTGAGGAAGGACAGTCCAGGTTAAAGGCATTTAAAAGATATCCTTTAAATCTATGACTGAGAAGTGGGTGGCAGTGTGGGGGATCTGAGACTGCAGGGGTATGGGTTGGGAACCAAAGGATGTATGTTGTAGGCCCAAAAGAACTTTATGGGCCTAACAGAGGTGTTGATGAGTCATAGGTAGGACCTGTTGGGTTTTTTTACCCCTAGTATGGGAGTATTGTAAGGGGAATGAGCAGGACTGAGGTACCCCTTGCTAAGAAGGTCCTGAATAATTAGGAAATGGTGGAGGGGGTGTGGGTATCCCATATAATCGGGTCAACCAGGTTAGTATGGTATTTCATGTCAGCCTCACAAGTGGAGCAGAATGGCCAGTTTTCTGCCAAAAGGGCCAGAAAAGATGAACAGGCCGATTCTGGGGCCTGACTGATGCCAGGAGCCCGATTGTTGATTGTTGTATTGAATTTAGAGAGAATACATCGGCCAAGCAAAGGAACTGGACATTGGGGCATAACTAGGAATGTCTGAGAGAATGGGAAGTTTTCTACGGAACAGAGTAATAGGGGAGTCTTTTTTGGATAGATCGTCTTTCCTCCTATTACCACGACAATAGGAGAGGTGGACGGCACTGTTTGCCCCCAGAATTCTGTCAGGACTGAGAAGGTAGCCCTGGTGTCAAAGAGAAAGTCAACCTTGTGTCTGTCCACCTGAATCCGCACCCTGGGTTCCTGTCTATTGATTGTTACGGCAGGGGACAAGGACCCAATGCACCGTTAATTGATTGCTATGCCCAGAAGGTTGGAGGGTTCCCTGGCCATAGGCCTCCTATGGGATCTAGGACAGTCAGAGCCCCAATGACCTTGATGTTGACATTTAGGATGTGAAGTATGCAGAGTGCGTGGTGTGGGGCATGTCCTGGCCAAATGTCCCTCCTTGCCACACTTGAAGCAGACACAAGGGGGGGGGGTGTTGGTGATGGGCAGCGACCCGAGGAAGCACCCTGCAGGGTGAGCATCTGAAATTTCTCAGTCTGCGGGGTGGCAGGGCCTTGTTTGAGCTTTCTTAGTTTGGCCCAAATGTCGGGGTAGCTCTGCAAGAGGAAATATGTCATAAGGATATGATGGCCATCTGGGGTTTTGGGATCTAGGTTACTGCTGAAGGGCTTTTGTAGTGGATCCAGAAATTCCAGTGGGGTCTCTTGTAATTTTTGGAAATTGACAGCCTTACGTGCCAATTTTTTGAGTCCAGCAATAATACATGTGGAGAATCGGTCCCTACTCTGTATGCCAGCTTGTGTATTATAAGTCGGGAGTTTGATCTGGGGCAGCAAGTGGCCCCAGAGGGTGATTGGGATTAACTCGGTGAGTTTCATCCACATGGGCTCTGGCAAGTTCCCAGACTCTGGTATGTCATTCCTCAAGAAGGAGAGTATTAGCCAATAACATATAAGTGAGGCTATAAGCCTGGAGGACCCATTGAAACTCTATTCTGTGGTGAATGAGCCCAATCTTTTCTTGAGTTGTGTGAGGTCTTTCATAGAGAATGGGACATGTACCCGGATAATGCCCTCAGGTCCAACAACTTCTCTTAAAGGGGCCATAGTTTGTGGGACTAGGGGCAGGACCTAGTTTGGGGGGAATTAAAGGTGTTGGCCGAGTCAGGGGGAGCACCTGAGGGGCTGGACGGAGCCGACGGGGAAGGTCAGTAGGGAGGAGGTTCATCTGCTGGATAGGTCAGGGTGATAACGAAGTAGAGAAAAAGCCTCAACATAGGATCTCCTTCCACTTTTTTGAGTGCTCACAGAAGTTAAACAGATCTCTGAGAATTGCAGGATCTAGGGATCCTCCCGGGGGCCATTGACTTTGATTGTCTAATTGATAGTAAGGCCAATCTTGTGTGCAGAATTTAATAATGGGGAGTCCATAGGGAGGGAAGAAGAGGCTCCCATAGTCAGGAGAGTGACAAGGGTGGTTAAGAGAGAGAGAGAGAAAGAGAGAGAGAGAGAGAGAGGAGTGCCTGTTCTTCCACCCCTCAGGACCTCCTGCTCATGAACCGAGTTCCAGAGAGTCCACCGTGACCATGAAGGTCATGGTGGGATGCGTTCTCTCCTCCAGATTGGGCGTCAGATTTGCTGGATGATCATGGTCAAAGCCCATGTGTAGCGCATCTGAAGTTGGATACCCGATAGGGGAACTCACCTACTGAAGAGCCAGTGTTGTGTGAGTAGTAGCAATGCTCGTAAGAGTGGACTAGGGTGGCAAGCCTTGAGAGAGGGGGCCTCGAGCAGCGAGGAATTCCCCTTTCCAGGTTTTGGCACCAATGAAAGAATGATCAGACTTGCCGTCAGCCTGTTTACTGAGGAACAGCTCTGCATATTTATAGAGCCTGGGGTGGTTTGACAGTTATGACAGTTTAATGGTTGAAGGTTTGACAGTTGGCATGGGGTGCCTTTTGATTGGTGGGTAAGGATCATGTGAGCCAGCAGGGCTAGTTTGATTGGTGGGTAAGGATCATGTGAGCCAGCAGGGCTCACCATTGCACAGCAGGATCATGTGAGCCAGCAGGGCTCACCATTGGATGGCTATTCTTGGGGGATGGGAAAGTTAGTCTTTGGAGCCGGGGCAACTCCCAACAATGTTCAACTTCTTTCTTTAGTGTTATGTGGGCTTAATTGTAGAATCCTTTAACTCTTTTGTTACATTGATTACTAATTATTTTATTTTTTGGAGGTTATTCTGAGTGGGATGGCTATTACAATTTCTCTTTCAGTTGATTTATCATTGGAATAGAGGAACACAACTGACCTATCAGTGTTAATTTTGTATTCTGCTACTTTACTGAATTCATTTTTGAGTTCTAGAAGTTTTTTGGGGGGTCTTCTAAATATAGGATCGTGTCATTGATAAACAGGGATAGTTGGAGCTCTTCTTTTCCTATTTGTACTCCTTTGATTTTTTTTCCTTTAACCTAATCGGTCCAGCTAGAGTTGCAAGAAGTATGTTGAATAGAAGTGGTCAAGGTGGGAATCCTTGTCTTGTTCCTCTTCTTAGAGGGAATGCTTTAAAATTATTCTTCATACAATCCTTACATTTTGACTATAAATAGATGGAATTGAGTCATATTTTTTATGGCATCACCAGTAATTTATAACTCACTGACTTTTAATTCTGTGTCTATAACCAAGGTCTCCGTTTTTAACATATAGATTTGTATATTCAGATGTGTTATTTCATCCTCACCTGAATGTCACACAGGACCACAAAGTTGGCATGTTCAAACTAGACTCATTGGTGTTTGCACCATTCTTTATGTCTTTCTCCATTTTAATCCAATGTTCCCATTGGTTGAAAGATTTCTCTTGTAATCAAGATAAGAATATAGAAAGAAATAACCCTAGACATTTTCATGAATTTATGCAGTTTCATTGCCACTTTTTACATGATATAATGAAGGTTAAGTTCATGTCCTTTGTGGGCAAGAGAACCACATTACTTCCCATATTGTAGCTGAAACATCTAGAATAAATGGATTGCAATAACACTTTTGGGACAGATGCCTTTGGTCTTTGAATTGTATGGAGGAGCTAGGCCTGCAAGTGGTTCCTGAATTCCTCAAATTTCATTGTGATAAATCAAGTATATCTCAATTTTATAGGTTCATATAACCACCTTTAATTTCTCCCAGTGCTTTTTAAAGTATAGCTACCAGGGGTAGAACTTACTGAGTAATTTCATTATCACTCTAAATAAGAGTGGTTTCCAGATATATTCTTCTGAAGGAAAAATGTGTAACTGAAGTTAGGAAAACAATAACAACAACAAAAGTATGAAAGCAATTCCTGAAAAATCAAATCATCAGAGAACCTAATACCTAATTTCCTATAATAAATTTTTCTTTTAGTTTATTTGCTTTATTAGATTTGTTTTATATATTAAAACAAAGGTGAAAGCAATAGCAGAAGGCTGGTTTTATAGTCTTCTGAATCTACACAAGTACAAGTTGAGTAGACTAAAGCCCCTGGGGTGGTGTACAGGTCCTTGGCTAAAATTGTGCTTCTTGAGTCCATTTGATTCCTGCTGGAATTTCTCATACTTTTGTAATCTAAAGTGTGCTGCATTATAACAAACATTTCCCTAGACCAGCTACCCTTTCTTACCTTGAGAATCAATCATGTGCAAAGTAGTCTAACTCTCTTTATAAGCTTCCTTTAAATAGTTCATTATAAAAATAAAAGTTTCTTTTAATATATATAATAAATATAAAATTACAGTAACATACTGAATATGCTTATTTAAACTTTATATATTCTTTCAAGGATGCTGATATATTTTTTGCATCCTAGAGAAAGCATTAAAAATCTCTGTAATATACAATGATAATGACTATTTAATTCTTCTGATACCTTAAACAATAGATAACTATTTGAAGTAGGCAAGTTTGTAGCTAGCATTTTACTTCATATTTTCTGAAACATAAAGTTAATGTATTTGCATACTAAATAATAAGTCGATTTTAACTATTATTTTGCAAAATCAGTAGTGAAAGTGCTTGTATTTTATGAGGTCAACAAAGATTTCTCAAGGTGATCCAATACATGTGTCTGATGCAGAACTGATCTTGTTATAGGTGTGAGATTATCTTACTTTAAAACCCAAATCCTGCTATTAAATCACCAACAAAGCTTTCACTTCAAATATGGGCTTTAAATGCATAACACAACAGAAGGACAATTAAAGATAGTCATAGCCTATTATCATTGCCATTGGTTCTGCTAATGAGTTCTGTGACTTGTTTCAGACTCAAAATGCTACTCCTGAGAAAGCTTATCAACCTAAGTAAGTGAGTCTTTATCACTTTGCCCTTAAATAGCTGGTGTTCTGCGCCTTTGAGTTTGGGGAGCAGTGCTAAAAGAAACTCTTTATAAAAGAGCTATTAGTCTTGTGCAGTCTAGGATTTGACAGCTCATGAGGTTACACAGACCATTACATTACCAACATCATTTCCAATTCCTTAGGCATCTCCTCCAGCCCCTCTGGAGAATACCTCAGTTCTCTCTTTTCTCTTATTATTATTTTTTTCTTCTTTTCTTTCTTTCTTTCCACCACTCTATATTAGATTTCTGTATTAAAAACATATACTCTTTGTTTGGAAATTTTCATCCTAAAAGCCTATTTTTATACCTTCTATATTAATACCTTATTGATGTTTTAAGTGTGAAAGAAATAATGCAACTAACAAAAAAAATGAAACGTTTTTCATTTGCTTTAACAGAACAATCAATGAATTACATTTATTGAAATAAGACTGAAGGATTATAATCATTTATTAGCATTATTGTTTGTAATTTTTAAATTTTTTATGTAACTAATTGTTCTCTGAGCTTCTAAAGAGGAATAAATTAGGCATTTAAGTTAAAAAATGAATATAGGTATTTCTCAAAAGGAAAATAATATAGGTTTTGTTTTATATTAAATGTCAGTGTTTGATGCTGTATTTAACAAGTATATATGCTTAGTACTTCCATATATGCATATGTATTTTTAATCTCAATTTCATCTATAGACCCTGTCATATATTTAAACTTATATGTAACAGTGATGTGTCAAAACATTACATAGTACCCATTAAAATGTATATTTTTATGTTTTTATTTATATGAGTAACCAATTAGAAAAATAAAAATAGCAGTGATATATTTCCCATTTATATTTTAAATTTTTTGGAGAAATGACTGAATCAGGATATCTAGACTCTGATTAAGAAAGAATAAAACCATTATCTATTTCACTGATCTGGATTTTTATATTGAATATATTTTCTAAACTTTAAAGAGAAAATGGATAATTATTTTTCATTTTAGTGTGACCATCTGATGGAGCAATGCTACATTTCTCAGGCATTGAACTTGACAACTCTAGTCATAGATTCTGTGTGTTGTGGGTACAAAGACATCACAAACAAATTGAAAGTTATCTAAAGTCAAACTCTGAAGTAATGCAACCATTCTTCTTTGTTTATTTATTTATTTTTCTTTCTACTTATTCTTTTCCCCTTTTCCTATACCAGATATTTCATCCTGGTTATGTTCAAAGATTTGTAAAACATAAGAATTGAGTGAGAAAATAGAAGAGAGTGGCATTCCACTTGGAAACCACAGCCTTATTAAGCTCCTGTGCTATTGGGCTACTTGTGCTCTGGCTTTATAAATCAGATGTGTTGAGATGAGATGAAGGTCATAGACTCAGAATGTATACTCTTGACTAGATCCTCTTAACATTCCAAATTATTTTAAAGCTGTTGAAATATCATCATTTTATTTTAAGAGCATTTAACCATCTTAGGAATACTCAGAATCTGACCAAAATATCATCATGACCCAGAGAAAGTATCTTAAAGAGTGGAATTCTGTGCGACTCAATTGGTTCAAGGATTTTCCCAAGCATTCTCCCTTTGGGGATTGCTGGATTTATTATCCTCCTTTAAAAGACCCTAATTTCACTTATGTCTTGGATTCTTATTTCATGGCTCAAAGATTAGTGACATCTTTGTCTCCTAGCATTTCTGCACTTCTGGTGGCAATAAGAAATGTCTGAGTTCTAAGATAAATACTAAAGACACTAGATCAGAATAACTTTGGGTATACAAATCCCTATTATTATACTCAATTTTTGAAAATAATATCTTTCTTCAAAAGTTTACAAGTTTAATTAATATATTTTATTGTAATTTCCCGAGTAGTATTTATCATGTTATGATAAATAAAATCAATATTTCCTCAATAAACGCTGTAGCTTTTTGTAGGATTTACATGTTAAGAAAAAACAATTGCTGGACTAGCAAGGGTAAACACTTCTAGGTAACCTAGGAATCTTATTCTGAAATCATGTTTAACTATTCTTCATTTTAGTTTTGTGATTTTCTGTACATTTTTTATTCAAACTTGTGAAAAATGATTCCAAGGAGTTTAAATTGGAGGAGATTTTAAATTTGGCATGAGATCCATAAATTTTGCTTAGAAAAATATAATTTTGAAAAGTCTGTTTTAAAAATCTAAAATAGGCTCATTGCATTATATATGCCTATAATCTGTAATCTCAGCATTTTGGTAAACTAAGGCATTGTGATTGAAGAGCAAAATCATCAAAAAATGTTTCAGAAATTTCTTCATATACTGAAATTTGATGCAAATATTTTTGAAAGGTGAATCATAATGTTTCCATTTTTTAGTATTAATCTATCTTGGTTACACCTATATTAAAAAAATAACTGTTTTAGAAAAAAGTCTCTTTTCTAATGGATAAATATGCCAAAAATAGACCTTATATAGATTGTTTTTATTTAAAAAAAATGAATTAACATTCCTTGTGAACCATATGGCAAAGCAAGACTTTCTAACAATCACCTATAGTGGAATATTTTATGAATTTCTTTCTTTCTTCCTTCCTTTCTTTCTTTCTTTCTTTTTTTCTTTCTTTCTGTACTGGGAATTAAACTCAGGGACATTTTCAACCACTGAGCCACATTCCCAGACCTATTTTATATTTTATTTAGAGACTGGGCCTCACTGAGTTGTTTTGTGCCTTGCTGTTGGTGAGGCTGGCTTTGAACTTGGGGATCCTCCTGGCTTAGCCTCCAGACCCACTGGGATTACAGATGTTGAGTCACTGCGCCTAGCCTGAATTTCTTTGAAGGGAATCCAACATGCACTCTGTGTGTTTTAATGGATATTTAGTTATATAGTACAAACGTTGAAGTATGTTTGACAGCATGTGCTATGAAAACAAACCAAGATGAACCAAAGAAGAAAAGGAAAGATTATTTATTCTGAGCTTGTGTGGGCAAAGTAGTCAGTCACTATAACTTCTGATTCAATAAAAACGTAGAAGCCAGAGAAGACTTGGACAACTTTGTAAAGAATGAAAAAGTAATTTCCATGGATGCCCTGTTTTGAGGCTGCTGGCAAGAGGAAGTTATAGGAGTGTTTATGAGAAGCACAACGTTCTTTAGGATTGGTTGTGGGTGCATATTTGGCTTTATTTGGTTTGGTCCTCAGTTGGAATTGGCAATAAAAACTAGGGAAACTGTCAGTTATTAATCAAGGCCTGGCCATGCTGGGATGATTGTTATAAAAGTTATCATTCATTTTCCTGGATTATTACTAGAGATGAGGATCTGAGCAGGCCAGTTTCCTGGGTTGTTTACTGTGGATATAAGGTTTACCTTGCCGGAAAGGATGCTGAAAGTTTGGGATCAAAGTTATACTTTTATGTTTGTTCCAATCATTTCCCATTTGTATATTTATTCTATTGGTGCTAATAAAAACTCAATTAAGAAAGAGTTGGAATTAAATATTACAAACCAAGATTCTATGACCTTCTTTTATGAGTTCAGAGAACATTTTCCCATGGATCAATGATAAACATAAGGGAAAGAATAATGCACTTTCTTTCATATAAATATCATTCAGATTATATTTATTTAAACAAAATTTATTTCACCAAAGCCTCAACTACTCAACATCTAGGAAAAAGTTATTTTTCCCCACTCCACTAACCTTAAAACAATTAAAGTCATTTTATTAAAGCTTTATTAACTGCAAGAAATCCTGCACTATTATTTTAAACATAGCTGCCAAAAATAGAACTAAGAGGATAAAAACATCAATTTTTTAGGACATTTGTTTAATATGTACTGTATAAAGACATTGTGCTCATAGTAATCAACAAAGCAGAAAAGTTATCTGCACTCCAAAGGGCCTAATTCTAGTGATGAAAAGACAGATATTAGCAAATGTATAGGAGATTATATCTATAAAATGATGATTATTCTGTTTCCCTAAAAGTTAAGAACAAGAAACAATATAAATTTCAATCTAAAAATTTTAAATTTACTTAATTTAATTCTTTTAAGTTTAAAAGAAAAACATTAATTTCATCTACTCCATTTCTATCATAATAAGTTTAATTACTGTTAAATTTTGAGTTTACTATTGCAGTCTCCTTTGAACAAAGTCAATTCAAGAAAAAAAATATAATTTAGTAAATTGCATTTCCTACAATCTCCCTTCAAAAATAAACATTATATGGTTCAACAACCCCTAAAATAATTTGAACTTTTTTTCTTAGAGTTAAATTAGTGACTTTCCTGTTTTTACTACTATATAAGGTTTTATGATATTTTGGGGTAAATTCATAAAATTTGCATGCTTCTGAAAAACTAAATAATATGAGCAAATTCCTGAGTAAGGATGTAGAAATCAAGTGAAAATTGTATCTGAATATGTATGTGTAAAATATTCACTTTTGTTTAGATTTATAAGAGGAGATTCTTTGACTAATGATACCAGTATTATATTTTTTATTCTCTTTTAAAGGAACAATACTGTTTCTATTTTTTTTTTAAACTAAGGATTGTGAACCCAGGAGCACTTTACCACTAAGCTACATCCCTATTCCTTTTTTTAAAATTTTTTATTTTGAGACAGGGCCTCACTATGTTGCTGGTTCAAGACCAGCCTCCAAAAGGGGAGGCTGGTCTTGAACTTTCGATCATCCTGCCTCATCCTACTGAGTCACTGGGATCATAGATCTGTGCCACCATGCCCAACAAAGAACAATAATCTTCAACCTATCACTATATGAGACTGTTTTAGACTTCATCTCCAGAAAAGTATAACTTATTTTTTTCTTAGAACATTGATCACCAGTGACTGGTAACAGTATAATTTATACCATTGGTCTTCTTGTAAAATTTATTTCTAATTTGTCAGCTTCATCTGTTCTGCTCTTCAGAGATATATAATAAATTACAATAGATGTTCAGTACATTAATCACTTTGACATTTGTCCTGAAAAAATACAGAGAAAAATTGATACGATGTTCTACGTTTTAGTGTATTAATATTGATAAAAAATACTTATAATCAGATATTCTGTCCACTTCTATACATTGGGGAAATATATAGTTAATTTTGTTCATAATAACCACAATTTACCAGAGAACTCATAAACACTTATTAAAGAAGTAATTAAAAAAACCCTTGCGTTTTTAATCTAATAATTCACATTGCATTTATTTTACTTTTCCATTATGGATGAAATTTATTATATAAAATACAGAAAAACAGACAATAAATGCACTTTCTAAAATTCATTACTAGCATAGGTTTTCAAAATTCTCTTCATTCGTTGTTTTTTATGTACACTATTTTATTTCTCTTTTCTGAGTCATGATCATGTGTGTGTGTGTGTGTGTGTGTGTGTGTGTGTATGCATTCAGTAGTCCATAAAATTTGTTCATTAAATATATCTCTATCTCTCCATGGAACTCTGGGTACCTATGTTTGCAGGGCCCAAAATGCTCTCAAGTGGTGTAGCCTTGAGACTTGGCTGATAGCATGTGAAGGCACATTATGTGTGCTACTTTCTGGGCAAGTTTTAGCAGTAATTGTGAGAGCATCATGTCTCTTTTCCTGTGGCACTGACCTCGTGGAAGAATCTGTCTTAATGAGGCTTCTCAGCCTGAGACTCTTGGAGAAACACCAAGAGTCCCCTTGATAACCTGCAACTATTTCTATAGTATAAATGAAAACTTAATATTGGTAGTGTTGAGAATGCAAGATTAAGGTTAATTTTATTATGAGATCACGAGATCACAATAGAGCCTGTCTGGATTGACATCTATCTTGTCTCCTGTTTTATTTTATTTCAACATCAAAATCTATGAAATAGTCCTGTTGTTTAAACTCTTCTTTAAATAAATAAAAAAGTCCAACATAATTCACCTAAACAATATCTTATTTTTTAAAACTTACTTTTTGTAGCTGTTATGAATTTTGTGAAGAAAGTTCTTATGTAGTAGAGATCTTGCCTAGCATATTCTAAGTTCCTTCCCCAGCACTAAGAAAGAAAGAAAGGGAGGAAGAGAAAGGGGAAGGGTGGAGGAAGGGAGAGAGAAACAGAAAGAAAGAAAAAGTATGTTTGTGTCATTGTTGATTTATTTGTTAATTTTTGTCTCCTTAGGGTTTTTTTATACTTCTGTCATTATCAGGTCACATAATTTCTTATATATACCTGAAAGTCGATTCCCAAAACAGCTTATTGATTATTCATTATTTTCAATATCATATTCTCATCAGTATTTGGTGAAATTCTTTTTAAAAATGTTACTGATTTGATACATGAAAAACACCAACTCATTTAATTTTAAACTGTTCATTTATAGTATTACCTAAAAAAGTCTAGAACAAAAATATTACTATTCAATCTCATTTCTTTAGCAAGAACTTTATTTTTAAATTTTAAAAGTATGATTTTTTCATTTATTTATTTGTTCTTTTTAATTATTCATGGCAGTAGAATTCAATTTGATGTAATATGTATTATTATAGTTAGAACTCCATTTTTGTGGATTTGCATGTGGAGGGAATTCAATGTAATGTTTTCATATGTGTGCATAGGAAAATAAAAGAAGACTTACTCTTGCACATTTACTTATGAACCAGAAGAATGAATTGCATGTCAACTTTATGTATATATGTGTTAAAAGAAAGGCAGAAACTTTGTTTAGCCACTGGAAGATATGATCACATAAAGCCACTGAACCATCCCAGCAGAAGTCCCTTAGAACTAGATTCCCACCAAAATCCAGGTAATTATAAAAATAAGTCATCTGAATATAGCCAAATTGATGGCATGTTGAATTATGATATAATAATTTTTTTCAAATATTGGGGTGGCTCGTTAAGCAAGAATAATACATAAATTACTTAAATAGGGATAATCACCTTCATTCATAGTGTCTCTGAATTGAGTCTCCCATTCAATAATCACTCTTCTGTAAACCATGAACACTTATTAAATACCAATTTTATGCCATTGTATTAGTTCTCTTTGTGTTGCTGTTACCAAAATGCCTAAAAAGAACAACTTAGAGGTTCATCATTTTAGAGGTCTCAGTCTATGGTTGGTTGACTCCATTGCTCTAAGTCTGACATGAGATAGAATATCATGATGAAAGGGTATGGTGAAGGCAAGCTGTCAGCTCATGGTAGTCACCAGAATGAAAGCATGGGGGGACATAGACAAATATATAATCCCAAGGGCAAATTCCCAGTGAACTACTGCCTTCAGCCACACCCTACCTGCAATTATCACCCAGTTTAGTAGTCCTTTCAAATTATAAATTCATCAAATGTATTAATCCATGGATTAGGTTACACAAATTGTAATCTAATTCTTTCAGTGTTAAACATTTTTGCTTTAACAAAAGAAATGTTTTGGAGGATAACTCATCCATACCAGAATAGACACTTAAATCATACCATTAAAGCAGTAAAATCGTCATGTGCTTGCCTATTGTCTGTTGTTTCATATTTTACCTATTAAAGCATTTGTACTGGTTGAATTATGATAAAGGCTACCTTCAAACAAGATTTACATATTAGTGTGTTGTGCGAAGGGGAGGGTGCATACACACTAAAGATATTAAAAAAATATTTTCAGCCCCCAATACTTTTCATAATTATGAAAAGAGAACCACCAAATCACTACAACTCAAAATCATGAAGGACATAATGGAGACATGCATGGATTGGTAGGAAGGAGGGCAATGCAATGAATTTCCAAAGAAAGTTACCAAAGTTTCACAGACAATGAAGCCAGGTTCTGGGAGAAACATGAGTCCTTCATCAGGTATTAGAGAATGAGTGAATGAGTGAGTCATTCTAGATATGGGAAACAAATTATATTCCAAAGTTGAATGTTGAATATATATCATTATGAATTTAAGAATAATAGGAAAATTCAGAGAATAGGTTCTCAAGAGATTATAGGTGAAAGATCAGATAAGATCTTGTGGAGAATCAGTCTTCATTGGAGAAAGATAAGAGTATATCATTTTACATATGAGAAATGAGACTCAAATAATGGGGAAGATAATTTATCATACATTACCAGCTAACTAATGGTAATGAAATAGTATATTTAATTTCAAATTAAATCATTACAGGTTAAGCAAATGTAAGCATTGATAAACCAATTTTTAGAAGTCAACATTTACAAGTCCTTTAGGATAGATGACAAAGAACTTTGCATTGACTTTGAGAAAATATAGCCAAACAATACAGAAATATATCTGACTTCAGCTCAAAATTATCAACAGGACCCCCCTCTTTCACCTTCCCTCTCTCCTTTCTTCTAATAACTTTCCCTAGGCAGCCTGCTTCTGTGTTGATTCCATTTCCATACAAGCTCTCCCATCATGGTTTCAAGATGACTTTCTCAGCTTTTCATGCTACATTCATCCAGATTTAAATGCATGAGAAAAGATCTAGAAATCCCAGGAGAACTTCTGAGAGGCAATCCTACTGAACTTGAACAATACCCTGACTGACTAGCTTAGTTCTGAGTCTTCCCAACAGCTGGAAATGAAGCTAACATTCATATCTTGTCATGAGGATGGGACCTATGGGTTGGCCTCCTAAATAGGGGGTAGTTATAGAAGAAACAAATAGGAATGAAACAACTTCACTTTGGCTAGCACCAATGTCTGCTCATAGTGTCTAGTAGGAGGATCAAGTAATGAAAATGACATTTTTAAAAAGTAAATGAAGACCTTATATATACAAATTATAATAAGACCTTATTATGGCAGGAAGAGACTATGTCCTGACTTTTGGCTCAAGAAAATGTATGCATGAATAACTGGTCTCTCTGCAAGAAATTGAGTCTTCTTGAGCATCATGTACTAGGAATCACATTCTCTCCTAGACAGGGGTATATAATTGTTTTGCAGGATTTTTTTTCTTTAATTAAACTATAAGAATGTCATTTAGTGAAAAGTTTTTTCTAAATTTATTTTTCATGGAAAGTTGATAAAGCTATGGCTAACAAAAGGAGGATGATCTCATGATCCTTTGAGGTGGTAGTGAGTGGTACCTCTACTAAAATATCTACATAGTACACTTATTGCTAGGTATTATTGTATGCATATGGGTTTCACTTTTTAGATCAGGTGAGAATAACAAGATATCCAGTAGCTCTTTGTAATAGTTAGCCTTTCCTTCACTCCCTTAGAAAATGTTTTTTAGTACCTCCCCTTATAAATGAAAAGGTCTCTAAAATGTCTCCCTTTTTTTAATGGCAGAATACCAATTTCACGCTAAATGCATGAGAGCCCTCATTCCATGGGAGCACATATCTATTAATCTTTCCTTTTCCCCCTTCTTTTTGTTTAAACAGTAGTTTCATTCTACATTGGATTTTCCTTTTGAAGCTTCACAGTCTTATTTTGTAATTATGTAAGTCTTGATTATATGCACAATTATATTTGAAATGATATTTTCTGAGTTAGTAAAACAGCTAAAGCAGCAAATTTCTAGTCAAAGAAATGTACAAATGAAGAGCAAAATTGTTTTCTGAATTCATTTTTCAAGTGATGGTGCTGAGACTGCATATTTTTGCATCTTCTAGTGATAGTTTTTATGATCTTCAATATTCATGCATGTTTTACTTCAAGATGGTAGCTTAACAGGACTGCTGGTGTGTGTACTAAAACAATGGTATTATTGTCACTTTGTTTTCTCCCTTTGTATTGTTTACTAGAGAGCTCCAACAGCATTTTCTCAATCCTGTTCAGCTAAGAACTCAATTGTAGAGCGACTGTTTAACAGGATAATCAGAGCTTTAGTCCTAACAAACCAACTGGAATGAAGCTCACTCTTTTTTCCTCCTTTAAAAGGCTATATTCGATGTCTTCACAGTGTTAGTCAGTCATTTTCCCTAAGAGAAAAGATAAATAAAAATTCAATCTGAAGTCCTACTTACTGCAATAAAAAAAATCTATAATTTCCAGTTTGGGAATGTAAACCACTACTAAGCTGCCAAGATTAAGTTATTGAACCAGAGGTACACTCATTCATTTCTATATTGTCAAGTAGGGCATTAATATCTAGAATATATAAATAATGAACAAACTTAATACCAAAAAAAAGAAATTACCAATCAATAAATAGGCAAAAATACTAAACAGACACTTCTCAAAAGAAGAAATATGAGTAGCCAACAAATATATGAAAGAAATGTTCAACATCTCTAGCAATTAGGGAAATTAAAAAACCATCAGTCCTCATACATTGTTGGTGGGACTGAAAATTAATACAAGCACTATAGAAGGCAATATTGCAATTCCTCAAAAAACTAAGAGTGGAACCATCATATCTTGGTATAAATTGTCAATATCTGCTTTCACCCTACATTGACTGAGTTGAATAGTTGTGACAGAGATCATAAGATTCACAAAACAAACAAAAAAAATAGTTATTATTTGTGTCATGGTACCTGGGTATTGGGTGCATGGACAGTGAGAATAATTCAACAAGAGAAAGAGAAGCAATTGAGAGAGTTTATTAGAGGAAGATAATCTGTGAGGGTGAAGCTCAGACACGACAAAGACATCTTTCCACAGACTCAGAGGGAATCTGGGCTTATATGTGCTTTTGAGTTCCTTGTTCCCCTTTAGCAGGCTTTTTTGCTAGAAGTGGTTTACATTAAATGAAGGGTGAATGACAGATACCTGAGCCTTTCCCATAATGCTCATTTTCCATGCATCAAATGCTCATTTTCAGGTTTCAAATCAAATGCATAAGACACAGTAATATATATGAGGTCTTACACAGGGACTTTCCCTTCTTAGGTTTCTTTAGTTCTCACTTGGAAGGTCTTGGCTACATACATGTTCCTTGGCCTGGTTGGGCAATCATGAAAACCAATATCTTGCTGTTTGCTCTTTGGGGAAAGTTAGCTCCTCTGATACCACATCAGGGCAGGATGAGAGGCAGTTCCTTAGACTCATGTCAGTTCTGCTGATTGAAGTCAGGTGGTACCTGGGACAAGGGTCCCTAATCCATCAGACTCAGAACCCTATCAGATCTTTTATTATTATGTTTAAGCAAAATTCACATAAATCACATTGTGTATACAAATTTAAAAATTCACCATACAATGGTGCATCTCTGTATCCTAGCAGCTTGGGAGGCTGAGACAGGAGAACACAAGTTCAAACCCAGCCTCATCAATTTAGTGAGACCCTAAGAAATTTAGTGAGACTATGTCTCAAAATTAAAAATAAAAAAGGGGTAAGGATGTGACTCAATAATGAAGCACCCCTGAATTCAATCCCTGGTAACAAAAAAAAAAAAATGAAAATTGTTAGAATTTTAAAGGCTGAGATTCTAGGGGGAAGAATTCCATCGGTAGTACTTATTAAACAAGACAGAAAAAAAATGTAAGTGTTCTATTGACTGTGTAAAATAGGAAACACAGTGATTGTTTTATAGTTAGAAATCTGCCATAAATAGTGATTATATAAATGTTTATCATTGCCTGATTGTTTCATGTACAATAAAAATAAATGTAAGTAATCCAAATGAAGTAGTAACCTGATTACACTTGGGTTTCAAGCAAAGTTGTTTAAGATAGAACTGAGTAACTCAGAAGAAGTTTATGCTTCAATAAAAAAATTAGGCAATTAATTAAAATTTAATTAATCATCTATTCCATAAATTAAAATTGTATGCTAGGATACACATACTAAAACATCTGTGAGTAGAGGGAAATGTTAAAAGTACAAAGCATTTGAACCTGATCTGACAGCTGCAAAAAATATCAGGCACTTGGGCAGAACAACTTGCCCTGGTACTGTATGCCATGTCTTTGCCTTGCCAATCTTAGGCTGTCCACTAGAATTCCCTTTCTTCTCCATCAGGCAGTTGTATTGTAGACATTTAACAAGAGGCCAAGATCATAAACCAAAAACAATGTGAACTTACACTCACCTTGATACTCTAAAAACCATAAGACAAATAATTTGCCATTCTCCTCTTAAGATTCCATTTCTGCTAACCAATTTGCATTGTGTCAACTCCTTAAGCTCCCTGTTTTAGGATCCTCATCCATGAATTAGAGAAAATTATAGACCCTCAAAAGGTGGTTGTGAGCATTATGTGAAAAATTCTTGCAGTGTCTTAGACTCTATCATTGATGTTCAACAGATATGTTTGTGGGGTGTGATTACATTAGTTGTAGTTAAATATGAAAATGAACATAGAAATTTCCTGTTGATTATTTTGTTCAAATTTTTAATACCTATATTAATTTATTGTTGAGGAGGTAAGAAATTACAACAAGCACAGTGCCTTAAAACACATTTATTATCTTATTATTCTGAAGTTCGGAAGTTCTCAAATCAAAGTGTAAACAGGGATTCTTTCATTTCTTTCTGAAGACTCTTTGTGGATATTTAGCATCCTCTCATCTTTTCCTGTTTCATTAGCCTGTCTTTATTCCTCAGCTCAGAGCCTCTTCCTCCACCTTCAAGGATGTCACTCCTAACTGTGCTCTTCTCTTTTACTCTTTATCATCTCCTCTTTAAAAGAGCTTTTATGATAACTTTAGGCCTGTACAGATAATCCCAGTATCTCAATATCCTAACTTAATCATATATGCAAAATTCCTCTTTCCATGTAATGTAGTATCCCTAGTTCCCAGAGTTTAGAATGTAGACATCTTTAAGAGGCATGATTTTCTCTACTGCAACACTTTTCTAATTTAAGACATGACAGTGGTTGCTTGTCATTTCCCAGATCCTTTTTCTTACCTTTTACTTGTAGTCTTTGGAGTCCTGCAACATACAGCTTTTTTATTTCACCTCAACCCCACTAGGTCAACAACTTGGGTGTCACTTTTCTTACATCTTGGTCCATTTGCACTCCACAGCAGGTGAGTAGACCAATTTTATTAAGTTTTATTGGTTCTGAGTCTCATTATTATTTTTTATCCTTCACTATTCCTTATCCCTAACTCAAGTGAATCAGCAAGTCATGGTACACTTAATCTCTTTCATATTGCTTTATGTGATCTTTCCTCTTCTGTCCACTCCTTTGTTTGTCACCTTGATTCCAGATTTCAGCACCTGTTAGTAGGCAATCGCAACTGTCCCTAATTGCCTTGTAGAACCAGAATCTTTCTCTCCCTTTCTTGTTCTCCTCTCTCTCTCTCTCTCTCTCTCTCTCTCTCTCTCTCTCTCTCTCTCTCGTCTTCATAGCATAGTTACAATGGTCTTTCAAAAACACAAATATGATCCTATTACTCTAATGATGATAATTTTTCAGTGGTTTCCTATTGTCTCAATAAAATGTTTGAATTCTTTGCTTCTTTGCTTATTATAACAGAACCTTAGCAACCATTCCTCATTTAACTATTGATGATCATTCTTTTATCACACTCTCTCCCTCATCCTCAGTCCATATATTCTCATTTTCATCCACACTAAACTCCACACAATTTGGAGTCCATGTTCAATCTTTTATCCAACTTTTATGCAGGATGCTCACTCTATCTGAAATATGCTTTTATCTCACTGACTAGGACTGACCTTAGATAACTCCTCCTTGAAAAAAAATTCCAGACTTTCTAGGAATTGCTTTTTCTCTCCCTTGATCCCAATTCACTAAATATATTTAGTATTATGTTTGTTTAGAAGACTTTTTTCTTTTCAGATAACAGAAAACAAACACAAACTGACTTAAACAATAAGGAAATATCTTACTTCCTACAGCCACAGAGTATGCCATTATTGAGGTTCTGGCAGCTCTCTGCAAAAGAATGAGCTTTTGCATGCTTACTTGTGTTGGCTTTAATTTTTGCTTTACTGTCCAAGTAACTGAAGGTAACTGCAAGTGAAAACTGAAGAAAATTGACCACTTATTGAAGTCTAAAGAGCATGAAAAATCCTCCCCCCACCCGTTTTTTTGAACCAATGCAAACAGTAGCAGTTGCCAGAAGAAAACTCTAATCTCATGTCTGAATCCCTGAGTCAGGAAGGGATAGTGTTACCAATCTTAACTTAGACCAGGCATTTCAATGATGACAAAATTGACATTCTGGACCAGGATACTTCCGTGTTATGTGCATTGTAGGACATTTAGCAGCATCTTTGGCCTCTACAAACTAGATGCCATCCCCAAGTTATAACAATAAAGAATGTCCCCAGACATTGTTAAATGTTCCCTGGAAAGCAAAACTACTCCCAGTTGAAAGCCACTTGTTTGGATGAATGAGATCCTAGCATTATGGACAAGTTGTAGGTAATTGGAGAAAATTAGAATTTTATTTAGAAGAGGAATGAAAGAATGGATTTTGAATCAGCAATCTACAGCATTCTACAGTGTCCACGGCCTGTATTGTAATGGCTTAGTTGTCTTTGTCCTTTAGGGGAAAGGACATTTCTGGAAGACTTGTTTTGTTTCTTACTTTTCTTATCCCTAGTAGCTGGAATCTACTGTGTTCTTAATACATTTTATTAAACTGATATATGAATTATGCATTAGGGAAGGGATTTCATTAGTGCTTTTTCACCTCTGCCCAACAAGCACTATAACTGATTCTGTGAGAATCCATACTGTCAGTGGGGAAAATACCTTTTGGTTTATAACCAAAAATATAGAAAACATATTTTCCAACTGTAGGGATGAAGGTAGAGCAATGAAGTAGTGAGAGGTGAAAGAGAGGTGAAGTTACTATTTTTAAACATGGAAAACTTATTGTCTAAGTGAAGAAAGGAGGTGAAATTACCATGATGGATGTGTAAATAAGAGAAGGCACCTGTCCAGACCAGTCATTTGTTGGTTACTCTGAACTAGGAAGAAAAAGTTGAAATTGTATTTTGTGACATAAAATGCCACTATTGATTTTTCCACTGAACAAGCCATTCCTAAATCATTTGTCCTAAGTCAAAGTTTGCCTACATCTGGGCACATTGGAATACATGACTGTTTCTTCATTTAAATATTTAACTTACTACAGACCTAGCTAGTAAACTATGAATCAAGTTTGCACTGAAAATTCACATGAATTTTTCTCTTTACTTAGCTGGTTTGTTTTGTAATAAGATATAATTTGTTTCCCCAGCTTCTAAGTTGTTGAGTTTAATTAAAAAGTTAGTACATAACAAAACAAACTAGAATTATGTCAGTATATACCCTATACCTTTTATGAAGTGTTGAAAAAAAAATGAAACACATTATAATTTCAAATGTAAACTAAATGAATGATAAGATTATAAATCATACTTCAACTTTTTTTTTTAATTTCATGCAGTCTCACAGAATAATGTAATTTCATTACTATTGACCAAGTTTCCCAATTGAAATCTGAAGACACATTGGCCTTTCTTCTAGGTATCTGTCTGGATCATTACTTAGGTGCCAAGCAATTTGTCACAGCTTGAGTTTGTGCTTTCATTTAATAACTGAAACCTAAATGTTACGATCAAAAACCACTGGTCTGTTACGCAGTGATCCATGTGAGAACAGTGAACTTATGTCTCCGTAAATTTGTTAGTCATCTATGAGGAAAAGCAATGCTGACCTCGTAATGTCAAATCCCATTTAGAGCTGGTGGATAGGTTGGATGAGGTACTTGATGTCTTTTGAGGTGTTTTAAGAAATACACTTCAGTGTAGGAGGATGAAAGCCTTGGTAAATTAATGTGGAAATTGTGGCCTATCCAAATAATTTATACTTGAATCCCATCTTCCAGAAGAAAAGAGTGCAGTTAATAAAGGTTCTGACTTGTGTAAACAGTTTCAGTAAGTACTTGAAGTACTAACTTTGACCTTCCACCTTCACAGTTTCCTACCGGTGACTTTCTCTAAAAATCTTATTAGGAAACTGTTTATGGCTTTTACCACAAGCTCATTGGAAGGGCGTAAACTGGATTTTAAAATTATTTTGTGTGTCTAGGTTGAAGGATTAGTTCACAGAGGCACTTTCTTGTTCCTACTGCTATGTGTTTTGAAGCTCATTTAATTGTCAAAACAGGATTTTTTTTAAAGCAAAATTGATTTTAAGATATTTTTAGATTTTAATGTTATCAAAAGATAATATGAGATTTGGCTTATGTGTCTCAACTAATTTTCAGGTGTGCTGCTAGGATACACGTCTGTACATGCACATCCACTTTGCCGTGAGACAGAGGACGTTTCCCCAAATTGCAATGCTGTGTCTTTAAGAGAACAAATTAAGAGATCAGGATCACATAGTGGGACTACATTACACATTTCTGTTCAATAGCTCTTTAGTTAGTTGGGTTTCTGTATTGAAAAAACGAATTGAGATTTTCTTAAGCTCTCATAGTTTTTCCCTTAGATAATTCCAGTAAACTGTCTCCTGTTTCTACTCCTCAAACCATACTGCAATCTTTGGAAGATTAACCTTGTGATTTGTAAATCTATTTTTATAAATTTATATATAAAGCATTTCTGGAAATTTAAAAAGGATTTGGTATTTTGGTTGATTATTTAAGTGCTTTATTATGACGAATTTCCTAATAAAAGTCCTACTCCCTTCTCACCTCTCACCATCTACCATGAGGAAACTGAACCACTTTTCTTTTCTTTAGATTTACCTGCTATTTTGGGCCTCTGGGCCATTTCTTCCATTGCTCTATTAGTTTAGGTGGAACTCCCTTAACCCTTGCTTCTCTAATAATCAGATCAGGTGTCTTCCTAATACCCTCTTTGGGCCTACAGACATTTCTTGTGATTTACTGTATTGTGAGAATTGATTCTGTGTTCTTTCCAGCCTATTGGTCAGTGAACTCCTTGAGGGTCTGGCTGTGCATGGTAAATGCTGGGTAAGTGCTAAGTGAAGGAAAGTAGAAACCATCAAAAGATGGTTGTGTGTTCTCCTCATATTTTTGATTTTCTTTTCTGTAATTTTTTTTTCCTAGTTAGTGAGAAACCACTGCATTGCCTTAACGAGATTTGGAATTACTTCAGCAATGATGCTTGTTTCAATGTTTCTTTATAGCGGTCACATAGACATTTAAAATTAAAAAAATAAACATTTTGAGGAAAGCCTGACAGGGTTTAAATCAAAAGAGGAAACTTGAAAAATAATAGAGGAGCAGATGAACCACATAATCCCTAGGCCTAGGGATGACAGCATATTAGTAACCAGGATTAGGCTGGGACATGAACATAAGGGAGGATGGAGTGTGAAGTTTGAGGAATTTTGATCTAGTACTGGAGAATGCCTAGCTTGGAAAAGTTGAGTTGTGGTGACCGAGGAATATGAGAGATAGGAGGCAGCCCCCCGGGGGCAGAAAGAGCTAGAATGAAGCCCAGACAAATCCAATAATAAAATGCAGCAATAAGGAGACAAAAATAAATACATTAGCATGTAAGTTTATCCCTTTCATGTGAGTTTACCCCTTTCATATTTCATTAACTATGAAGAGTTCTCAGAAATAATTTGAGGAAGATTTGTTATCCTATGAGGGGTTACTTGGTTTTCCCCTGAAATTAAAATTTGAGCATTATAATTTCAGTTATTACTGAAAGATTTTATGTGCTGCTATTTAAGCATGAAGGCCATTGGAAAGGTTGGGCACACTTTCTTTGCTTGGCAAAATTGGCTCAATAACGGTGATAACAAGGTGAACATTGGAGCAAATGCATTTATATCCTGTTTATCTCAAGCACAGAGCCAATCTGGAACTCTAATTCCTTGAGAAGATGATAAATGTTTTCTGCCAGTCTTTCCAACTGAACAAACTCTGTTTGATTGGTATTAATCACTTCTGGCAGGCGATGCTCAAGCCCGCTGGCTGCAATCTAGGTGAAAAGCTTGTCATCAGTATCACATAATGAAGTGAAAGAGTTGGGACAAAGAGAAGAAATATTTCCATTTAGGTAGTCATCAAAGTAACTGTCAAGCTTAATAAGATATGAGCTATCAATTTCCAAATGAACAGTATAAAATGTCAATCTTTAATAAAATTATATTTTTTCTTTTCTTGCTTTTTATTTAAAAATTTGAAATTCACCCAAATAATATCCTATGACTTGTTTATGATAGAAAGATATCCCTTGTTTGCCCCAAATCTTTGTGGATTCGGAAAATTTTCTAAAACCAAGTTCTGCCTTGTGCAAGCACACATATGTAAAGAAGGTTAGATTGAGCTCTCTATTAAAGGCTGCAATGATGTGGAAAACAGTTTAAGCTGAGTAAGGTTTAGAAGCCTAAAATGTGTTTCTTTTTTATAATTTTACTTTCCCATTTTTTATTTTAGTGTCATATTTCCTGAAATGTCACCAGTTTAACTTCCCATTGATAAAATCCCATAGGTATAGGGGGTGGGGCTCTCATTCATTCACTGTTCCAGTGTGGTTCAATCTGATTGCTATCCTCCTAACATCTAATTAGTAATAACCAAATTGGGAGAGTTAATTTGTTTCTTGGACAAAAACTCAGGTAAAAACGGTACCATCTCACTTGACAAACCATTTTACTTTTCCTTCATTCTGTGGGAGAATTCACATACATTATTCTTTGAGTTAATGATCACATTTCGTTGTGTCTTAAAGGTGACTTAAATACATTCATTTAAATTGGTATTTTGAGCTAGTGATGGAACGTTTCTTAAAAAGAGAGAGGTTAATTGATGTTCAGTGGACACCTTCATTATTTCAATGATTAATTAATTATTAATTCCTGAATTGCACCTTGACGTTGTCACTTACATTTGCAGGCTAGCTAAATGCTCTTCTTTCTGAAGTCAAGCATTTTGCAGCGAATGAGAAATTTAGGTAAGCCATAAATGGGGAAGAAAAAAACACTATTTTTGAGAGCCCTAGAGTGCAGTGAGCAATTAAATTGAACCAACTTTGAGAAGATAACATTAGGGCTATCATAAAGTCAGTAACCAATTTTAAAAAATAAGTATCTGGAATTTTGAGTGTTATAATAATCAGAATGATTAAGAAATAACATAAGAATATAAACATCAACACTATGGAAAGGTAGCATTTGATTTTTGAACATTATACTTCTCTCATATCTAGCTTAGTGCATATTTCTGTGTTTAATTTGTTGTATATTTTAAAAATTTTTCTTCCTGTTTGTTTCTCTTAAGAGAAACTAGTAGAAAGGTGCTATGGCATGTACTTATAATACCAGTGACTTTGGAGACTGAAGCAGAAAGATCACTAGTTCAAGGTCAACTTCTGCAACTTCCCCTGTCTCAAAATAATAATAATAATAATAATAATAATAATAATAATAATAATAATGATAATAATAAGGCTGAGGATATAGCTCACTGGTAGAGCAGCCCTGGGTTTAATTTTTAGTATTGGGGACAGGAGGGTAGATTTACAAATAACTTCATTTTTTCCATGAGCTGCTATAAGTAACCCCAGTTAACAAGCATTTATTTGATTTTCATGTCATCATTTAATTTTTTAAAGTTAAATGTAACATAATCAGTTCTGTATATTTGTTTTCTAATATCACCAGAAATGTATCAGTTAATTTTAAGATTCAAGAACTTTGTAAGATGAGTTTTTAAAATGTCAACTATCAGTACTGGTATCATTTTTCATCACCTTCTACTTTTAGTCTCTAAGTTCCATATGGTCATGAACACCACCTTAGGGCATCTTTATTTCAGTACTAAAGTATCAGTGGCCCATTTTTATCTTGTGAATCTGCTAGAAGTAATTGTTAAGCTTGAAACATAATTTTTTTCAGGCCTTACACTTGAATTATTCTCTCTTATGAAATAATTTACCTAATAGTGGGGAATTTTTAATTCAATAATATGTGATACAAGGTCCAGTATAAACTGATTTACACAAGTATTATACAACGTTCTGGCAGATACTGGAGACCCTGCTTTGCAAACAGACATAAAATGCTGTAAAGATGTCTACTTGCTTAGAACAATGGGTACATTACTACCACAATAAAGGAAAGGGTTGGGATTAATGAACAGAGATTACTATATCACATTAGCATACTTCAAAATATTTAAATGGAAAGTTTTGCTATAAGACTGGAGAAGTGCTCTTTCTGAATGCTTTGTAACTGTGAAAGGTCAGATTCTGTTGCAGCCGGATGAAGCCAATAAATCAATAGACACAGAAATGGGTGGGGAAAAAGGGAAAAAGCATTATTGACAAATCATTAAATTGGAAGATGAAGACTTGTCCTAAAAAAAAAAAAAAATCTTGCTTTAGAATTACAAGGGAAGGTACATTTTTAGAATGTGACAAGTGGGAAGGGTGCTGGAGTGGTCCTAAGTTTTGTGATAGTCTGGCTTTTCTGATACACATGTTGCTATTATCTGAAAGTCCCCTGTGTTAGTCAGTTTTTCATTGTTTTGACCACAGCATGTGACACAAACAACTTGGAGGAGGAGGTTTATTTTGATTCACAGTTTCAGAGATTTCAGTCCATGGTGAGCTGGCTCATTGCTATGGGTCAGAGATGAGGCAGAACATCATGACAGAAGGGCAGAGCAGAGAAAAGCTGCTCAGCTCCTGGCTGCCAAGAAGCAGAAACTGAGAGTGAGAAAAGAATTAGAAGAAAGATGTAGTCTCCAAGGGCATGTCCCCAGTGACCTACTTCCTTCAAACGTGCCCTACTTGCCTGGGGTTTCCACCTTCTGCCCGTAGCCCATTCTAATTATTAATACATCAAATGAGTTGATCTAGTAATGAGGCCGAAGCCCTCACTATCCACTTTCCAAAAGCCCCACCTCTGGATATTGCTGTTTTGTGGACCAATTCTTTTTAACATATGAGCTTTGGTGGGACATTCCAAATTTAAATCACAATCCCATCTAATGTTCTGGGTTCTGTAAATATAAAAAGAAGCCACTAATAAGATACTGTTGTTGTTGATTCCCCGCCCCCCCCATAAATAGCTAATCTTTCAAGTTTAAGATACAGAACATGAAAAAAGAGCAAAAAAAGACAATTTTATTTATTTATTATTGTTTAATTTTTTGGCCAGAGAACAGTTGGTTCTTCTTTTTTTTTTTTTCAGTTGGTTTAGTTAGTGGTGTCATCTACAACAAAGCAAGTGGGAGACTAATAATATGTTGTTCAACTGTGTGACCTTTAAATTTAGTGATCTTTTAAAAAATCAACTAAAATTGGACCACCTCAGCCGACCTGCAGAAGACCCAGGCCCAGGGTAGACCCAGGTACATTCTCATCCTGCCACTAGCAGACGACAGTTGGTGCTCAGGCTCTGGCACAGGACCACCTCTTCCCACCAGTAGACATCTGCAAGAGCTCAGACCCAGCCCAGATCTGCTATACCAAACTGCATGGACCCCAAGCCCAGGGTAGGTCCAAGTCTGCCACCCCCTAACCCCCTACCTGGGAGCCCTGGCCTAACCACTTCCATATTGGGACATTATGGACATTGCTATAACCTTCCCCATGCAGTAGCCTCTACCTTTTAGACAACAGACAGGACTTAGCTGCATCTCAGAGCACGCATCGCAAACACAGCCCTATCTCTGAAAGGCATTGCATCCAACTTGGGGCACCTCCACTGTTATCTCAAGATATCTCCACTATTGCCACCACCACCTCTAGTTGCAGTAGAATATATTGAGGGACACCTGCAGGGTCTGGAATCCAAAATCAAGGTGAGGTACTAAAAATCTCTATGGGTACTACAAGATTACAGTGTATAAACTGTAATACCTCAGATCTACACTGCAAGAAAGGAAGACACACAGACAACATGAAAAAACAAGGGAGGAAAGTGCCCCAAACAAACCAGGATACAACAATGTAAGAACCCATGGGCATGAAGTTGATAAAATGTCAGAGAATGAGTTCAGAAGGATCATAATTAAAATGATCTGTGAATAAAATAATGACCTAGATAAGCAAATACAGGAAAAAATTGATCAATTCAACAAAGAAATGAGACAGTAAATATAGGCAGTGAAAGATTACTTCAAGAAAGAGAGATTCTAAAAAAACAATCACAAATCTTGAAATGAAGGAAATAACAAACTGAATAAAAAACTCAATAGAAAGCATTACCAACAGAGTAGATCACTTGGAAGACAGAACATCAGATAATGAACACAAAGTATAAAATCTGAAAAATAAAATTAACCACACAGTGAAGATGGTAATAAGCCATGAAGAGAACATCCAATAATTATGTTATAGCATCAAAACACCAAATCTAAGAGTTGTTGGGATAGAGGAAATGTCTAGCATAGAGAATAAGGATAGAATATTAAAGGCTGCAAGGAAGAAGAACTAAATCACAAATAGGGGGAGACCAGTTAGTATCTCAGCAGATTTTTTTTTTTACCCAGACCCTCAAAGCCAGGATAACATGGAACAACATATACCAAGCTCTGAGAGAAAATGAATGTCAAGAAAGAATCTTATATCTGTCAAAATTAAGCTTTAGATTTAATTTGATGATGAAATAAAACCATGATATATAAAAGTTAAAAGAATTTACAACTAGAAAGCCTGCACTACAGAACACCATTGGCAAAATATTCCATGTGGAGCAAATGAAAAACAATGCTGAAAATCAGCAGAGGGAGGTATTACACTAAAGGAAAAACTAATCACAGGAGAAACCAAGTGAAGTTAAATACCAAAAATAAACAAAAATGACCGGAAATAGAAATCATGTCTCAACAATAATCCTGAATGTTAATGGCCTAAACTCACCAATCAAAAGACATGGATTGGCAGATTGGGTTAAAAAATCCAAGAGACTCATCTCATAGAAAAAGATATCCACAGACTGAAGGTGAAAGGTTGGGAAAAATCATACCACTCTCATGGACTGTGGAAGCAAACAGGGGTTTCCATCCTCATATCAAGTAGAGTAAACTTCAATCTAAAGTCAATCAAAAGGGATAAGGAAGGACACTGCATACTTCTCAAGGGAACCATTCACCAACAAGACTTAACAATTATAAATATATATGCCCCAAACAATGGAGCATCTATGTTCATCAAATAAACTCTTCTCAAGTTCAAGAATCAAATAGACCACAACAAAATAATTCTGGGTGACTTTAACACACCTCTTTCATCACTAGATACATCTTCCAAACAAAAGCTGAACAAAGAAACTATAGGACTCAACAATACAATCAATAACTTAGACTTATCTGACATATATAGAATATTCCATCCTTCAAGGAGAGAATATACTTTCTTCTCAGAAGCACATGGATCCTTCTCTAAAGTAGACCATATACTATGCCACAAAGCAACTCTTAGCAAATAGAAAAAAAGTAGAGATACTACCCTGCATCCTATCAGACCATAATGGAAAGAAATTAGAAATTAATGTTGAAATGAAAATAAAAGCTACTCCAATACCTGGAAACTAAATAATATGCTACTGGATAAACAATAGATTGCAAAAAGCATCAAGGAAGAGATAAAAAATATTAGTGGTAAATGAGAAAACTGATAAAACATATTGAAATCTCTGGAACACTATTAAGGCAGTACTCAGAGGAAAGTTCATTGCATGGAGGTCATTCCTTAAAAAAAGAAAAAGTCAACAAATAAATGACCTAACATTACATCTCAATGCCCTCGAAAAAGAAGAAAAAGAAGAACAAACTAACACCAAAATTTGTAGAAGACAGGAAATAATTTAAAAATCAGAGCTAAAATTGATGAAGTTGAAACAAAAGAAACAATTGAAAAAATTTAAAAAGCATAAAGCTGGTTCTTTAAAAAAATAAATAAAATTGGCAAGCCCTTATACAAGCTAATAAAGAGAAAGAGAGAGAAAACTCAAATTACTAACATACATGATGAAAAAGAAAATATCACAACAGACACTACAGAAATACAGAAGATAATTAGAAATTATTTTGAAAGCTTGTACTTCAGTAAAATAGGAAATACCAAAGGTATCTACAAATTTCTTATATCATATGATTTACCCCAATTGAATCAGGATGATCTACACAATTTAAACAGATCAATTTTAACCAATGAAATAGAAGATGCCATCAGAAGCCTACCAACAAAGAAAAGCCCAGAACCAGATGTATACACATACCAATACTCCTTAAATTATTTCATGAAATAAAAAAGAGGGAGCACTTCCAAACTCATTCTATGAGGCCAGTATCACCCTGATTCCAAAACCAGTCAAAGACACATCAAAGAAAGAAAATTTCAGACTAATATCTCTAATGAAAATAGATGCAAACTCTAATAAAATTGTGTCAAACTGAATACAAAAACATATCAAAAAGATAGTGCACCATAATCAAATGGGATTCATCCCAGGGATGCAAGTTTCGTTCAACATACGGAAGAGTCAATACATGAAATTCTTCACATCAATAAACTTAAAGAATCATATGATCATCTCTCTCAATAGATTCAGAAAAAGCATTTGACAAAATGCAGCACCCTTTCATATTCAAAATACTAGAAAAACTAGGGATAACAGGAACATATCTTAACTTCATAAAAGTTATCTATGCTAAACCCCAGTCCAAAATCATTCTAGATGGAGAAAAATCGAAAGCATTCCCTCTAAAAACTGGAACAAGACAGAGATGCCCTATTTTACCACTTCTATTTAACATAGTTCTTCAAAAACTAGCCAGAGCAATTAGACAGATGAAAGAAATTAAAGGGATATGAATAGGAAAAGAAGAACTCAAGTTAGGTATGATTCTATACCTAGAAGACCCCAAAGAATTCTATCAGAAAACTTCTAGAACAAACACATGCATTCAGCAATGTAGTAGGATATAAAATCAACACCCATAAATCAAAGCCTTTTATGTATACCAGTGACAAACCCTCTAAAATGGAAACAAGAAAAACTACCCCATTTACAGTAGTCTAAAAAAAAAAAAAAAAACTTGGGAATCAACAAAACAGATGAAAGATCTCTACAACAAAAACTACAGAATGTTAAAGAAAGAAATTGAAGAAGACCTTAGAAGATGGAAAGATCTACCTTGTTCTTGGATGGGAATAATTAATACTATCAAAACGACCATATTACCAAAAGCACTATAGAGATTTAATGCAATTCCAATTAAAATTCCAATGACATTTCTCATAGAAATAGAAAAAGCAGTCATGAAATTCATCTGGAAAAACAAGAGACCCAGAATAGCTAACACAATTCTTCATAAGAAGAGTGAAATAGGTGGCATCACTATCCCAGAACTTATACTACAGAGCAATAGTAACAAAAACAGCATGATATTGCCACCAAAGTAGACTGGTAGACCAATGGTACAGAATAGAGGACACAGAGACAAACCCACAAAACTTTAGTTATCTTATATAGACAAAGACATCAAAAGCATATATTGGAGAAAAGATAGCCTCTTCAACAAATGGTGCTGGGAGAATTGGAAATCCATATGCAACAAAATGAAATTAAACCCCTAACTCTCACTATGCACAAAACTCAACGAAAATCAGATCAAGAACCTAGGAATTAAACCTGATACACTGCACCTAATAGAAAAAAAATATATAGGCCTAAATCTCCATCATGTTGGATAGGTCCTGACTTCCTTAATAAGACTCCTATATAGCACAAGAATTAAAATCAAGAATCAATAGATGGGATGGATTCAAACTAAAAACTTCTTATCAGCAAAATAAACAATCAGTGAGATGAATAGAGAGCCTACAGCTTGGGAGCAAATTTTTACATGCACACCAGATAGAGCACTAATCTCTAAGATATATAAATAACTCAAGAATTTTAACACCAGAAAAACAAATAACCCAATCTATAAATGGGCCAAGGGACTGAACAGACACTCTCAGAAGATGACACACAATCAAATATATTAAAAAAGTTCAGGGGCTGGGGATGTGGCTCAAGCGGTAGCGCACTCGCCTGGCATCTGTGCGGCCCCGGGTTCGATCCTCAACACCACATACAAACAAAGATGTTGTGCCTGCAGAGAACTAGAAAATAAATATTAAAAAATTCTCTCTTTAAAAAAAAAAAAAAAAAAGATGTTGTGTCCGCCGAAAACTAAAAAAATAAATATTAAAAATTCTCTCTCTCTCTCCCTCTCTCACTCTCTTTAAAAAAAAAAAAAAAGTTCAATATCTCTAGAAGTTTTAGAAATGCAAATCAAAACTACTCTATGATTTCATCTCACTCCAGTCTGAATGGCCACTATTAAGAATACAATCAAGTGTTGGTGAGGATGTGAGGGAAAAAGCACATTCACACATTGCTGGTGGGACTGCAAATTCGTGCAGACAATACGGAATGCAGTATGGAGATTCCTTGGAAAACTGGGAATAGAACCACCATTTGACCCAGCTGTCCCACTAATCAGTCTATACCCAAAGGACTTTTAAAAAGCATACTACAGGGACACAGCCACATCAATGTTTATAGCAACACAATTCACAATAACTAAACTGTAGAACCAACCTAGATGTCCTTCAGTAGATGAATGAATAACAAAAATGTTTTATATATACACAATGGAATGCTATTCAGCATTAAAAGAGAATAAAATCATGGCTTTTGCAGGTAAATGGATGGAGTTGGAGAATATAAGTGAAGTTAGCAAATCCCAAAAAACCAAATGCTGAATGTTTTCTTTGATATAGGATGCTGATTCAAAATTGGGTTGTGGGGTGGGGGCATGGGTGGATAAGACGGACTCTACATAGAGCAAAGGGGAGGGAGGGAAAGGGAGGAGGCATGGGGGTGGAAAAGACAGTGGAATGAGATGGACATCATCACCCTAAGTACATGCATGAAGACACAAATGGTGCAACTCTACTTTGTGTACAATCAGAGATATGAAAAATTGTGCTCTATATGTGTAATAAGAATTGTAATGCATTCTGCTGTCATACATAGCAAATTAGAATTTTTAAAAAGGCAACATAAATGAAAAATCAACTAAAAGCAAGTAAGCTAGAGATTTTATTTAGATTTTATCTATTTTATAACTTGAATTGAGTTCCACCAGAAATCAATAATTATTGTTAAAAGTATTATTGTGAGCTGTGGGTGTAGCTCGTCTGGCATGTATGAGACCCTGGGTTCAATCCTCAACACCACATAAGAAAAAAAGAGTAAAATAAAGGTAATGGGTCCATCTACAACTAAAAAAGTATTAAAAATAAAGTATTATTGTGAGGTTGAAAGAGAGAGCATTAATGAATTCACAACATTGAAGGGGCCCATTTATTGCTCTGTCAATCCTCTTTTTGCAACTAATATGGATTAATAATTTTTTTAAAAATGTGTCAAAAAATAATAAGTATATTAGTTTGATAATTGGATATTATTTCATGTAATTATATTGTTTTTACATTTTTGTCAGCATATTAGACAATTTTCAATGCAATAAATGCTATATGATTATAAAGTAATTTTTAAGTGCAATTTATGGTTAATATATTAAATTCTTATATAAGAGTATATCAGTGTTCATTGTTTTACAAATTTTATTTTTATGTTTCCCTTTCAAGATTATAGGGAAAGAATTACATAGCTCCTTTGGGAGGAAAATATTGGTGACATTAAGATTTTCTCTGTTATTTAAAAGAGAAACAGAATTCAAAAATGGCAATGTTAGTTAAATTAGAATGAAATCATTTCTAGCTGCTAGTCTGGAACTGATGACTCTTCTGAAATTTTTTGTTTGGCTGTATCATCTTAAAATGTTCTTCAGCTATACATTTTTTTCTAGAGATCTCTTTCTTAACATCTTTCTTCTATTGGAAAATTTTACATTTGCTTTCATATTTTCAGTATTAATTTTATTATAACACTTATTAATTATGAATTCTCATAGGGCAGAGATTTTGTTTTATTATTTCCTTTTTTTGCCTTACATAATTCCTGGAGTATGGTGAATACTCTACAAATATGTATTAAATAAAGGAATAATTGCACTCCACCCTCAAAACATTGCAAGGGAAAATGTAAGCATTACTACACTTTTATCTACAATCAAAAATTAACCCCACACATTTTCATATCCTAAAGAAAGAACAAGTCAAGAGGAATCTTCACCTCCTCCTGGGCTGCTACTAGACTCCCAACTCCATAAAGAGCACATATTACACTCCCCTCATCTAAGAGTCTGACCTTCAAGTTTTGCAAATGCTGATGTTGACATTATGAGGTTAAAAAAAACTTTGTGTATCTTTTTTATACAGTCAGTGATTTTATTTGCCCCACAAATATTTGTGGATTTGTTTATTGATTTTTAATGTTATTTCACGTGCTTTTGATCATATACTATTTTATTCAATAATATTTTTGTTTTGTAAATTGTTCACAAAGTATAAAATGCAGCTTAAATTTTAACAAACACATCAAAATGTGAAACTTGAACTCAGCTTTTATCTTTTATTCTCCATCTCCTTCCAATGTTTTCCCCTTTACTCAATCTTACCAACTACTTCCAATCATCATGAAAATTAAAATTCTAGAATATCTCTCAATATTAGAATTTATTATTATTTTCTGGAATGTCTAATATTTTTAAACAATTTTCCTATGTTTGAGAAATTTCTTTTTTTTTAAATCCAGCATGCACCAAGTAGAATTAATAAACTCTAGTAATTAAGAAAATATAGGTTGTTTCTTTCTTTCTTTCTTTCTTTCTTTCTTTCTTTCTTTCTTTCTTTCTTTCTTTCTTTCTTTCTTTCCAGGACCTAGTATGTAACAATAAAATAGACTTTTTCAGGATCTGATTTGAAAAATAAGCAAATGAATTAAAAGACTCCACACAGAATTTTTTTTAATAAGCTAGGAGTGAAGGCAGTTGTAGTTGGCTATGATAGTAAGGTTAAGATACTGACAAACAGGTAGTGGTAGCATTAAACTCCAAATTCTGGCAATAATGTTTGCTACATATTGTGCACTGTTAGGGGATGCAATGGAACAGAGATGTTTTTTTCAACAGTCCATTTTTTTTAGATAGCTTTTTAAAATTCTTCTTGAAAGCTGAGCTGAGAACTTGTAAATAGACATCTAGCTTTCTAAGCAGTTCTTTAAGCTACCTAATAACCTCCTAATAAACACCTTTTCTGCTTAAACTGTCAGTCTGATTTTGTACTTTGAATATAGAACACGTACTAAGAATTTCCCAAATACAATTCTTTCCCCATCCCTGCTAATGATCAGATTCTTACTACTCTTAGTCATATTTTGGCTTGTCTGTCTTCATTGATTTTCCTTTTCTTCAGTATATCATATAGGCTAATTTTCTAAATGTGAACTTTATCATGCTTATCATGTTGACTTTATACACCTATTACTATTATAATAATATATGATTTATCTATTTAAACACTTGACTTTTTATTTTGCTATCAAATTTGACTAAACTAAATTGTTGGTCATTTGGTTAATTATGTAGGCAATAAAAGTTAAATATTAAAAAACAATAATGGAGTCTTCTTTTTTATATATTAGGTTTGTTTTTTAAATGAAAGTAGACTATGCATGTAGAAGTTTAGCACTATTCCCTGGCACTATCAAGAACTTAACTCTAATCTTCTGGATTTAAACCTGACCTTGCCTTTGTCTCAGAGTTCTTTAGAATGACAGATGTTAACATAGAAAAGATGACAGGAGACCTATCTTAAAAAGCAGAATGATTATTTATTAACTTAAATTATAAGTACAAGTGCCAAGGGGACGGAAATCACCCTGCCTCACAGATCAGTGTATCCTTTCCCTCTAGGCAAACTTGGAAGCAGGTTGACAGACATTGCTGGCAGACTGCAAAGCAGACAAAGTACACCTTCCTGAGAGTTCAAAGATTTCCTGGTCCAACTGTTCAATGTTCATATCTATAATGGCAGATTATTGTGAAGATTGGATACTTGATTTCATCTTTTGTAAATTGTGTTCTAAAAAGTTCAGTTAGTGTTTTTCTTTACCTGGGAATTTTCATTTCTTTGTGTTCATTTTCATTCTTTTTTTTTTTTTTTTAAGAGAGAGTGGGAGAGAGAGAGAGAGAGAGAGAGAGAGAGAGAGAGAGAGAGAGAGAGAGAGAGAATTTTTTAATATTTATTTTTTAGTTATCGGCGGACACAACATCTTTGTATGTGGTGCTGAGGATCGAACCCGGGCCTCACGCACGCCAGGCAAGCGCGCTACCCCTTGAGCCACATTCCCAGCCCCATTTTCATTCTTTTTAGGTGATGTTGGCTCTCAGTCAAGATCTTATGTGTCAGTTTTAGATTTAACTCCCAGAAGGCTTTTTTTTTTTTTTTTTTTTTTTAGTGCTAGGAATCATATCTACATGTAGCCTTGTGCATGCAGATGGCTTTTCATATCCAATTTAATCTTACTGTTTTTGCTAAGAGGAATTAGTAGGTTTATGTTTTGAGCTACAATAGCTGCATTTATAATATGTTGCTTACCTCACTCTCTCTCCATACATAAAAGATATATATTTATATACATACACACATATATATACATACATATACACATATATTTACATTACTATATATTATATATGAGTATTTCTCCATACATAAACATATGTATTTACACACATATACATACATATACATATATATCTACATTATATATACTATATATAATATGTATATAATATATTATATACTATAATACATAGAATATATTATAATGTGTATGATATATTATTATATGTATATATATGTATATATTATAATATATACATATATAATATATGTGTATAATATATGTATATATACATATATTATATATACATATATATGTATGCATGTATGTATAGACATATTTGTAATAAAAAGGGTAAGCTGGGCTTACAAGGATAAAATATATATATATCAAAAGTACACTCTAGGAATCCATCTTGTTCAGTCACATCCTACCTGTCTATAGTTACCACCCAGTTAATCCCTATCAGTGCATTAACAAACTGATGAGGTTAAGGCTTTTATAACCCGATTATTTCACTTCTGAATTTTCTTGCATTGTCTCACATATAAGCTTTTGAGGGACACCACATATCTAATTCAGTATCTATTTCATACAATATTTCCTAAGTAGTCAAAATGTTAAGCTTCTGTTATTTGTTTGCATTTCTTTTTGAAATGTATGTAAATAAAAATTTGGAAGGCATAAAGATGTGCAATAAAGGAAAAAGTTGTGCACAATTCCACCTCAGGTAGCTAACATCAAGTTAAAAGATGATACTTTTTAACAGTGCTGTAACATTTCTGAGTTTTTCATGAAGATTTCCTTTGCTTGCTCCTCCAAAGAATGAAGACATACTTTAAAAGGATAGTTTATAAACACACATCATATTCTGTTATGAATCCACAATTTTTCCTCTAACTTCATTCACACAAGAACAAATGGAGTTTCCTAAGTTCAGTTCTATCAGGATATCTGACAGTAACTTTCCTAGACACCTTAATTTGAAGTTTTATGTTTGGATGATCATATTAGCATAATATAATAAAAGTAAAACACTAGTTAAAATATAACATCATTTTTTCTTCTTGGCCTTTATTTGTTAGTTAGTTAGTTAGTTAGTTTGTTTATTTTATTTTTTTTCAGATTTCCTTCAGTAACAGGCTACCAACACTAATGTTTCCAGAAATAACTGCATCTAAATTTTAAGGTTTGACTTTGGAGGAGGTTATATGTATTTAGTGACGTAAAACCAAAGAGGCTGAAAATTTCAGGTGTTTGATGTCTTAAAAATGTTTAGCTTCTTTATAATTACATGAATTTGCTTAGTGAGCACTTATTAAAAAAATATTATGTCCTTGAAACTACAGTGTTTCTGGTTAACAATGACAAAGAACAATTGAAAATTTATTTGTAAAGTAGACATTGGATCAAATCTGATGCTAAAGCAGTTATGTCTATATATTCTGGATTTAAAACACATTAAAAGAATATTTTAGATAAATCTCCCTCTGTGCTGCTTGTTATAAAGATTATTGTAAATTTAGATCTCTTCAAATAAAAAACATTTTGGGGGGGAGGGTGAATAATATATAGCATTTGATTGAAAGTGGTTATTTTCTAATAAAATGGATGATAAAATTAGCTAGCTTAAATGGCACTGGGAGCCTAATATGATCAATCATCCATATATTTTGTGTGAATTATCATATATTTTATTTGAATTATGAAATCATTTAATTCCCAGAATAGCATCATTTTACAAATAATAAAACAAGAGTAAAAAAATTAAACAGCTTCCCAAAAATTGCAAAGCTAACCCAGTTACAAAACTGGAATTTGGACCAGAACACACTCTTAACCACAATATTGTCATCACACTTTAAAGTGTCCAGAAAGATAAAGCTAAATTGCAGAAACCTGCTTACAGAGAAATGATGAGATTTTGCTATTACTTAATAGAAAGGAGAAACAAAGGGAGAAGAAGTGTCAAATCATATCTTTATAATGGGTCTGAGAAACTACTACAGGACACTACCAATTATATACAGTTATATGTAATTGACCAGAGTTACTCATGTGGTCTCACTCATCAGCAAAGGATGCTGGAAAATATAATGATACCCTGTATAGTAATCTACCTATCTTTTCATTTTATTGCTATGGACCAAAGGCAGAATGAATCCATGGAGATAAATAGTAATGCTATAGCCCTGTATTTTTTTTTTTCTTGTTTTCATCACTGTAACAAAAATACCTGACAAGAACAACTTAAGAGGAAGAAAAGTTTATTTAGGGCTCATCATTTTTGAGGTCTCAGTCTATAAATGGTTAACTCTCTTGCCCTCGGTTCAAGGAAAGCAGTGAATCAAGGGGAAATAGCTCAGTGGAGGAAAGCTGATTAGCTCATGGTGCAATCAGGAAAGGATGGGGAAGGATACAGGAAAAGAAACCTTCTAAGGCAAGCTCCCAGTGTCCCACCTCTTCTAGTCATGCTCTACCTGCCTACAGCTACCACTTACTTAGACAAGCTAAGACAGACTCATTAGGACACAGCCCTCAAAATCTAATCATTTTATTGCTGAATATCCCTGGATTATGAGGAGTTTGGGGGGAATACCTCATATCAAAACCATAACACCCTGTACTGTAATTCCACTGTGTTTCAATATGCTCTACTGTAATTTTTTAAAGAAAATATCAGATTAAGAAAATGCCTCTGATTACTATTTGATGTCATTAAAGAATAAAAAATAAAATTAGTCAAAATGAAAGATAAACTACATATTACATATATTATCAGCCATTTACTTAAAGAATAATGGTAGTAATTTCACACTTTTTAATGAACAAGGAAATAAGCATGTTTTTAGCTGTCACCTAAACACTGTATCATGGAACATACCCTTGAGTTCACAAACATATTCTTATATGATCCCACCCAGTCCAATGATGTCACCTCCTGCTTGAAAGCAAAGGTTTCCAATGGTGTACAAGGATGATACTTTTCCTTTCTGTTCCCATCTACTACTGTTTTCTGTTTCACTCATTGCTGTCCAACCACACCCTGTTCCTACAGTAGTTGAGACACTGGACATTTGTACTCGGCAAGCTATGAACACCTATGAGACCTTATGCTCATCTTCTTCAAGACTCCTTCCCTCATATTCTCATCCAGTCTTGTCTTGACCACCTATTTATTTGTCAGTTCTTACCCTCAACCTGTGCATCTCTAGACCTCTTGCCTGTAATACCTAGCATCCTTTCATAGTATAGAAAATTCCTTTGTTTCTTTATTATCTATCATCTATGTTCTTCCAATAGAAAGTCAGGCATAAAAAAAAACAGTTTATTTTTACAGTCTAGCGAAAGGCTTGGCCACTAATAAGAACAAGATGAATATTTATTAGATGATTACAAATGTGAGAGTGAGTTACACTTTGCCTCCACTAGAGACTAAATTTATCAATGTTATGATGATTTTTCTGTTTTGAGCAAAGAGACAGCTTTGTATTAACTATATGTTTTTTTACATATAATGTAAGTGAGAATATTCTCCATTTTTAGAGCAATTAAATATTGCAGGGTTCTAGAACTTCAGAAATTCTGCCAGGGTAGTGTGTGGTGCTAACCCTGAATGCTTTAAATCTCAAAGTAGGTTGCCCAGTAACTATTTTCTGTTTCTTTTTGCTCCCCTCCCATGTGAAATCTGAAGACTTAGTCTGTAAATCATCCACTTCATTAAGCAGAAATGCAACTCCTTCTCGCCCAGTCTCAGAATGTTTGCTTGAATTGTCTTTGTGTTGTACTGCACTTTGTCTCCACTTCCTTCCCTAATCTATTTTGCAGGGAAATCTAATTTCTTTTCTAAATTGGAGTTGTGTGCTGCCAGTTCTGATATTTTACTATCCACATTCTCATCAGTGTTATCATCTCTATACTTGTGAATCAAAAGCATCACATAGAATTGCTTTGAAATATATGTTGTGATTTGAGGACCATCTTATTTAAACATATCAAAATTAATTGTGCTTCCCATACAAATGTCTTTTAGTGTCTTTGAATATTAGATTTCATCTTATCTGCTGACAAGAATTAAAAACTCTCTATTTATATAGTGATGGAATTGGACTGAGTTTGAAGAATATAGCTATTTCTCTTAACAAAATATTATTGTGTAGTTTCTGAGGACATTGTTTTTTAATTCATATGCTAATTTGTATTACATAATATCAAATATAACATTTCATGACTTTACAGAATATTTACAGCAGATTAACTTTCATAGGTTTTTGAAAAACACTAAAATATGAAAAATATCTAAAATGCATATATTCATTTAAAAGCCAACTTGTGTTTTGACTTTGAAGATTCATTTTTTAATTAGTTACATAATTCATTCTTTATATTTAATTATCTTATTGGTAAACTCACATACAATATGTGAGACTTGGTGTATACATGTGCTTTGTTCTCAGACACATAGTTGTGGAATGTATATGTTACATTGGTTTATGATCTGTGAACCTATATAGAATTATGATGTTACATTCTATAATCTGCCTATAGTCATAAATATAAAATGCCAGTTATATTCATCTGGGTACCAATTTGTCATAATGCACAAGGATATTTATGCTAAGGTTTAATTTCCTTTTTTTCTTTATTATTAATGATGCTTTATACTTGAAAGAAATTCCATTTTGAAAGCTTCTTAGAACCATTAATCCTCATGATGTGTATGAAGTAGTTAAGAATTCTAATCCATACTTTGAAATGGGCAAAGTAAGAGAGAGCTCATATGGATAAGTAGTCCAAATATCAGAAAAATAATTTCATATAGAAAGCATGCAAGAGCAAAGACAGGATGCATGTGTTTTATTCTGTTTATGTTTTTTTCACTTTTATAGATGCATGTATGTGAATAGAATAATTAGTAGCTACCTAAAGTGAGAGAATTCAGATGGATGCAAAAGATTGTTACCTTCTTTTGTTTGAACTGCTAAATACCTGAACTTATCTTTGCTTGTATCCAGTGCAATAGTGAAGACTGACCCAGTATTTTTTTCATGTTTATGTGGAAGTATGTATTCAAATTTGTTATTCTAAAAAAGCCCATTAGAAATATTTGGTATAATTAGAACTTCATTTTACATCACTTATATATTACTTCTGGTGATTTTCTTGAATTACTGTATTCCTGTTCAGTGTTTTAATTGAACATAGGTGGATGCAATTATATATGTTATTCAAATACTTTATTTTTCAATACTAAAAATAGTGTAATGTGAAAACAGAAAAATACCCTTAAGTAGCAATATTTACAAATTAGACTTTAAAACTGAAAGGAAAATTTGGCAAATTATTAACAAGAGAATAATAGGGCTTCTGGAATAGGATCCCAAGGATGATAAAAATTATAAAATATTTGTAGAAAAGAGGAAAAAAAGGAAATTAAAATTTTAAGTGTAGAATATACCAAGTTAGATAAAATGACAATAGAAGAAAATCTTTTTTTTATTTCACCTTTATCACTTTCTTGTTTCTTTATGGCTTCCTTGGCAATTTGTTCAGTACTTATAGATTAGCTATGATGAAAAGATGTAATTTCCAAGTCTCTTTCTTTGTTGCGGTACAGGCAGCTCCAGGTCAAAGAAAGAACACAGTGCATCTATGTATACTTACTTCTTGTATAGCACATAGTGTATATTATTAACTCAATAAATACTTGATCAGAAAAGTCAGAAAAAATTACTATTAATCAGAATATAAATAGCTACACATAGAAGCATTTCATATTAAGGAGAATGGTTGAGAAATTCAATCTTTTTTGTAAAAAGTAAAACTTTTGACTACTGGTATGATCTTATCCAGTTCCAGTTCCACCTGAGTTTGTACTTGAGCAACTGACAAAAAATAAAATTAAAAAAAATGATACTTTTTCTTTCTTTCAATTTCTGTTTTGTTTCTTTAATGCTTTACAATTGCCTACTTCATATAAATTTCCCCATTATACCTATTACTCTTTTACAAAAGCCATCTAATCAGCTGGTCTTAAAACATGTGTGTCCAGATAATTCAGATATTAATTGTAGAAGTAAAAGTAGTGAGATTTCATTACAATAGTTTGTTAATTCTTTTTTTGTTTTCCATGTCTTATTAAAGCAATCTGTGGCTATAAAAAATGTATCTACAAGTAACTTTTCAGATATTCTTTTGATTTTTCTAAACAATTGTATCTAGTTCCCTTCACTTTTTCTCAAATATCTCTGCAGCTCAGAATTTATTTAAACAGCTGCAAATATCAGGAAAGTTTTACTCAATAAGCACTTACATACTCTTTAATAATTTCATATATCATTACTAATCATTGTAATGCTTTACAATTCTAAGTAAGCCAATCCCCCCCCCCAAAAAAAAAAACAAATGCTGAGTTGCCGCGGGCCGGCTGGCTGCAGCAAAATAACAGGGGGCGGGGGGCCGGGGGGGGGGTTGAGGAGCAACTTGTGTTGATTGATACAGCAGGAGAGGGAGCCGTTTATTGTAGGACAGGAGTGGTATTTATACATTCCACACAGCTTATCTTAATTAGCATAAACTAGATACAGCAGTCAACCAATAAGGAATCTCCACACTTAATGGCTCGCTTTTGTTACTTCACAAACCACTCCCTCTGGCATTTTGCCAGGCGCCATCCAGACTTCTTTACAGACTCTAACATTTGCCAGGCGCCATCCTGACTTGTTTACAGACCTTAACACTGAGTGTTTACTCTGATATGAGAATACTGATCCATAATGATATGGGTGGGGGGATGAATGGAGTAACTTTAAATAGGGCAAAGGGAAGGGAGGGGCAGAGGAGAAGGAAAGACCATGAAATGAGATGAACATCATTACCACAAGTTCATGTAGGAATAAGTGAATGGTGTGACTCTACTTTGTGTACAATCAGAGATGTGAAAAATTGTGCTATACATGTGTGCTAAGAATTGAAATGCATTCTGCTGTCATATATAAAAAATTAAAATAAATAAATAAATTTTAAAATTAAAAAATAGTAGTTAATTTAACCATCAAATTCTCCATATGGCAGATAACATTTACAAACAAAAACCTGAAGATATAGAGCTAATGATTATTAAAAACAGCACTCAAAATTAAAGAAGTTTGACTCTAGAATACAAAATGTCATGCTCCTTCTTTAAAAGAATTCAACTTTTATGTTAACACAAAACAACCAAGAAAGTATATATTTTATTCAAAGTTTGGCAATAAGCAAGATGAATGTACCTTATCAGCGACCTTTCTCTTTCTGCAGGTATTTTCTGTTAATCAGCTACTTCCCACATAAGGTTTGGCTTGGAATGTTTGTACTTTATCTCACTATTGACATGTCTACTGTATAATAAGGATTTCTAAACATTGACCTTGGAAATTATCAAACAACATAAGAAGACCATGAATTCATAAATTTTATAGAAGATATTATATATATATATATATGTGTGTGTGTGTGTGTGTGTGTATGTATATTCCTAAATGTGTATCTATAGTTTTATCAAATTCTCCAAGGGAGCAAAATATTAAAAATCTTCTGTTCCTTGTTCAGTTAAAATCTATGGAGTACGTATAGCTAGTACAATGGAGGGCATTGATGAAAGTTTTCATTCTATGTGTCATGAATGTAGTCTGAATGTTTGCCTTCCCCCAGGATTCTAACTTCCAAGTGATAGTATTATAAGGCAGAGATTTCTAAAGGTAATGAGTGCAGCTCTCAAGACTGGGAGTAGTGTACCTATGAAAAATGCCCCAGAGTCACCCTGTCCTTTAACCCTATTTTTTTTTCTTTTATTTATTTATTTATTTTTTTCATCTTCCATACATTTGATTCAAATGAGTTATGCATTTCCATTTTTACCCCAAATACAGATTGCAGAATCACATCAGTTACACATTCACAATGTTTACATAATACCATATTAGTGACTGTTGTATTCTGCTGACTTTCCTATCCCCTACTATCCCCCCTCCCCTCCCCTCTCATCTTCCCTCTCTACCTCATCTGTTGTTGTTCCGTTCTCTCCCTTCCCCCCCCTTTCCCCTCACAACTTTGTATATGTGATTTCGTATAAAAATGAGGGTGTCCTTCCGTTTCCATGCACTTTCCCTTCTCTCTCCCTTTCCCTCCTATCACTCGTCTCAGTTTAATGTTAATATTTTCCTCATGCTCTTTCCCTCTGTTCAGTTCTTAGTTGCTCTCCTTAAATCAAAGAAGACATTTGGCATTTGTTTTTTAAGGATTGGCTAGCTTCACTTAGCATAATCTGCTCTAATGCCATCCATTTCCCTGAAAATTCAATGATTTTGTCATTTTTTAGTGCTGCATAATACTCCATTGTGTATAGATGCCACATTTTTTTTATCCATTCATCTATTGAAGGGCATCTAAGTTGGTTCCACAGTCTGGCTATTGTGAATTGTGCTGCTATGAACATGGATGTGGCAGTATCCCTATAGCATGCTCTTTTAAGGTCCTCAGGGAATAGTCCGAGGAGGGCGATAGCTGGGTCAAATGGTGGTTCCATTCCCAGCTTTCCCAGGAATCTCCATACTGTTTTCCATATTGGCTGCACCATTTTGCAGTCCCACCAGCAATGTACAAGTGTACCCTTTTCCCCACATCCTCGCCAGCACTTATTGTTGTTTGACTTCCTAATGGCTGCCAATCTTACTGGAGTGAGATGGTATCTTAGGGTGGTTTTGATTTGCATTTCTCTGACTGCTAGAGAAGGTGAGCATTTTTTCATGTACTTATAAATTGACTGTATGTCTTCTTCTGAGAAGTGTCTGTTCAGGTCCTTGGCCCATTTGTTGATTGGGTTATTTGTTATCTTATTGTTTAATTTTTTGAGTTCTTTGTATATTCTGGAAATTAGGGCTCTATCTGAAGAGTGAGGAGTAAAGATTTGTTAGGACACAGGGAGAAGCAAACATCTATGAACCAAGAAATACTCTTGAAAGACACTAAACACAATGGTGGCTTGAGTTTGATTTATCAGTTTGGGGCCTGTGAGAAATAAATATTAATTGTTTTTAAGTCAACCAAGTCTATGATATTTTATCGTCACATCCTGAAGAGAGGCAAATTGATGGAGATCTTAGAGGACAGCTTCGAGGGATTTTTGCCTCCTGACCCTCAGTTTTGTTTTGTTGTGTTTTGTCAAGCATTTAATAGTTGCTAAATAAATCTTCAATAAATTAATGAAATGTTCAGTGCCATATACATACACACATATATATATATATATATATATATATATATATATGATTTGTATGTGATTCTTTAGCAATCTTAACTAGCAGAGAAAGTCACAAGTGACTGTTCACTCCCCCAACTCTGTTAGCTGATATCCAGAGCTGCCAATTTTAAAAGCAAACCCCTTTCACTCCTCTTCCTGCCATAGCCCAGTTTCTCATCACACAGAATTTTTAGCAAGTTTGTGACAATCTCTCCCCTGGGCCTAAAAGATCCATGTGGTTACTACCTGGTGAACTAGTGTAGTGAAATTGCCTGGGGTCTAGGGTCCCAGAGATAGAAAAATACAGAGGCCTCTGATCCCAAGAGTAGTAATTTTGGACAATAGGACCCTGATCCAGAGGTTCTCACTTTCAGTTTCATGAGAATACCCTGGGAAGGGCACAGAACTTCTCAGAGCCAGCTTACTCTGTGATTCCTGGTTTATCTGCTTAGACCAAATGTCTTCAAAGTGCTGAATTCTGTGCTAGTGGAGGGTCCTGTCTCTCTTATTCACCTGTATCCCCACCAAGTGGATATCCCTCCTTTCTTTATCTGCTGCTATGTGATTAGTGCTGAAGCATTCTTTCTCCTGTTTTATCAATTTTTTGAGTTATTCAAATCTCTGGATTTCTCCAGGAATTATCCCTTTCCTCCCCTTTCCTTCCCCTTCCCCTTTCCTCCTCTTCTTTTCTTTCTTTCTGTCTCTTTTTGTTTGATATTTTTTTCTTTCCATTGATTGATTAATTGTGGTGTGCTCAAACCCAGACCCACAACCCTGCTGAGCAAGTACTCTACCACGAAATCCACAGATTTCTTTATCTATACTATTGAATTCCAGTGCCATGGCCACCAAATTAAACAGGCGCCCACTCTATTGTTTTGGCTCTGTATTGCGGAATCAGTTCAGTGCTGATGTTTTAATCTGCCATCTTGAATCATTTTAGATAGTTTTCTGGTTTGATGACTTTTAACAAAGGCATACTTAATGCCTACCTGGTGAACATTTTCATCCCCACTCGACTTAGAAGCACACATATTTCTAATTTATATTATCATAGACTAATGCTGTCTAGAAATTCATATAAGTGGAAACATACAAATATTATTCATTTCTGCCTTTTAGGTTTATAATATCTACAAAATTCAACTATGCTGTTCTATCTTTTTTAAAATTGTTAATGAGATTCCAATGCATATGTGTACTAACTTTTGCATATCTAAATTTGTGTATTCAAATTTGTGTTAAAATACATTCGGTTATATCCAGTTTGGTTCTATGATGAATAAACCAACCATGAATAGTTATTTTTTGAGGGCATAGATGGTTGTTTCATTTATATAAATTTCTATGTTTTGAATTTGGAAGTGTCTTTTCACCAAATTTGAGAAAACTTTGCTTGAGTTTTATTTTTAATTTGTCCCAATGTTCCTTTTCCTTTGGGGTATATTATATGTTTTGTAAAATATGCTATTTTCACATATGACCCTAAAGTTTTCTTTCTTATGTTTTTCTCTCCTGGATGATTTGTCCCAGTGGCCTTTTTCCTTTGGGGTATATTATATGTTTTGTAAAATTTGCTAATTTCACATATGACCCTAAAGTTTTTTTATTTATGTTTTCTCTCCTGGATGATTCCAATGATGTACATCTGAAGTTATGGAATTTCTATTCTCTGCTGAGATTTTGTTTTTCCATTCAATACGAGATATTTCTTTATTTTATTAAGGATAATAAAATACTTGCTTTATTTACCTCCTCTGCTGCTTCAAACAATTGAATCATTTCCAGATCGGCATCTTTAAATAGTCTTTTCCCTAGAGAGTGGATCACAAATTATTAATTCTTTGTATACTAAATCAAATTGTTTTGTATTGTATCCTAAACACTATGGATATCATATTGTGAATTCTGTTATAATTTCTCAACAATGTCAATATTTTTCTTTCAACTGGCAATTAACTCAATTCAACTCAAACTGAAATATCTGTATCTTGGAGCTTAAACATCAATTCAGTTTTTCCCTTTTTATCTTCCTTTCACTCTGTCTCATACATTCATAGATGTATCATAATTCAGGATTAGCTAGGGAATTACAGATTTTTTAATGTGAAAATCCCCCTCTCTAATATTCTCTTTGAAATTAAATCCAAATTTATCCCTCACCCTTCAGTTCCCGCATTTCCTAATAGCTCTATCATTTAGTTTTTCAGACCTCAAATGGTAAATTTTTTAAATCAGTTTAAATCTTATATTAGGAGCAGTAAAAAGCCATTACCCATGGTGACTTCTATTTCCATGTCTTCTGTTCTGTCTATAATCTGTTTGCCTTTATCTTCTGAAGGCTTCAAATAGCATTTTTTTCCTGATATTTTGCTTAGATTTATAATTCTTATCTGAAAGATGATCAGTTTATTTAGAGACTTTTTTAGTTACAACTCAATAGAACTAGTCAACAGTAAATATATCTCAAATGTACATCCTTAATTTTCCATCTGTGACATTGTTGTTTTATTCATGTATTAAATTATCCCTAATTTAAAAAAAATACCCTTAATTTTCCAGTTATGAAATTCTTATCTTTTTTATGTATCTAAGACCTTTTTATCAATCAGGGTTTGCCAAAGAAATAATATGTGTGTTTATATATCAAAAAGGAGACACATTTTAAAGAATCTTCTCAAGCAATTGTGGGACAGGTCAGTGAAAGCTGAAATCTTAGGATTACTGTAACACAGCCTTGGGGAAGAAGTCATTCTTCTTTGGGAAATCTTAGTTTTTGCTTTCAAGACTATCATGTGTTTGGATGAGACTCAGCCACATAATAGAGGATAATCTGCATTACTTAAAATCAACTTATGGTAAACATTAATAACATCAACAAAATAGCTTCAGAGCAACTACAACAGCTAGGCCTCATAGCCTAGTCAAAGTTGACACATAAAATTAACTATCATAAGTTTCACCTAGATTCATATTTCCTCAGGCTAAAGAACTTCCATTAACATTTTTTCAGTGCACATCTGCTGGTGGCAGATTCTTTCAGATTCTCTTATCTTAATTCTTTATTTTGCTTTAAGTTTAATGGAAATTTTTCTGGACATAGAATTCTAGTTTGATAGTTTTCTTTCAGTATTTAAAAAACGTAGTTTCATTTACTTCTCATTTTGGGGGGATCAGAAATCAATACTATTTATTCCCTTTTATGCAACAAACTTATTTCTCCTATGGCTACTTTGAAAATATTATCTCCTTTATTTTTTGAAGTATTTAACTGAGTTGATATCATGTTTAAATTATTTATGCTTATTTGTTAAAGTTTGTTGAGTTTTTTGAAATTGAAGAGTTATTTTTATAATAATTTTTAATTATTTAGTTATTTAATTTATTTTATGCATTAAAGTTACAGATAATGGAGGATTTCATTTGACGTATTCATAAAGATGTATATCCAAAAAAATAGGCACTGTTATATTAAGTATTTTTTCATTCCCTCCAATAAACTATTTGTTGGCTAAATTCATTAACTTCTGCTATCTTTAAAACTGTTAAAATTAACTGTCTCATTATATGTCATGAGTCTTACTTCTTTACGTGTCCAAAACTTTTATGCTGTATATTCTGCATATTATATTGTTGACAGTTTCTTAACTGGTCTTCCTGTAAAGAATGTTTAAATTTTTGGCAAGTGCATGGGACAGGTTTATCTTTTTGTGACTTTATTATTTTTAATTATTTTTCAGAGCATATCAGAGTCTCCCTGACTTAAGTGCATTATTTCTAAAAAGTACCTTTTAATGAACATGTGGAGTGTTCAGAGACATCTGTCCACTCTGGGGAATTTGACATGGCCCAGGGATTTGTGACATACAGAATTATAACTCAGTTTACAGCTCTCTGGTATCTGTTTTTTCCCATACACTCTCACTTTCAGTGAGCAGTTCGTTTAGCATTTGGTGAAAGACAGAATTTGGGTCTCTTTCACTCTGTTGCTACCATGTTTTCTGACTACACCTAATCTCTATCTCCTTGTTCAGCTAAGCCACCAAGGACTCTTTAAGCTTTACCATCTTGTTCTGCATTTCAGAAAGTGACTCTGGAATGAAGTCATCTGGCAGCTTACTTTATTTTGCCCTTCCCTCAAGGATCAGCTTCTCAAATGCCCTGGCATGAAGCATCCAAAAGGAAATGCTTTATATATATATATATATATATATATATATATATATATATATATATACATACACACACATACATACACACACATTTACATATATATGTATGTATATTCATATATTTTATTCAGTTTAGAGTAGAAAGATTAATCCTGCAATAGTTACTCTGAAAATGAAAGAAAAATTCCATTTTGCTTAAGAAACTCACCTCTTATTTCCTATAGTATTTCTTTTTCACTTCCCAGGTTTCAATGTACTTGCTTTGTTTATTTTTTATAATAAATATTTTCATCCTTGATCTAAACAATTATTCTGAAGGGAGTATTATTTGCATAACAATAAATATAGCACATCTTAATTTTCTGAACAACAACTATCCTTTGAAACAGATTTTAGTGTAAGAGCAAAGACCTAAGCAGAAAGAGGAATGTCAAATGCATTTCTAATTTTCCATTGATATTATACATTCTCTTTTTAAAATATTTGACCTCAGAATCATGGAAATATAATCCTTTCTTCTAATATTAGGTCTCTAACTTTATTTATACTGGTTTGTTATAAAAAGCTATTTTAACATTTTCAGATCTATATTATTCATCCATAGCATCATATTTTATAAATACTCTAAAACTTCTAAAGATACGAATGTAATTGTATAACTACTGCAGTATAGACAAAAATAAAAATATTTAAAACTTTTTTTTTTTTTTTTTTGGTACAAGGGAATGAACTCAGGGGCACTCAAACACTGAACCACATTCCCAACCCTTTTTTTTTTTTTTTTTTTGATAGACAGGATCTCACTGAATTGCTTAGCACCTCATCTTTGTTGAGGCTGGCTTTGAACTTATGATCCTCCTGCCTCCACCTCCTGAACTGCTGAAATTACAGACATGTGCCTGAAACTATTTTGACATGTAATACTAACATGATATAATTTAAATTATTTTTTCACTAAAGTAAAATACATTTAATTTTAAAAAGATTGTTTAGAATGTAGATACATAACAAATATAACATTTTAATCTGATACAATTTTTGAGAGTCAAAACTAAATTTTTCTCTCATAAAAATCTTGTCAGATGTTATTAGAAATCCTTTAAAGTATGCATTTTATATTTCATAATATGCAAATATTATTTTTTGTATATAAACTTTATTCCCATTAGCATTTCTCTCACTTACTTATGGATAATATATTTTAGGTACTTAGAAAGTTAAACGTTCAACAGTATTGACTTTAGAAAGACATTTGTAAGATAGTTTTCTGATGGCCAACTCATATAAATTTCATACACTAAATTTCCTTTTAAAATTTAGGACACATTACTTTTAACAATGGACTAATTAATTATTCACTAAAGGTTGATTAATTAAACAGATTTGAAAGGCCTCCTCTTAAAATTTAATACAGATTTACATTGAATCCTAAAAACTGTCACTGTTATTAGATAATTATTTTGCTAGGTGTAGAAATTATAATATATCAGTTTTATTTAAACCCTATTCTAATCCCTCTTTAGGACAATTAAAATAATTCAAAAGAATTATGACTAGGCAATTGATTTATGGAGTTCTATTTCTGAGTATTGCTTTTTTATAGAACAAAATTATTTTTACTATGTTTCTCCTTTAATGACTTTGAATTTAAAATGAATTTTAATTTTAAATTTAACCCTCAAAGGAAGAAGATAATTGTTCTTATTGACTCTTTATAATCACCTGTAAACCAGTTTATTATGCAATTTTGCGTTCAGTTGGAAGAAAATTAATATTTCAGAAATAATATCTTATCCTCTAGTGTTTCCCATATGAACCCATTTTGAATGTTTATAAAAGATCCTAATGTGATGTTTGCAACCTTAATGCAAAAATTAGAAACAGTCCCTTATTTTTCTGATAAAATAAATTAATGGTTTCCAAACTATCAAGCAATAATTATCAATATTTGTTTTCCCTCCCAGATAACTTGAAAGGATCAAGAAGATATCAGTAATATGATTAAGAGCAAATAGGGGTGTCAAATATGCTTGTCTTAAAACAAAATAGAATTTTACATTTTAAATACATTAACGTAGCTATCATAAATTCTGAAATGCATTCAATGTAAGTCAGACATAGTTTTGGTCTTTAGAAATTCAAAATACTACCAACAAAGACCTTGTTTTTTATATTAGTATCTGTAATATTTAGAAATAATAGCATCACATTTTGAAACTCTCTCTAAAAATGTAAAGTTTTATTCCAACACATTACTTCAAGTTATTGGAGGCTTAAGTCAAAGTATTAATACCTTCCTAAAATGATACTTATGTATTTAATAGTGGACAAATTAATGACAAGAAGTCATGAGGGAACATTTTATTTTTCTAAGTTTAGGAAGAATGAGAATGATAGTTCAACTATCCTAGAAACATAATACCTTTAACTAAACATATGACACTAATTTTATTGGTGGGAATTGAGGATTGAATTCAAGGGCACTCAACCACTGAGCCACATCTCCAGCCCTGTTTTGTATTTTATTAGAAACAGGGTCTCACTGAGTTGCTTAGAGCCTCACTGTTTCTGAGGCTGGCTTTAAACCCAGGATCCTTTTGCCTCAGCCTCCTGAGCCGCAGAGATCACTGGGCACGACCTCACTGGGCAGTTATTTTTTATACATTGATCTTAAAACCTAGAAAATTCATTTACTTGTTTTATTCAGAGGGTTGAAATAGTATTTTTATGATTCTATATTTAGAATGTATTTTCTAAAGAGCTTAATTGCATAGCATTCATATGCCAAAGATTTCACTTATTTAATGTGCACAATATAGCAGTTTTTGGTAAATACATAGAATTGCAAAACCATCACCAATAAAATAAACCCTCTAAGATGGTTTTCTTTCCTCATTTCCTCTAATTTTTCCAGGCCTAAGCAGCAATTAATCTATTAGACTTTATAGATTTGTTTGTTATGAAAATTTCATATAAATGAAATTATACAATATGTGGCTTTTTATGTCTGACTCCTTTTACTTGCATATTTCCAAGATTCATTCACATTATGAAATGGGCCTCTACTTCTTTCCCTTTTATTGTCAACTAATATTTCATTGCATGGATGTGTAATATTTTCTTTTATACATTCCTTAGCTGGATTGTTTCCTTTTTTAGCTGTTATGAATATTGTTACTATGAACCTTTGTGTACATGTTTTTTGTTTATGTAGATACGTTTTCATTTCTCTTTGGGATGTACCTGGGAATACAATTATTTGGTTATAAGGAGACTCCATTGTACACATTTTGATGAACTGCCAAATATCTCTTTTCACAGTAGCTGAAGTGATTTTCCTTCTAACCAGCAATGCACATACCCTTGCTGTCACTTGAAATTATCTGTGTTTTGTAATTTTGCATTACTATTGGTTGAAGTAAAATTTTATTGTGCTATTGATCTTATTTTCTTAATCAATAACAATGAAGAGCATCTTTTATGTGTTTATATGACATGTGTATATATTTTCCCTGGAGATATACCTCTTCATATCCTTTGCTAAGTTTTAATTGCATCATTTGTTTATTTATCATTGATCCCTTAAGTTTTTTTTAAATATATTCTGGAAACAAGTCATTTATCAAATATAAAATTCCATAGATATTTTCTCCCATTCTATGGGTTCTTTTCACTTTATTGATGGCATCCTTTAAATCACATGAATTTCTAATTGTAATAATGTCCAACAGATTTTCTTTATTGTCACTTGCACTTTTGGTGCTATAGCTAACAAACTTTTTAACTCAAAGTCAGAATTTACTTGTATTTTCTTTTAAAATCAGTATAATTCTAGACCTTATATTTTGTTCCATGATCTGCTTGAAATTAATATTTTGTATGATATAAAGAATTATCCAATTTTACATTTTTACAAGTTGATGTATAATTGTCCAAGAACTGTTTGACTTTAAAACACTATTCTAATTCAGCCATTATTTCAGTAATTTCTCTCTGCTTGCTTTCTCTTGTTTCTCTCTGATATATTTATCCCATGCATGTTGCTACTCCTGACAATATCTTGCAGATCATTAGGACTATATTAAACTTGATTTATCCTTTTTTTCCTCTGTTTTTCATATTGCATAATATTTATTAACTATCTTCTAGTTAGCTCATCTTTTCTTATACCAGCTCAAATCTGCTCTTCAGGTCCGTTAGTGAATTGTTTTTACTTTGGACTGTATTTTCCAACTCCAGATATTTACTTTGACCCTCTTTAATAATTTTATAATTAGAAAATTTTATAATTAAAATTAAAATTATAATTAATCTTATAATTTATAGTTATATTTATAATCTCAATAATTTTTATTGAGATTTTACATTTGATAAATTTTTGTTACTCTACTCTTTTTACTTAATTAAGCATATTTCATTTAAATTTTCTGAAACTATTTATAGAAACTCCTTTGAAGTCTTTGTCTTCTAAATCTAACACTCAGGCCCCATGAAAATTACCTGTTTTTGCCATCTTTTTATCCCAGAATATGTTTTGCTAGACTTTACAATTTCTCTGAATTTTTAATCTTATTTCATATATTTTTGAAATATTTTAAATCATATAATTCTGGATACTGCTCCAGTCTCTGTCTCCAGAATCTGTTATTCTTTGCTTCTTTGCTTAATTACTTGGCTAGATGATTTCACTGAATTTTTCCCTTATAATATTCAGTCTTGATGTCACTCCTTATAAGATTCAGCTTTGGTTATGTTCCCAATCACTCTGGGATGACAGAGGTTTTTTCATGACTATCTTTGTCTCTTCCCTGATCTCTCTGAAATTCCCTGCACTAACTTATTGGCATCTCACTCAGATGTTAGTTTCTACTAATTATTAAATACTGTATTATTGTTTTCCATAATGCTCAGGGCATAAATTGATCCACAGTCTGATTCAATTAAAGTCTGACTCAATTGTAGTGATAATATTTGAGGCCAGACTTTGAGACTTGGTTCAACTCCAGGAGAGGATTCTTGTTAGCTTTCTGTTTCCATGGTTCCCTGTATTAAAATTCTAGCTGCTCTGTGGGTTAGCTTATTGCTCTTATGTAAACATTAGAAAGATTTTTCAGATAGAGCAGCAAAGTAAGGAATAATGTCCTATAAGAAAGACTTTTTTCCACATCTAAAACACTTAGATATGGGATTATTGCTATAAATGTATATGAATGACAGTGAAAATTTTAAGATTATAAAACTTTACTTTATTGGAAGAATCCAAATAGTTAGTGGAATTAGTTAACTAATAGAAGTTAAAATTAGTCATACTTATGTAAATATTTATTGGTTAGATGTACATTATCAATGTTCTTTTCTATACTATTTATTGTGCTAATATAACTTTTTACTAAATTATGTATAATAAATGCTAAAATGACATTTTATAATTTTTGGTGTTTGCTATAGATACATTGTAACTTCAAGTACCTATATATGTGCTAAATTTTTTTTACAGTTACATAAGTTCTAATTTTAGGTAGGTATTTAAAAATAAAGAAGTTGTGGAAAATAATTGCATTATAATATTTTAATATCTTTAAAAAAAATTTCAGTTCTTCAATCATTAATAGAGCTAATGGTACATTAACTTATAGAAAAAAGCTTGTAGTGCAATTTAGACTGGGTAAGAACAAGTGACAGGTGAGTAAAGCAAATGCACTATTTAGATATGATTTTTTATTATAACAATTATGAGGGAGTTTTATTTGGGAATAAAATAGAATAACATATTAGCATAAAGTGTTATGCATGTTGACAAGATCAACTATATAATTATTTTAAATTTAATTTATAAGAACTTAGATAGCAATATTCATATCAAATTTATTATGCAATGCCAGCATACAGTTAAGTGCATTATGGCTTTTAAAAATGTGAATGCATAATATTGTATATAGAATTTGTAATTATTTCACTGTAGTAAACAAAATACAGAGTTAAGCATTAAAAACTGAAACACATAAATTCTAACTTATTAATACTCTAATGCTATATTATAAATAGAATGAAGTTGTTTCTTGTCACAGACAGTGATGAGTTGTTCAGACCAATGTTCTGCCTTAGGTTGATCGCCTGTTCTTCAAGGATTTGGTTCCTCTCCCTGTGATTCGGGAGGCTTAGCTGGCAAAAACCCCTCAAATAATCAGTCTTTGGCAGACATACTTACAAAAACCAAATTCACAAGAAAAAGTTTTGTAGCTAAATTCAATTAATTTCTAATGAAGTTTATACCTGCCTCAGGTAAAATGTAATACTAAGTGGATTAGACATCCAAATTCCCAAAAGAAATAATCCAGTACAATTATTTTGGATTAGTCAGGAGGCTTTGGTCTCAAAATCCCCATTCCATATGTTAGAAATAAAATTGAAAAAAATTAGCAAAGCTGCTATATTTGAACAATTTAATAAATATTAGTCTAACCAACCCTGAGTTGATTGCACCAATAATACGAAGACTACCAAAAAGGGAATATTTATAATAGTTGACAAATTAAGAGTGGATGTCCAATTTCTAGTAATAAATATTTCTACCAGAATAAAATAAGTCAATTATTTGTTACTTGGTCTTCCTCATCTTGTTATCTTTGTGTTGAAGTATAATTTAGGTGTACTTTATTTGGTTAAGAAGGAATGAACTTACTCAAATATCCTTAAGTATGAGCATAGAGATCATTGTAAGAATATATGAAAATATATTGATAATGAAATTGGCAAAATTTCAGTGGGAAATTGCCAGTTTTAAAGAGGTCCCTGTTTTGTTCGTCAATTACATGCTCTATTATACTTACTTGTTGTTTTCCCAATGAATTATTTCTCTTCAGCTACTTTTACACTTATTTTCTCTCAACTCCAAATACCCTATTTCTAATACTTATCTTTGTGTGTGTATGTGTGTGTGATACTCAGTCTTGAACACTGTAAACCACATTTCTTCTTTGCCAGTTTAAGAGATTCTGTCAGTTGGAGACACTACAAAAACTTGCAATATAGGGTGGAAACTACATTATTTAAGTGTAAACTTTGTAAAAGCTTAGAATTCTTTGTACCTTTTTTAGAAAAGTCATTAAAAGTCATTAAATTTTTACTCCAGCTTCTTGTTTTGAGTTCTTTCATTTATATAACTGGTGTGGTTTCTCCATCTTTACTGGATCCTGACTGATAAGAAATTGGTTGCAGAACATAAGCCACCAGGTTTATTTGGGAAATGGATTAGTCTGGTTATTGGTCTTTATGCAACTCTAAATTCTTCTGACAACAGGAAATAGAATCTTAGTAATACCTAACATTTTATTATCACCGTAACTAAAACAATTATCATATGTCTTATCTTGAAGTATCTAATAAAGCCAATGGTTCAGCAGGACTGGTAGCTGCTATATCTTTCAACTATGTAATAATTACTACAAGGTCTGTGATGTAGAGTCACTGAGTATACTGAAATGCTTCAAGAGTCACCACGTACAGACACTATGACTACCATAACTATATGACCAGTGGGATCCTACATCATGTACAACCAGAAAAATGATAAATTATACTCCATGTATACGTGATGTACCAATGGGCATTCTACTTTCATGTATAACAAATTATATTAAATTAAAAAAAAAAACTTAAAAAGAAGGGATAGGAAGAGGGAAAAGGGAACACTCAAGGGAGAGAGTGGGTCCTTTCAGAGTGGATGGTACATCCCTACTCCCTCCAGTTTGGAGATCACATGAAAGTTTCCAGAGAGTTACAACCAGGTCTAGCTCCTGACTTTTGCTGATAGTAGAATGATATCAGGTTTTCAAGTCCCCACAACACATTTGACAACTTTGGACCATGCTGACCAGTTCTAATTGAAACCTATTCTTCCGGATTTTGTATTTAGGGGGAATTATCTTTATCTCCCTAGGTTTAGTATGTGGTTTGTGTAAGGGTCATAAAAGCCTTCCTGACTACTTCAAGGTAACTTGTGTTGTTATCAGCATTTCAGGCTTGCATTTCTCCTACAGATAATGGGATGTTTACTGAGGAATGTAACATACCCTATTGACTTAAGCCAGGGAAAATGATAAGGCAGGCTGCAGGTAAATTGCCTTTTAAAAGAATAAGTGTGGGGGTCAGCAAAGTGGGCCCAGATCATAGAATTATCCCCTTAACCCCATGTGCCCACCATTCATGTCTGTTACTTATCACAATTAGATCTGTGTATGTGTACATTTTCTTTCCATATATCACTCCTCTGTTGCTATAAAATTAATTTCTTTACTATGATAAAAATAAATAAAAATTTTAAAAAATGCTAATGTTATAAAATACAAAGGTGTAAAATATTCTAAATTAAAAGAGACATGACAACTTAAAAAAAAGAATAAGACAAAAACAAAAATTACCATTGTCTGAATTGCAGAGTCATAATATGAAGTGAAGTCATATTATGAATGTTGTCATTCTTTCACATGAATGTTGGGACTGAGTCAGAACTGAGCAACTAAAACATAATAGAAAAGTTTATTTGGACCCAAAAAGAAACTAAGGACCTCAAAATTTGAGTAACTCTGAAGATGCTTTCTCTATGGACGCAACTTCACTTCTTCAGTATCAGGTGTCTTCTTGTTGGAAAAATTTTATAAGAACATTATTTGTTGCTTTTTTATTGCAAATATATGTCAATTTTTATCTAAGAAACACTTTTCTGTCACTAGACTCATAAATAGGCAAGTATAAACAAATTGTTTAAGACAAAATGCCTTATGTGCCAAAAGAATTTTAAAATTTTGCAAATTTATATCAGAAGAAATGTGACATGTTCTAAGAGTGGTAAATTTAAAAGATGGAATAAAACACCAAATTAGGTTTAATTTATTAAAATTAGTGCCATTACCACAAATTTTGAATTATTATGGTAACTTGGGCACCTGGACGTGTTTGTTACAGTGTGCTTGGCTTATTGAGTGAAAAATTATATTCATTTAATGAGAATGAGATTCAAGAAAGTACCTGTTCTAAATAATAAAGAGAATGGAATTGCCAAAATTAAGATGTTAAGAATATTATTGTAGACGTTTCATAGGACATGAGCATATGTATCCTCTCAATACATTTCTTCAGAGGGCCCAGGTAACTCTTCATTTATAAAGTTATCAATAAATATATTAGCAAATAGAGTATCTGCCTCCTTGAAACAACTTCTGTGAGAACTGTCCCTTGTAGGACAGACAGGGTAGAGATAATACCATGGAAATGAGTTTCTTATATTAGTAGGGGATGATTAGATTCCAGAAAACTTAATCTTAAGTAGTAGTGCTTGATCACTTTTATTCCTTGAAAAGTGAAGCAGGAAAAAAAAGTGGCAATTAGAAAGTTTAATTTGACAGAAGTAACTGTAGATATTTAAATGATCATATTCTTTCTCTGAATGAGTGTACAGGGAAAATACTGAAGATTTACTTGATCTATGCAACAGAAAATCCAGGCATGATAACAACAAGGAGATTCAATAATAATTCATTGTTGCTTATCCAGTTTGTTGAACTAAGCCAGTTTACAGATGAAAAGAATGTGTATTGTAGGAATATTTAGATTGCCTTGAGGAAAGACCCTACAATGCTGCTAAAAGTATATTCTCTAAGTTTATCTTCACATAAGCTTTTGCCAGAGAGAATTACAGCCATTTACTTGAGTGACTACCCATTTTGGACAAAAAAATACTTAGGTGTTTTGGAAATGACTAGGCACTGTCTCCATACTGATGCCAAATCATAAGAATAAAAAACGCCATAATTCTTCATGTTCCACAAGCAAAAGGAAGATTTTATTTAAATCAGGTGATACATGGGAATTTGGCCTAAGCTTACATTACATAAAGTACAATACATTTGAAGTCTCATCTGTGGTTGTCACCCTCACTTTCTGAATATATAATACGAATACTGGTAATTGGAAACTAGAAAACATTCACATATTTGCCCTCTGACTGATGATATAAAATCATTTCCGTGAAGAAAGGTGAAGGAAAAAATCTCAAGAATTTATTTTTACTTCCAAGATAGTAGTCCACATGCAATACCACATTCCTAGGATATTGTAAATAGTATTTTCCCTTGGTACCTGTGGAGGATTGATTAGAGTTTCCCCATGGATACCAAAATCCACAGAAGCTCAAGTACCTTACATAAAAAGTTATAATATTCACAGATAACTTAGGTAATCTTCTTGTACACTTCAAATCATGTTTAGATTTATAATAAGTATTTATAATCACTAACATAATAACTAAAAATATAAATATTATGTAAATACATGTTATAATGTATCATTTAGGGGAAAATGACAAGAATGAATACTAAAAATATTCTATATAGATTTTTTTCAAGTATTTTTGATCCACAATTGGTTAAATCCACAGATGTGGATATCTAGAACAGTATGGTTTAGATGTAAGATGTCCTCCAAAAGCTCATATGTGAGACAATGAAAAATGGTTTAGAGGTGAAATGACTGGGTTATGAAAACCTTAACCTAATCAGTGAATTGACCCTTGATAAGGATTAACTGACTGGTAACTGCAGACTGATAGGGTGTGATTGGAGGAAGTGTGCCCCTGGGGGCATGCCTTTGTGGTAGATATTCTGTTTTTGATGAGCATCTCTCTCTCTCTCTCTCTCTCTCTCTCTCTCTCTCTCTCTCTCTCTCTCTCTTTCCTGGTTTGATATCTTGAGCCATTTCCCTCCACCATGATGTTGTGCCTCATTTGGAGCCCTGAGGAATGAAGTCAGCTGTCTATGGACTGAGATCTCTGAAACCTGAGCCCCCAAATAAACTTTTCCACTCTAAAATTGTTATTATCACTTCTCTTAGCCAAAGCAACAAAAAAACTCATTAAAACAGAAGACCAACTGCAATAAGATGTTCATCAAAATCTTGAAAGATGTGTTATCATTCCTATCACAGCACTGTTTAACTTGCATCATCTGACCATGGAAAAGGTGGCTAAATATTAGAGAATCCAAGTTATTACACTTGAATGATGTAGGAACTTCAGTTTCTCCTAATATTCCAGGCATTACATATTTTTCTAGAGCCAATCGACCCATCTCTGGGCAACTTATATGCAGGTATTAACTTAAACAATGTGTATTCAGGCTACCCATCAATTTGAAAATGCTATCAAAAGCTATTGCTTTTGCCGAACAGGAATAATAAAAATCTTGACTCAGCTTTCTGCAATATGTAACCCACAGAGTTCTTTAGGGTTTTGATGTTTTAAATAACCTCACATTATTTCATTAACATTATGGTTATTGACATTTATAAACAGGAAGAAGTAAGTACTTTAGATTCCTTAGTAAGATATATATGAATCAGAGGGTGGCATAAAACGTCATGACTATGCTGGGGCCTGCCAACTTGGAAAAGTTTCTGAGAGTAATAAAGGAATGAAGCCACTCATGATATTCTATTCACAATGAAAGACAAGTGGATATAATTTGCATCAGCAAGGACACACAATGCTTGATGGGCCTTTTAAATTTGGGAGAATTATATACCCACTTAAGTTGTGCTACTTCAAACCACTTACTGAATAATCACTAAGTCTACCAGATTTTAATGAGAACTAAAGCAAGCAATGGTTCAACAGTAATTCTAGGCTGAAGATCAGCTACTCTTTCAATTTTCCTTAAGACCCACAAGAATCGATTGTTCTCAAACTGTCTGTAGCAAATAGGGATGCTCTAATGGAGACTCTAGCAAGACCAATAGAAGAATCAAAATGAATTCCTGTAAGGTTTTTGAGAAATGTTTGCCTTTTTCTTCAAATAACTATTCTGTCCTTTGAGACATAGCTTCTTGCTTGCTATAAGGTTGTAGAATACAATGAATGTCTAACTGTGGTACATGTGTCTTGTATAACCTGTGATTTTATCTGACTGAGAAAACCATACCTTTGGGCTTTTGCAGCAGCAGTCAGCAGCAGAAAAATTACACATAAGAATTAAAGCTTGAAAAAGTCTAGAAGGCATATGTAAATTGAATGAACATATGGCTCAAATTTCTTTCACAATAGTTTCTGTTGTACTGCCTGTTTTTCTCAATCTATACTTATGTCCCCTTGGGGCATTCACTATGACCATTTTGGCTACGGAGTTAAAAGTCCAGGCATATTTACCAACCATCCATTATAACTTCCCTTGGGGATTGCATTCAAGAAACATATCAGAAGAATTTCTCTAATTGTTAGAATTTCAAATATTATTTCTGACTTATCACCTTGTCTGGGCTAAGGAATTGCCAAAAGAACAAACCTGCATTAATGTGTGGGAAGGTGCTAATGGTTTTCTTGGAAGTTTAGGAACTTATAAAGAATAACACTAGAAAACAGATAACAAAATGAAGTTTGAGTAAGAAATGTGTGTAGATGGATCTCTCCAAGCAGGTGCAGAGTTTGAAACTAAACATTTGAATGTTTACTAAAGGTTATTCACTGAAGAAAATATTCTTAGGTTGACTGAATGGCATATTTTATGAATTTCTGTCAGATTGTTTTCCCAGCCATACAATTCTTGCTCAATACTTCCATACTAACCATAATGGATTTGGATGGAGCATATCCACATGGATGCCCTCTACCATCCTAAACTGACCTTCTTAGAGCTGAGTTCTTAGCTTCCAACAACAAAACCCAAAAGTGAACATCGGCACAGGGTGATCATTGGGATGATTAAACATCAATCGAGTATCAGGATTATGACATTAGACTATTTCCTTCATGAAGGGGAGAAAGTTGTCTCCTCACTAGAACAGACAGGCCTTCTGGATATGGATTGGTTTACCCTCTTCCCCATACTTCTGCCAACACCACCTTCCATATATTTATAGAATGCCTTATTTATAATCATGACATTTTTTTACAATTTTGATTCTGGAAGAAACTTGTTTCATAACAAAACAAGAGCAAGAAAATGCTCTTGCCTATGAAATTATAAATTTATTGATCTTATTTTATTGCCCAAATTTATTGAAAGAAGGGTATATCAAAGACTATTGAGTACTAGTATTCTTTTTTTTTTTTTTTGGAGCGGGGCATTTCAAATAATAGAGATCTTTGTGTGCAGCATTTACTGTATGTTTTAGACCATTAATCAACCAATGCTCTTTTTTCTTATACGGAAAATATACAAAGCCTGGGAATCAAAGAGCGGTAGTGAGAGTAACTTCTACTATGAAAACAGACTCAGTAACTGAATTATTGCTTTTCTTCCCTTCAACTTTGATCTGCACTGTTTCATAGGAACTCCTTCCAAAGGACGAATGTTTCCACCTGAGAAACAGCCATGGTTCTATTAAATTGCTACTTGAGACTGTCACTTGGTCCTTTGCTGCTTTCCATGCTGCTAAACTACTAACACGTAAAAGCAAAATGATTCCTCTTCTCACTGGAGTGATTGATTTGGATGACCCAAGGAAATATTGCTTGCGACTAAAACACTGGGGTGGGAAAGACTATAATATGAAAACTAGAATATTAATCAGAATGACTATAATAATTCTATGTCTGAAAATATAACAATTGAATAAAGAGAGAATGCTAAAACTTCAGATATTTGACAGTGAAGATTCAAGGATACTACACTAAGAAAAAATATTTAAGTGGATCAGTTGAAGACAAAGAAACATGAAAACAGTTCTAGAAAAAAGAAATCATAAATATACCATATGTTTAAAGCCTATGTATTAATGATGAAAGAAAAATAAAATAAATTATGTTAAATTTAAAAATTGAAAATATCAACTTTGTCCTCAAGACTAGTTACAGAAATGAGAAATGTCTTGCTTTATATATTTATATATTACTTCCTTCCTTGTTGTATATGTATCTGCATATATGTGTGCACATGATTTTCCTTTTTATTCCCCTTATTATTTTATCTAACTTTTATAAAAGATTGATTTTGTAATTTAAAATTTACTTTGAATTTTTAATTCAGGGAACAGATTATATATAAAAGACTGTGACTGAATTTGAGCACAAATTTTCAATAATTAGAAATCAATAATGTGACGGTCTTCCAAATTCAGATACGATAATGGTTGGAATTTTACATTTTCTTTTTTCAGTACACTGTAAGAAGACCTTCTCTGGAATGAAGGTTAGTTACATCTTATTAGGCATGAACTTGGTTATTTTGTTTTGTATGAAAGTCAAAATAAGTATAGAGGAGCTTAAATGAAAGCAGAATAGCCAAAAGAACATAATATGACAGTTATTAGGGTTTTTTTTTATCTTTTAAACCAAACCCATCTTTCTATATTCTGTTTTGTAGAGCTGAGATTCTAAAAGCTACTTATCTATTTTGATAGCTGGCTCACTGTCAATATGGAGTGTTAGTGGCAGAGTGGAAGACTAGAGGAAGAAGGGATTTGTTCATCCTTTGTTGCTTTCAATTTTTTTTTTTTTTTTTTTTTTTTTTTGGTTCCTGAGCATCACCTTAGCAATGCTTAACACCAGTGACAGCATTTTCTCTGTACCAGCTGGTGAATCAAGCTTGTAGTTTTTTGAAAATGTACAGTACCAGCCTGGTCATGTCATATTCTTAGACACCAGTCTCACAGGTTAGAGTCCTTTTATTAAAGATCTGAATACCAGACCATTAAGGTTCCTCCTGCAAGGCCAGAAACGTGTGCACCAGTTAGCCAACACTTCAGAAGTCAGATTTTCAGTTTTGTGGGGCTTTGTTGAATTTTCTAAGTCTTAATAATTTGAACTTTTTTTTTGTTCTCTGCTCTAGGAGAGGTAGCTGTTTCACTTTAGGGGTGACAGAATTGATGTTTTCGTCTTGCCATTTAAACAACCTAAGTTCTCTATATTCATTTAATTTCTATTCAAGTAACTGGTGAGGTTTCTGTCTTCTGACTACAGATTCATTAATATAATTATCCATTGATATATTATTTCCCTTTATCCAGCTGAAATTCCTATCAGAAGGAACTGCTGGGGTTTAGAATGTTTTTATTCTGGCACTGTATATTTTGACTGATCTTGGATAAGGGACCTAATTCTAAATGGATGAAATATAATAAGGAATAAAGCAATTAGACTTACCTGATATAATTCATGAGCATTATGGCTGTATTTTTAACAAGGCCTGCAGACAAAGCAATTTCTAAGAAATCAGCGACAGGTCGGGAATTACTTACAAACTTCATGGAAATTCAGAGTATTAAATTATATAGTTTGTATAAAATGCCCTATATAGTGCCTAGCATGTATTTAGTATATTATTCCTTTATTGCCTTATCTTTTAGTTTCTTACAAATATACACATATGACATGTGATTTCAAATAAATCGACACAGCCAACATAGAAGAAACATGGAAAAATCCTCAAACCATTTTTGCCTCCTGTTGTCCATCTTCTCTTACATGTCCACTCCAAGCTGATCTAAAAGTTAATTATGCTCTTTATGAGTTACATGTTAGTATCTCCAAGCTTAAATCTTCTTTATAAAACTATTGTCTTCAATATTTCTAAATCTTTATTTGATCCTGATATTTCTGAGTCCCAAATGAGCAAAATGCATGACCTTTAATTATATTGTGACTATGTCGTGCTATTGAATTTTAAATTATTGAGTCTATTAGCATCTATGTGTGAATTCATCAAAAGCTCTGCCATTCATTTTTATAAATTCGATAAATTTAAAAAAAAAAAAACTATTTCTAAAATTCTGTGCACATTGTTTCAAGGCATGAACAGATTTGACAAGTTTTAGAAGCTACTCACTTCTCTGTCACGGCTATTATTCTGAATGGACCAAATGCAGTTCATTACAGATATATTGATTTCAGTGATTCCACTGCAGTAAAAAGATAAGGAAATGGGATATCAAGGGTAAATTTCTCTGTCTGTGGAGTCTTTAATTATTTCGGGAGGTTTTCTTTTATTGGATTTCAATAGTGGCTTTGCCTGTTAGATTTATATGGTATGTTTTCTTCTAAAACTCAAGAGTTCTGAGAAAAGCCTTTGAAATGGTAACATTTAGTATAATAATAATGAAATGACACAAAAATACAAATGAAAAGATGGTGTGTAGGCAGGCAGTTTGTGATGAAACAGTAGGAAAATTAGGTAACAGAAAATTTGAAATTCTCAACCAACATTGTTTGTGCCATTGTTTGTGTTACTAAACTTTGTAACAGAAGTACAAAGTTTAGTAACACAATAGAGAAAGAGGAATGAAGAGTCTATTAAACGGATCATGCTTTAATCCACTACTAAATTTCTTATTTTGCACCATTGTGAATGAATTGCAACATGGAATGGCTTAACTTGTGAGTATATCCACAACAATAGACTGAAGATTTCAAGCTAGTAACCAGGACAGAGAACATAATATTAGAACATGCTTATGTTTGTAATCTTATAACTTTCTTTGTTTTCATCTTTTTTTTTCTTTTACAAATGTTATGTTATTTCATTCTCTGAAAATCCACCTAAATGTCAAGGACAGATGGGAAAACAATAGGGCATTTAAACTAGTTGATAGAATTCCTTTTTGGTAATTATGTTAGGAAACAGAAATTCAGAACTTGAACCAAAAATTTCAAAATAATTAAGTCCATACAAGTGCTGTGCAGAAAAAAAATATGAGTTTTATTTTGTCAATGTTTCAATTTCTTACAAACCTTTTGCAAGTTACTGATATGATTGACTAATGTATTAAATTAATATACATCATACCATTACTGAAGAAACAATTTCTCCTCTTATGTAAAAAGAATTTAAATTGATTTTTAGAATATTTGTCTAGATATAAGAGTGAGGTACTAAAAATTATTAGTTGTCTTAGTATATTTTAGTACTGGATTAAATTTACTTAATTTACTCTTTACTAAAATCTTTTGCTTGAGAAAATATGGAATAGAAGTACTTTTTTGTATTCCTTCTACTAGTTATAACTAAAACCTTTCATTATTATATTTAAAATAAATTTATATTCTGAGAGATGGAGAAAAAAAAGAATAGCTATTACCCTTGAATTGCAAGGAGTAACAAGGTAATAAGTTCATTGAATTTTATTTTTTGCCTCATTTCCCCAGACTTGGTAGTAGAAAAGCTAGCAACCACTACATGCTAATATTTGCAGATGACACAAAACAAAACAAAAGGGTGGTGGAGGGGAGTAAGATATATCAGGAAAAATCACAGCCTAACAAAAAAGAAATATTTTTTACTTTTATATTACAACTATGTTCTATGATGGGGTGGCATAGTGCCACATCCTCCTTGAGTAGTAAATGCTAAGTACATGAGTACAATGCCTTGGTTTCCAACTCCAGGCTGCATGGGTACCCCAACACCCACAATAGGGATAAGTCTAAGAAGGAAAGTTGAGAGGCAGAACTTTTATTCCCTTACTCTAGAGCAAATGCAGACCTTCTGGATAACATGTACCTTTCTGCCCTTATCCTCTGAAAATGAGGTCCTCCACCTTTTCCCACTAAATATCTATGTAAATATCTAAATATCTATGTAAATCTTAGCATGTAACATCCGAAATATTCAGTTTTCAACTGAAAATCATTTGTCATAATACCCCCAAAGATTCAACTTGAATAAAAAATTAAATTAATTGATGCCAATATCAGATGGCAGATATGATAAAATTATATTACAAGGCTTTTAATGTAATATAAAATATTTGAACAAGCATATGAAAATATTTCAACAAGTGTGAACAAGAATAAAACTAATTAAAAATTGTAAATCTCCACAACAAAACAGAAAATATTAATAAGGAAATAGACATTATAAGTAGAAAACAAATATAAATTTTATAATAAAAACAATAAAGAATAACTGAGAAAGTAAAAACTCAATGGAAGTGCTTAACAAAATGTATGAGGTAGAAATATCAGTTAACCTAAAGATAACACAATAGAAGTTATACGATTTTAAGTTATACATTTACTTTACAAAAGTAAATGGACTGGAATTTAATTGACCAAACTTAAGAAACTTGTGGAACAATAAGAAAAATATGACATGTGTCTACATCCCAGAAATAGACAGAGGAGGTGTGGCTAAAAAAGTTGTCAAGGAAATAGTGATTGTGAATATTCCATATTTCAGAAAAGATACAAAACAAAAGATTCAAAAAATTGAGCAAACCTCAAAGAGTACAAACCTAGGGAAATAATACCAGGACATGATAATGAAACTTCTGAAAATTAAGCAACACGAAAACTTTTGAAAACCATAGTAAAGAAAATGAAACCTAGTCAGATCAGAAAGAAAGAAACCTGTCCCTATTCACAGAAGATATGATAGTCTTTGTAGAAACTGCCAAAGAATTCTTCAAAGCAGATTTCTAGAATAAATTACTGCATCTAGCAAATGTTAAGGATACAATTCAATTCTACAAAAATAAGCTTTGTTTACAGACATCATCTATGAATACTCGAGAAAAGAGAAATACTGGAAGACATAAATCTAACCAGATGTGTGTAAGACCCATTTAGTAAAAACTACAATATTCTGATAAAATAAATTAAAGGAGACACAAAAAGTAGAGAGATAATCTATGTTCATGGATTTAATACTAAATATAAAAAATGCAAATTTTCTTTAAATTGTCATAGTGGTTTTTCAATAGTTACAAGAAATATCAGCAAGTTTTTTTCATCAATGCAGACAATATCATTCTAAAAGTTATATTTCACGGTGAAGGAATTAATATAAACAATTTTTTAAAAGGAGAATAAATTACGAGAAATCATTTTACCTGATAATAAGGACAGGGTAGAGAAATAGAATTATCTTTAAATAATTATAGATATGAAGCTTTTTTTTTGACCAAGGTATTAAAGGAATTAAAATGTATAAAGGATCATATTTTCAACAAATGTAGAAGAAGCCAGTAGATCTCCATTAACTCCAAATGTTTACCCAAGACTCAAACTTTATACAAAAATACCTTAAAATGAAACATACATTTAAATATAAAATGAAAACTAGTTTTTAAAAGAAAACATATGAGCATATCCTTCTGAGGTAGAACTTATTGAGATATTTTAGATATAACATACTTCCTAAACCATATATAAAAAATCAGTAACTTGTTTACAAAATGACATAAACCTTTTGTTTACAAAAGACCTTGTTAAGAGGATGAAAAAGAAAAACAAACTGGGTGAAAATACTTATAAATCACATATCTGAAAAATGAATTATATATAAATTATAAAGAACTCTTTAAACTCAACTGTAAAATAAGTCCAATTTCAAAAAGGAACAAAAGACAAAAAGCAGGAAGAGATATTTTGCCAAAGATGATATACAAATATCAGATAAGCATATGAAAATGTACTTAGTCCCACAAGCCTATAGGGAAAGGCCTAAGATATTATTACCAGAAGGTACCAATCGCTATTGTGTAAGATGTCCTCATGAGAACTGCCAGATGGTCCTTGACTGGTAGGACTTACAGGATTCAGTATATTCTTGCACAGAGCTAAGATTTATTACGCAAATATGATAGGAAGAAAAATCAGCAGAGAGAATTCTGTAAACAGCTAGAATTCTCATATAAATTAGGAGTAAGCTTCCTTCCAAAAATCCTCTCCCAGTTATAGTCACTCAGGACTTCCAACAATGAGTTTCGACAATAGATGTGAGATGTTAGTTATCAGGGGAGCTCATTAGAGACTCAGTTCCCAGGGTTTTTGTTGAGAGTTGGTCATATAAGTATTTTCTAACAAGTATCAAAATTCTAGGCTCCCAGAAGGAAAACAGGTGTTCAACATAAATTGTACAGTTTAGGTACAAGAAGTCATTCTTCTCATGGAGGGAATCCTCTCAAAACCCAATACTAAAGGTACCAACCAAGGGCTCACCTGGCAAGCAGGACTTTGTTGTTATCACTAGACATGCTATACTTCTGCACAATTGCATACCTGTTAGAAAATATAGTAGTATCAATAACAAACAATGCATGAGGGAAATGTAAAATTCTACATTCACTCTTGGAAAAAAAAAAAGCATACATCTACCAGCAGTTGCGTTTCTGGGTATTTATTCCAGAGACACAAAAATGTATGACTACACAAAAATGTACATGATTGTCCATGCAACTTTAGATTTAACAGCCCCAAACTGGAACTGATCATGTTTTTTAATGGGAGAATAGTTAAATATTTAAACAAGCTATGAAACATACGCATAGTGGAATACAACTTAATAAAAAGTATGATTACTGCTTGAAATATGTTTTGGCAAATCACAATACACAGGACAATACACCAAGTTAACAAAGCTCAATCTCAAAGGTCACATTCTGAATGTTTTTTACTTATAAAATATTTTCAAAATAACAAAGTATGAAGATACAGAGAAGATTAGTGGTCACTAGGAATTGTAATGATGGGCTAAGAGAGGATGGGTCAGATTATAACTAGGCAGCACCACAGGAAATCTTTGAGATGTTGTAATAGTTCTCAACCTTGACTGTTGATGATCACACCAATTCACAATGTGATAAAATGATATTTAACTCTAAAGTCAAATTCCTAATTTTTACTTTTCACTGTACTGATAAGATGCAAGCAGTGAGAAGAAACTGCATGATGGCTACTTAGGATTTTTGTACTATATTTCCAAATTCTTGATGATATATATATATATATATATATATATATATATATATATATATATATATATATAAATATATACTTATTTCAGAATAAAAAGAAAAAATGGCTAAGGGTATAGCACAGTTGGTAGCCCTGGATTCAATCCCCAGCTAGAGAGAGAGAGAGAGAGAGAGAGAGAGAGAGAGAGAAAGCAATAGGTTATTTTACAAATAAGAAAGGATAAGTGTTTGGAATAGATTGGGTGAATAAAAATTGTGCTCAGTTTCTAATTTCTAATGTCTTTCTAATTTCTAATGTCTTGGTCATTATACACTAGGTAAAACATTAAAGCCCTTTTGTACATTTAAAAACTTAATTATCAAAGATAAACAAAACAAAACAAAACAGTAAAGTAGAATCTTGCTACCTTCATTTACAAAAAGGAGCATGAAGTATTAGAATTTAAGTACATCACCCAAGGTAGAAGAAAAAAGGTCTTTGTTGCTTTGGATCACTTTCTTTCCTCAAATAGTGCCCATTTCCATGTGTTAATTCTAGAATGCTTATTGTACCAGGAGGTACATATGTTATTCATAAATTTTCTTTAATTATATATAAAGGAAATCACTCAAACCTGAACATGTGTATTTAAAATCTATTCTCTACATAAGCATATGAATTTTCCTTCTAACTTCATTTTAGAAATACAAATAAATGTTTATATATATATATATATATATATATATATATATATATATATATATCATTATCTACAATATTTCCACACTAAAAACAAATTTTAATGAAGAATATTTAATTATAATACAGAAAATAAATTGATTCAGCATGAATGGCACCATGGAAAATGAATTTAATATAATTCTAACTTAAGTAACCCAAACTTTGAATATGATTATACTTATAACAATGAATAAAACAAATTGATAAGAAGTACAAGTCATTGCTTTATTAATTTTGAGTTATAGTTTTGTGTTGAAAATTTCATTCTATCCCTTGTGCTCCTTTGGAATGAGGTATGTATATGTACCTATATCTGGGTTCTATATGTATCTATATTTATATCTGTATCCGTATATATGAAAATTATTTTTTCACAGTTCATTTTAGTTTGTTGAGAGCATGGTCTTTTTCTATCTTACCATAATAAATTTTTAAAAAGTGCAAGTTCAAAGTACTTTACCACTTTAAAAAATTATTTATTTATTATTTGTTCTAATTTGTTATACATGAAAGCAGAATGGATTTCCATTCATAAACGGAGCATAATTTTTCATTTCTCTGGTTGTACACAAAGTAGAATCACACTATTTGTGTCTTCATATACGTACCCAGAATAATGATGTCCATCTCATTTCACCATCTTTCCTACCTCCTACCCGCTCCTTTCCCTCCCCTCCCCTTTGCCCTATCCAAATTTCTTCCATTCTTCCCATGCACCCCACCACAACCCCATTATGGATCAGCATCCACCTATCAGACAAAACATTCAGCCATTGGTTTTTGGGATTGGCTTAATTCACTTAGCATGATATTCTCCAACTCCACCCATTTACCTACAAATGCTACGATATTATTCTCTTAAAGCTGAGTAGTAATATTCCATTGTGTATATACACCACATTTTCTTTATCCCTTCATCTATTGAGGGGCATCTAGGTTAGCTCCATATGTAGCTATTGTGAATTAGCCTACTACAGTGACCCACTGCCACATCACTGTTATAGAAGCACAATTCACAATAGCTCAATTGGGGTACATTACCATTTATCTTTTTAGGGCTGTGTTTCCTATGAGGGTGGTAAAAACAAGTGTTTGCTAAACAAGTAAATATATCTGTTGAGAAAAATAATGTAGTAAAAAACAGTATTTATATGTAAGTTGTAAATTCTTATTTGGTGCTTTTTGTTTACCAAGCCTATTTAAACACTTTAGTGTTAACTGCGGCTAGAAGGATAAAAGGACTAAACTTTTGAGTCAAATTTGTTCACAGTCATATATTTTCTTAAATAGTCATTTATTTTCTAGCATGGAATTCTGCCTGCTGAAGTAAAATACTCCTTCCTTTCCCACCAATTGTGATTTGTGGCCTCTAAGTATGCCAATATAAGTTCAAAGATTAAATATATGTTCTATATTTTTATCCTAAGAGACAGTAATTGAAAAATATCTATTGTTTTCTTGTAGGAAAAAAAAAAGCTAACAAAAGAAGAAGTAAACTCACGAATTGGTGAAATACTGGAATTTCTAGTTTTCGTTTCGTTTCGTTTTATTTATTTATTTATTCATTTTTCTAATATGTCCTTTAACTTGAGAAACTTCTGAAATTAGAAACTTTTTAGAGTTTTTGTTAACGATAAATTAAAAGCCTTCTACCTTGCCTTACCTCTTGAAGTTTCCACCTAGTGCTAAATTTCCAGTAGTGCCAAACTCCGGGGACCATGCATTTATCACGTAGGCTTTGGGGTACATTTATGATCCAAACTATAGAATCTGGACATTGTAAATAATGTCCTAACAAGCAATCAATATTCAAGTTCAGCCTTCACTTATGGAGTGTCTTCAGCTGGGGGTACACAATTCTATATAGTGGGGGGAAACCTATGAAAGCTGTGGGATTATTAGGCAAACTACCATGCCTAGGATATGGGACAATGTTTCATGAACTATAATATAAGAGACAGGGTGGGAGGATTAGAGTGAGATGTAGTAAATAAGTCTAGGAAATGTAGATCAGAGTTGTGCTATGAAACATAAGGCTGTAGTTTGTGCCTCTCTATGGTTATGCATTTTGTTCTGTATGTGCAGGGTGCAAAGTAGTTTTAACACTTGTGAGTAGATGATTTATTTGCATTTTAAGGGAAATAACTAAGGTGACTGCATGACAAATCAAATAGAACTAGATAAACTGGTTATATAAAAATCAGCAAGAAGGTTGCTTTACAATATTTTGAGTGACAGATATGAGGGGCGAAACTGAGGGAGCAACAATGAGAGGGGACGGAGAACAGATTTTTAGAGACATACGTGAGGTATTTTTGACAGGATTATAGTTGAAAGACTTGATGAATGGAATTGCCATTCAATGAGATAAGAAATAAAAGCAATTCCCTTCCCTGTTTCCATTCTTTGAAATAAAAAAATATCACCTTCAGTTATATTGTTATACTTTAAATATCACACTGAGCTATTCCCTTCTTTTAATCCATATGAGTCTCTCTCCCAGATAGTAGACATGAATGATTGGCAATTGGATAAACAAATAAATCACTTTAAACATGTTTGTGTACATTTGCATTTTTCATATAAAATTTAGGAAACTAGGTTCTGAGTTACAATGTTCAGCTGTATATCTTGGCTTCCCATCAGATTAGAATGGACGTTCCTTCATTGTTAACTGTGCTGTGAATTTGATTGCCAGTAGTTTTTGGCTTATCATGTAGTTTTGTACTTTCTGATGTTCACTGCCATATCTTGTTTCTAAATTGAAAATGCAGTGTCACTAATTAACTTACTAAATTTATGGATCCTATATTCCAAAATATTTATGAATATTTTAAATAAATAAAATTGATTCAATACTGGCCAACAGAAATTTCAACTGTTTTGAGTTTTTAATCTGAAATATTTTTTTGACTAACATTATATTCATTTAGGAAAAACCTATAAGAAATTATATGTGTGTATGTATTTATTCATGTATATTTATGATTGCAACTTTTTCTTAATTCATATGAAAAGTAAAATAAGGGGGAAAAAGGAGTTATTAAAACAGTACCACTGATTATTTTCTAATGACTGAAGATACCATCAATCATCAACCTATAGAATTAAGAAAAAAAGGAAATATATCAGCAGTATTTTATAATAGTATCAGATACAATTAGAATTTTGTTCTCATCATATTTCTTACCCGTTTATTTTTAATATTTAAATATCAAATAAATAAGACATTCAACCAAACTAAATTTACCATTGAAATAATGGGCTATATATTTTTATTTAACATAAAGTTGTTTTGACTTGCATAAAACATCTAAACAGAAACTGAGTGTGTCTCTACACATGGACAATAAATATTTTAAAATGGAATAACCTAAAATCTAGTTCTATTGAAATTTTGCTTTTTACTCAAGATAAACGAATGAGTTCCTCTAGTAACAAAGGAGTTACCCTAGTAATTCAAAGAAATCATATTTCAGGATATATTATGAATCTTTTAAGGCTTGAAAATTAGAGTAGTAACTGATGACCAAGGTATATAGGAGGTTGATTCCCAAACTAAGCCAATAATATTTTAATTAGAGGCTAATTAGAATGCAATTATCTTTATGTATGTAAAACAGAGATCAAACTACTACAATGCAAACTGAAAATCGTACTTTCCAATGTTCTCAAAATGACTCATCTAACTTCTGCAAATATTAAGTCTATTATGCTGGTACCATGAATTATAACTGCAATTTAAGTTACCATTTTACATATATCTATAGTTAATCTTCTTTTAAACACAGACCAATTTATCTTAAGTTGTCTACTGGTACCATGGCACACTAATGCTTGGAAAGCTCAAGAGAAAGTTGAGTAAATTAGACTGAAGTATTTGCATACCACTTCTATACTTTATCTCTTAGAAATGTTACCCATATTCAGCTGACACAGAAAAAAATGAGGTCTAAAAAGGGTGACTTGCCAGGCTTTATTAAGTTGAAGTATATGGGGTACATTGTTACCATTCAAGCACTCACATTTCTTTAGCTCACTCATCTGGCATGATTCCATTTTTATGTCCTAAATGCTACAGACAGAATGAATGCATGACTGCTGTATCAGGCAGCCTGTGCAAAATACTTGACTTCAGCAAATCTTTGACAAGCACCATTCATTAATCTTTGTTTCATAATTCTCACCAGTATGCACACCATGCCTTTCTGTCCCCATCTGCAAGTAAATTGGTTTTTAAGAAAATGAAGAGGTCAGCAGAAGATGTTGGAGCACACATTTTTCTGTTGAAACCAATCAGTAGACCTGGGTTGAAATGTCAACAGTGAAAGTTAGTAGAACTTGTCTATATTTCGACTGATTCATCAACTTACATTAGCAAAAATATTGTTTAGTTTTCCATGTAGCAAAAATAATTAAATAACTCATAGCAAAAATATGGACAGTTTTGGCCTATAGACTTTTAAAGCCTGAAAATGTAATTACCTAAAACAGACACTTTAACCATAGTGAAATCTTAGAGTGCCTGACTTTCAGGTACAAAGACAAGTTATCAGAGTTCACTATTCTGCAATAGTAATTTTGGTAATCTGAAAAAAACCACACAAAGAGAATAAGTAGAAAAGCTGGAAAAAGCATATTGAAAATATATGTTGTCAATATATACAGCTACTAAGGAAATAAAGACTTACAAAGCAAGAGCTGTGAGGGAAAAGCAAAAACAAAACAAAACAAAAAAGATTAACTTTTTTTTTTTTTTAAGCATTTAGGGTTCTAGTTAACTTAGTAGTTTTAGAAAAAAAACTTTGAATGGACTTACAGGAAAAAGGACAAAAAGTTGGACATAAGGATGTACCATGGAGTGGTACTGATATACCTGACAGCCAAAGTACAATACCTTAAATATGTATTAAAGAAGTAGATAAATCATCCTTTATAAAAGTGAGGCACAGCTTCAAGCTATCTCAAAAGTAAATCTGATTAATTAGATTTGGGCTTACCTTTGGCCTTAGCTACCTGGAAGAAGAAAATAATAATATCCTGTAAGAACATTTCTTACAAAACTAAAATTATGTCTAAAATTTTTTTGAATTTTTTTATATATAATAGTGAAATGCATTACAATTCTTATTACACATATAGATCACATTTTTTCATATCTCTGGTTGTATACAAAGTATATTTGCCCCAACTAGTGTCTTCATACATGTACTTTGGATAATAATGATCATCACATTCCACCATCATTTATAACCTCATGTCCCCTCCCTTCCCCTACAACCCCTCTGCCCTATCTAGAGTTTGTCTATTTCTCCCATGCTCCGTTGCAATGTTTTTTATCTACAATATCGAGCACTCAATCAAAAATAATCATACACATTGAGCAAGACATTTGATGTGAGCAATAGACTCAGAAGGAATCTGGATAAGGAAGGCATCAGATCGAGTTAAAAAAACATAAAACTATACTTAATATGTTCAATAAGATATGAGGAGGTTGAGAATTTGGTCAGATATCTTAATCTTCCAAAAAGAATGAGGTGAAATTCTAAGCTGAAAATTAAAAAGCAATACAAATTAAGAACCTATATGGTGGGATTAGTAGATCAGCCAGGAGATAGAAAAAAATTAAAAATAAGAATACAGCAGAAGAACAGCTCAGAATGAAGCATGGAGAGATTAAAAGAATATACAAGAGACATGGAAGATATAGTGAATTATTTATCATAGTAGCAATTAGAAAATCTAAAGAAGATAAAATGCAAATGGAACAGAAATAGTATTTGAAGACAAAGGATAACAGTTTTCCAAATTTTGGTGAGAGATATCAAGCCAACACATGATGAACTTGAAGTTGGAGCAAGTCATATATAGGAAAAGAACAGTAATTTTGTTTGCCTTTTGTATTAAACAGACTTTCCAAAGATACAGAATCACAAAATACATACAGACAGACACATACATGCATGTATACACACACACACACACACACACACACACACACACGTAGTAGACATACTCTGATATATAAATATGTAGAGAAAGAAAGAGAGAAATCTACTATGAGGAATTGGTCAAAAAAAATTAAGGCTGAAATATTTCATAATTTGCCCTCTTGCAGCTGGCGATGCAGGAAATTCAGTGGTGCAATTCAACCCAAATCTGAAGACTTGTGAACCAGGAGAGTCCAATGTATAAATTCCAGTTTGAGAGCCAAGACAGGTGAGATGAGATGTCTTATTTCTAGTAGCCAGACAGAGAAATCGAACAGAGTGGGTTCCTCTCTTCTCTATTTTGTTATAATCAGGCCCTCAACAGATTGGTTGATGTCCACCAATTTTGGAGAGAGCAATCTACTCCACTGAACCCATGAATTCAAATGCTATTTTCATCTGGAAATCCCTTCAGAGATACCTCATATATACATTATCTGGACATTCAATGGCCAATCAAATTCACACATAAAATCAATTGTCACATATGTGTTCTTTATACATATTTAAATAATTCAGTTACATTTTGTGTCTAATAATTTAATATCAAAATCTTTATGTCTACTCTCTCCCTCTTTTCTTATTTTCATTCTAATGATTGAACCCTGGGGTATTTTACCACTGAGCTACATCCCCAGGTCTTTTTAATTTTTATTTTGAGATAAGATCTCTCTTAAGTTGCTGAGGTTGACCTAGAACTTAAGAGCCTCCTGCCAGCGTTCTGAGTAGCTGGCTTCATAGGTATGTCCCACCATGCCTGGCCTTCCTTGTCTCTTTAGTTGAATTCATGTTGAATTATTTTCTTTCATGGGTTTATTGATTGCTTTGTGTGCATACAAGGCATTTTAAAATATAATATGAAGGCTAAAATATAATATGAAGGCCATTGACTGTGATTACTGTAAGCATAACACCATACTAAACTAAACAAAAAGCTAGAACATTCAGTTGAGTTTTATTTGACTGTCAGATTCTCCTAAAGTTTATTTAACTCTCAGTTGAAGAACACTGAAATAGATGGATCTTTTTAAAAATTCTCATATCCTGTAGTCCTAAACTTTATTTTATTTCTCTAATGCAAAATAGCCAATCACAATTTTTTAAGAAAGAGTTTTTAAATTTTATTCAGCATACTTTATGTTGTATATCGAAGAGTTGTAATGGTATGTGAAGTCTGTAATTATTCTTAAAATATAAACATGATTCCCTCCTCTAAAGATTTTTTTTTTTGAGTTCAGATGATTAAATTCAATCATAAACTTTACTGAGGTTTTGAATTACAGGAAATTTAGACCCTTTGTATTTCTTCCTAACATGAAACATCTCCCCTATTCCTTGGGCTCACAGCTATACATATCATACCAAACTGATTTTCTCCTTCCTTGCTACTGTAAAGACTATTATCTTCTAACTGGCATTTCTAATCTTTCTTTTGAAACTTAGATACTATGTTTCCAATTTTTTAAATATTAGAGCATTTTTCTGAAAAATAACACATTAATATGAAATATTAATAAAATGAATTTGATATGTAATTTTACTATTGTGGGGGAATAAATCTATTCAATATATCAAGAGTGCAGTCTCTCAAACAGAAAGGAAATACAAAGAGTGAATATGTGTGATGAATTTGTGATGTCAGTTACACAGTTGCACAGGAATAACAGTAAAAATAATTCAAGTTCTTTCATTTTTGTCTTTGGCCTGCAGTGTATCTTTTATATTAATTTTTCATGTTTATTAAGTGAGGGGTTTGTGTTTTGCCTTAGAAAATAATTGATAAAATTTGCATTGTACAATACTCAAGAAATGATGATGAAATTTTCTTTCTTTGTTTATTTTTCTATTACAGTGTTCTGAAATTTTCAATGAAACTCTATCCGAAAGACTGCCTAAGAGATCGAGATCATATTGTTTTTCAATTCATATGAATCTGTGACATACTAAAAGCTTATGATTGTCAAATTACTTTAATTATTAAGACTATACCTATGTAAAACGTGCATTAGCATATTGGTATGACATTTACATGTAAAATAGAGAAAAATAAGAAAATAAGAATATAATTTGGTACTTATAAATTTCCCAAAATCTTCCAATAAAAATACATTAAAATGCCATTAAAATTCATAAAGTATGTTCACCAATCTTTATTTGCATTACTTTTATAATAGACTATAAATTGTCTCTTTCTTTACAATAGGGAAAAGATGGCTTTCAAATCGTTAACTAGAATGGCTTTTCTTTTTCAACACCTTTTTAGATGACTAATAGAATTATTTTGAATTTTTTCCTTTAATTATCTATTTTCTGGGTGAATAACTGATAGAAATAATCCATGTCAAAATATGACTTCTATGTTACTAATAGTTTATATATGTATAGGTCCATATAATTTATATCAGAATAACTTATTTAGAATTTCCCACCTTTGTTAATATATTTATATTAAAGGAGCTTCCTGGAGACATAATATTCTAAATAATAGATGGAATTGTAGATTGGCGGGCAGGTAGAGATGGAGTACAGATATAAAACAGGCTCATCTTTTAAATTTTTTACCCCTTTGGTACTGGAGATTTAACTCAGGAGACTCCTGAACACTGAGCCACTTCCCCAGGCCTATTATGTATTTTATTTAGAGACAGGGTCTTACTGAATTACTTAGCACCGCACTTTTACTGAGGCTGGCTTTGACTCTAGATCATCCTCCCTCAGGCTCCTGATATGCTGGGATTATAGGCATGTGCCACCACGTTGGGCTCAGGCCCTTTTTTTCTTATCACCAGCTTCACACTCCATTTACATAGGGCTCAGGCATCGAGTGCATCTTCATATAAGCAGAGCATGTGCAGTGACTGTGTGCTGATAATGAAAAAATATAGGCATCATACAAACATAGGTGAAGAAGAAAATTTTTGCTTATTCATTTTCAGAGAGAATTTCTATTAAGTCTTCAGAATTCTACAAATGTGACCCAAATTGTTACATATTATATGAGTACTACTTGAACTACAATAACATATTTCTAAACTTCAAATGCTGCTGAAATCTAGCTTAATTTTATTTTATTTTATTTATTTATTTTATACTGGGGATTGAACCCAGAGATCCTCTACTACTGATCTCCTCTCCAAGACTTTTTATTTTTATTTTTTTCTTTGAGCCAGGATTGTACTGTGTTATCCAGTCTAGTCTTAAACTTGAGGTCCTCTTCCCTCAGCCTGCTGAGTTGCTGGCATTTCAGGTGTTGAAAACAGCATTCTTAATGCTGTACAATTTTTTAAATAAAATTAATCCAAAGTCAATTTGCAGCCTATACCTAATCTAGAGTGTTTATAATCTTTGCTACTGTCATTTTAATTCACTTTTATACTATTACTACAGTCACTTTTTTCAAAAATAAAAAAAATTAATATAGAACTTAAAGTCAATAAATAACAAAATGTCTTAAAATTGCTATATTATTTCAAAGCTTAAATTGTACTGCCAAACATATGATTAAATGCATTATGAAAAAAATAATTCAACGTTTAATTGATAAAAAATGCCAATCTTAAATTCGGATACAATGTTGACATATTAAAGCTTTATAGTTTTCATTTATTTATTATTTATTTATTCATTCATTGTGTTAATAGGGATTGAATTCAAGAGCAATCCAATACAGAGCTCTCTCTCTCTCTCTCTCTCTCTCTCTCTCTCTCTCTCTCTCTCTCTCTCTCTTTGGTTTGTTTTTTAGATAGGGTCTCCTTAAATGCAACAATGCTAGCCTTGAACTCAAGAGTTCTCCTACCTCAGTCTGTGGAGTCTTTGGGATTATAGGCAGGCACCACCATGCCCAGCTATAGTTTCATTTTAATCAACAGAAAACAATTTTAAATTATTTAATTTAATAGCTCAAATTTATATAGGAAATACATAATAGACCTCTTTGAATACCCCAAAGTCCCACAGAAAAGAAACAGTTAAATTAGATTTAAAGAAGATATGGTTTTTCATAACATTCTTGAGTGACATAGGAAAACCAATACATTTTAGTCAATGTAGAAGAGAAAATAAATCAATTCATTACATATAATTTGAATTTTTCTAACCCATTAATTACTTCAAACTATAGTTCTCAATACATATTCCTTAGAAAATGAAACTCATTGATATGTGTTGGAATAATATTATATTTATATATAAAATAAGCAAGATATTTTGTATCTAAATTAAGAAAAATGGGAATTAAAATGATTCATCAGAAATTAAATTAACCCTTATGATGTCTAATGAGTCTTACATATTTTAAAAAATTGAAATTTTCCTTTAAAAACCATTTGCTTTATTTTATCTTACATAATATATTAAGAGTTGATCTCTTATTTTTTTAGTTATAGGTGGACACAATATCTTTATTTTATTTTTATGTATTGCTGAGGATCAAACCCAGGCCTCACGCATGTGAGGCTATTGCTCTCCCTCTGAGCCAGCCCTTAAGAGTTGATGTTTGCCTTCAAAATGAAAGTTTGCTTTTAGGAATATGAAAAGTATCAGGTGTGGAGTCTAGCCCAGTGATAGAGTATGGCTTGGATGTATAAGGCCATGGGTTCAGTCCACAGCAACACCAAACAAACAAACAAAAAATTTTTAAATGTTGGTAAACACAGTAATTATATATTTTTTTGTCTTGTTGATGTTAAATAAAAAGATCTGAGTTGTCTCAGATTCTTCTGTTAGAATTCAGCCCAAGAGCAAAGGTTAGAATACACAGCTTCTTTTTGGTTCTTTTTCAGCAAGGTCAATATTGTACTTGAAACTACAAACTGTTAAGATGCAGAATATTCAGATATATCTCTTCTTTGGTCTAATGAGTATGTATTGATAGGTTCAGAGCAAAGACCTGTAGCAGGCTTGTGATGGGAGTTCTTCTCTCTCCTCTTTTGAAGTAGTTAATAGACATTTACCCAAAGTTCTTTGTCAAGGTCAAAGGAGCTCTCCTCCAGGGAGAGCAACCCTGTGGGTGTGTGAGACAAGGGCAAGGACAGCATGAAAAGAAGGATTAGGAAGCAAACTTCTTTTTTTCTTCCCTTTGGGAGTATAGTAGAAATACCACGGCTTGACAGATCATGCCATTTTATAGAACCTTTGCCTTTTAAGCTATTAAGGAACTGATAAAAAGCAAAGGTTAATAAACTCTTCTTGCTCACTTTATATTATTGAAATCACTTCTCTCTGACTTGTAAAATCTGCTAACGTTTTGTCTTAAATCTATCTCATCTTCTCTATTACTATTCCCCTAATGCAGATCATGATCAACTTCTTCATGGATTATTACAACAGCTAGTTACATTGCCTGCAGTCTTAAACCCCTTAGTTTTTCTCTCCATAAAAATACCATTCACACATCCTAAAATATAAACTATCATAAAATGTATTCTTCCCACATATTGAAAAAGTTCAAGCTTTTTATGTTGAAGTACACAGCATTGCACATATATACAGTTCAAATATTTGTAGAGGAAATAAATAGATAATCAATGAACAAAGCAAAAGAGGCAGAAGGCACTATCTAATCAAACTTTGAACTGCTTTTTCTTCTTCATCTCTCATCTATTTGTTGGTACATTTTGTCTCCCACATGGACCCCCTCCTTTGGATTACCCCCTCTTCCTTTGCCCTGCAAACATCTCATTGACCTTTACCAGCCAGCTCAGGAGTCACTTTCTCAAAGTAATTTCCCTGATTTCTTTCCTCATAGCATTTCAAATATTAAAAACTTCCTCCTCACCATATTGTTTCATGTTGTTTATGTACATGTTTATTTTTGAACAAATTTCCATTGCATTTTAGTCTTTTTATTTTCATGTTGGTCCCTAAACATAGACTAATTTTCTTGAGGACATGGAGTGCATCATACATGAATGTTTTTGCTTCCTGACATGAAATTTACTCTGTTCTTCTCCCTCATGTATGGTCCTTATTGAATACATGTTTATGGAATGAATGCATAATTGGGTAACTTAACTAATACTATTTTTCCTAGTCTGCGTGTGTTGAGGAGATTTTGTGAATGAATAGAATTTCTGCCTGTTTAAATTTGTCGTTCATTTTTACCAAAATTATAAATTTATTCAGCTGAAAGTTTCAATATATTATATATTTATAAACAATACTCCTTTTTTTCCTATTCAAAAAAAAAAAAAACAAAGATGGTGGCGATCTACAAATATACTTTAAAGGAAAATCTTAGCATCATTGGTTATGTTTTATTCAGATACCTGGACGTTTTCTTATATTTGACTAAAATTATTATTTTGTATTGAACAGCATGCATACATTATTGTCAACAAAGTTTCTATAGATGGTGTGACAGAATTAAATGTACTAAGATTTCTTGGCATACTGCTTTATTACTTGTTAATGTCAGTTATGAATTTAAGTTTGTAGCATATAGACTCAGGACAGAGCAACAGATGAGATAAACGATATTCACATCTCATTGTATATATTTTATGGAGTGAGACAGTAATAGTGCATGAAAAAAAACCACAAAATATTATAACTGATCAAACAATGATACATTCCCAGAAAGAAACAGAGTATAGAGTGAGTTGTGTGGTATTTGTGGAACCATGTTAGCTAGGATGGTCAGGGAAGATCTCCCAGGCAGGTGGACTTTGTATGGAAATGTGAATGATAAGAGAAAGCCACAGGAAATAAACAACAGTGTGTCAGACACAGAGACAGCAAGTACAGAAGCCCTGTATAGGAACAGACTTTGTGATGCAGAGAAAAATGAGTATGACAAAAGTGTGAATCAAGAGAGGTGTGGTAAGAGATGAGTTGGGGAAGTAGACAGAGGTTAAAACCAACACTTGAGCAAAGTTTGGGGGCACACATCTTTAACCTTAAAGATTCAGGAAACTGATACAGGAGGATCTCAAATTTTTGAGACCAACTTTAGTAATTAAGTGAGGCCTTAGGCAACAACTTTCAAAAAGGTAAAATGGCTGGGATGTGGCTCAGGGATAAAGTACTCCTGTGTTCAATCCCCAGGACAAAATCAATAATCAAACAAAAATAAAACAAATACTTTAGGTTGCATTATTGGCATAAGCTTCTGGAAGATTTTCATCAGGGAGTAATATGAAAATAGTACAGAGGAATCGCTGTTGGTTTCAAATATGAGATATGAAAATCATAAGGAATGAAAGAAGATGAGAAACTGGGTAAGTGGATAGTAATGCATTTGGTAAGAAAATATTCTGGGAAAAAACTATGTAGAGAATGAAGATCAAGAATTAAATAGAACCATCTTAAGTTTGCAAAGCCTATTATTAAAAATTCAGTGAATATACCTTCTAAGAGCTGTGTCAACAGATCAATCATGAGAACTTTATGATAGCATAATACATATTAAATTATTAATATGTACTGTGATTTAATGTGTTGCCTTTCTCAAGTAAAGTATTTGCATTTTAATGAGGTTTTACTAAACAATTCTACTCAGATAATTGCTATAATACTCACCATACCAGTCCTATGACAGATCTTGAGGGTTGGATGCTGGGGTGGCAACTCATCATTCTGAAGTACATGAACACTTCACTACTCTACTCAAGAGCCTTCCTATTGCCCATTACAGAAGTTCTCTTCATCTCCTTGCCCAAGATTGTTGCTTCCACACTCACATTTTGGGAAGGAAATCTTGGAAAGAGAGAGTCCTCACTCACCAAGAGCTTTTGCTGATGAAATTTTTAAAGATTTGGGGATGTAGTCAATAGTTAATTTGGAGCCAAATTCTTTCACTCAGTAAAGATAATAGATGGCTGTCTAATAATAATTGTTAAGATGGTTTTTTAGGATGTTTTAAAATACCAGTGGTAAAATGTTAATGATACATAACTAGAGTTTTATGCTGTTGGGTGTTTTTTTCAATTATTTTAAGCAAAGTAAAATTTTTACTTTTCAAATAGTTTGCTCTCCAAATAGTTTTTCAGTATCAGAAAATTCTTTAAAATAACAACAATGGCACAGGACATATTCATCTCCTATACTGAAACCAATAATGTTAAACCAATTGCTTTGTAATAGACCCTCTTGAGCTAGGAAGATAGGAAATAATTTATGGGGATAGGGATGGAATGGGAACATGAACAGAATGTTGTTGTTCTTTCTCCTCTCACCCACCCTTCATCCTGATTCATAGAAGTTGGAAGATGAATATCTAACAGGTTCACAGTCTGCTGTAACCTTGTTTGATTCATTTTTTGTATAATGCAGTTTTACTTAATTTTTTTATTATAATCCTTACGAGGCAAATACTATCTTTTTTGTTTTTTCTTATGTTTATGACTATGTATCTAATATAACTAAGAATGACTGCATTGTTCAGTCAATTACATTTTCCAGAGTCTAGCACTAAGGTGTTTAAAACATCTTATTAAAGGATAAAACTGAGAACAGATTCTCAAAAGTTATAGACCATATTGCAGTCGTAGTGGATTAAAATTGGAAAGAGAATTTGATAATTTCAGTTTAGAATTAATAGACAAGCTTTTTAAAATTCAGTTGTATCAGTTAGCTGCTATTCTGTAACAATTGACTCACAGATTAATGTCTGAAAGAAAAGATAATAATTTCTCAAGAGTTTAGAGGTCTTATGATCAGCTTTACTGATTTTGGACAATCTCTGTTTATTTTAGTTGGCCTTGGTTAGGCATCACCATCAGATGACTAGCTGGAGAGCTGTTATCTGGCTCACCAGAATGGTATTTTCTTGGGTTTACCCATGATTTATTAGAAATGAATATGAAAACATTTTCTTCAAAATTGTAAGACACTTTTTAACAGAATTACTATATATTACTTAATTTTTAAAAAACAGAGGATAGGCTATATTATGAATTTTTAGCAATATTTTGTTTGAAATATTAAATAATAAAAATGTCAATCATTGTTTGCATTTTATGTACACAAGGTAAAAAAATGTTTTATAGAAGATACAGGGTATTGATGCTTAAATATAATTGAAGCAAATTTATTTAAATGAAGTGAACAATCATATCATCCTTTAACTATATAGTAGAATGCAAAAAAGTATTTGTTTAAATGAAGGAAACCATCATTCTAAAATTTTTATTAATCTCCATGTTTTGTAGTTTATAAATGATGTAATCTAGTTGGGTTTCAATATTTTTTTCTGAAAAATAACACAAATTAAAGAAGGTATTTTATTTTAAATAATTTAGTAGAATCTTTATGAGTCTACATTACAAAATACATTCCAGAGATAAAGAATTCTTCTCTAAGAAAGTGTAAGCAGTAAAAAAAAGAGAATAAATTCACATAAGAGCTAGAAAATGAAATCAGTAAACTATATATCAATAGTTTATATTGTTATTTTAAAATCATTTTTCTAATTATAGAGTAATATGTAAAGTATAGAGATTGGAAAATGTAGAAATACAAAAATAAAATGGAAAGCATTCACAATTTTATTATGTCAAAATTAATCAAATTAACCATGTGTGCATATTGTGTATGTAGAATTGAAATTGTTTTTTGTCTTTAATATTATGCATTCAGTATAATTAGCTGGAATAATTTTGAAAAATGGTTTTTAATGAAAAATTTTTATAAAATGGAACCTACAGAAAAATGTTTAATGAGCAGTTCCCCCTGCAGATAATACAATTTAAGTTATCTTTTCTTGGACTTTTGTTCTTTTTAAACATTTCTTATGACTTTAAAAGCAAGACTGTGCATGTCACTGAATACTGCTTTGTACATTTCCAGAGGGGACACAAGTCCATATATTGGCCTCTACCTCCCTAATTCAATTTAGAGCCCTCTCATTTTCTCTCTACCCATATCTAAGGACTCTGGCTGTATTTGAAATGCTGCCAGTTTCAGATGCTACCTAAAAGTTTGAAGTATTTCTATTTCATCGCATAGATTACTAGGAAGGGTGATTTTTTAAAAAATTATTTGCTAAATGTGTTTCTTCTGCAGCAAATTATGGATTTCTATATGTTAACAATTTTTTTCTGTTGACTTTCAAGTTTGGATTGTAAGAGAATTTCTATATAACAATTAATCTTTTCATAAAAATGACTTTCCATATATTTCATCTGATTTTTTTTCTCTGTTTAGATTTATGCTTAAAATGCCTTCCTTGCCCAGAGTTCAGAGAAGTCATAATATTTTTTTTATTTCTGTTGTGACAGAGTTTTTAAAATGTGATGTTGCATGAATTTTTATTAATATGTGTAATAAAAACAAGGGCATGGCAGAAAGTATAGAGTTGAAATATTAAATAAAAGATGAAATGATAATAAGGGAGGCTTCAAAATATAGTGGGTCACTGCACATAGGAATACATCCTGATGGGAACTGTCTACCCTGGCACCTTTATTCGTCTGGTTGATTAGCTGTCACGTGTGGCAACGTGGTAGACTGCATATTATCATAAAACTTTCAAAATCAGACTCAAGTCCAAAGCATATGATAGCTATTTCTTCTCTCTGAGACTATTTGAAACCAATAGCTACTCTTTAACTCTTCTCATCTCTCTAAGCATTGCACACTTGGTACAAATCATATATTGCCTGAAATTGGTAAACTACCTCATTTTATTTTATATTTCTACAGAGATGACCTAAGCATATAGCTCCTTATGAAGATCTATGCTTGAATAAGTTCTGCCAGAATGCAGAATCAGGGAAGAAATAGGTTTGGGGTTCACATATATATCAAGGTCAAACATATTAGAAACAAAAACTAAATTGATATTGATAGAGTATAAAGACTCCCGCTGATATAATGTTTTAGGTAGCAGATTTTTTTTTGTGACACAAACTATTTTAAGTTTCAGATTCTTTAAGAACTTAAATATAAAAGAAAATATTTATCTGAAGAAATTTTGGTATTCTTGTTTAATAAGGCAAATTTTTACCTTCATAATTAATAAGTGAGTCATGTATTGCTTGTGTTCTGAAATATACATAATAAAATAAGACAGAAATATATATAAGCAATTTAAAAATTTTATTTTGGATGTATTGAAATACATTATTTAACAGGAAGAAGGAAATTATAAACACAAGAAAAAAATTAATGTCAACTTTAAAATAAAATAATAAATCATTTTTGAAGCTTACTTGTTTTCTCCTGCAATAAATGTAAAGAAATGTAGACATTCCTCTATGTAGAATAAAACAGAAATCCTTCATTTTATTATGTTCACGTTTCTAAAAAACTGACTTTGGTGTATTCAAAGTAGAATGGATTAGGAATTGCTGCACTTATTTACATTTTTACAGTTATATTCACACATGAAAATCACAGAATACATAGGGCTTTTCAATAAGTAATGACTATTCATTTGTAAATAATAATTCTAATTGTTTTTTTTTTAAGATTATGGGGGAATCAGCAAGATCTGAAGTTATTTTAGGCAAGAGTGAATAGACTATAATTTCAATCAGAGGTTGAATAATGATAAAAGAACAAAGCTTACTGAGTTTATTTAGCTTGGAAGTCAATCATGCAGACACAAAGACAATTTAAAGTCTTCTTGCACACACCTAACACTCAAGACAAAGTAGTTTTTTTACTTATGATTTTGAATTAAAAAGTATCATTTTTGTGGGGAAAAGAATTAGAAGGAAAGAGGAAATGTGACTCAAATTAGAAAATTAAAAGGGCAAAGTTTTTGTTAAAAATAGAGGCTGGGAGTTCAATCTCCTCCCTAAATGAAGAGTACTGAGAAACTGAAATAAAGGTCAAGAAAAGCAAAATGTAGCTCTCAAAGCTTAGGACAGGTGATAAATTTTTGTGGAAATGTATGTTAGTGATAAGAACAGAAAGAAAAATCCAAAAAGAACAAGACTGTAAATTAGGCAGGTTCATTGTGGTGGAATCATTCTCAATAGCAAGGTCTGTTTCCAAAAATATGATTATTTATATTTGTACTTTATTAATACTGATATAAGATCCAGGATAACAGACCCAAATTTCCTGAGCCATTGTGGATGAAGCAGCTAAGTGCAATTGTGGCTTACCTTTGAGGTTGTAGAAAAGTCTGAATTTCAGTTATCTAATAAGATATTAGTTTTATATTATTTTCATTAACATTTCAGTATGGTTGGAAAAATGTGAATAAATATCTGATCACACTTTTAAAAATAATGATGTTTCAGACTAACATTGAGTAATCAAGTGTTACTGCTTTAGTTCCAACTTTTTAGGGAAAATTTTGAAGATAAGATATTTTCAAGCTATGAAAACTAAAATCTTTGATTCAAGTAAACACATAATTTACTGTTCAAGGTAAAACATGCTTTGAGAATAAAAGAGGCACTAAAATCATTGGCCCAAATTCATTGTGTCCTCTTTTTTTCTATGTATCAATGTACTATTTTTTACATAAGCCTGTGGTAAGTTTTAATTAGAGAAAAAGCCAAATAAATATTTTTTAAATATTGTAACATTCATGAAAAAAAAAAAGAAGTTAATGAAGAATGATCCAACCCATTTTTATCTGTATTGGTCAGATAAAAACATAAACTTACATGACATAAACCTGGCCATCTTCTTTAATATTGAATATTATAAAATAAATTTCTAGAAACTATTTAGAAATTGAAATGGAGTGTTATACATTTAGTGCAAAATTTAAGACAAGTATTAAGAAAATTATTATTAAGAAAAATAGATGGGCTGGGGATGTGACTCAAGCAGTAGTGCACTTGCCTGGCATGCTTTGGCCCAGGTTCGATCCTCAGCACCACATACAAAAACAAAGATATTGTGTCCGCCGAAAACTAAAAATAAATATAAAAAAAAATTCTCTCTCTCTCTCTCTCTAAAAAAAAAAAAGAAAAGAAAAATAGATAACTAGAAATGAGAAGATACATAAATAGAAAATAATTTTGAGGAAAAGAATCAAGAAGTATTAACACTAATTTATAAAAATATCATAAAATTTGGTTTTATTTTTGTGTTTTGTTCCATTAGACTACATTGATTAGTAAGCCATACACACACACACACACACACGCACAGGTGCACACACACACACGTAATAGTAAGGCTTACACACACACACACACACATATGTATATGTAAGTTAAGAAAAATTAAACTCCTTGACACAAAGATTGGTTTACTTAGTTTTTTCACTGCTGTGACTAAGGACCGGATCAGAATGACTGTAGAGGAGGAAAAGTTTATTTAGGGACTCCCGGTTTCAGAGGTCACAATCTATAGACATCAGACTTCCTTCCTCAGAGCTCAAGGTGAGTCTGAACAACGTGGCAGAAGAGTGTGATAGAGGGAAGAAGCTCACATGATGATCAGAAAGCAGAGATAGAGAGAAACTCCACTCACCGTATGAAAAATATATATAGCACAAAGTCACATTTCCTATGACCACCCTCCTCCAGCCACACCCCACCTGCCTTCAGTTACCACTCAGTTAATCCCCTCTTGGTGATTAATTCACTGATCAGGTTAAGCTCTCACAACTGAATCATTTCTTCTCTGAACCTTCTTACATTGTCTCACCCATGAGTTTTTGGGGGACACCTCATATCCAAACCATAAAAATGGTAAAATTTTAAAATTGCTTCAATAATGTATCACATATATTTTTGTTTGAAACCCAAGTAAGTCAATTTATTTTAATGTAATAATTAAAAAGCCTAGAACTTTAGAGCTTTGCTTGAAAGGGGTATTCTAAAGTTTTCTCCCATATAATAGAGAAATAGAGGGCAATTTGACACATTCTTCTTGTAAATACTTTAATATACAGTTTCACAATGAATATTAATTAGTATGCATTATCAATAAACATTAGTTCTTCCATATACTAACAGTGACTGCGAGTTTTAACATGCCCCTTTGTTATTTTGAGTACCAGCTTACTCAGTCACCAAGGAGTGTGTGTGTGTGTGTGTGTGTGTGTGTGTGTAAAAGAATAGTCAAGATTGATCTTGTTCTCTGTCTCAGGCTCCGTTCTGAGATTTCCCTCTAGCTTGGATCCTTCCCTTTGCTTCCTCCTGTGATCCATTGTGATGCTCTCCAGATGCAAGCAGCCCTAACTCTACTTTCTGTACTTCTGTCCAGAAAAAGGAAGATTCTTTCCCACTCACCCATCTTCTATCATCCTGAAGACCCTCTTTAAGCATAAGCATAAGCTTCTCACTGCAAACAAAAGAAACAGTCTACCATTAAGATTATTTTTTCCTATTAAGACTAGAGGTCTTTTGTTTCCTTTTAAATCCAGTAGCAAAAGTATTGGAGTAAAACATTTGAGGCAATTTGTGTCTATATTTGGCAGTGGCATTCAGTTCTCCTTATGAAATAAGGAGATTGGAAGTGGCATCATCACACATATATATCTTCCCCAAGAGTTTACCAAGCATCACATCTCAAGCTTAATAAATCAGAATCAATTTAGTGGGTCAAAAGTTTCACTAAATACCATTGTTATTAACAATGAAAACTTGAATTGTTATTAACACACTGAATGTTCTTTATTAAATACTACTTTGTAAAAAAAAAATTGTTTATACACAAAAAGCAACTTTCACAATAATGGGACATGGCACTGTGATGTGAAATATATTTCTTACTATAGTCCCAGACACGGAGGACTGAAAGTTAGGATTTGTGGATATTTTCTACTGATGAGTTGTCCAACATAGTAGCTAGCAGTCACATGTGGCTATTACACTTACACATAAATTCATTAACTTTACATAAAATTAAAAATTAGTTGCTTAACCACACTAGCGACATTATGAGTTCTCAGTAATCATATCTGGCTTCTGTATTCAGTTGGGTCTAGAGCTTTTCCTTATTTCAGAACGTTCTATAGGGTGGCATTGATCTGGAAAGAATCTAATGCTATTTATAAAAACTGGTATATATTCAATTGATACAAAACAAATAATGTCCAACAAATAATGAGATTTGTGGTGGGTTTGTATTTTGCTACTATAGAGTTTTAAGCAATAGCAGTTAGCTAGATGTGCAAGGTAATATTTACCTATTCAAAGAACTTCATTGCTTTATTTTAACGTGCAACATCAAGAACTGCAAGGTAGTAAGAGCAGTGGTTAATAGCAGAGGCATTCAAATCCACTTTTCTGTGTATATAAGTTTAGAAAACTTACTTCAATTTTCTTATCTGTAAAATGACTATCATATGAATAATATGATCTGTCTCTTAGTATTGAAAATATAAAGTGATTTTTGTATTATAAATTTATACTTGCAATATATGTAGGATAATAAGGGCTACATTAAGTGGTAACTGTTAGTATTTTGGGTTCATTTTTTGTTTAGACTTTGTTTGTATTAAATATAAGTGAATAGATACCTATATTTACATGTCTCTAAAGTTGATATTAATTTGTGAAGAATTTTGTGAAAGTACATAGAAAATATAGTGCCAAGTTGTGATCTTTAAATTTTAACTTGATTTTTAACATTAAATTATTCTTCTTTCTTGTGAGATTCTGGGTATCTATTTATGTTACAAGTGAAAGACAACCATTGCAAATCTGTTTGAATGTTGTTTATTTTTAGCATTTATTTTGTTTATAATATAGTTTTAACCTATCTGTACCCAGGAGGATAAGTTGAATGGAAAGTTTGGAATTTAAAAAGTAAAGACTGGTCCAAGATGAAATCCGCTTTTTTGCATATATAAGTTTAGAAAACTTATATACACAGAAAAATGGAAATTATTTACAAGACAAGAGAACAGACTTCATAGTGCATTAAAGTATAGCGAGGTCTGATTTGTAATCCAAGGTATCCTATTAACTCATCAGACAGAAAAAGGTACCTAAACTTGTAAGTCTCCTTTTCACTAATTAGAAAGTTTGTGTAGTAATATTTATATCTTGTGACTTGTGATATGAAGTGAAATGATGTATGTAAAAATACTAAGCAGTATAGAATATTCAGTAAGTGTCCACCACATGTAAGCTTCTATCATATGACTTTAGTGACAATAATTGCCTTCCTTGTATAAGTAACTGAATACCTATAGAACTTTTTTATTTTTGTTTTTTTCTCAGAACTGAATGGTAATTGTATCTTTGTCTCTCGTTAGCTGTGTGATCTTGAAAAAAAAAATAGTTCAGTGTCACTTGTCAGTGATTTCTAGTGAAAAATAAAGCTACTGTACAGGGTTTCCCTAATATTATTTATTTGCCTTTGTAACTTCAAGATAAATGAAATCAAAATCATTAGAAGAAATTATGTGATATGATATTTATGAGGAAAACTAAGTGTATTTAGGCAAATTGAAATTTTGAATGCATAAAAACACAAGTTCTCCATCAGTCAACATTCTCCTGCTCAAAAGTTTGTAAGGCTTGAGAAAGCATACTAGATTTCAAAATTTATTAAGGATTTCCTCTTAATACCTCTACTGATTGCTTTTACATTTATAGCTTACCTTACTCTGGTAGAGATGCACTTTAAACTTATTATAGCTCAGATCAGGTGGAGCAATCAATCACTTATATTCAGTGAAAAACAGTATGGGGAAAAGTTTGTGTATGCTCTTTGGGAGCTCTGTTGTGACCTTGTATAATTAGTACTATTCTTTTTTTATTGATTTTTTAAAAAATAAATGACAGCGGAATGCATTACATTTCTTATTACACATATACAGCACAATTTTTCCATATCTCCGGTTGTATATAAAGTATGTTGACACCAATTCGTGTCTTAATACATGTATTTTGGATAATGATGTCTATCACATTTCACCATCCTTGCTAATCCCCTGCCCCCTTCCTTTAGGAAATGCATTAAAGATGGAAGTTAAAATAAAGTCTTTATTTCTAATGGTGCTCATATAAGAAAACAACTTGGTGTGAGAGAGAGTTTGGAAGTTGGAAAATTTATAAATTTCAAAATTTAACTCATCAGTTATAGGCAGGTAACAGGCAATGCCAGATAGAATTTAAGTGACAAAGCAATAGAAAAGAACAGCAAATATAAGCTTTAATATCTAGAAATTCTGTCAAGAACTGAGAAAAGCTGTCCAAGTTATTCTTGTTTAGCTTATTCTTTGTGAAATATAGATAGAAATCTTCCTTCTACACACAGGAGTAGGGAGGGGGAAAGAACTGAGGGAAGGTTCAGTGTGCTTTGGGAAAGAATTCTTCCTCAGGGGAAATGGGTCCAACAACAGTTTTGAAAATGCTTCATTGTTCATGAAGTAGAATGGATAATTTAGTCTTCTTGATTTTATTGTTGAGTATATAGGCTTGGCAAAATAAGTCATATGCTTTATGTTGTATAATTACCTTCAGAAATAAATGAGGAGAATTATTTTTTTTATATTTCTATATCTTAATAGGTCCACTTTTGCACTATACAGATAACAAACTTTTAGATGAACTTGCAAAATGTTGAAATACATAAGTATACAAGACTAACAAAATCATATTTTCCTCTTTAACTCTAGTTGATTAAAGTATTATAATTACATTTACCTAGAATTTATAAGTATAGATACATATTTCAAAATAAAGTGTATACATTATAAAATTTACTATATTTTAACTATATATGCAAGAATATGTGTTAAACATATGATTATATCTTATTTATATAATTGTATGTAATATATCTACATATCCATACATAAATGACTCTTTATTCTGTCCTAAAGAGTCAAATCAAATCATTTACCACATTTATCTCTTGTTTTGTAAAACTGATCCCATTCTTTAGGAATGAACTTGAAGAAAGTCTTGTTTTGAGTTTCATTTATGTCTTGTTTTCTTCAAGAGAGCAGATGACTCTGTATCTAACAACAAAACCCAAGCTAGATCCCCACAATTAAAAAAAAAGTGCCAGAGTTTATTTTTCACTATTATTGAAACAGCTGACCCCAGAAATTTTTTGAAAAGATAGTTTTAAGGATTCTTAATATTACTTAGCTGAATCTCTTTTCTGGGAAATGAAATAAGTAAAGCCCTGAACATGTGTAACTAGTGAAAGGTAAAAAAGTAAGAATAAAATCCATGTTTTGTGTCATCAGGATTTTACAGAATAAGTATGTAAAATTGGCTATAGTCCAGAAAAGATATTTTAAAAAAATTTTTTTAGTTGTAAATGTACACGATATCTTTATTTTATTTATTTATTTTTTATGTGGTGCTGAAGATCAAACCCAGTGCCTCACATGCATAAGGCAAGCGCTCTGCCACTGAGCCATAATCCCAGCCCCAGAAAATATAATTTTAAAGGAGTTTTGTAATTATGTTAGTAAGATATTGAGAACAGCTTCTCCAAGTACAAAATACCAAACGTGTTAAGCTGGGCTCTATGGTGCACTCCTGTAATCTCAGCGACTCAGGAGGCTGAAGCAGGAGGATCACAAGTTAGAGACTAGCCTGAGCAATTTAGGGAGACTTATCACAAAATTTAAAAAAGAAAAGAAAAGAAGGCCTGGAAATCTAGCTCAGTGGTAGAGTGCCCCTCAGTTCCATCTCCAGTATCAAAAAAAAAAAAAAAGTAAACATCAAAAATATTAAGTAAAATATTAAGATAAGACTTGCAGTTGTTTTAAATGAGTAAGCTAGCTGGAAGGAAAGTGTAAAAGAAAAATGGAAGCCAGAGACAAAGTGTTGGTTCTGAGGCATAAAGGGATCCTGTTTAGCATTTTCTCAGACAGCATCTGCAATCCCTTGAGGTTCATTACATGGTATTAACAAGGCATATACAGATAAGAAAACTAAGACAAATAATGAGTCTAAGTAAGATGAAATGTCAGCTCAGAAATTTACTACTACTCGCACATACTAAAACACATTGCTCATGACACCCAACAAACACAGGGTTCCTTCACTTCCCCAGTTAGTAAGTCTGGAAAAACTCTAGAAAGCAACAAGAAACTTAATTTTCTGGATTAGTCCCGGTTGTAGGTGGGGTATACAAAAATATTAACTTTGTTTTCTATCATTAATTAACTAGTTTTAATTATTTTGGTGAATCTGGAGTCTGCAAAATCTATCTACAAATTTTGTTCTTTGGCAGAATTATAAGCAAATTAGAGATGAACATATTTATTGTATGTGAAACATTAAACTAATTTATAAAAGGTGTTTAATGCATACTTTTTTGAAAACTTGGCTTTTGATTAAAATGCCAGTTTTGTTTAATAGAAATGCTATGAATATGTTTCCTCAAATTGCACAGTTAATTAAAAAATATCTCAAGGAAATTTGAAAATAATAAATTTAATCATATTACTTGCATGAGTTAGAAAGTTTTAGCTAGAATGAAAGTATACTTGTTGTCATAAGTTTGAGGATACTAATGTACTGAGCACTGTAACTCTTGAATAATAGAGTAGTTCCTTCTGTTTTTGCATTTTTAGATTATGATTTATGCATGTCCTTGTGCTAGATAGCACTAAGCATTGCTCCTTCATTAGTGGTTCCCACTGAAAGTTATGTTTATATTCAAAAATTCTGCTCTGGGATGGATCATATTGTGTGAGAAATAATTACAGGGCAAAAGTGGAGAGCCTCTGCTTAAAATGTATTAGAAATTATCTGCTTGATGTGCCTCCCTGTTTCCATAGTGTGATTCTGTCTAATTATCCCTGGGGATCTTCTAGGCTTTTTGACTATTAAGCAGATGATTTTTTAACATTGAGAAATATTTATTTTCAACTGGATAGTTATTTTGAGCCTGAAAGTCTAAGAAGAATTTATTTTCCTAATAAAATTATTTAACCATTTTAATCAACTGTGTGTAAATTATTAATTTAATCAATCAATTGCTGCCATAGAAATTACAGCCCTGATATGTAGATGAAATGATAGAAGTTATTTTTTATGTTTCCTTCAACACTGAGATTGTTGTTCTAGAATACTGTTCTTAAGAAAACTTACTACTTTAGATATACCAATTACTTGAGCAAAATTTGATAAAATTTCTAGTTAACTTTACTGAGGACAGATTGATAGATGCAAACAAAGTTCAACCCAGTTTACATATCTGATATCTGAATACATGAAATAACTCAAAGGGTTTGTCTGACTAGCTTCTGATAACATTTTCAAGGAAGCTCTGCTATTTAGTGCTCTTGTAATGAAGTACAAGAATGCTAGTGGATGCCTTTTTTTATGTATTTCCTCTGTCTAGGTGTTAAGGTTTAGGAAACATTTCAGTTTAGAGTTTTTGCACCAAACTAGAAACCTAATTCCTATTTGAATTAAAAGTGGAAGACAAACATTTTGTTTCCATTATTTTTGAGGAAATAAAACTATTCACAAAAACATTGCTGCAAGAACATCAAATATGTGAAAACAGTAGTAGTAGTAGTGTGTGGTGTGTGTGTGTGTGTGTGTGTGTGTGTGTGTAAAGGCATAGGTTAGGAATAATGAATTTGTTCAAGACAAATACAGAGAATGGAAAATAAATCTTCAGAAGTATACACACTCAAGACTTCACATAGATGAGAAAAAAGTGTATTTTTACATTATTTGGAATAAGCATATCAGTTCTTGTTTCAAAATAATGGATTCTGGGTAGCTCTCAAAAATATAAAAACTACAATCATATTTTACTTATGTTTTTGGTTGTGAAATAAAACAGATTAAAGTCAAAATTTTTAAGAGAAAAGGAAAATTAAAACAAATGAACTTAAATATACAAAATGCACATAACACAAAATTTAAGCACAAATCACCCTATACTTATTAGATGTTAGACAAATAATTGTGCTTGAGTTTGTTAGCAAACAATGGAAATAAGAACAAAATCATCTGTTATGATTCAGTGTTCCAAAGATAAAATAAACTTCCTCCTACAGTGAGAGAATTTGTACATTATAGCAAATACCTTAATGTTGTAATTATAAAAATATAATGAGGAATTTCAAAGGGCAATGCAGTTTATGCTGCATATGCAATGCTGAATGTTAGATCCTAAGTTTTGGGGATTTGAATAGCATGGCCATGGTGTATATACTTTGATGGAATTCCTCCACATATCAAATCAACTTAAATTATTCAGTGTACTGTTTTCAAACTCTGCTCTGCAGCTCTAAAGGGTCCCAGGGTTTCAGTGGTTGGAATCAGTTCTCCCCACTTGCATTTCAGTCAAAGGCATCACACCATTATCTATACAAGATCTTGTTTGAAGAGATTGATTTAGAACCCACACACACACACACACACACACACAAACCTCAAAATTCACACACACAAACTCAAAAATCGTAATCTAAATAGATTGAAAGATGAATGGCATGTTTAAATTTCTTTTAGGCAATCTTCCATGAAATAATTTCATGCATTTCAGTCAATAATTATGTATTTCAATCAATTTTTAAGTAGATGTTATTTTTTTTAAAGATGTTTAAGTTCACAGAAAAATTGAGTAGAAAGTACAAAGACTTTATGTATACCTCCTCCCCCCACATGTATAGGGCTTCCCCCATATTGTCATTGTACCAGAGTTGTATCATTGATGAACCTACATTGGTGCATAACTATCACCAGAGTTCATAGTTTATATTAGGTTTACTTTTGTCTTTGTTCATTCCATAAGTTTGAACCAAGTGATGATGGCATTTTTTCTACCATTATAGTGTCATACAGTTGTAGATTCACTAAATTAAAAATTATCTAGAAAACTTTAATAAGTAATAAATAGCATGGTATTGAGTTTATACTCTTTGACAAAATGTGAAACAAATCTTATCCCATATTGCAGAAAGATAGAAAGAAGCATGTATTTTAAAAATCAGGTAAGCTCAGGGTAGACTATGCTTCTCCATATGAAAGCAGAGGAGAATCAAATTGGAAAGAAAGTCCATGTATGGGGACAAGACTTTCCTCAATAAAAAGAAAATTTGAGTGTGTAATTCTATATCATATATCTATATTGATTTTAAATGAACAATATTGGGGTTTTATAAAATATCTATCTGGTTAATAAAATAATATTGATAATATATTATTTATCTCTCTCATAGAATTCTGTTTGTCAGAACAAATAAGTATGAGTGTCATTCCTTGGATAAAACTATATCTAGTTCTAGAAAATAATACTATTGTATTTACACAGAGAAACTGAAGGCTCTTTTTCTTTTCCTAGAAGAAGTATGAACACTTAATTTATTCAAAGATGTGATCAAAGTATCAGTGTAGACTTTTAAATTCTAGGACTCCAGAATCTCTTATGTGTTTGTACCTCATGATAAATCCAACAAGAGAAAAGTCTTCTGAGTATGTTTGTGTATGATGATACATGTTCTATATGATCATTCCAAACCACAGATTTAGTTTGAGGTGAATGCTGAAACGTATCTTTTAACTTAAAAGCTTATCATAGAGAGCTTATCATGGAGAAGCTCACAGTTTTTGTTTAAGCAAGAAGAAGAAACTGGCATATAGTTTCAATGAAGTACATAATAACCAGAAAATTTCTACTTTGGAGACAAATAAATTGAGATGGCACCATGGTTGATCAGAAAGGATCATAGTCATGGAGATGTGACAGCAAATGAATAGGTGGAATTTGAGCCCATCATTTCTAATCCTCTCATATGTAAAAACTAGAAAAAAAAAAGTTGACCTAAAAGCAAAATACTGATTACTATGGACTAGATAGGAAGAGTCCTAGCAGAAAGGAGCTTATCAGGGTAGAAAAGGGTTGAATATGATCAGTGTGCAATATATGCATGTTATGAAAATGTGTACAATTAATACCAATCAAACAAAAAGTAAAAAATAGTAAGAAACAAAACAAAGTAAAAGACATAAAAGTTCATGAAACTAGGTATCAAGAACTATTACTTGATAGAGAGTAGAATTTTTTTCAGTTAACTATTTTTTGAGAGCACATTTTTAGCAATCCATGAGAAAGTGAATTGTGGAGACTATGCTTTTTATATATCAAAATGGGAATCCAATCAGCATAGGTGGCAATCAGATCCTTGACAGTCTATGGTTTCACTCACCAAATTTATTCCTTAAGCAACCAAGATTTAGTGTCTCACTTCATCCCATATTTGAAGAATAAACAGATTATCTTCACATGGTTGCATCATCATTGAGTTTTAAGGCATTAATGATATGTAGTCAGAGTTAATTTTCATAAAATCCTTGGTTGGCTGCTTCTTATGTATATGGTTATGGTATACATCAGGATCCTCAGCTGAAAGTTACAGAGTCTGACTCACTGATTTAAGCAGAAAACAAAATAAAATTTAAAAAGTATGGATAGAACATCAACTATCCAAAGACTTGAGAACCAAGTACAGGGAAAGAGTCAGAGAAAGGATGTTAGGCTGAAGTCAGGACCTTAGCCAAAATCTTGCCACAAAAACACCAACAGGCCCTGGCCGTGGGATACTGGATGATGTTGTTTCCATGCACATTGTAGGCTGCTCCTAAAAACACAGCTAGTGGTATACCAGAAGCAGGTGTCTGCCCCACAGCCATTATTGACAATCAGAACACATTCTCAGCCGACTACATTTCTTGAATGTCCATCTGTCAGTGTATTTTAATTCAAAAATTCTATAAGGTGTTTCTGATATAAAAATCTAGGTTATGTGTCTATATGCTAGATGCAAAGGGAGATTAATATTAATTAGGGGGCATTTTTAGTTTCAAACATGAGTCTCACCAAAAAAAATCTAATATTAATGACTGCTTCTTCTGCATGAGGCACTGTTGTGTGACTTTAGTCTCATAATGTGGAGAATTTATTAAGCTAAGAGATATTCAACCAGTTATATCAAATATGCAGAGAAGGGTGAAATAATCACTTAACTCATGTTCCAGAACACATCCCAAGGAGTGTTGTAAATAGAGAGGGAATAGTTTTAGAATAATTTGTGATGCTGCTTCTTTTGTGTTAAAATGAAATAAAATTCTCCCTAAGTTGTTCTACTACGTCAAAATTCAGGACATTTTCTTTCCCTGAAAGCTTTGGTGAAGAATTTTCCATTTGGTTGATATAGATGTTTTTTGAATAATGCCCTATGGACAATCTGAGTTTGCTTTCTTCAGTCACTTTAGAGAAAACCCAATGGACCAGCTGCCAATTCTGGTATTCAAAATCCCCAGAGAGTAGTGACATTTAACAAATTGAAGTTTATGTTGAGCACAGAGGATTGTAAATGTCAAACAAACAGCCAACAATCTCTATATGTTGAAGACAGTGCCACAGAGGTAAAATCTAACTTCATAGATGATTATATAATTTCTTTTTTTATTATTGGTTATTCAAAACATTACAAAGATTGCAGAATCACATCGGTTACAATGATTATATAATTTCAACCTATTTTTTATTTCAGTCGAGTTTTTACACCGGAATTCCAATATTTGAAAAAAGATCAGTGAGTAGTCTTCAGAGCACCAGAGACAGGAGGAAAGACAGAGAGAAAGATGAGATTGAAGGCAAGAGAAAATCTTTATGTTGTAGAAGTGTTGGTACAAAAACAAAAACCAATAGGCACTTTATACTCTCAACCCCAAAGTCTTCGTGTATACTGCTCATTTTCACCTCCTTACCACTTTCACTCTTGAAACACAAAAATCAGTTCCAGATCTCTCAATATACTGTGTTTCATCATTAATAACTTAATTGTGGAATCCATTTTGCAATTTCAGTCCTGTGTCTAGATTATGTTCGACTACTCTCGTTTCTTGGACACTGTCTTCCTGCTTATAATCTTTTAGAGTCTCATCCATCTCAGATTGGCCTTCCTTGTCTTCTATGCACACTTCTTTGGCCTACCCCACCTGATATTTAGCTGTAAGTACTTAGGGTTCTCTCTGCTATTCCCATCTTATTTACTTTTCTTCCTAGGTAGTTTCATCTATGACCTCTTCAACCAACAACATTCTCATGAATCCCAGATCTCCCATGCATCATTCATTCCTGAGGTTTAATTTATTATGGTCAACTGGTTGCATGAAGGACATGTATGTAATTAAATGTGCCAAACAAATTCAGCATGATTAAAATTCAAATGACCTGTTCATAATACCTTCCCTGAAATTGGTAAGTTGTTAGAGTCTGTAAACAAGTCAAGATGGCGCCTGACATTTTGCCAGGGGGAGTGGTTTGTAAAGTAATGCCAGGGAGCCATTAAGTGTGGAGATTCCTTATTGGTTGACTGCTGTATGTAGTTTATGTTAATTAAGATAAGCTGTGTGGAATGTATATATTCCCCTCCTGTCCTACAATAAACGACTCCCACTCCTGCTGTATCAATGTACACAAGTTGCTCGTCACCCCAGGGCTATTTTGCTGCAGCCGGACTGTGGCAGGTAAGTCTATACCAATGGTTGGTTAATTGGGAGGTAATGAGGTAAGCAGATGACTAAACAAAATCAGGAGGTTGTTTTTAAGACAATAAGAAGATATGAGAAGGCTAGATAAGTAATAATGTAAAGTTTAAAAATTTGTCACAAAAACAAAATACAGTGTAACTAAAGTATTATATATATATATATATATATATATATATATATAAAATAAAAGAAGTAGCTGCCCCATTGTACCACAAAATATCTTCAATAATCATCATTATCTTTATTAATATAATCACTCCCCAAATTTATATGCAACATAAATTTTGAGGAATTGGAATACAGTGGCATAAAAGACATATTACAATTAAATGGATTTATGATGTGTTGGCCATAATACAACTTTACCTAGTGGATTTTGATTTAAAAATACATTAGTAAGGGACTGGAATTGTTGCTTAGTGGTGGAGTACTTGCCTAGCATGTGTGAGTCCCTGGGTTCAATTCTCAGCACCACATATAAATAAATGAATAAAATAAAGGTCCATCAACATCTAAATATATATATATATATATATATAATATGTATATATAATATGTATATAATATATACACACAATATAATTATATAATGTATTAGTTACACTGTATTTTGGTTTTGTGACAAATTATTAAACTTTACATTATTATCTGTCTCATCTCTCTCTCTCTAGACACACACACACACACACACACACACACACAAACACACACACACACTGACATAAAACCAGAATACTCTGGTAAATAAGAGGACAGGTTATTTGTCAAGAATGAAAAGTATAGAGTCATATTTATGAATAAATTAGTATCCAACCTATCTGGGAAAAGCTTCTTCTCAGGAAGCCCTGAAATTTAGAGCAGTATTCAAAGCAAAGGGAATCAACCCAAGGTTTTAGTGGGGGAAAAAAGGCTTTCATGTCTTAGGCCAAAATAACTTCATTTAATCTTTGCAATTCTTAGTGGAGAGTATCTCTACTCTTCACAAATAAAGGTTTGGAGAGGATCATCCCCACCCTGAGACTGCACAGCTTAGAAGTGGTAATGCTGGCAAAGACAACTAAATTGTGCCCGTGCCGTTTCAGGATAACGACACTTATGTCACACAAAGAGATCACTGAGGATGTTAAATATATTATTTAAATGTAGGAGGGAGCTTTGTTACTTAATCCAATCATTTCTGAAACAGACAAATTTTTGGTTAAAAACAAGACAGAAAACTCATTCATTGCTGTTGGGAATATAAAACAGTATAGCCGTTTTGGAAGACAGTTGGCAGTTTCTTGCATAACTAAACATAGTGTGAGCATATGATTTAGCTATCATACTCACTGATTTTTTACCCAAATGATTTACAAACTTATGTCCATATAAAAACCTTCATGCAAATGTCTATAGAAGCTTCAGTCATAATTTCCAAGTTTGGAAACAACCAAGATAACCTTCAACAGGTGGCAGAATAAACAAACTGTTCTTTATCTATAAAATAGGATACCATTTAGCAATAAAATGTATTGAGTTAGCAAACCAAGCAAGTCATGCATAGTACACATATTGCTAAATGAATAAAGATAATAGTTTAAAGAGGCTACATACAGTATATGCCACTTATATCCATTTTGAAAAATCAAAACTATAAAAATGATAAACACATCAGCATTTGCCAGAAGTTCATGGGTAAAGGGGAAGGTTGAATATGTAAAGCACAGGGTATATTTTAGGGCAATTGAACTATTCTGTATGCTATTGTAGTGTTGAATGCATATCACATGCATTTGTTAAGACTTTTACAGCACGAAGAATGAGTCTCAACATATTCATGTTAAAACAAATTAGGAAGTTGGAGTTCTATGGATGGAATGCAGAATATAATATAAATTTCTAACTGTATTGTAAATGTATGAAGCAATCTCACCTAAGAATATGAGGAATAAGATGATGACCTATCCCTGGAAATAAATGGAGTCTATAAGATTGAAAGAAAAAGTAACTATATATAAGCACTGTACTCTAGTGAATGAAGTGGTGGCTATAGATTAACAATTCTGAAGCTACTATACAGTTGTGCTAAAAGCCAAATGAGCCAGGCACAGTGGCGCACACGTGAAATCCCAGCAATTCAGAAGGCCAAGGCAGGAAGATCATGAGTTCAAATCCAGCCTCAGCAAAAGCAAGAAAACTAAGCAACTCAGTGAGACTCTGTCTCTAAGTAAAATACAAAATAGGGCTGGGGATGTGGTTCAGTGGCTGAGTGTCCCTGAGTTCAATCTCTGGGACACCCCCCCAAAAAATATAATTGAATAAAAGAGCATTTGCTGAGAACCAACTTTCTTTCCTCACTATTTTTTATTCTATTAAATAAAATTATCATATGATGTAGCAATTCAGTTTTTTGGTATATAACCCCTCAAAAAACAATTAAAACTGGAATTTGAGCCAATACTTCTATAGCCATGGTCATAGCAGCATTATTTGATTATTTTGATTTTTCAAAATGGATATAAGTGGCATATACTCTATGTAGCCTCTTTAAAATATTATCTTTATATCTAGTCAAAAGGTGGAAGCATCCAATGAGTCCAGGAAGAGATGAATGGATAAAGAAAATGTGGTATATACATGAAATAGAATAGTATTTATCCTTAAAAAAGGAAACAAATTCTTACACATACTACAACGTAAATGGGTTTTGAAGATATTGTGCTAACTGAAATAAACCAGTCACTAAAAGAAAAATACTGCATGGTATTAAGTTGTGCCATATTCAATTTAAATGTAGCATATAGAGTAATCAAATTCATACAGATGGAAAGTAGAATGGTCAATACCAGGGATTGGGGAGCAAGAGAATGAAGAGATACTGTTCAATGAGAATGGAGTTATAGTTTTGGAGCATCAAAATGCTCTACAGATAGATAGTAGGGATGGATACATCACAATGTGAATATACTTAATACCACCATTGAGCTAAAGTTATATATACATATAAATGTAATAATGATAGGTTATATATGATAGATCTACACTTATGATATGAAATGTATGAGAAATCTCATGTCCCTTTAATTTATTGTTATTATACTACTCCTATAAAAGAATTAATGTGCTTAAGAACCTATAAAATAAAATTGGACTTACATTGATAAAGATATTAGAATTTTTAACAGTGCATATTTTCTAAGAAACTACAATTATATGAATAAGGAAGTAAAAATAAGGTTATATGTGTACCAGCAGATAACATCCTTCTGTTTCATCAGTAATATAAGAGAAAGACATTCCATTAAACAAGCCCATTGCCCTCTCTGCTCCCTCCATCTCTCCCTTAACCCATGTTATTACTTGTATCAATCTTGAGTCACACAGAATCACTTAAACCTGTCTGAGCGATACTCTTTTACTTTTAACATTGAACACTTCCTTCACAGAATGTATTTGTTGCACCCTAAGTAATTTGGATAGAACACTTCCCTAGCAAAAGGTCTACTAAGTTTCACTATTGCTTTTACTCATTAAGCTGGGACAGTAAAGGATAAAAAAATATCTAATAATACGAACAAAACTGAATACTCTTACTTCTTAAAGTCATTGCTCATTGCATGGAAAAAAATTAAGTTGAAAACCTTAGAAAATTTGTAGTTTTATTGATGTTTTAGAGTAACCTTCTATTGTAAGTCTTCTGTATAGACATCTGGCTTTATATATGTGACATTCAAGCCATTTCTTCCTCCTAAAACTCACCAGTGAGTTTAGAGATCCCCACCTCTAAGGACACTAGTGTGGGTCATTTCTTTATCATATAGGAATGCAAAACAGCCCAGGCTTTCACATCATGATTATTGAACAGTGAAGAATCTCATTCCATGCAGTCAAATGATTCAGAGCTGAGCACATCCTAAAATAAACCATGAGTCAGTGAAAAGACAGTACAAAAACATGGCCATAATGAACAACTCTTCAATAAATTCTTCTGATGGTATCAGGTTGACTCAGGATTTCTTTTATAGTCCTATTAGGTAGTTGAAAGAGATGAAAAGAATTATGGAAAATGGGCAGATGGCATATTTGAAACCCAGTGGGATAAACCAGACAGAATGCTGCCATTTCGCCCATTTATCTATAAATAGAAAATAGGTAAAGGAATGGTCCTGAAGCCTGATGATAATAATCATTTTCTAAAGGTTTCTCATTTTTTTCTGTGCTTTATAAAATTGTGTTTGATGTAAATATATTTAGATTAAGATACTAAAAGTGACTTTTAAAATAGAGGTAAATAGAAGAAGCGTATGGAGAAGGCAGGTGGCCATCATTGTTATAGATTCCTGACTCTTAAAAATCTGAAAAAATGTTGTACCAATTTTAAATAATTATGAGGAAAAAGAAAGCAAGCTGTTAAAAAGCATGGAACTAATTAGCAATTGTAAGCTTAATATACTGTGGAATACTCTTTATGTGAGCTTGACTGTGGTGTGATATATGTGAGAGAACGTAAAAATAGAAATCAAGTTAGGAAAGGAGAACCTTTAGAAAGTGAGAATACATTAATATTGAAAAGTAAAGATTTGGGAAGTTACAGTAACTTTACCACCAAAGGACTGTATCATCCTGTATATTCAGTTTCTACCAGGGGAAGTGAAGAAAGGCTTCATCTTCATATACAATTGCACTGGCCATTAGAGATTTAGCATCTGAATTCTGGTGAACATAAACACATAGTCCACAGCAATAAGAAAGAACACACTTACATACAACTGAAGCAAAATTTGTTTTTTTAATATAATATTTATCATTTCTATAAATCATGCACTGGTGACTTCTAATATGTTTTATTCCATCTTACTATTTAAATGCTTTTTGTGTTCCATTAAATTGATTTCATAACTTATTAGTAGTTTACAAACACAAAAGCACTGCTACGGGGCGTCTAATAAAGTCTGATAATTTTGCTAAATTGCACATCCTTAGTTCTTAACATCTTTGCTCACCTTTTTGAAATGTCTGATTACCAGAGTCAAAAGCTCCCATGATATATTTTTCTCCCAGTGAAGTCTATAATTGTTATGCCATTTGTACTTCTACAGTTTATTTTACTGTTGCCTATTCATTTAAGTTCAGCTTTTTCCTTAAGCCAGGGATGCTCACCAAAAAAGATGACAATTTAGTTAAATTGCAGCACATTGCAAAAGAAATAAAGTTTCTTCTAATAAAAATAAATTAAAAAAAAACTGTTGTCTTGCATTTTGTGAAAAGCAGCAAAAGAAATGAAAAGCAAATCTTAGGCAGTGATCTTTCTACGATTTGTCAGAGATTGTTTTCCTGAAGTTAAACTAATCTAATAAAAGAATGAGCAAAGCATGTACTTGTCTCTGAATTGCAGAAGAAGCGAGGGTACAGGACAAGTGTGAGAAACTGGTTCAATGTCCCTTTCCTTTTGCCTCCTCTTCAGGCTCTGGCACTTTTCAAGTTCAATTCCCTGTTCTTTCCTGCTCATTGTTGTTCTTTAATCTTAACCTTGAGCCAACTTTCTTTTGTTAAGTTAGAAACTTTTGTACTATTTGTTTGATGAAGGTAATTCACCACTGAAACCCTTCCTCATCCCCCATTAGATTTAGTCTGTGGTCCTGGATTTTCACTGCCTTTCCCCAACACTGAGGTGCTTTTGACTAGATGGTTTTATTCAGTTATCTATAATGTTCCTTAAAATGCTCTGGTGAAGGTGTGTGTGTTTGTCTTTGTGTCTTGTGAAATCTTTCCAAACAACACAGTTAAAACTAAAATCAGGAATAACTAAGTAACTTAGGGTTTAAAATATTAAAGAGGTAAACATGGAAATTGTCCATTTAAAAGACTAATTGCTGGCTTTCGTGCTCTTTGCTTACTATTTATACCACATTACCTTGTGGTAGGATATGAATTGTGCATACCATTAAGCAAAGTTCTAAGTGCATTTTGTTATGACTTTTATTTGGTTACCTCTCTAATCTTTATTCATGTTTATACAGTTTCATAGTTTTTTGCTCATTTAACATCTGCTCATAATTTTAAAATTACTGGAAAATTGCTCTATACTTAAGAATTAAAGGACTACTTGGCATCAAACAGGGTCTTGATCCTGGAATTCTAGATGTGACTCATGTATGTGCTAATTGTATGATTTTGAGGAATCCATTTAACATCCTCAGTTCTCAGTTTCTCTAAATTAATACTAAATTATGAGGATATATAATTCTAGCAAAGATGTACACGATCACCTTTGGCCACCACCATTTAAAGTATAAATAAAAGAGAACATTGGCTAGCCAACAGGCCACTTTCAAAGAATGAATGAATAAGTTTATATGAAACAACTTCATGGATAATTTTATTAATTAATCACAGTTTAGATCTTACAAAATGAAACACTGATTTTATACAATGAAAATGAACATAGACTATGCGAGAGAATTGAAAAATTATGTTCTCATTTTGACTCGTTTTTGTTTTATGATTGTTGTTTTTCTTTAGGATTGTTCTTATGCTTTGGGAAACTAATAATTATTCAACATACCCAGTTTGTTTTGAATTCTTTGGAAACACATGATATTCTCTTTTATGAGAGCTCTACAGGTTTCTCCAAGGAATAAATATCCTCAGACAAACGACATAGCACAATAATTATAATAAGTTACTACAAATATTAAATGTGCAACACAATATAAGTAGATTATTGTAATATCTAAATAAATAGAATTGAAGTTATCTTGGAAACATTAGATTGAATCAATAGGAAACAAGCAAAAAGAACATTTTATTCTTCTAGAGTCTTTTAGATATTAATTTAGATAACTAGCTCACATACTTTAATAGTTTTCAAAATGAGTAGAATTTTTATATCAGTAACGTTATTTTTAAAATGTTACTAATGAAATAATTTATTTAGGGTCTATTTTAAATGGCAATTTCATTTTCATGCCTAAGAGCCCACGACATGCTTTGCCAGTAATGTCAAGAAAAGTTAACTGTACTCTCATATTGTGATGCTATTAAAATACATGATATTCAAAGATCTAGAATCATCTACTTTTCAAAATATTTTATTCCTGGCAACTGGTGGATATTTTTTTATCTTCATTTTAACTCAGACTTTTCTGTATCTTGAAATTATATTATAGCTCATTATGCTTTAGATATGATGTGTCCCCAAAAAACTCATGAATGAGACAATGCAAGAAATTTTAGAAGTAAAATGTTTGAGTCAAGAGAGTCTTAAACTAATCAGTGCATTAAGCCACTGATAGAAATTAACTGGGTAGTAATTGTAAGCAGGTGGGTGTGGCCAGAGGAGGCAGGCCACTGGAGACATGCTTTTAGGGCTAATATTTTGTCACTGACAAGCCAAGTTCTCTCTCTGCTTCCTGGTGCCATGACCTGAGCTGTTTTCCTCTGCCATACCCATCTTCTGTGGTGTTCTGCCTCACCTCTAGCCCAGAGCAATGGGGTCAGCCATCTATGAACTGAGACTTCTAAAACCAAATGAACTTTTCCTCTTCTGATTGTTCTGGTCATGTCTTATGGTCACAGCAGCAAAAAAGCTGACTAAAATGCAGTTTGTCTTCAGCCAGTTCTTTAAACCTGTTATTTAATAGTTTGTGTGTATCTTATTTTTTAAACCTTAAATTCTTTCCTTTTTCTATCACTATTATTTGAGCTCTTTTTTCTAAAAATAGTTTGCTTTTTCCTTAATGATGATGTTTTGAGTTTTGACTTCACAGAATTTGAAACTTTCTTGGTTGTACTTCACTTGCTCTATAATTTTTTTCTCTTGCCTTTTTTATCTTGAAGAAATATTAACATATATGGTCTTGGGTTGGATAGGAAGTGTCACCCTTAAAGTGTCTGTGCTTTACTAATTTACATTCCCAACAACAGTGTATAAGGGAAGGGTCCCATTGTTCCCCACATCATCACCAGCTTTATTACTTTTTTGTATTCTTGGTAACCATTCTGACCTGGGTGATATGAAGTCTCACCTTAGTTTTGATTTCAATTTCCCTGAAGTCTAAAGATGTTGAGAAGTTTTTCAAATAATTATTGGGCACTTTTTAAAAAAGAAATGTCTATCTAATTTCTCATTTATTGATTGAGTTCAGTCAATGTGAATGTTATTTTTTGAGGTGTTTATATATTCTGTTTATTAATCATTTATCAGAAGAGTATCAGGCACAATAGATTGTTTCTTCATTCTGTTGTTTTATTATTATGCAGTAACTTCTTAATTTGGAAAGGCCCCATTTATCAATTTCCATTATTATATTCTGAGTTATCTGAGTTCAATTCAGGAAGTTTTGCTTGTTCCTATGTTCTACAGTGTTTCTCTTATTTTCTTTTGTAGTTTCAAAGATTTGGGGTATATAGCTAAATTTTGCATCTGCTCTTTTTCCTCTTTAATATTTAAGTCTTAATTAGTGCATTTTAATTAAACAGAATAATGAATTACATTTTGACATATTTGTCCATGCAGATGAGATATTTTGATAATATCCATTTTAACTTGATTTTCATGCAGAGTTAGAGGTATCTATTTTATATTTTTTAAATGTATGAATATCCTGTTTTTGCAGCACCATTTTTTAGAGAGGCTGTCTTTACTCCAATAAATATTTTTGGTCCCACTTTCAAGAACCAGATGATTGTAGGTGCATGAGTTTATCCCTGTGTCCTCTATTCTATTCTGTCAATCTATTTTTCTGCCACTTCCTACTGTCATTGTTACTATGGCTCTGTAGTATATTTTGAAATAAGGTGATACTTCCAGCATTGCTCATTAGTTTCAGTATTGCTTTGGCCATTCAGTGTCTTTTTTTGTTTCAACATGAATTTTAGGATTTTTTTTTCTATTTTTGTGAGAAACTTCATGGCCATTTTGATGGTGCTTGCATTAAATCTGTACATTGCTTTTGGTATGATGGCTATTGTAACAATATTAATTTTGGTGATCTATGATCATAAGAGGCTTTTCTTGTTCTAGTGTCTACTTTAATTTCTTCAGCGTTCTATAATTTCCACGGTAGAGGTCTTTTGTATCCTTGGTTGGGTTTATTGTAAGGAATTTTAGTATTTATGCTATTTTGAATGTAATTGTTTTCCTGGTTTCTTTTATAGGATGCTTGTTGTTGGTATATAGTAAAGCTATTGATAATTTGTATGTTAATTGTGTATCCTGCTACTTTGCAGAATTTGTTTCACAGATATAAAATATTTAAGATTCTCTAAGTGTAGGATTATATCATCTGCAAACAATGATAATTTGATTTCTTCATTTCCTATTTCTGTTATTTTTTATTATCTCTTATGATGGAACTAGATAAAATTTCAAGTATTCTATTGAATAGGAGTTGTGATGGTGGACAACCTTGTCTCATTCCTAATTTTAGAGAAAATGCTGTCTGTTTTTCCATCATTCAGTATGATATTGGCATTGAGTTTATTCTATATAGCCTTTAGTCTGTTGGGGTAATATACTTTCATACCTAGTTTCTTCAGCAATTTTATTATAAAGGGATATTGAATTTTATGAAAGTAATTTTCAGCTTCCACTAAGATTATCATATGCTTTTCATGCTTGATTCTTTTTATGTGCTGCATTACACTTATTGATTTGTGTACACTAAACCATTCTTGCATTTCTGTAACAAAACCAAATTGATCGTGGTATGTGATCTTTTTAATGTGCTTTTGAATTAACTTTTCATATATGTTATTGAAGATCAATGTCATCAAAGACATTGGTACATAATTTTCTTTTTTGGGGGGTTGTATCCTTATGTGGTGTTGATATCAGAGTGATACTGACTCAGTAGAATGAGTTTGAAAGTATTCACTTCTGTCCTAGTTTATGGGGTAGTTTGAGAAACATTGGTATTATTTCTTCAATGAAGGTCTGATAAAATTCAACAGTAATCTGGTCTATTGCTTTTCTTTTGTTGAGGGATATTGCACTTCTGCTTCAATCTCAATGTATTGACCAATTTAGATGTTTTTATATTTTCTTCATTCAATATTGGCAGATCTTATGTGTCTAGATATTTATTTATTCATTCTGTATTTTTCAATTTACTGGAATATTATAAGTTCTCAAGATAAGCCTCTAGTGATTCTCTGAATTAGTTATATTTGTCATAATATCCCATTTTTAATCTATAAGCTTATTAATTTGGGTCTTTTCTTTCTTTTGGTTAGTTTGGTTAAAGGTTTATCATCTTTCTTATCTTTTAAAGAACCAATTATTTGTTTCATTGATCCTTTGTATTCTTCTTTCTGCCTCTATTTCATTAATTCAAGCTCTGATTTTTATTGTTATTATTTCTGTCCTTTTACTGGTTTAATAATGGTTTGTTCCTGTTCTTCCAATATCCTGAAATACAGCATTATGCTATTTTTTGATTTCTCTCCGTTTTATGTTTGTTTGTTTGTTTGTTTTAGTACCAAGAACTCAGTGGCACTTAACCATGAGTTACATTCCTTGCCCCTCATTTTTATTTATTACTTTATTTTGAGACAGGGTCACACTAAGTTGCTTGGCCTCCCACATTGTCTCAGCCTTCTGAGCTACTGGAATTAAAGACATATGCCACTACATCCAGCTATCTCTCTGATTTTTAATGCCAGCACTCATACCTATGAAATTCCTCTTTAAAACTACTTTATAGTAATCACAGAATTTTGTAGGCTGTTTTTTCATTTTTACTTGACTCTAGGATAATTTAAATTCTTCTTTTGATTTATTCAATGGCCCACTGATTATTTAAAAATGTATTGCTCAATCTCTATGCATTTTTATAGTCTCTATAGTTTCCTTTATTATTTTATAGTTTTATGCCATTATGATTTGATAATATATGTAATTTCCTTTTTCTATTTTCATGATTTGTTTTATGGCCTAAAATATGATATATTTTGAAGAAATTCTGTTAGTTCCTGAAAAGAATTGTGTTCTGATATTGGAGAGAATATTCTGTTGATATCTGTTCATTCCATCTGTAGTATAGTTTAACTCTGATGTTTATTTTGATTTTTTTTGTCCAAATTACCTGTTTCTGTGAGTGGGTTATTGAAGTCACTCATTATTGTTGTGTAGAGATGTATCTGTCACTTTAGGTTTAGTAGTGACTTTTTTATAAAATTGAGTGCACCAATATCCAGAGCATATATATTTACAATCTTATATATTTTTGTTGAATTTTCTGCCTTTGGCAATATATGGTGACTCTTCTTGTGTCTTCTGACTAATTTTGACTTGAAGTCTGCTTTGTCAGTTTTAAGGATAGCTACCTCTGCTTGTTTTTGCACTTTATTTGTTGTAAAATCATTGTTCATTCTTCAACTTTCATTCTCTATATGACTTTGCTGGTGATCTGTGTTCCCTGCAGTCAACAAACAGTTGGACCTGATTTTTTAACCAAATTTTCCAGTTCCTCTTTTAATTGAAGAACTAAGGCTACTTATACCCAGGTTTATTATTGAATAGTGTCCTGCCATTTTTCCATTTTTCTGATGTTTGATTCTTTCCTATTTCTCATTTGCTTAACTACTCTTCTTTTTCTTCCTCTTTCAGATGTGATTTATTTTTGTGTCATTTGCTTTTACTTATTCATTCATTTATTTTATTTTATTTATATATGACAGCAGAATGCATTACAATTTTTATGACACATATAGAGCACAATTTTTCATATCTCTGGTTGTAAACAAAGTATATTCACACCAATTCTTGTCTTCATGCATGTACTTTGGATGATAATAATCATCACATTCCACCATCATTTCTATCCCCAGACCCAGTCCCTTCCCTTCCAACCCCTCTGACCTATCTAGAGTTTGTCTATTCCTCCTATGCTACCTCTCCCTATCCCACTATGAATCCACCTCCTTATATCAAAGAAAACATTCGGCATTTGGTTTTTTGGGATTGGCTAACTTCACTTAGCATTATCTTCTCAAACTCCATCCATTTACCTACAAATGCCATGATTTAATTCTCTTTTATTGCTGAGTAATGTACCATTGTGTATACATGGCATTTTTTTTCTTTTATCCATTTATCTATTGAAGGGCATGTAGGTTGGATCCACAGTTTAGCTATTGTGAATCGTGCTGCTATAAACATTTTTGTGGCTGTGTCCCTGTAGTATGCTGTTTTTAAATCCTTTGGGTATAGACCAATAAGAAGGATAGTTGAGGAAAATGGTGGTTCCATTGCTAATTTCCCAAGAAATCTCCATATTGCTTTCCATTTTGGCTGCACCAATTTGCAGTTCCACAATCAGAGTAGTATGGAATCAGAAGAGGCAGTTCTGTGCAAGAGGCTGGGCTTCAGCAGATGCCTGTCGGTGGAGGGGTGGACCCAAGCCTACTGTGAGCCTGGGTCTCACAGAGGCTGGTGTGGGTGGATCTGGGCCACCAGGCGGGCTTGACCTCTTGTGATAGTCTGCTGGTTGGAGGCGGTGGTCCTGTGCCAGAGATTAGGCTCTGGTAGGTGTCTGCCCGGCTGGTGGAGGGGTGGACCTGGGCCTACTGTGATCTGTGGGCAGTCTAAGCTGGGTCTCAGCTCCCGCAATAGTCTTGCATAACTACTTTTCTAGTGAAGTTTATTCTTTCCCTTGCTCTTGTGTTTGTGTTTATATTTATCTTCTGGGTACAGAATTTCTTTATGTATCCCATTCAATGATTGATTGTCATATGTTATTTTCATTTAAGTTCATTTTGGAAGGTCTTTATTTCTTCTTTGATTCTAAAGGATAGTTTTACTAGATATAAAAATATAGGTTGACAGTTATTTTCTTTCAGTTTGTGAAGTACATCATTACACACTGTTCTGGAATTTAGTGTTTCTTTTGAGAAGTTACTGATATTTTGATAGGTTTACCTTTATAAGTGAGTTGTTGTTCTCTCTTGTAGCCTTTAATATTTTGTCTTAATTCTGAATTTTTGACATTTTAAATATAATATGTTATAGAGTGTTTTGTTGTTGTTGTTGTTTTGTTTTGTTTTTGTTTTTTTCCCTGGTTGTGTTTATTGGGGTTCCAAATGCTTGTAGTACCTGGTAATGTGAGAATCTTAACAGAAAAATATATGAAATGTAAAAAAAAAGACAACATGATTCCTCCTAAAGTTCATAATTTGTAGCAAATATATTGAAGTAGATAAAATACTGAGCAAGCAATTCAAAAGAGTGATTGTAAAAAATTTCAACAAATTCCAAGAGAAAATATAAAACAATGCAAAAAAAACCCTAAGAAATCATTAAAGAATATGAATAAGAAATTCAATGAAAGTATAGAGATTTTGAAAAAAAAATACATAAATGTGGGACAAGTGCATGGAGTACTGCAAAATGGCACATGTTAAGGGCATCAGAGTCGCAAACCACTCCCCCATGCTAGGTGTGTGAGTGGCAAACTGCTTACCCCAGAGGCACAGCCCAGGGCGTGAGGCTGCATGTTGCAGTCCCTGTGCTTGCTTCATGGCCCACTCCTTGACTGGTCACTGTCCGGATGGTAGGGCAGCAACTGCACTGCTTATAATCTGCTTAAGTATTGCCTAAGTATATATACATGGTAATCGAGCAATAAAATTAGACCTGCTTCCTGCTTGGTCTTGATTAGTGACTCCGCAGCCACACTGTCCTCTAACTCTTTTCTGTGGACCTCCTTACTGGACAAGAGAGAGCCCACACACATAAATTTTGGAAATTAAAATCTTATTAAGTCAGATTTGAAAAACATCTATCCCATGAAATGAGAGCATCATGCTTGACCCTGAGAAGCTCATAGACAGGGGGAAAATATCAAGAACAACTATCAACAGCAGTAAATCAGGTACAATGTTAAAGTGAAAACCAGTTGCCAACTAAAATGTAAAAAATGCTAACATAAGGAATGGTGGGGGAAACAGAAATTATATAAATCAAATTGCTTCAAAGATGATAAAATATGATTAATTAACACATTTTTCCCTACATATTTAGAAACTGAATTTAGAGGATTAGGAGAGAAGAAAATGGTAAGTTAGTGGCAAAAGAAAGGATACTCAGTAAATGAAAAGAGAAAAGGTAAATACAGTGAAAAACACTTAGAAACAAGAGAAAAAAAATCGATAAATAAAATAACAAAATTAAATGAGAGGGAGAGAATGAGATAATTTGACTATTATAAGGACAAGGAGTAATCAAACCCCCACAAAGAGTAAGGAGAAAAAAATAAAAGGAACAAATGAATGTGAATATCTGTACCAATAATCAAATAAAAAAGGCAATGAAAGGCCTGGCTCAGTGGCATATGCCTGTAATCCCAGCAGCTCGGGAGGCTGAGATAGGAGGATTGCGAGTTCAAAGCCAGTCTCAACATAAGTGAGACGTTAAGCAACTCGGTGAGACCCTGTCTCTAAATACAATACAAAATAGAGCTAGGGATGTAGTTTAGCAGTCAAATGCTCCTGAGTTCAATCTCAGGTACCCAAAAAATAAAAAAAATGTCAATGAAAGATGAAAAAGTTGTGTCTGCTGACATGTTAACTGTGGAGATGAGTAGATCTTCTGTACCTAGGATAATCTTCACTTTTTAAAGAACTTTTGAAGTTCTGCATCCCTTAGAAAGAACAAGCACTGGGCATTATTATCATTTCCTCCTTTCATGTTGTTAACCACTCTGCATACTGAAATGATCTGGTTTAGATAGTTCTCGGCTTCTCTGCTCATTAGTACAAGGTAGTATGGAATCAGAAGTAGTATCTACTGGAGTTTCCTCTGAACATATTAGATCAATATGGGGATAGGGATATTAATGTTTATCTTGTATCTGGGTCCTGGATGCACCCCTTCCCATGAGAAACTCCATTTAGAAGGAAAAACAACTAACATTCCTGGATAGAGGAGGGCACAGAAGATTCCACACATCCTACCAATTACAACTATGGATTTCCAAGGCCCATTCCTTGCATGTAATCTTGTGTGGCTTTTCCATTTCCTGGTTCTTTTCAGTGAGTTCATTGTTTAAGCTGCCAGATTTGAAAGGAAAGCAAACTGAACTCACTTCTATATCTTTGACCAAAATTGCATTGCATATAATCCTCTCTGTGCCTATTTCAATCATGTTTTATTGGAGACATACTGGGAGAAATGGTAAATGACATCCAGAACATCTTGACAAATTTGCTGAGATCTCCAGTGAAAATGGAAATTCAGGACTTACGTTTTCCAAACAGCAAGTTCAGGAGTGACATAGGTGTAATTTCTACAAGATGACTACCTGCCATAACTCTCCACTTATAAGTCGAGAAATGCAGACCACTTCTAAAACACCAGTCTACTGTGCAGTTCCAGGGTCAGCTAGGTTCAGACCGCCTTAATGTTCAATAGGTTGTTTTTGTGTCAAATTAGTTCATCATCACTCTGTTTCTTCCCCTTTCCTGTTATGCCCTAGCACTGACACCATAGGCTCTGGGCAAATGTACTCTTTCTTATCCTCTATTCCAAAGATCAGAATTTTTGAGTATGTCCAATTTTCTGCCTGTACAATATTAAATTTCATTGAATCCTTTCAGTTACCCACTTGGCTTAGTAGCTATTTTCCAGCAACTTCAATTTCAAACTATAGACAAGTTGAAAATTGTTCTCCTCAATTCGATTAACAGATACTTATTGTTTTTAATACAATCTATAGTTGACCATCCATATCTACCTTTTCTGTATTTATAAATTCAACCAACCACATATCAAAACTGTATTAAAAATTGCATCTTTGAGAATATAAACTATTTTTTTACCTAAACAACATATTATAACAACTGTGTACATTGTAATTATCTTATATCAGGCATTATAAGTAATCTGGAGATGGTAATATGTGAGAATTTATATCTACATTATGAAATTGTATATATAAAGAGACTTGAGTGTCTATAGATTTCCATGACCAAGAAAGGTGGTGTAAATAAGTTTCTAGAACCAATTCCCTATAGACATCAAATGATCACTCTATTTAAGATATCCATAAAATCATATTGAAAAGTTTGAGAGGTAAATTTCCCAAGCCAACCTAGTTAATACATTCTGAAATTTAACTTGATGTCTAATGGATAATATATTTTCTTAAATTAAAAGAAGTAAGTTTTTATTTATTCATTTTAGATATACATTACTAATATTTCACATGAAAAAGAAAACATCACAAACTGTGGGTTTGTGGAAGGAAAGGTGTAAATTTATCATTGCAAAATGTATTTCTCTAGGCTAAATTCTAACCTGTCAGCACCCAAGCAGATAATAGGAAGAAAGAATTTCACTCACATGATGAAATAAAACAAATTCTTCTGAAGGGAGGGAAATATAATAGGAACATATGCTATCACAGTGTATGTAACATGAATGCCATATAGAAAATGCACATAACATTTGTGTTTTCAATTTTATACTCTGTGTTATCCTAAACTACCCATTTGGCATTGGTTGGTTCTAGGGATCCCCAAATTAACCTTTATTAGCAGCACTAATATCTTTAATTCATAGCTGATAGCAATGAATAATAGCAGAATCCATCCTGTCATTTGTTAATTTTCTTCAGTATTGGCAGTTGCCACTGAAGAAAGAAATTTTTGGGGTACTCTAAGAGAAGAAAAACTTAGGAGCTTGCTGTTGAACATTCAAGAAAAGTTCTGATGCATACTTCAGTTATAACACATTTTCAAACATGCTAAGCCAGGTTTCTGTGAACATCAAGAATATTCACAACTCATAAGTAGCTAATCTTATTTCTGTACAGAAATTTTCACTGAATTTTTCCAACCCTTTCAACAGCTACCAGTTTAATTCTTTCTTCAACCAGTGTTAATTTCCTAAATTTAGTATTCTTTCATTTTCCATGTAGAACATTGAAGCTCTGAAAGGTCATTTTCTAACATCTACATATATAATGTGATCAGAGTTATTGCTATGGTTTGTAGGTGGCTTGAGTGTGTGGTCCAAGGCCTTGGAATTCTAACCTTGTTTTGAGATATTTAAAAAGGTGGAGACAGTGAACTGTAATGTTTATGAGTAGGATGTTTGGGAGGTGATTAGGATTAGAGGAAACCATTAGGCTAGAGCCCATATAATTGAATCCTGGTAGCTTCATAGAAAAAGTGAGACACACATACTCACTTTGTTCACTGTCTCTTTTATGTGATGCCCTGCACCACCTCAGGAATCTACCAGAAAGAACATTGCCAGATGTGGCTCCTTATGTTGGTCAGCTTTACATCACTGTGACCAAAACAAGTGACAAGAACAAATTGGAAGAGGAAACGTTTATTTGTTGCTCACAGTTTCAGAATTTATTTCATTTTAGCCAATTGCATTATTCAGGGTGCCTGGGAAAGAGGAACATCATGGTGAAGGACATGAATAAGCAGAGCTTCTCAGCTTATGGCAGCCAAGAGACCAAAAGAGAGGGAGTAAGGAGCTGGGAATCAGATATAGTACAGGGCAATGTCCCCAGTGACCTGTTTCCTCAAGTCACTAAACCTGTATACAGTGACCATCCAGTAGTCCATTTAAATTATTAATCCTTTAATAGTAATCCTATGATGGGGATATAGAACTTCTGCCATGATCTTATCATTGTCTTAAAGTCTTATCTCTGAAACTTGATGCATTCAAACATGAGGTTTTCAGAGGACATTAAAGATTCAAACCATGATAGCTCTCAACCATGCACTTCAAGAACCATGAACCAAAGTGATTTTTTTTCTTTATAATTTACCCAGTCTATGGTATTATTAGCAATAAAAAATAGACTAATGTAGATATGCTAGCTATTCTTGCAATTCTATTCTTTTTGTAAGCATTGTTCTGATTTCAGAGGGATAAATATATATATTAAGAATTCAAGAGGACTGTCCCAGCCACCTGAGCAGGAACCCAGGCCTAGGTTAAGCCTACTCTGCCCGGCCACCAGTAGATCGGCACAGGATCTCAGGCCCTGTCCCAAGTACACCCATACTGACCTGCCAACATACATCAGATCCAGGCCTAGGCCTAGGACCACACCCACCAGACCAGCAGACCCACTCCATAGCCCAGGCCCAGGTCTCTGCCATTGCCCTCTCCATGCAGTAGCTACCACCTTGCAGACAATAGATGGCCTAGAAGCAGCTACATCCCACAACCGGCATCCCAAAGCCAGTGTAAGGCTCACCCTTTCAGTCCCATCTCTGAAAGAAGTTGAATCCATTTTGGGAAAACCCCCATTGCAATCTTGATTTAACTCTGCTGTTGCCGCCACCACCTTTAGTTGCAGTAGCCTCCATAAGGGGACAGTGGCAGGATCTGAAATCACAACACCAAGGTGAGGAACAGATAATCTGCATGGATACTACAAGATTTTAGGGTAGAAACTGCAATACCTCAGATCTACACTGCAAGAAAGGAAGACACATAGACAACATGGAGAAACAAGGGAGGAAAGTGCTCCAAACAAACAAGGATACTACAATATAAGAACCCAAGGACAGGGGAGTTGATGAAATGTCAAGAGAAGGAATTTAAAACATACATAATTAAAATCTACAAAATAAAGAATGACCTAAATGAACAATACAGGCAAAAATTGATCACTCCAAGAAAGAGATAGGAACAAATAAAGGTAGCAAAAGATTACTTCAAGAAAGAAATAGAGACTCTGAAAAATCCAATCAGATATCATTGAAATGAAGGAAATGATAAACCAAATAAAAAACTCAATAGAAAACATCACCAATGGACTAAATCACTTGGAAGATAGAATGTCAGATAATGAAGACAAAGTGTACAATCTGGCAAGTAAAGTTGAAAACATGGTGAACATGGAAAGAAACGATGAACAGAAAATCCAAAAATTATGGGATAGCCTCAAAAGACCAAATCTAAATATTTGGGGGATAGAGGAAGGCACAGAGATTCAAATCAAAGGAATACATAATCTCTTTAATGAGATAATATCAGAAAAATAATAATATAATAATATCAGAAAACGTGGTTCTTATACACAAGGCATAACTAGTAACCTATTAAAAAGACAAAGTTCTTTTATTTACAGAAACATGGATGAAACTGGAAATCTTTGTGTTAAATGAAAAGAGCAAGGCACAGGAATAGATTGATATCGTAAATATGTAGATTAGAAAAATGTTTATCTCATATAAATTGAGAATAGAAGAGTGTTTACCAAAGGCTGGGGAGAATAGGGAGGAGAGTAGTATAGGAAAAGGTAATCAATAGTTATTAATATGCAGTTAGTTAGAAACAAGAAGTGCTAGTTGCTATTCTCTATAGGGGATTATAGATTGTAATAATGTATTGCAGATTTCAAAAAGATAGAAAAATATTTTTGAATGTCTTTACCATTAATAAAATAATAGATGTTTGAGGGGAAAAATCTGTTTTACATGATGTAAACATGGTACAATGTATACATGCATCAAACATTATCTGGTACCACATTAATAAATAAATATGGTATGCTTCCATGTATCAGCTAAATGTAAGTTTGGATTAATAAATTTAAGAATAGTTCTTTGAAATAATAATATTTCTTATTTATATAATATTCTAGTCGTATCTTTCCACAACTTATCTTGTTTAATATGCAATGCAGCTAATGTACTTCCATAATATTTTAAAATGTGATTAGTTGAAAGAAACAATTCAGGTTTTTTACTATTTCCGTTATTTTTTCTTTTTCTTGTTTTTAATTTTTTTTTTAGTTTTAGTTAGACATAATACCTTTATTTATTTTTTATGTTGTGCTGAGGATCAAACATTCTGCCTCATATGTGCCAGGCCGGCACTCTACCAATGCACCACAGCTCCAGCCCGACAGCTATTCTTTCTTAAAAATATTTTTTTTTAGTTGAAGTTGTCAATGGATATTTATTTAATTTATTTATTTTTATGTGGTGCTGAGTATTGAACCCTGTGTCTCACAGATGCTAGGCAAGGGCTCTACTACTGAGCTACATCCTCGATCCCCTATTTTAGCTATTCTTATACAACTAAATCTAAATATGATAAGCTGTTACCCTTTAAAATTTGTCAGTAATTCCTAGTTTTCACTTTTATTTTTAAATCTTATTGCTAAATTTAAACTAAGTGTGTATATTTATAAATATACACAGGTAAATCAGTGGAGATTTTTTTTTCAATACTCATGAATGTTTAAATAGCAGAACCATCTATACTTGAGTACATAGGTGCAAATAACTCTCAAGTATACTACTTAATATTTAGAGTTGATTATAAAATGTGTAGTTTCTCAAAAAACTTAATGTCCTTTTCTGAATTTCTCCATTTCTGAAAGCAAATATTTTGATCAGAAGTACATATATACACTCACATACATGTGTATACACATACATGGACAACCCAAAAACCTTTAGATGCTTTAAGGGTAATATATATTGTAAACAACCTACTGTTTTACTTAGTGATTCTGTCTCAATTGACTGAGTAAATAATGAATTTGGGGTGATTAAGGGGGAGGGGAGAAAAGAAACTTAAAATATACAGAGCACAGAAATCTGTATATTCTACACCTTACAAATATCATTTTCTATAATATCATCACATATACAAATAATGTAAAAATAATCAAGTGATCATTCTGAATCTTCTGTTCCCCCAATTTTTCTTTCTTAGATAAATCACTGAATTCTATTCTATAAATCTTTCTCAGTGGTAGTCTATAAGATGTCTAGGAAGCATATTGCCTCATGTCAACCATTACTTTAATCTTATACTCTGGTTTCTTGTACCTGTATTTGATATTCTCTCTGCCAAGATACTTGTGTTTGATGACCTTTTAGAGTTTGATTTCTTCTGGACTGATGATACCTTTTGGTACCTAACACTGTCTTCTAGATATTAGACATCTTTTTTCCCAAATTCTATTAGTTATTGTCAGATCTCCCTTGATTCTGTGTTCTTATTAGTCTGCACCTTAGTCTCAACAGTTGAGAAATTCAGTTCCAATGTCCAGACTTTCTGAAAGCCCTCATATTTTGTAATGCATAGCTCTGGATCAATTTCTTGAACCTATATGCCTCAACAATTCTTATCACAAAAATAAACCCTTAATTAAGTTTTCTTTAAAAATAAAAGCATTGTTGGAAAAGTTCTTTCCTTATAATTATAAGACCAGACTACCAAGAGAATTTGTTGAACAATTTGACCAGCCTGTGAGTTCATACATATTGTGTTTATTAAAATGCTTAAAACAACTTATTATAAAATCATTGACTTTTTAAAAGCATTATGAATTCTTAAACATACAACATCATTGTTTTGTTCCATTTTATACCTTTAAATTGATAAATCTTCTAGTAAAATATATCTTCTAGACTCAGTATACTTATTAATTATGCATATTGGACAAAAAAAGAGAGGGTTTTCAATGTGTATTGTATACTCAGTAAGCACTAATCATATTAACCATTCAGCAGATAAAAATTAAATATAAAAATATACCTCCTTCAGGTGTTTTTGAACTTAGTCTTAAGGCACTGTATGAATGTCCATTGTATCATTAGGTAATCTATAATTAAGTACATGAAAAACATAAAGTTGTGTATTTCTGATAAAATGAAAATACTTGCTCCAAATAAAGGAGTTAAAGACTCATGAAGAATTCAAAAAATCTCAGTGAGCGAGGGGTGGTTTACAAGAGGTCATATTAGGCAACCATAATAGAATGATGATGCCATCCAGTTGGAGGGGCATTAAACATAAAAAATCAGCATGGGTTAAAAAGGTTTCTTTAAAAAAAAAAAGCATTTTTGGAAAAGTTCTTTCCTTAGAAAGTTCACAGGAACAATTTCATGTTGAGAGTTATCTTGCCAGAGTCTGAGTGATATCAAAAATACATGAGGAGCTTTATGCTGAGTGACATGACACATCAGAACCTATTACTGGCTTTGAGAGTGATTTAGGATTAGGAAGGATATTGTAAAACAAGAAGTTATACAAGCAGTCATTAGTCAAACATAGTTTTAGTGTGATGGAAATCAGATAGCGGGATGTACTGGATACTTTAACTACACTTATAAAAGGAAACCAAAATATTGATAGAGAATAAACCAGAATAAATCATTGGGGAAGAGTGTTTCATAATGGTATAAGTAGTTTCCTCTGAAGACATGATTCAGGAAATTGTATTTGCCACATGTTTCAATTTGGTTTTATCTAGTGATAGAAATCATTCTCATATGCATGTTCAATTTTTTTGAGACCACAAAATTCAGTCTGAGAAGTTCAGAAGCTCTTTTAATGGCACTATGCTTTTAAAATGAGACCCTCTACATGTGGGGGAAGTAAAAGATTTGTCAAACCATAGCATTGTTTAATTCAATGTAATAAGGTCTGAAGTAATTCTAAGACATTCACTGTTTCACTGTGCATTGTGTCTTCAGGCTCTTGTCAAGTTGTGATAGTGTGATGTGTAAATCTCTTCTTCACAACCATAGGCATACTTTTTGCTATAAAAATGAGAAAAAATTTAAAAGAATAAAAGTCAATACAAATATAATTAAATAACATGCAATTATATAACTACCATTTTATTGTAAAAACTGTTGACTTATAAATAAGTTATAAAATAATCAATTTTCTGATTTGAAATTTTGGCAACTTTTTTGAGGTATAAATACTTTTCCCATGATCAATTTCATGCTATCAGCAATGTAATTATTGGTTCACAAAATTTCCACATATTTAATAGTTGACATTCAAGAGATGGTAGTGCAGTTTTTAAAGCAACATAAACATGCTATGCTTTACTCCAGTAGATAAAGAGAGAAGATATCTTAATTACCCAGAACGTCAAAATTGTAAAAAAAAAAAAAAAGTGTCATTAAAACCAAATATGTTATCATCACTTCCTGCAGATATCAGTACTTGTGTTTCTTTCCACAGCCTATCCACATTCTCAACAATTATTCCCAAAAATTTCTTAGAAATAATAGTTTACCCATGTCTCAGTCTTTGTCAGACTGTCCTTTACAGGGTGTTTATAAATGGACACCTTACTGGCTGTATACTCAAGTGATAGAATGCATTTATACTTCCTGAAACAATTCTATATGGAAAAAAACAGATTTTCAGTATTATATATGAGTAAACTGAAGCTCAAAAAGATAACTTGCCTAAAATCATTCATGTAATTGTTTAGAAAAATCTTAGTTTCTCCTGCTTAATTGCATTTATTTTGTCTGAAAGTATATATTGATTTCTAATTCCAGAAAAATGTTAGAATGAATGAAAATGACTATTTTTTATTAACTACTCTTATAACTATATATTTCTATTAAAATATATAGTTATGCTAAAAGGAAAGGCTTCTTTGTGTATGGGAAAAGAAATAGGCTTAAAGTAACAGCAAGAGTCTTGCAAACTGATGTTACATGAACACAGATAATATTAGACAAAATAATATAAATACTAGGGGCAAAGGGATAAATTTACAATATCTGCAGAAGATCAAATATGCTTTGGTGTTTCAAAAAGAGAGATAGAGAGAGACAGAGAGAGAGAGAGAGAGAGAGAGAGAGAGAGAGAGAGAGAAGTTGTATTTCATCCATATAAGAAAGTGATAAAGAAGCTAATAGCTGCCTAGATCATTGAATAAAGGAAAATACAAATTCAGAAAAACCTTAGCTGCAGACATTAAATCTAGAGTATGATCTCTATTTTACTTGTCCCTTAAGTCAAGAATTTTAATCATTGAATTTTACAACTTAAAATCCTGATTTCAGAGAAAAATAGAAAATTACTTTGTAAAACAATTCTATAATATAGGGTACATAGAAAAATACAGGAAAAATTAAATATTCTCAATGACTATGAACAAACAAAAGTAACAGTAACAATGCAAAACTCACAAAGAAATGATGTTCTTGAAGTTTCAGAAGATGTAACAAAAAATATAATTTAAAACTCTGACAAGTTATAACACAAGCTGAGAAATATTAACATTAGGATTTTTAATTTATTAAATGTTAAAAGGGAAAAATATAAAATTTAACAATGATGCTCTCTGAATATACAAATAGAACTCCAGCAATAAATCAGGCAAAAAAAAAAAAAAATCAATGGCATCCAACATGGAAGAGAAAATAATCCAATTGTCATTGTTTGCCAATGGCATGTTCTTATATAAGAAAAACTGATTTAAAAAGCTATTAGAAATAATAGATGAATTCAGCAATGTTGTAGAATACAAAATCAATAGTTTTGTTGTATACCAACAGACAATTATGTGAAATAAAAATCAAGAAAACAGTCCAATTTAGAATAGTTGCAAAAAATATGAATAAATTTAACCAAAAAGTGACAGATCTTTCCAATGAAAATTATAAGACATTTATGAAAGAAATTACAAAAGCCAAATAAAAAGTGTGAAAAACATCCTGAGTTCATAGATGGAAGAATCAGTATTTTTAAGATGCCCATATTACTCAAAGTAATTTATAGGTTTAATGCAACCATTGTCAAAACACCAATGGCATTTTTCTCTGCAATAGAAAAATCAAACCAACATTTATATGGAACCCCCCAAACCCTGAAAAGCTTTGTTCTCTTGAACAAAGAGAATGAAGCAGGAAGCATTTTATTAGTTGAGTTCAAAACATTCCACAAAGCTGTAGCAATCAAAACAGCACCAGATTGGCCTAAAAAGATAGTCAATAAAACAGAATAGAAAGCCAGGAAATAAAGCTTTGCATCTGGAGCCACCTGACTTTTGGTAATGGTGCTAAAATCGTGTTAGAGAAAGGACATTATTTTCAACAAATGTTTCTGGGAAAACTGGATGTCCATATGCAGAAGAATAAACTCCTTCATCAGTGACAAAAATCAATTGAAGATCAATTAAAAATTTAAGTTTAAGACCTGAAAATATGAAACTACTAGAGGAAAACATAAGGTAAACACTTCAGGGCATTGAAACAGGAAAGGAATTTTTGGAGAAGGTACAAAAGCATAAGAAATAAGAGCAGTCAAAGGAATTATATAAAACTATAAGGCTTCCACAAACAGAGTGCATAAACAACCTAAAAATGAGGGGAAATATTTTCAAACTATTCTTCTGATAAGATATTGATATTATGAATTTATAGGGCAAAGTTTGATGGCAAAAAAATGACCTGATTAAATAAATAGGCAATTGACATAAAAAGTCATTTCTCAAAAAAAAAACATACTAATGTCACATTGGAGATTAATAGTAGTAATTTTTTCTCGCTGCATAGAAAATTACCACATACATAGTGGCTCAAAGCAATGCATATTTATCAGCTCACAGTTAGCAGGTCAGAAACTTGGGTACAGTGTGACTTGGATTGCCTTTTTTGGTCATCACAAGTTCAAAGTCATCATGTAGGTCATTAGAAAAATGCAAACCAAAATCAGAATAATATATCACCTTGTTTAGAAAGAAAAGTTATTATTTAAAAAGGTAAAGACAAATGTTAGTGACAATGTGGAGAAAAGAGAAACCTTGTTCAGTGATGTTGGAAGAGTAATGTGATAGATATCACTATCCAAAGTACATGTATGAAGACATGAATTGGTGTCAACATACTTCATATACAATAAGAGATATGGAAAATTGTGCTGCATACATGTAATAAGAATTGTGAGGCATTCCGCTGTCATTTATGTTTTTAAATCAATAACATTTTAAAAAGAAAAAAAACAGTATGGAGTTATTTCAAAAAAATTATAAAAAGTACCATGTGATCCAACAGTCCCACTACTTGGTATATACCCAAAGGTAATGAAATTGATTTGTAGAAATGAAATCACTATCCCATGTTTTCTTGTAGCATTATTCACAATAGGCAAGAAATGGAAACAACCTAAGAATTAATCAACATGTAAATAGGTAAGTAGGTAAAGAAAATGCAATAGATATACACAATGAAACATTGTTCAACCATAAAAAAATGAGATCCTGTCACAGTGAGAAAATGAATGGAACTGGAGATCATTATATAAAATGAAATAAACCAGGTTCAGAAAGATGAGTACTGTTGAATCTTAAAAGAAAAAAATAAGTTGTTCTCATAGAATCTGATAGCAGACTAAGTAAGTTTGAAAGTTTTTACATGTAAAGAAATGATAAATCTATGATAGATATGTTTAACGTGATTTCACTATTATGCAATGTGTACTTGTATCAAAATATTATATGATGACCCATTAATATGTATAAATTTTGTTTGATACATCATTTAAATATATCTTAAAGCAATGATATTGGATAAAAAAGATCAAACATGAGTAAGTACATTGGACTTAGCTAAATAAATACTTGGTAATAAAATTATCAGAGATTGAGAATAACATATCTTTCAGGAGGAAAACTGTAAATTTTATGTTGCTGTTATATATGACCATAAGAAAGAGTCACTGTTTAAAAGAAATCTAAACTAGAATGATTTTAAAAAATGGCAAATTCATTGATCCTAAAGTTGATTTAAGACACATCTTTAAGAATTCAAAATTTAAAATACCCTTTCATGTATGAATTCTTTTAAATAATTTTAATTTTTAAATAATTTCAAAAATTTATTAAAAATCCTAGATTGTAGAAGGCATCTATTTAGTAATCTTGATAATTTGGTAATTACTCTTAAATCTCTGGTTTTGTTTGGAGGATTAAATGTAACATTTTAAGAAAAGTATCTAATATGTTATCTGCTAAATAGTCAGAAATCAATAATAGAGTAACTGTTTAATTTTCTGAAAAAATTAAATCCAACTGCAATATATAGACTTATTAATTATGTTAGAATTTCCTTTAAAATAAATGATATCCTGTGACAGAATTTAATGATGGATGTGAATTCATGCTTTAGTGTTTATGCATACCTAGTTGTCACTCCATGGTGCATACTAATATTCTTAAAGTTATTATCTCCAATTTCCTATTCCAAAATCTTTCATTGGAGCAACTCTCTTACCAACATCTCTCCCTATAAATTCCTTTCTTCATATTTAGAGGTATTACACTTCAAGTGTCTCTTATCTGTAATGCTTGGGACCAAAAGTGTTTTGGATCTTGGATTTTATTCAGATTTTGAAGTATTTTCATGTACATAATGAAATATCTTAAGGATGGGACCCAGGTTAAAATACAGACTTCATTTATGTTCTGTATATATCCCATACACATAGACTGCATATAATTTTATACAGGGTTTAAATACTTTGTTCATGAAACAAAGTTTATATACACTGAAATATTAGATTTATGACATCATGTTGAAACAGAGAAGTTTTGAATTTGGGCTTATTAGGGATTTTTGAGGGTTTGGATTAAGAATGTTCAATCTATATGCATATTCTATTAAAAATTGCTACCTCCTTATAGTCTCATTAAAAAAAGATGATATTAAAATTGCCACATTAGAGATTAATAGTAGTTATTTTCTCTTGCTGCATAGAAAATTACCACATACATAGTGGCTCAAAGCAATGCATATTTATCAGTCCACAGTTCGCAGGTCAGAAGCATGGGTACAGTGTGACTGGGTTGCCTGCTTTGGTCATCATGAGTTCAAAGTCATTATGTAGGTCAGGCTGCACTCTCCTCCGGAGTTCAGAGTCCTCTTGTAGGTCATGTGCTTGTGTCAAGATCCCAACTTTGTTTTATTTTTCTCTTTGTCTTTCCTTTCCATTTTCTTTTCTTTTCTTTTTTTTTTCTCTCTCTCTCACGTTTTGCAACTTTAGAACTGGACTCCCAATTTCCTTTCCAGCTATCATTTTGGTGACTATCTCAGATGCTGAAAGTCACCTGCAATTCACTGGCATGAATTTTAGAAAGAGCCTAAAGGACTAAGGACTTGCCTGATTTTCTTTTTCTTTTTTTCTTTTTGAGAGAGAGAGAGAGAGAGAGAGAGAGAGAGAGAGAGAGAGAGAGAGAGAATTTTAATTTTTATTTGTTAGTTTTTGGCAGACACAACATCTTTGTTTGTATGTGGTGCTGAGGATTGAACCCAGGCCACATGCATGCCAGGCGAGTGTGCTACTGCTTGAGCCACATCCCCAGCCCTTGCCTGATTTTCTTAAACCCGCCAGATTACCTCATTTATATTAAAGTAAGTAGAAATGAGATCTCCATTACGTCTGCAAAAAGCCCTTCACAGAGACACTTTCCTGTTTGAATTTTAGGGAGAAATCACTGCACATTAGAGCAAGAGAATCATGGGAATCACTGTGGAATTCTACCTACCACAGTTGAAAAATCTAAGGCTTAAACAAAAAAGGAATTCACCCCAAATTACATAACTAATAAAAAGTCAGGAGAGTGTTCAATTCTATATAATTGAATTAATAGAATCTCACTGTACTATACTTTTTTTCCACTATATTCTGATATTCCTCAGTTACTTAAGGAATTTTTGAGTTCACACTTTTCCTCCTTCCTTCCCCTTTTTTACTCCCTTCTATATCCCATAGTCTTTTATTTCTTTATTATTTATTCAAAATATATTTAAATAAATAATATAAAATGAATTATTAACTAAAAGAATGCTTATTTCATCAGACAAAGGAAGAACAGAGAATAAGAAATTGAACATGAAAGAAAGAAAACCTTTAGGAAGTAATTACAATTGCAGACAAATTTGTTGAAAGCTCAGAGGAGGAGGGGTGATGAAAACAAGGGGTTAGAGCTTGGCTTTTGAAGATGCTGTGTGAGAGAAAGAAAGGGCAAGAATTTTGACCTGAGCTTGTTTTAGAATAGAGCAGCCATATACTAAGCCATGAAAACTCACAGATGAGGAAAATTTGACAGAATATTCTATGAAGAAATTAAAACTCTAAACACATTTTTTTTTTAATTTTGAGAGTAGGTCTTTTTTTTTACAAGACAGTATGTTTTGAAATATTCTACATATTATACATAAACTAAGTATGACATGTTCTAATTAATATCCCATTATTGTGGTTGTACATGATGTGGAGTTACATTGGTCATGTATTCATATATGCAGATAGGAAAAATATGTCCCATTCATTCTGCTGTCTTTCCTATTTCCATCCTTTGTTCCTTCCCTTCTTTCTCTGTTTAGTCCAATGAACTTCTAATTACCCTCTTTCTTGTTGTAGGTTAGAATCCACTATCAAAGAGAATATTTTGCCTTTATTTCTTTGAGGCTGGCTTATTTCACTTAACATGATATTCTCCAGTTCCATCCATTTACTGGCTTATGCAATGGTTTTATTTTTCTTTCTTTTTTTAATACCTTTATTTAATTTATTTATTTTTATGTGGTGCTGACTCATACGTGCTAGTCGACTCACACATGCTAGTCAAGAGCTCTATCCCTGAGAGACTCACACGTGCTAGTCGAGAGCTCTATCGCTGAGTCACAACCCCAGCCCAACTTTATTTTTCTTTATGACTGAGTAATATTATATTGTGTGTATATATATATGTCATTTTTTTATCCATTCTTCTATTGTAGGGCACCTAGGTTGCTTCCATAGCTTGGCTATTGTGAATTGAGCTCTTATAAACATTGAAGTGGCTGCATGAGACCATTCTGCTCTGTTGTACAGGAACTCCTGGACTCAAGTGATCCTCCTGACACAGCCTCCTAATTGGCTGGAACAGAAGATGCATGCTTAAACACTTGGCCAGAATATGTTATTTACGTAGTTCTTAAAAATCTCAATTATTGAATAAAATTTTGGATATGTGAGTTATACATTTAGGAAAAGGGCAGGATTTGGTTGTGGATCTAAATTTGGGAGTATTTGTATTAAAGAAAATATCTCAAACCAAAGTCATGTTAAGATAACCTAAAAAATTAATGCAAATAGTGAGTATAATGATAAAAGAATTTATTCCTAGGTTTCTCTAATATTTAGAGATTAGAGAATTAAGAACTTTGTAACAACATGGACTGTGAATTAGAAGAATCAAGAGGCAGAATATCCCAATGGCTAAATGAATAAAGTATTTCTTAATGGAAGGGATTAACAGCTTTTTTAAAGACTGCTCACAAAAGAATCAAAGTGGTTTCTGAGAAAATTATCATCAAGTATGACAATGAGTAAATTATTGTCAAATTGAATAAGAATAATTTCACTAAAGTAGTGGGAAACAAATGGACCCATGATAGAATATGAAGTAAAGAATTGCAAACATTTGGTATAAAAAAAAGCATGAATAATTTTATCTACTTGCAGATAGGAAAAAATATGTTTCTGAGAAGTGGAGGTGAGTAATGAGATAGAGATAATAACTTAAACAAAAAGTAAAATAGAACCTTTTAAAAACTGTAATTATATTGGCTTTTTTGTCTTATTACAGAACTGAGACAATAGAAGGGGAAATTGATAAAGTCTGCGAAGAAATAACTTCAGAACTAATGGTGTCAAGGGAAGAGTGGAGTGATGCACTCTCTTAGATGGAAACACAGACATTGTACAAGGAGGGTAGGAGCAAAGTCATTGTTGTGTTGCTTTTGTTAAGTGCTATAAAAAACAAATACATTTTGCTTAGCTTGAGGAATTGAGAAGAAGTTTAGTATATTTGAATAGAGAAGAAAAAGTAAAGAGTGATTGACAAGGAAATGTGGCTGGCAGGTAGAGAGACACCAAAGATCATCTTCATATTAACTGGGATTAATTTAGTGAACTGAGAACAATGCGTCATTGAGTGTGATTAGTGAGTGGGTACCACTGCAGAATAGGTGAAGATGTGACTTTAACAAGATTTGAAATTTCTCAAGGAGTGTGAGAGAGAACAGGAAGCAAAGAACCTGAGGGTTTCTGTAAGAGAAAAATTATAAGTACATGAAAGAGAAACTAAGAACATTGACAGGTCTGCAGTTATTATTAAGAACATGGTCCAATGCTTGACCATAGGAATGAATGGTTGAGTTCATATTCAGATGCTTATCTGAAAAGACAGCAAATTAAAAAAAAAATAAATTGGGATCAGAATACTAATGTGATTCTTTAAGACCTACTTATGTCATTTAGAGACTCTTTTGGAAGAAATCCATATTGTGTGTAAGAAAATGGGCTGAAGTGTCCTATAAGTTTGTTGCTAACTACAATAAAGAGGAGTAACAGGAAGAACAGTCTAATGGTGTAAGCATCAAAGGCATAGAGGGTTAAGAGAGAAGAAGAAAGCCCAGACTCTGCTTCAGCACCTCCCTAGAGGCAGGTTGTCCCTAAATGCTTCAGCTAGAATTTCATTATTCTAGTATATAAAACCTAGGACAGGAGACTTTCCAGATTTCTCATTTTTGATACAAGTAGAGCATGCATAGCCAAAACCCTAATTTCACTAGATACTACTCAGAGCCTGGGGAAAACAACTCATAATCAATCATAAATTTGTGTCATCCCTTCTGTAATAAATCTACCTCTTATAATTTCTTATGTATGAATATATTCTGTCTCACTGTACTCAGACAAGTTGCTAATCAGTGCACAGTAAACTTGTTACATATACATGTGTGTGATATATACATATTTTCATATGCATGTATATATGTGCAAGTCCAAGAGATTTGCTTTGAGAATAGGATTTAGAGCTCAACATATTATAAATAAATAAAAATTTAAGTTATGTAACTTGTTCTAATTATGTTCTAATATAAATAGAACATCAAATTGAATCTATTCAATCCAGAGTAGATAATATATCTTACATTTTGAGCAATGAGACTTGGATGATACAACTAATCTAACTGGTATCTTATATCTGTAAAACCTATGAGAATAAATTACATTCACCATAAAAAATGAGTTGCATTTATAGAATACCGTTACTAATTAATGTTATCACACATGTATAAAATCCACATGTGGATGTTTTACTAACTTTTAGAAATACAGAGGAAATTTGACCAACAACCATTACCCTAACATACAAAGAGGAGGGAAAATGTCTTTGTTATGAGAACTTAGTTACTAATGAGCTGATAATGACTAATCATATAATTATACTATTTTCCCAGAATAATCTGAAGCTATAGGAAAAATTCTGCCAAAGTAAATGTGGAAACAAAGAGGAATTACTGTGAGTTGGTGCCTCATGGATCAAAGGAAAAGATGGGTACAAATCAATTTCCTAGTTTTTTCTACAGAAGTATTTAGTTAGAAATAGACATTATTCCTTCAGACAACATAATAAAACACATTTTATGCACAATTGTCATACTTCTTTACAAAGTACATTATTTCCTATGCTAAAGAAGCTGTTATATATTTGTTTAGTGTGGGTGTATGTATGTATGTTTTATTGTATTATGTAAAAACTTTTGTGTATATACATGTGTATATATATATATATATATATATATATATTTGTGTGTGTATGTGTGTGTGTGTGTGTGTGTACACATTTTTGCATTGTATTCTTTATAACCTAATATTCAATGGGGCATTAAAAATTAAGATATTCTTTTCTGCTGAGTTTTTTTCAATAAAAATAGGATTGTACACAGAGAAAGTTTTAAATGCTACAATTTAAAATAATATTGAGCTTTATGCTACTTGCTCTCATTTTCCATTAGAAAAATCAGGTATGACCAAAAAATGTTATCTTAATATACAAATCCATTGATGATATATATCCCTTCAAGACTTGTCATTGGCATGTTGCCCTTTCTAAATCACTTTTGAAAAACCACCTTGAAAATTGTTTTTTGGAAATTGGCAGCAGTGTTGCCATAAACTTTTTAATCTTCTCTGATCTCCACATAAAAGCTGATTGAGTGAATAGACAGCCACACTGAACACATAATTTCATAATTTTTGACAAAATTGGTTGGCAAAGGCTTCCCAGGAGCTGAAAATTATAAAGAGATGGGATTAAACTGACAATTCCTAGGAAGAGTGCACTCTCTCCAGTTGTGCATGAAAAAGGTGGAGGAAGCAATGAATGAATGAAAGACAAAGAAACATGGAACCCTAAAATAGGCAAAGAGTTTGCACTAGAAGGCATGGAAGAGCAGTTGGAAATTGGCAACTGCCAAAAGAGAGGATTTTTACTCACTCCAGTCATGAGTGAGTATATAAAATTCACATGAAGTTTACAAGTGGACTTGCTACATCTCCTAAACTCCTGAAACCAACCAGTCAAGTCTCTCCACACACAAAGCCTAAACTGCTTAGAATAGAAATAAGTTAAGCATGATAGAGACAACAGAGATGAAGGAATAAAAATATCTAGATGACAGTGAGCTTGGAAACAGAGACAGACCATTTCACAAAGTAAACTATTGTCTTTTGAACACTAACTCAAATTTTATAATGCTGTAAAAGCTATCTGACCCTAAACCCCTTCTATGACTTCAGAAAAACTAAAACTACATGTATGTAAGTAGCAGAAAAAGTCGATGTCAAATTCCACACACAGAGTAGGAGTTTAAGGATAAAAAGAATAAACAAAGGAGTAACTTCCTACAGAAAAACAAGGGTATTGTATTGTTTCAATATACAGTAAGAAAAATGACCCAGTGTATGAAAGAACAACACATTTTAAATGAGAAAACCTTAGAAATTGGGGTGTCAGACTCAAGAAAGGATTAGAAATGAAAGAAAAATATTTGGTAAGCATAAGGTAAAATAGAATGAAAGTATAAATGCAGCAAATAACGCACTATTGGACATGTATTCTAAAATAAATACATGATAAATGAAAAATAATGAAGAGATAGCAAAAATTTGAGATTGAATGGAAAAAAATTGATGACAAGCAAATAAGATAAAAAAAAGAACTGGAGGAGTTTAAACTCAGGAAACTTGTTCACATAGGATGTCATATACTCCAGAAATTTTTAACCTTAACCCTGAACCTGATGTCAAGTGAGTGATTGCTTTTGAGTGACTCTTTAAGGTAATGTATGTATAAACTACAGAAAAAATAGATGTGATGTTTTAGAGAGTCGATTGGGTTGTTTCGACTATTGGGTTGTTTCAAATATTTTGCATTTCTTGTACAAAGTTGGAAAGTTGTGTCCTTCTTAAATTTGGGGAGGCTCGTGAATGGTTTGACTCTAGAGTATGGGGAAATTGATGAAAGATCTTGTTTTCTCCATCTTATTCACTGGGAGGCAAAGCCCATCAGTCTCCATATAAATGCCAACCACCTAGAGACAACCATCTATACAGGTGGCATGTAAGTGCTACAGGCAGCATTCCCAGCCATGACTGGCCTGAAGTCCATAAGTCTTGGCACCTGATGTGAAGTGAATAGTAATCTATTGGAAATTTATTCCCCATCTTCAGAAATCCTGGAGTAGAGAAGAATTGTTCCTTTTATCCTCTTTCCAAATTCCTTACCTACAAAGTCTGTGAGCCTAACAAGTACTTGTTTTGCACAATTACATTTTGGAACATTTTAATATGCAGCAATATACATCTGAGGTAAAATGATATACTGTAAGCATATTTTCTTGATTTAAAAAAAGTAAAAACAAATATTTTGAATAGTTGGGGTGAAAAGAAGAATGTGGATTATGTTGAAAATAAAATTAAACTTTCCTCAGGTTTTCAAATATCAATGTTTTATTCAGAAGAAAATAAAGTAAATATGTAAGATTTTGAAAGACAAAAAATTCGAAATAAGCTATTATATCCAGTAAAATAAAATTCATTTCCAAGATACAAACTATTATTAGTATCAATATACCTATGAGATATATTTCTAATATTTTTATCCTAAGATATCCTATAAAATGAGCTTTAGATAGCAAAAATAACTAGAAAAACATTCATGTAAACATTCATGTTGAACATTACATATTTAGTTATATACAAAACATTAATGAAGTTTAGGTTGGAAAGAGTGTAATAGATAATGCTTAAAAACACTGATGATCTAGATTTAATAAAACCCTAAAATATTCAAGGAAAGTGGTGAATGGATATTTTATAATTATTCTTTTAGTATAAATATTTAAGATGTATTAGCATTTTTATATTTAAATTCATAGAGAAGTGATTAGTACAGTCAATCATGTCAACATGACTATCACCTCACATAGTTATGCTTCTCTTTTTGTAGGTGTGTGTCACAAGGATACCTAAAATTTCCTCTCCTTAAATTTTCTGTTTACAACACAGTGTCAACTACAATCCTCACACTGATTGCTAGGTCTCTGAAATTATTCATCACACCTAGCTGTACATTTATACTCTTTGACCTGCATCTCATCATTTTATATCTGTTCTCAAACCTGATATCTGGCATTATACTCTGGTTCTATGCATTTGACTATTTTTAGATTCCACATTTAACTGAGATTGGGAGTATTTTTCCTCTCTGTGCCTGGCTTATTTCACTTAGCATTATGTTTTTTCAGTTTCATCCATCTTGCAAATGACAGTATTTCCTTCTTTTTTAATGCTGAATAATATTCATGTGTTTGTACACAAGCATGCATACCTCACATACATACAAATCACAATTTCATCATTCTTTCATCTGATAAATACATAGTTTGATTCCATATTTGGGTTATTCTGAACAATTCTTCAGTGAACATAGGATATGTCGTGGAAAGAACATAACCTAAGTTGTCTCCTAGATGTTAAAAGTAAAATACCATTCCCAAACAGCTGAAGCTGGTGACAACAGATGAGAACTCAGAAGTTAGAAGTCTCTTTCCACCTAGAAGACTGGGCTTCCTGTTTTTCTGCTGTTTTCTTTAAATGTACTATTAAGGCATTTACCCACAAATTTAGTGACTTGCACCATATTTCCCTATTCAGACTAATAGTTACCACAATCTCCTCTCTCTCTTCCTTATTCTTTCCTGCCTCACATGACCCAATGGTAGAACACTGTCCTCCAAACTCATTATACCTTCCTGCACAGAACTTGTCAAAAATAAATCTTTCCACATATTTTCTATTGTAATGGTTGAATGTGTGCCTTCCATCTGAGAACAAAGGGCTCTCTTAGTGAGTTCTACAGGATTCTAGAGAGAGTATACAGGCAGGCTTTCAGCCAGAGTAATGGTCAGGCAAGCATAAAATAGACACAGGTCAGAAAAAGAGTCATAGGAGTGTCTTGCAGTATAAAAAAGTTTCCTGTGTATGGAAAAACGAATCAAGGATCAGACAACTGGTTATCAGGTCATCTATTAGGTCAAAGAAGTATTCTATGAATGCCATACTATAAAGAACCCCCCATATCTCCTTTTTGTTTTCCAATAAGCAGAATTGCTAACCACCCAGGTACTATAATCATGTGATCACAGGTTCCCCAACACAGCAGTGCAGATGTCTCTACCAGGGGCTGATTTCATTTCTTTTTGGGACATGTACATCAGAGGGATTATGGCAGTTCTATTTTTAGCTTTTTGAGGAGACTTCATACTATTTTCCATACTAGATACACCAATTTACACCTAACAGTGTTATAATTTGGACCTGGAACGTCCCCCAAGAGTTCATGTGTTGAAGGCTTGCTCCCCAGTGCAGCAATGTTCAGAAGCGGGACTTGAGGAATGTTATTGAATCATGAGGCTTCTAATTTCCTCAGTGGATTAATTCATAAGAGAATGAGTTATTTGGAGGTGGAAACTGGAGGATGTAGAAACTGGATGGAGGGAATAGTCACTGGGGATGTGCACTAATAAGGTATACCTTGTTCTAGGCCCCTTCCTTCCTTCCTTTCTATCTGCTTTCTTGCTGCCATAAGGTGAGTAGCTTTGATCCACCATGCCCTCCCACCATGATGTACTGCTTCATCACAGTCCCAGAACACAATATATCCAGTTGACAATGAACCAAAACCTGTGAAACTGTGAGGCAAAATAAATATTTCCTCCTTTGAATTGTTTTTCTCAGGTATTTTGTCACAGTAACAAAGATTTGAGCACAATTAGTGTACAAGTATTCTTTGCTTCTCCACACCCTCAAAAACACTTGTTATTATTATTTTTGTCTCATAGTCATCCTAACATATATGATAGAATACCTCATTGTGGCTTTGATTTACACTTTGCTAAGATTTTTTATATACACCTGTTATTCAGTTTTACATTGTCTTTACAGAAATGTTTTCAGGTTCTTTATTATTTTTAATTGTTTTTTTCTATACTTTGAATATTAACCTCTATCAGATATATGATTTTGAAGTATTTCCTCTTGATCCCCAGTCTGTCTTTCATTTCATTTCAGCTGTGTGAAAGCTTTTAGGTATAATTAAGTCCTATTAGTTCATTTTCTACTTATGTTGCATGAATTTTTGGTGTCATGTCCAAAAATTATTGCTGAAGTCAATATCAAAGATATTTTACTCCTAAGATTTTTTTCCTAAGAGTTTGAGGTATAGATTTTTATGTATAGATTTTTAATAGATTTGAAGGAGATATAGAAGGGTATAGGTAGCCAGGGCAAGATGGCAAATGAGGAAATCAGGGATAGGTCCAAAGGAGCATGGAAAGGGTCTTCCAATGAGGTCAGCTTCTCAGTTGATGAAAATGATCATGGACACAAACAAGGATCCAACTGACAGATACTTCATACTTGTGCTTCTAAGAGGGGGAGTCCTAATAGAAAAACAAAAATAGACATGAGGACATGGGGGATACCAATGAACAATAGTGATAGAGTTGGGGGTAAATAATGGTATACATATATGGTTTACAGGAAAAAATTTATAAAAATTAAAATAGTCTATCACAGGGAAACTCTCAAAAAAATTCTCTCTCTCTCTCTCTCTCTCTCTCTCTCTCTCTCTATATATATATATATATATATATATATATATATATATGGTTTTGCAAAGTAGTAACATTCCTGAATAAACAAACAAATGACCCTTAAAAGTAATTATTTTTGAAGGTGGTAATATTTAAATGTGTATACTCTAAAATTGAGCTGGAAGTTTATAATAATGTGTAGCCTCATACAAAATATTTATTTGCATAACAACTTACAGTAGAGAACATGAGTCATATTGGTATGAAGGTTTGGAAGTTTTTAAGTAGAAAGGCTTAATGAAATATTTTACTTACAGAAAATAAGTGTGAGAGAACACTTCTGATATATACACTTATTTTCTCTCTAAAATGAGGCCTATATTTTTAAAGAGTGTTTCCAAGAATAACATTAGAAAATGTATGAGGTCTAGACATTTTGAGCAATGGTAGTTAAGAGAGTGGAACCATCTAACAGAGAGGACATTTGATTGACAGGTTTGAGGATGACTCAACTTGTGAAGAGTATAATAACAATAGTGCTTCAAGCAAACTTTCTATTTCTGCTTGGATTATTTGAGAAATTCCAGCAAAATTCAAGCAGTTGCTTCAAATGTTCACATTGCTTCAGCAGGAGCATAAGGCTGTGCTGGGAAAATGAAGCACACTGATTTAATAACTGACAAGGATGCAGGATATGTAGAAAGTACTGGTGACTGGCATTACTGTGCATGCTCTAACTTTGATTTTCTATAACTAAGAGCAAAGTATAAATGTGAGATAATCAATTTTGACATTCTAGAAAAATGTTTCTCAATCATTTTAATATTTCAATTAGATATGGGTGTAAATAATTAATCAAAATATTTTTGTTGCTGACAACATTGCACTGTAAATAGCACTATATATTTCAAAATGTTTTTAGTAATTTAGTGCATAAGATCATAGTGTATACAAAACCTATTTCAAAGCAGCAGAGTAATAGGCAGAGAGGATCTTGGCTTTTTAAATATGTTCTGAGAAGGCAGAAGAAAAAAGTCTTGAATTAAAAAAACTAAAACTAAACAAAAATACATAATGGCATGAATTTATTTAATAAATTTTGAATTGGTTTTTTCAGAACTAAAATACTAAGGGAGGTAATGAACTGGAAAGCCTCTAGGCTAAAATCAGCCAGGAGGTTATTTTCATGAATCTGAGTTGTCCATTGTATCCAGCAGAAATGCAAGGATACAAGAGCAGATTACACTCTTTTGAATTAGTCTTAATGTGGTTGGGCCTAAATGGCAATCAAATTGTTGCTTTAGAGTATCAGGACTCTTTATTTGCTTCTGTATCTAGGCTAGAAAATGAAACAGCTTCTAATTCTCATCTGTTTTCCTACTCCTGTTATCCAGGATTACAAAAATTCCTTTTCGTTTAAATGTGCATTATCTTTATTCATCTATTTCTTCTTACACCAGAGTAAATGCTGATCTATACAAAAATGATTTCTTCATTGTAGAAGGAAAATAAGAACTATGTCAGGAATATTTCTAGAGAGCTTTTCTATCCATGAATTTTATAGCAACACAGCCTGGGAATTTAACAGATCTGTTTATTATAGGTTTTAAAGTTTACAGTGTTATCCTATAAACTAAATATATTGTTCCAAACTATAAATGATTATCAAAAGAAAAAACTTTCAATGAATAAATATTTTAGTATTTATACAAATGCAAATTATTTCATATGTTAAACCAATCTATTTTCTATCTACAAATGTGTTTGTTTTTGTGTGTGTATGTATGTGTATATATATATGTGTGTTGTATTTGCCTAGATGATAAAGAATATAAATGATTATAAATATAAATCTGATAAAATGGTAATTTTCTTATTATATTTTATTTGTATGATATTGAACAAATTAATTGCTGTCTAGTGTCAACAGATGTAAAATAAGCATTTTAATAATGTCTATTTCATTGGGTTTCATTTGTTTCCCCAGAAAACAGAGTAACTTAAAAATAATATATGCATCGTACACAACAATTTTTTCTAATTGATGATAATTTTCAATACTATCTTGATAAAAAACTGAGAATGATTTTTATATTTGTAGGCACAAAGTGTTTTCTATGTATAATATAGTTATATTTGAATTATTACCACATTTACAGTCTGATCTGTTTAATAAATGATATAGTTTCAAATACAAAGAACAAAACCGGAAGCAGCATAAATTCCTTCAAATGGATAACAGATTAGCCAGTTGGGTCCAACAAGCAAAACTCAGCCTTTGGACTAATGTCATTTTTTTCTGAAGAGTTATTTCCACAAAGGTATGCAACAGGTTTATGCCATGATTGTTGAAAACTGTTTCATTGGCTTTCCATTAATGATGGAAATATACTAAATATACTAAATATTTTATACAAATTTTCTCAGGTCCTTATTTTGAGCAGATTTTTATCCCCATAGTTATGAAGGCAAGGAGAAGGTAGCAAAATCACACAGATCAATGAAATAACAGATGAGAAAGTATAAAGCAAAATGTTATGTATACCTGTTATTAAAACTACATCCGATTAAAAAGGCAGAGTATTTTATGTTGAAATTATCTCACTTATAAATCCTCATTCCAGTGATTATTGTAACATGAGAAATATTATTGAAAAACAGTATATTACATTAAAAATATGCAACTGATGAAAATAGTCCCCTGCTGCCTTGGTTTCAAACATATCTTAGAGAATAAATATTGCAACATAACCAAATATTTCCATTGCCAAACTTTAGTGTACTTTCAAGGTCAATGAAATATCTTTTAAAAGATTTGACAAATGGATCACTTGGAAAGCAGCAATCTGTTTTGTAAACTAATAGAATACTTCTATGATTTAGTTGTATATTAGAATATTTCTGCACTTTTTCATTTGCTGATCATTGAAGCAGCAGAAAAGGAAAAATAGATTGATTTTTTTCAGAATTTTTTTCCCTGGGGAACATATATTCTCCATGGGTTTTATCCTTATATTATGAGTAAAGAAAAATAAAAGGCATTCTGTTTCTTGATAGGACAATTGAATGAAAGATTTTATTCAATTTTTAAAAAATAATTTTAAGAGGGGTAAAATGATGTGTCCATCAATGCATTATTCTATATTCAGAAACTAATTATCTCTGGTTTCTCTTTATTTTTTCTCACACAAACAATGTATGAGGGTATGTATGTTGAAAGGGATAAGATTAACCAGCAATACACAATATTTCTTATGAGTGCTATTCTATAATTTCTTCAAACAAGCTGGTTTAGAATTAGTGAACAAGCCTCACAGATCTTAAAGATGAAGGGGCTTCTAATTTCCATCCTATCTTTTATGAAGTTGATTCAATACAACACTCAGTATTAAGAGCTTTAAACAGAAGCCCATATTTGACACGAAGTAATTACAATAGGAATTTCAGTGTAGATTACTTTTCTTCCACCTTTCCCCAATCCCCTATCTTAAGTTTCTAGAGACAGATGCCTTTTATAAAAGGGGCTCCCCAGGCTTTGTGCTCTTATTGCCAAAACAGTGAGCATGAGAGCACTTCCCTACTTCATGCTGGTCACCTATGACTGCTGGAGAATGCCATTTTTGCTTTATACTCCTGGGAACTTAATTTCAAGATCAAGCCCACACATATTTGAGAAAATTTAGGTTTCCACTAAACCTCATGGATACTCGTCATGACATAATTTTTGCTAGTCTAAACTCAAATCTTGGAGCCTCAGACTTTAGAAAATTTTACTTTGATCATTCTCTAGCATAAAACATAACTAAACTCATCTTCAAGTTGTAATAGGTTCCCATACTCTAGTATAACTAAAATGTATTTTAACTGAAATTAAATACTTTGAATATGCAAATTGTATGTGACCAGCTAAGAATAAAAGTATGTTTCTGATGGGGCATTCAAAACAATGCCAGAGACACTTACTTTTTCTTAGGTTTTGAAAGATTACAAAAGAAAATTGTTCAAATCTGGTCATGAGAAAATGGTATATAGATTAAGAATTCATAGTTGTTTAAATCTTTAGAGATCTGAGGATTAACAAAATATAATGAATCCAAATTCAAAAATATGACAGACCCTTTCTGGAAAAGTCAATGAGAATCTCCACACCCTTCAGAGTAGCAGTAGGATAATGAAATTTGCAGAAGATTATAAAATGAAAACAACTGAATGTACAGCACAGTTTCCCCTCTCCCCTCCTCCACCCCCATTGGTTTGTTTGTTGGTACTAGGGATTGAACCCAAGGATGCTTAACTACTGAGCCTCATCCCTGGCCCCTTTTTATTTTATTTTGAGATAGGATCTCCCTAAGTTGCTTAGGACCTTTCAAAGTTGCTGAGGCTGGCTTTGAACTTGAGATCTTCCTGCCTCAGTCTTCTGAGCCACTGGGATTAATGCATGCACCACCATACCTAGCACAATACAGTTTTGAAGACCAAGTGTGAAATGTTAAGCTGATTTATCATTCTCAGGTTTTAGACCATAAGGGAATGTGCACTAACCTACTAACAAGTTCCTGCCTACAAAATTGTAGGCAGGAAAGCTGAGAGACACCTCTGCTAAGGTAAGTGAGGTCTGAGGAAGTCTGAGAGCAGAGTGGGAAAAGTAAAGGAAGACCTAGTACAATTCAGACCTTACACAAATACAACTAGGAGGTAATGACTGTTTATCTCCAGAGCAGAGACAGAGATCACGGGAAGGCTCCCTCCCCCAGGCACTGTAACTGTTACAGACACTCAATCATCATACCTAGTAAAATTTGAAGGTAGTGACAATACGAATATAACTAAAGCTATAGCAAAATGAAAACTCAACTAGATTCTCTTGATTTATTAAAGTCCCACCTCAAACTCCCAACAGAAGACACATGCCTTTTCTTCTCCAGGCTCCTCACTCTTCTTTGTATTCACAGAGTTGTGTCTCTAATCAAAATTTTAAGTTAATTGAGAAATAAAAGGTGACCCATTCTCTGGAGAGGAAATCATCAAAAAATCTAAATTCAGAGATGAAACAAGTACTAATATTATCAACAACATAAAAATATAATACAATGTAAAAGAACCTAATAAAAACATCCAATAGCAGACAGAAATCTTAAGACAGAGATAGAAAGTGTGTAAAAGAGCAAGAGGTAAATGCTAGAAATAAAATGTGATATCAAAGAAGAAGTTTTTCAATATGTTTAATAGTAGACTGAGCATAGCAGAACAACAAATCAACAAGCCTGAAAATGGCAATAGAAATTATTCAAGCTGAAACAAGACAGAATAAAAATAAAAAAACACGGAGGAGAACATTTGAGTCCATTGTGCCAATATTAAATGAGGAAGCATATATATATAGTTGAATTAGAGAAAAAGAAGTCAGAAAGAAAGGTGCAGGAGGAGCATTTGAAGAGATAATATCCAAGAATGTTTCAAAACTGTTAAAAGACATAATTTAGAAGTCAAATGAGTTTAATAATGCCCAAGCAAGATAAATACTAAACAAATCTCACTGTGGCAAATAATTATTGTCAAACTCTTCAAAAACAAAAGTAAAGAGAAAATCTAGAAAGCAACCAAAGTAAAAAGAAGCATATGCAAAAGAATAATGATGAAAAAGTGATGGTTGGATTCATATACGAAATAATGGAGGCCAAATATGAGTGAACAAGAAGATAAAATAACTACAACTCTGATACTCTTTATCCAAGAAAGGTTGCATCCAAAACTAATGTGAGGCTGGGGATACAGTTCATGGTAGAACACTTGCCTACTATGTGAGAAGTCCTGGATTTCATCCCCAGTACAACAGAATGAATAAATAAATGACTTAAATTAGTTAATTAATTAAATGTGAAGCAGGCATTTTCAAAATGATGAAAGCTAGAAGAGTTTGTATTTAGTAGACTTACACTGTAAGAAATGTTTAAAGAAAGATTTAGGCTGAAAGGATTTGATTGATAAAACCCAATTCTATTAGGAAATTAATATTACTAAAAGGTGAATTATTTGGGTAACATAACAACCTTCCATGTGTGTTTAAAATGACGGTTTCCAATATATAAATAAAATATTTACAAATCTAAAATACAAAAAAAAATATAGTTGTAGTGTTGAAAATCTTCTGTAGTTATTGATTTCTTAAAAATAAGAAAAATAGAGTATAGATATTTGAGTAACATTAATGAATATTTATGGAATATTATACCTTCAGAAAGGAGGAAGCACATTCTTTTCAATTGTGCATGGAACATTCACTAACAATGGGCAATAAATCAAGTCCTAATAATTTTAAAATAATATAAATCACATAAATTATAATCTCTGACTATGATGTTATTAAACTGAAAATTAATAACCAAAATAGCTGGAAATTTTTCAAGTATTAGAAGCTAATCTGTCCACTTCCAAAAAAATCACAAATTTATAGGAAAAAACCAATGAATATGTTTTGAAATATGGATAAATAAATAGAAATTAAAACATAATATTTTAAAATCATGAGAAGCTGGTTAAGCAATTTGAATCAAAATACACATTTTTAAATGCTTGTGAAAGAAAAAGTGAAAGGTGCAGTGTAATTTTGAAAAGGAATTTAAAATGAAATTAATACAAATAACAAAATAATGAAAATAATAACAAACCAGAGAAATATAAAATAGGTAAAAAATATCTAAAACCAACAGTTGAATGTTGGTTCATTGTTATGATAAATGAGATTGCTTAATCCTTGGCATGAAAAATAGAAAAGAGAGAGAAATAAATGCAAAGTACAAATACCATGATGAAATCAGAAACAGCATTAGAAAAGCTAATGACACTTCAAGGATTACTGCAATATTATGCCAAGAAAATTGACAAGTTTTATGGACATATTTCTTGAAATTTACAATTTATCAAACTCCATCAAAAAAATTCAAAAATTTAAATATCCCTCTAGGTGTTATTGGAATTTTATTTAAAAAATAAAATTAAAAAATTAAAGAACTTCCAGATACAGATATCTTCATTGCTGAGTTATGTAAAGCATTTAAGGAATATCACACTAAGTTTTGAGAAACTAGTGGAGTAGGGAATACTTACCAACTTGCTTCTTGAAGCCAATATGAACCTGATACAGAAGCCAGATGAACATATTACAAAATAATCAAGCTGCAAACTAATATCTCTGATGAACACAACAAAATATAAGAAAATCCAATACGGAATTATACAGAAAGGATAACATGACCAGGTTGGTTTAATCATGTCTTGTAAAATGATTTAACACATGTAAATCAATGTAATCTGCTGCATTAAAAAATTATCAGGATAGCAATAGTTACAGAAAATATCATTTGACAAACTTCAATGTCAATTCATGATATAAAAGCTAAAATAGGCACCTACAAAAATCTTTACCTCACAGTTAATGATGAAATATTAAAGACTCACTTCAGTATTGAGAATGAGGACAGGACATTTTCTTGCAGCATCTATATTTAAGCTTTCTCAGGAGCAGTGCGCTTTCATCTTTCTAAACATATCTGATGGGCATGTTGTTCAGGAAACAGCCATCACCACAACTATTGATAACCAAAATTTTCCACAAAAAAAGAGAGTAATTTTGTGCAGGGAGTTTCTGAGAAAATTTAACCTAAATTTATATCACACAGGTGAATTATAATATTTAGAGGCTTTTATAAAATGCAGATATCCTGGTATTATGGAATTAATTAATGTTAGATGAACTATGAGTTTAATACTTCCCATTTCTACCTACTTGGCAAGGTCAACAAGCCTTTGGAAGTATGAGATGAACTAAAATGGCATCTAAAAGGAGTAAGTCAAAACTTTATAATCTCAATTAATTTGACTTGAGATTTCTGAAATACTTGATGCAAAATAATAATTAACAAATTTACTTTGAGTATGACAGTTTTGGGAGCTACAAGGGGATATTTTTGGTATCTATGGAGTTTTATTCATCCTGATTATGTAAAACATTGTAGAAAGTTATATGAAAACCTAAGAACCAAATATTAACTTTTATTTATTTTGCAGTAGCCTAAAAATTTCCCACAAATATTGTAATGAGGATCCAGATGAAAAGAAGGTATTTTAATACTACCATTCTCACTTAAAAGTAAGAAAATATACCTACCATTAATGGCAAACAGGCAGTACATACTAATTGTAGTACCTTTAAATAGAACTTAAAGTATAATTTGAGCCAGAAAATTTTGTACTAATGAAATGGAAAACAACTAATTGTTTAATATTATAAATGTGCTTTTCTAGTCTGATTAGGGTCCATTCATTTTCTCCTGAGGAATTAGTTACTAAGAAACAACCATATGCCTAATACTGTGTTTGGTTAAAAAAAAAAAAAAAAAGGAAATAGGAAAGTGTATAAGACGTGGTTTGTCTCTAATCTAGGGTAAAAAATAGCAGAGGTAATTGGTCATTTATTACAATACACCTGTACTGACTGTTGCAGATGTATGAACAGATGTTTCAGGGTATATAACACACAGTTAAGTTCTGACTTGGAAAGGCACTTGAAGGTGTTACCTTTCTCACTAGCTTCCTTTCAAGTCATATTTGCATAGAAAAGAAGGAGTTTGCTATATGAGAAGGGAGAGAAAGAGCATTCCAAGTTGACAGAATAGCATGCAGGGTTAGTAAATTATACCTAGCTCATCTGGGAAAAACTCAAGAGTACTAAGAGCCTAGGTTATACTTTGTGGAAAGCAGATGGTGTGATAGGAAGAGAAATGGCCAGGGAGAGATGAAGCTTGAAACAGAAGGTATAGCGAGGCTGCAAATGACCTTGAAGTCTAGGTGAGAGAGGGATTTGATCCCACATGCAAGCAAGAGAAAAGTTTGGTAAATTTGAGAAGTTACATTACCAATTATATTCTTATAAAGAACTTTTGTGACAAACTTATGACTTGGATATGACTAGGGACAGCCTTGTGGGAAGGAGCCAACACACTATTTTAAGTGAGAATTGAGAATCTGACCTTGTTCAGATATAATGTTTGTATCTAAAATAAGATTCTATATAATGTCTAAGTGAATTGGCACAGTTGATTTTTAAATTTTTTTTCAGCACATTGCATAAAAATGTATATATAACATATATTATCTTCCCACATCTTGCTGTCTTTATTAATCCCCTCCCCTTTTCTTTCTTGGGCAAGCACATCTTTTATGCTACAAGAGTGTTAAAATTGTATTTGGTTCTCTTTTTAAATTTGGATCTGCATTTGAATGACTTAAAACAATAGAATTTTAGTGGAGATACTGGAATCCTTCAGTGTGTGCTGAATAAATTTTAGAGATGAAAATTCCAATGATGTCACTCTTCCTCCCATCCTCTTTCTATTTGATTTTAGTGAAAAAAGAAAGTGATATAATAAGAGGTTTAAGCTTTTTCTTGATGGCAATTATAATTTTATGCTCTTACAAAAATAGTATAATTCATGTGTGTGTTTGAGTGGGAAACTGATGCTTATTACAGATCATTTTATCAGCAGGGAGAAAGAAATGAGATCAAAGGTTCAAATATTCTATTATTTAATTTGTAGCTTTTTAAAAAAAAGTCTTTCAAATAATATGAACATCTTAAATCTCTGAGGTTATATTTTTAAAAAATTTTGCAAAACCCAATGCCTATCAGAATAGAGTATGATGATCATGCATGATAGAAACTGTGGTTTACATTGAAATTTCAACACCATAATTTATATAGTTCCCCTAGAATTTATATAGTTCCCTTAGCTGATTTTTTTTTCCCAATAAAATTCTAGCAAATTCTCAAGTTGGCAAGGGACCCTGGTCTGCTATTTTCTTAGGAACCACACATAAATCATGTAAACCTGTTTATTGTGCTCAGACAATGTGTAATTCCTTGGGGTGTGTACAGCCCTTTACATGTAGGTATGAAGGAAAGGAAGGAAGAGGTTCATTCTCCAACTGGGGTTTTATGACAGGCTACGGTGACCTCCTACAAGAGGGAATCGGTCGATGTGTGCAGCCTGGTGACAACCCCAAGCCTTAGCATACATATCAGCTCAGTGAGGAATGGCAAGGCGCTTTCTGGACTGTGTCTTACTACTAAACACAATCTTGATGTGTTGATGCGAGTTAACTGTGTATTCAATCAAATGAGTCTCAAAATCCACAGTTGTTTAATTTATAGGGCATTTTCCAAATCTTCCCAATCTCAAATTTAGGTTAACAGAGCTGCCTTGGAGGAACAGTAAAATCAACATATTTTAAAGATTCTGTCTCTGTCAGGAATGCAAAAGAAAGCTTGAGATTTGAAGAACTTTTGATTTGAAAAACAGTTCTGTTACAAACTAACTTTAAACTGTAGGCAAGTTTTCTAGCCTTGTCTCCCTGAACTTCAATTTCAGTATCTGTAATTAATACAAGTAATTTTTCTGGTTCTTTAAGTACCAAACCACTGATTCCCTGAGATTGTGATAATGCAGGAAAGATAAGGAGACGGGGAATGTTTTTTAGGTGCACACACCCAAACAACACATGATACACATGTATACAGCCTCAGTGCACCCCGGGACATGGAATCACTCTTTTTCCTGTATCCCTTCCTCCCTCTACCTCTTGGCTGAAAAAGGAGGCAAGATGCATTAGGAGGGACATGGATTGCTTAAGGTTCTCTCTCAAGTTCCAAGTAATTCAAAGCCAGCTCCATCCAGAGAGAGAAGCTTCCATTTTCTTAGCTAGCTCTGCACCATGATTTTGCTGTTGTGTCTATCCATTTTATATCATAATGAAAGTGAGATTGCTTGCGACATTGAAAATATAATTTGGCCAGGTATAAACAGAACAACATAAATTGCTGAACACAAGGATGATTACCCTGTCAGCAGAGATATGAGCGCAGATTTGGGATAACAAGTAATCACAGTATTCTACAGGCAAAATCTCCTCTTCAGTTCAAAAGGAACAGCTAGCAACATTTAACTCATTCTCAGCTTTGCTATGTCTAAGTTTATGTACTAGGTTATTTCAATGATGACATGAAGTTTCCTAACACAACCAGTATTTTCCCTTTGTATTATGTAAGTGCTGTATAATCTGCTTAGTGATCATTTAAATTGAAAAATTCTAGAGACACTTCAGGAAAAAAATGTATATGGTAGTCTTATATTTCTTTATGATAAGTGTTTTTTCTATTGAAAAGATAGTATAACTAGTAAATAACCACTGAGTGATTTTTAAAATTAAATTTAGCATGTAAAACTGCAGGAACAGCCTACATAAGTTACTCAAAATCATGATTTATAGTACAATTCATTGGGATTGTCAAAAATATAGAATTTTCTTGTAATTTTCCAAACTGATTTCAAAGTCACAAATATATACTATTGCTAGAGACACTAGAAGTGTAGGGGTCCCTTGTGCCCTGGAGAAATTCTGCAAAGATGTGATATATACCTATGCTTCCCAAAATGTAATGTGTATTGGAATCACCTGGGGGATCTTATTAAAATGCAAATTTTGGTTCAGTAGCTTTGGACTGGGCCCTGACACTTCAGAGTTGTAAAGAAGCTCCCAAGGGAAGCCAGAGTTCCATCTCTTGGAACATACTTTGAGTGGCAAGGGGCTAGATCCCTCCTTTTACCAGGGAACACTAACTTAACTACTTTCTTACTAGAGAAGCTGCTTTAAAGATGAAGCTGCTCAGGCTCAGTGGGCAGGTGCTGTCTCTACAGTGGTTGTTGGTGTAAATATATATTTACTGAACTATTCATCCAGATGGTAAAGTTTGACACAAATAAGAGTCATGCTTGTGTAGCTATCACAACTGTCACAGTAAGAACTGTGTGAAATAGTATGACAAGTAAGAACTTAGTGACAAAGTGAGGAATTGTCAATCTCTAATGAAATACAATTTAAAGTAAATAGCCAAAGGAGTAGTTCTTTGACTAATAGAGGTATAAATTTAAATATCATTATGACAAACAAGCTGAACTTTTAGAATATGAGTATGGAAACTTTTAATTATAAACTTATGTGAAGTCATGTTTAAAAACAAATGGTATTTCAAACTATGCTATTCATGTCACAAAAATACACAAGTAATGAGTAATCTTAGGTGTCCATGTGTAATTATTTTCCAGAATTTTTAGGAAGTAAGGAACTTTAAATGCCACATCATTAATGTATAATTTGTACAAACATATATTTCCTAATATTCTTTTTGAGAACCATTCATTAAATAAATTTTATCAAAAAGAACTACCATCATACCCTTAGTTATCAGTAAGAAAATTGAAAGGAGGTAAGACTTGGTTTTTCATTTGACTAAATAATAGGAATAAGGAGGAAAGAGAGATAAATAGGCCACCTAAAGCCATTTCATTTGAACTTTTTTTTTAAATAAAAAAAGAAGCTAAATACACAAGAATGTAAAGAAAAGAAATTGCTAGAATTACATATATACATTTTATTTAATATTTCAACATTTAATACATTTGATGCAAAGTTAAAAACTGTTCACACATTATAAAAGGTGTTGATTTAATTATTGTCTCCAAAGAAATTACAATGAACTTATTGCTGAGTTTGTTTTGAAACCTAAAAATCTTGCTTATTTATTAATTTTCATTTAAAATAGTTTTATAGATTGACTTTAAACTTCTCTTATAGTTTCTTTCATGAGCATGAAATACTTTATTTTCAAAGTCAGACTACTGTAAGTAGATAATGGCTCCCTCTACTGGTCAAACTATGTCGGTGTTGTGTGAGTACAGGATTTTGAGGGCTCAAATTTCCAAACAATGCAAATGAAAAACATCTCCCCGTGGAATGAAAACAAAAAGAATTGGTTATGTAGTGGTAGCTTGATTGCTTGATTTATGTGAAAGTAATTTGTTTCACATAAATTTATTAGCAATTAACTAAAAAAAATGAAGGTATCTCTTAACATAGTAAAGACTTAGTGATACCCACAAGTATTTGTTTGATCACAAAAAGCACTCCTTCTATCAACAATTATGGCTCTTTACTAAACTAAAGGATTCCAGGGACTATAGAACTTCTTTTCCCGAAATTCAAAGGGTTGTGTAAACTATTTCTGAATGAATAATATTTATTTTGACAACACACAGTCTATCTTTCCCACAAAAATATACACTGCTTGAACAGTGAGGATCTCTGCTACATTCCTAAATTAAATATTCAAAAAGTTAAGTAATTAAGTTCATTTTTCTAATTTTATAAAACGTAATACTCTTGACTGCTTTTTTCTTTCATTTACAAATTGTCCACAAATTAAATTTGAACTAGAGAAAAAAAAATATACTCTTTCTTATCTCAATTCTGACATGTAGCCACATTTTAGATCATATAGAGTATGATAAAGAAGTTTTTAAAATATTAGAATATTGTATTTAATTATTTATTTAGTATATTTTATTTATAGTTTTTCCCCTTTTAAAATCTAGTTTGTCCTCCAAATCAATACTTTTTATGATTTGAAAAATTAACAACTTGGCAAGTTCAGATCTTTTGTTATATTTTCAGTAACAGTGCCCCAATTCTTCTATGTTAGAAAGAAGAAGCACAAGTATGTGAAGGTATTGTCCCAGAAAAATCCTCATAGTTATTACTTGGTAGATTGCCTCTTGAATGTCAAATCAGAGCTCATTCAAGTAAAACCATCTCAACGATGCCTTTTCAGGTCTATAGGAACAAATTTTTGCTACACCTGGTATCCTTCAACATCCTCTATAAAAGAAATTTCTGTACCCAAACTCAGATTCTAAATTTTGTCTACCTTTGTGGAACTAATAATTTTCCTTTTTGAATTATATTACTTTTTATTCTTTTAATCTTGGCTATTTCTTAATCCATCAACAATTAAACTCCCAGAACATTAATAATACATGTAATTTACAATAAAATAACCACATTTTCAATGCAAGCCTCTTGGAAACTTGTAGATTCAGTGTTCTCCCTTTTAATATTACTACAGAAATTTTTTATAATCTTTTCTTGTAAATAAAACATTTGTAATAGTTCAGAAGATCATATTATGTTAATGACAAAGTATACATCTTTGGTGTAACCACATTTTGTACAGTCAAGTTTGTTTAAAACTATAAAAAATGCAAATTCCTTCATTCATAATAAAGATTTGCTCTTTTACCGTTTAGATAAGCTCAAAGGCCATTGCAATTTTAAGTGGATTTATAATCTATACATAGAAATACAGATTTTTTCACATCTTCTAATTAAACTGATATTCAAACGGTAAAAGTATTACCATAAATGGTTCTCACAGCAAAAAAAGTATTATGCAAATGAAATGGGTCTTTAGAATTAGAACTTTGGGAGCAGGTGTCTAGTAGCATGAAAAAGTTTAACTGATGCTAAATATTTAAGAAGAGAAGTGAATAATCTTAATTTTTTACTAAGACTTTTTCTGATGGAAGAGCTGGTTCAATAGCTAAAAATGGTCTTTAATTTTTAATTAAATACATACCTAAAAGGCTTGTGGTTCCAAGATAACTTCAGGCATGATTTACTAGTCCATTAATATTTGTCTGAATCTTGTCTTTCAGCTAAGCACATATTCATGGTACTCCCCTCACCACACACACATACACTATATATATATATGTGTGTGTGTGTGTATATGTATATATATATATCCACTTATAATTAACTGATTCAATCATAATTTTGAAGTAACCTACTGAAAACATTATTTATAGAATTAATCCTATACTACTCCTAATAAATGGTCAAATAGCTTGTTTTTGAACATTGTTTATTAATTACTAATTATCTTTTTCATACATTAATAAAGAGATTATAATTTTAAGAAAGTTTTTGTGTTTTATGATAAAGCGTGTTATTTTAAATTATACTCATTGTCTACCTATTGTTTTTTTGTTTGTTTATTTGATTTTGTTTTGTTTTGTTGCTCCTTGGAAGGAAAAAGTGGGTTTACTCCATGTGCATTCAGTAGTTTCTCATATGACACAATTAAAAATATTTTGTTATTCAAAATGTTTCTTGGCTGAATGTTTTCATAAATATCTGCCATCAAGAGTTGGGGAATTTTTTTTAAATGAAGCCTAGAGAGAGAGAGAGAAAATATAGAGAATAACATTTTTAAAAACTCTTAATTGTGCATATTGTATAATATTCATATACATAAATGTATTTATAACCTTTTATTATAATCAATAAAATTTTTAAAAATACCAGTACTTAGAATAGTTTACTGGTCATACTCATGGTATTTCACAAGAATTATGTGAAATGTAGGCTATTGGGACAAGGTGGCATAAATTGTTAATTAATTATGAAAGGTATTGTTTGGGGATTATTAGAGAGATTCATAGGTTCTTTTAATTAAAAATGGGACTCTAGACGCCCAATCTCCCTCCCACAAGCAGTCCTTTTTACAAGTCTGTGTGTTTCCTCCATAAGCATTGAGCTACTATTGCTCTTTACAAATGTTTTCTCTCATAAGTTTTAGATAATGCTGTATGTAAATAAAATAACTGACAGGTGAAATGATTGCAAAGAGAGAAGAAATAGAATTATCTGGGATTTAAATTGTTTTCACTTTGACATTTGATGATTTCAGGTACATAGAAATATGATGCTCGCCCTTTAGCCTTTTTAGTTTCAAAGATGGTAAGCATAAATCTGTTTCCTGCTGGGAAAATGTTCAAAGAAGCGATAAAGTTTTCAAAATATTACAGTCAACAATTCTAAAGATTTTCTTCTCAAATAGTATGAGTTGATTCACAAACTAATCATTTGATAGAGATTATAGTTTTTCTATAGGAAATGGGTTTTTAGACCTAAATTGTCAGTCCTGTGCTGTCTTTACTTATTCCTCTGATTGTTTTGTGATATTAGGAATGCCCTTGGATGCAGAAATTTCATGAAAAGTAATAAAAACTTTATAACAAGTGGATGGACTCACAAGTAGATTTTCTGTAAGATTACATATACTATAAAATGCACTTTGATGAATTGATTTTTACCCTTAAATAATTGTTGAACATAATTTCTTCAGTAAATAATGCCAAATCATCTTCACTTTTCATTCTATGTTAACCCAGTTTTATATCCTAAAAAAAAAGCTACATTAATTGCTACAACATGAAATGTTAAATTACAACTTGATTTTGGGGACTTAATAGTGAAAGCTTATTTTCAGTTAGATTATATATTATTATCTGACATTTTTGTCTCTGATATCAATAAATCGTGTTAGAGTTGCTTTTTTGGAAATGCATCCAATAGAAAATCATGTAATAAGTGTGATTATTATTGTGATTTAAAAGTAAATTCTAATAATTTTTTAGTGTCTTCTAATTAAAGTTTTGTAAATGATTATGTGAATCTTTCTTTACGTGTTGTCTATGAGAGGCAAATGTTCTTTGTCTCAGTTATTTCAGGCTACTAAGACAGATACTATAGATTGCATAGCTTAAAAAACAAACATTTTTGCTCAATTCTGGAGGCTAAAAAGTCCAAATAAAGATGCCAGAACATCTGGTGTCCCATCAGAGGTCTCTTTCTGGTTTTCAGATAGTCACCTTCTTGCAGAATACTTACATGTTGGTGAAGAGAGAATGAGGGAAACAGAGAAAGAGATGTGTTTCAAGGTCTTGTAAAGGGCTTTCCCCTCATGATTTAATTAATTCACAAAGACCTTATTTAGGGAAGACACAAACATTCAATCCCTGGTGTCTTCCAAAATGGATCATAAACCTAGATGTAAAACACTGAACACTGTTTTAAACAAAAATATAGAAGACATTTCCAATGTACAAAGAAGCAATTAAAACTAAAAATTCCTATTCTGCAAAAGACACCAAGAAAATAAAAAAAAAAAAAAAAAAAGAAAGAAAAAAGCCCACACTGACAAAATTCACAGGTAATAAAGGATTGTTATCTAATACACAAAGAACTCTTGAAATTCAATAATTATGAATAAAACCCCCATTAAACATGACCCAAAGACCTTAACAGAAACCTTACCAAAGCAGATACATAAATGGCAAATAAGCCTCTGAAAAGATAAACCTATCACAAATTCATTAAGAAAGTGAAATTTAAAACAACAATTATATACCACTATGTGTTCATTAAAATAGCCAAAATCCAGAGCACTTGACAGCACCATATGCAGCATAGAATGTGAAGTAACAGAAACTCTTACACATTGCTGTTGGACATGCAAATTGGTACAGCAACTTCAGAAGAAAATTTGGCAGTTTTTTACAAAATTAAACATCTCTTACCTTAAGGTCTAGCAATAATAGTCCTTGGTATTTACCCAAATAAGTTCCAAAATTAGGTCCACAAAACACCTGTGAGTGTGTGTGTGTGTGTGTGTGTGCGTGTGTGAATGTGTATGTATATATATATCTGTCATATGTGTGTGTGTGTGTGTATGTGTGTGTTTAGAGGAGCTTTATTCAAATTTGCAAGTAAGATGTTCTTCAGCAGTCAAAGACAGAAGCTGTTACATATCAATACAATGGAATACCATTCAGCACTAAAAAGACTATAAGGTCATGAAAATACACAGGGACTTAAAAGCACATTTCTGAGTGAAAGAGGCCAAGATGAAAATGCTACATAGCTGTATTATGACTTTAATCTGTTAAAAAGGAATAAATCTTAGGGTGGAAAATTTTTAAAATGCAAAATAAAAAAAATACTAGCAGAAAAAAACATACTTACATAATTTTTGGTATGTTTTGAACCATAATTTTTGGTATGTTTTAGAACTACTTTCTTCACTAAGACTTTCACATAGCTATCATCATTTTTTTTTTAAATTCACATTGCAATATTGATTTATTTATCATGTTTCCAAATCCCAGTAAGAAAATGTTATGCTAGATTGGGTCTGATATTAATGTAATTATATTGATTTCATACAAAGTACAGGGAAGGAAGAAAAGGAAAACTAGACGTTATGGCATCAAATGAAAAGAGTAGTGAGGTTCCCACCAATGTTGTGATAGGATTTTTAAGTAGTTCTTATTAATTACACCAAGTTTTTATGCTCAAATGAACAGATCATTGGTACTCAAACCAAGTAATCACCAGGAAAACATCAATAAAACAGATTTTTTTAAATCACAGTTGAATCACTATTGATGCATTATGTGTAGAAATCATGGAAAATAGATACACTAAGGCCAATTAACAGAACTAAATAGGCATAGTTATAACTCTCCCATAGCAGGCTATTTTGGGGGGGTCTTGTGGTTGAAATGATCTTGTCCTTTATTTTCTAATTCTGTGATACAGCTGTTTCACTGTTGACAGTGCTGGTAATGGGAAAAGCTATTTTATGATGAAATGATTTAATTTTGAGCCCATTATGCCCTTTAAAGGAGACTTTAATTTGGGGGGGGGGTAGAAAATGTTATATTAATAACTTTACATTACTTTAAACGATAAAAAATTTAAAAAGCAAACATTGTATAATTCCCACAGATGGATTATTTTGCAACATTAGAGGGTATAATTAACTGTGTGTGCAACATAACTTAGGAAAATGTCATTTATGCTTTAACTTAGAAAATAATGGTTATTCATAAAAAAATTAGGGCTAGAACACTAAAGATTAAGTGGAGATGTGTATAGCAGGACTCATAAAAATCTTGAATTCAGAAGAGCATTCTGAAGTCAGCTACCCCAGTCCCATATATCTGAACTGTGGTAAGAAAATGAAATAGCACCAGGTGCACAAGAAAGAGAAGGTCACAAGTCTAAAATTATTGGTTAATAGAAACCCAGAAGAAAGAATTTGTTATCTTTTCACTAACCCAGAAACCAAGCTACTCTTTTTTTTTTTTTTTTGTAGACATTTCATGTGAACTAATCATTGAGATCTTTTCAGTTGGTTTATCAGTAAAAGTTCCTTATTTATAGGGTAGGATCCTTCAATATGTTGGTGGCAAATAGTAAATACCTGAAATAGAAAAATGCTTTATAAGGGGGTTTTCAATATCTGGTAAATATTAAGAAGTTATTAATTAAGTAATGGTATTCAGAGTTCCAAGCTCAGGGCAAGAGGGTATGATAGCCTCATGCATTGCTTACCTTTGAATGATTTATCTCACTCACAATACTAATAACCTGGTTTCTAGATATTACTTTCCTTGCATGAGCAGAGCCCTAGGTGATCATCAAAGGACATTCTAGTGCTAAATTGAGGAAAAGATTTCATATACTGATCTTTTCATTTTTTAGCTTATTTCCTCATGAAACCTGGTGTCACTCCCTAGCCTCTCTCCAGAAATTAATTCCACATGATTGAAACTCATCAGCATTTTGCATTAGTTGGGACATGCCTGAGAATATTAACTATCGAAATATGTATTACCTGTTTAAATTTAAATCACTAAACCTTTCCATTGGCAAAGTGAACATTGACTTTGTAGAATTCCCTTTTTGGAAAACTTAAAGGGCTCTATAGAAAGATATATAGGGAACCCAGAAAAGTCCTTTGAACTTTCAGAAGATCAAATAAGTAAGATAATAGTCTCATATCAGACTCTAGCATTATATGAAACAGGGATTGCTTGAGGTATGTTTTTTCATATACATAAATGATTATTAAAAGATTTATTGGTGCATTAGAACTATACATAATTATGGCATTCTTTATGTCATATTCACACATGTGCATAAGTAATATTATATGACATTAAATCTATATGTAGGACAAATCTTTCAGTTAAAAAAGAATCCAGCTTCTGCTGTGCTTGGTTTTGTTTTTTGCCTCTTTTTTAAAATAACTCTTTTGGGGAATATTATGAATAAGGTTTTAGAAGATCTTCAGTGTACAATTTTTAAAAATAGCATTGTATATCACATATTCACTGGAGTATAAGTTTCTTAAATATTTGAAGATAAAAGGATGATACTATCATTTATCTCACTTATGAGCATGGAGAAAAGATGCATACTTTCCAAAAAACAGGGAAGGAAATGGTCAAAAGACTACAACTCAGCAGTGCTAAATTTAACAGAGTGATGATCATATATAAATTATTTTTTTGTGTAGTAAGAAGGATACATTCTTCCCTCAGACTTTTCTTTAAAATGAGGATATTCATGAGAATAATTTATGAAAATTTCTCCTTCTTTAATAATGATGAAGGCACTAATATTTGCCTTAAAATGTTATTTTAGCTATTTTAATAGATTAATATTTTAGCACATTGTTTTTATTAATCTATTTGTTCTGGCATACATAATTTGTATGCAAAAGGAATATTATATTTTAAGAACATACTTACTATAAGGAGACTCTGATAAAAGGATGGGCAAAGAATGGTTCAACATAAACAAAGTCATTATTCTGCTTGTACAACATTAAAATTCTTTGAAGTAAAATTCAAAATTAGCCAAATTATGGCCTTAGAAGATTTTTTAAAAAGCCTTAAAAGACAAAGCAAAATATTCTTGAAATTTTTCTTGCAAATATAGTTTAGATATTCAATATTATGTTATTATATTAAGTATTCATTTTACAGAAACATTCACTTAGTTTGATAAATTGAAACTATTTTGTTAATTTTAGCAATATGTGAACACTGCTAAGTTAGAATATCTTCACTTATAAAGAACCGAACTGAAATCACAACACCGTAAGATCATTTTATTTGTACAGAAGACTATTTTACAATATTAAAGAATATGTTTTGGTTTAACAGACTTTATTACATTAGAATTTAGAGGCATATCTAGTTACCTTGTGCTTCACATTATTGCACTTTACAGATACTGCATTTTTTGCAAATTGAAGGTTTGTGGCAACTGTGCCTTCAGCAAATCAATTGATGCAATTTCTCTCACAGCATGTGTGCACTCCATGTCCCTATGGTACATTAGGAAATTCTTGCAATATTTTATAGCTTTTTAATTATTATTTTATCTGTTATGATGACCCATGATCAGTCATCCTTGATGTCACTATGTAGTTGTACCAGGCATCCACAAAGTTCACCAGTATGATGCTAAATTTAATGAATAAATTCTGTGCTTTTAGAGTGCTTCGCCAACCAGCCACATCCCTTTTCTGCTCCTCAGGCCTTCCTACTCCATGAGACATAACATTATAAAAATCAGGCCACTTAGTAACCCTGCAATGGCCTTTAAGTATTTAAGTGAAGGAAGTATATCAAATATCTCCATTTAAATTAGAAGCTAGAAATGATTGAGCTTGGTAAGGAAGGCCTGCCTAAAGCTGAGATAGGCCCAGAACTAGGTCTCTTGAATCAAATGATTAGCTAGGCTGTGAATGCAAAAGGAAAGTTCTTCAAGGAAAATAAAGTGCTGCTCTCATTTATTGCAGCACAATTCGCAGTAGCCAAGTTATGAAACCAGCCCAAGTGCCTATCAACAAATGAGTGAGTAAAGAAAATACACTATACATATATATACAATGGAGTTTTATTCAGCCATAAAGGAGAACAAATCATGTCATTTCAGGAGAATAGATGAAACTGGAGGATATCATGCTATGTGACATAAGCCAGACCCAGAAATATAAGTGTCATATATCTTTTGTCATATGTAGAATCTAGAGGGAAAAAAGATGGTGTGAAAGTACAATGAAGAATATTAGAAAAGAAGTAGAGGATCAGTGAGGAAGACACAGGGTGGGGAAGGAAGGAATAGGGGTGAAATTGATTAAAGTATATTACATGCATGTAAAAGCATACCATAATGAAACTGATTATTCTGTATAATTAATATGCACTGATAAAAGTGAATAAAAACTAAGGAATTAGAATAACTGGGACAACTTTGAGTATTATTCTACAAACAAAACAAAGTGAAACCTCTTTTCTCTCTGCAAAAGTAAATCATGACCCACTAAAGTCTCAAATGATCATTAACATATTTTAGCAATAAACTTTTTAAAATAAATTTTGTGCATCATTTTAGACATAATGTTATTGCACATTTAATAATTGTAGTATAGTACAAACAACTTTTATATGCAAGAGGAAATTTTTTAAAAATCATGTAACTTGCTTCATTATGATAGTTGTTTTGTTTATTTATTTATTTATTTATTTATTGGCAATGATCTGAAAATAAACCTGCAGTATTTCTGAGGCATACACAGCTATGTAAAACTGAGAAATACTAAACATTCTGTATTCAATCTTGGTATGATTAGTTCTTATACTAATAATCCACCCATTTCTTTCCCTCTCTCTCAAGATCTGGAGAGAGTTTAACTCTCATTTGTAAAGTTTATACATAACAAGAAAATCTCTTATTTCTTATATATTTAGATTCTAGTGAAAATTTAGGTTATTTCAAAAATTATTCATTTTCCCAGATTATTTTCTTATTCAAAGACATCAGTCATTTCAAATTGGTTGTAACTTGGGTATGGTTACAGTCACTTCAATGGATTGGTACTTGTGTTAGGCAGACTTGAAGAAAATATTTTAAATATACATCAAGAAGGAAAGGTGTGGAGAAATACTTAGACTTGTGGTCTCTCTTTAACTCATCTACTATTTTTAAAATAGACTTTATTTTTTAGTATCTCTTTACAATACATCTATTTATAACTAGTGTAAGAGAATATTATTTCAGTCACACTCCATCTCTATGGCCCCCAGGTATTTACCAAGTATATAATTGTCAAGCACATTTACATCAGAAAGTTTTGTACCTGGCACAGCTGCTTTGTTAAAGAAAGACTATAGCTTCTCATACCTTGCAAGGAAGTTTTAAAGATAAGTACCCATGCATCACTTGACTTACTTTTGCCCGTACATGCCTGGGAGAAAAGAAGTTCTGTAGTCAAGAGTTTACTTTTGAATAAGCAGTATGGTAAACAAACAAACAAAAATCCAGAATTTAGAACTGCCTTTCCTTACTTCTAATACATTAAACCAACTCAATCTGTTAACCTTTTTAGGGAAAAAAAAAACAATTTCCAACAGATTGCTTCTGCCATTAGGTTATCCAGCAAAGGTGATATTTTTGCCAGTCCTTCAAAACCAGTCACTTCTTATTTTGTCGCGTTGACAGTCATATACCCATCGGGTTCTCAGTTTTCTCTTAGATAAATGGAAATAAAAGTAACAGCCTAATAGACTTGTTGCAAAGACTAAAAGAACTAACCTAAGAACATAGATTGGTGAATGATATATATTAAATACTATAATAATTTTATGATTATTTTCTCCAATTCTGTTTTTTTCACTCCTCAAGTCTAGGAAACTTACCCAGAGAATACAACAAAATATTTCAAACAAAAAACATATATTACAAGTGATTATACCATACAATGCACTTTAAGGATGACAAATATATTGCTTGATATTAATGAAAATTCATCACCTATGCATATTTATACATAACATAGTCTAATTTCATGAAGCTTTTGTTGGCTTGGCATTAATATTTTTATATATTTTAAAATCAAAATATTGATTTTATTATTAAAAGGGTTTTAGAACTCATATGTTGTACTTAAAAGGACTACACACTTTTTTTGAATTTGACATCAGTAAGAAGCCATATATTATTAGAGACCTGCAGAAATACAAATAATGCTTTATCTTTTAGAATGTTTTGCACCTATTTTAACCTTTATAAAATATCTTGCTTTCCCATTATATCTAAAATGGGAGTATTTTGTGCCTTTAGCTATACTGTGATCCAGAAGAATTGTAGTGTACATGGCATTGTCAAGGAACATTAATATACTGGAAATTGGAAATTTTGTTGAAGATTGCAAACTGACCAATGAAATTACTGCATCAAAATTAATAGCAATAAAATGAATGTGTATTTTATAAGTTCTACCCTATTGAGCAAATCATTTATTATATAATACAATGTAGTTAACTCATATTTCGTGTGAGTCTAAAAGAAAAGATCAAAAATATTTTTCCTAAGGAAAGAGGTTTTTCTACTCTATTAGCCATTGATTTTTCTTCAATATAAAAGTGGATAGGACACAGTGTGCTCTTTTTAAGTAACAAGAAAACAAAGAAGCCTTGATATCATGTAATAAAATTGCAAATAATATAAAACCAATTACGTTTGGCTTTATTCATTTGATAACTAATGTGATTTTTCTTTTAGTGATTTAGTCTCTGTTATTTTTATCATTAACTACAAAATGTCATCCTTTACTTATTACTGTTCTGTCACAAATAATTTTTACAATATGTTATCCACTTGCCAGCCATTAAAATATTTACTTTTATCACATGTAACAATTAAATTTTTTGTCTATGAGAAAAAAAGGTTGTAAAACCAAATTTGTAACAATATATTTTAGTTATTTGTCATCTTTGATCTACTTCCCTTTCAACTAACAGAGTGGATATTCATTTTATTATTATCTGAAAACACTAAATGTGATTTCTTTTTACAATAACCCTTACTTGTCAGTTCCACTTGTAGTAACTACAAGAGATTTGGGGTATAGTTGCCCAAAGGTAGAAGTGGGATCTAAGCTGTATTTCTATTTTTCTAACTTACCTGCCAGTTCAACTCTTCCTCCTGGAAGACAATACACATATTCAGAATCACTCCATTGTAGACAAGGAAGAGAAGATTTTTGCAGTTTTACACACTCTTGGCCAGCCAAAAGTTGAAGCTTTGATGGCCAGTGTCATGTGCACAGATTTTCCTGAGCTGTGTGTAGTGTCCTCACCTCTAAATGCACAAAATTGTGTATAATGCTAACATTTTTCAGTATCCTTCAATATCGAGGACCCTCAACTCATGTCTACGACTCCCAGGTATTAGAATTGTGAGGGAACTTTATATTCATCAGGAGACTAAACAATATATGTGATCTATTATTATTTGTAATATTATATATAAATTTAAAACTTAGTTTGAAGAGAAACACTCTGAATGTAAGCTTACTATTTCACATTACATGGATTATCTTTCTTTCTAATATCTGAACTTGTGATGATGAATCCACACAAAATGCAAACAACAAAGTTTGCCATCCACCTTGGGTTCATTGTATTCTATCTTTCCTCTCTCAATGATGCCTGAACAAATATGGAGGTATATTGACATATTCATACCCTGTACACAGACAAAACTGCACAGCAAAGCTATATGAAGTTACAAATATTAAAAATCATGTAATGTGTATTTATGAAGGGTTATATTACAAATTTTGGTCACACTCTTCTCATACTAGAAAATTATTTTATTCTAAACACAAGACTGTGATAACCCAGGTTGGCCTCTCAGCTTCTGATTGACATAAGTTTTTACTATATCTATAACATCTCTAAGACGTACTTATTGCTTGATTAGTAAAATCAAAAATCAAAGTGTCCACTTAATGCAGCACATAATCAAGTAATTAACTCCACTTTCACTATATATCACATTTTAATCATAGACATATCTACTCAAGAAAATTTTAGTTTTTGTGAACAGGTAGTATAACATATTCAACATAACATATCTATAAGCAGTGGAAAAGTGGAAGCCTCTGACTTTCCTAATGGTATCTGCATGTAGGAACAGTATTCTATCTACCTGTTGAGCCAAGCTATATTTTTTAAATATTCAAGAGGACTGGTTAGATTATCAGCAAATATGACAGGTTTCAAAATGACAGAAGGTATAATTGAGAATTCTTTTTTATTTCAGGAGAATTCAGCACTATAAACTTAAAACTTGTGGTGTTGGGAGGCTGTGGGAAAAGGAGACATAAATATTATTTTTTTTCAATGTTATAGTATACAATTATAACCAGAAAGCAGCACATTATCACTCCCCCCAAAACAGCTTCTGGTTTTGACCTCAAATAATATTGATTACTTTTTATTGAGTTTTTTTTTTTTTTTTGTGTGTGTGTGTGTGTGTATGTGGGGCTTAGCTACTTTTAAGACAATGCACATTTCTTCTTTTATCCCAGATATTTTCATTCTCAAAAATATTCTGATTTATCCAAGAAATTGTATGATCTGCCCAACTGCAAACTAGGGAATGCTTTAGCTATTTGTGCAGGTTATCTCAATAATTTCCTAATACCATCTCTGGATATTCTTTAATAAAAATAATATTGAAAGATTTTAGATTATAAAAATAAAGGTCAAGAGTGATGACAAAAATGAAAGTTACAATGTGACACTCAGACCTTATTTTATGCTTTATATATTTATAAGTGTGTTAACTTTAAAATTCTAAGTTGTCACATAGTCACATAGCAACCCCACAATAATGTATGCTCTAAAATGTTATGTGTCATATAATAACCTGATATTTAAATAATAAATAAAACTTTTATTGCAGATGTAGAACTTTCAATAATTGGCTTTCATTGAGTGTCAAAATAATTCTATTCTTCTTAAATATACATGAGAGTAGAGTATATTTTGATATATTGTATATACCTGGTGTATAACTTATTCTAATTAGGATCTCATTCTTGTGGGTGTACATGATGTGGAGTTGGTGATTTGTTCATATATAAAAATAGGAAAATGACTTCATTCTAATCTCCATACAGTAAGTAGTTCTACTATGTGTTAGGCAGTGGAATGTTAATTATGATGATGAATTTTCTTTCAACAAACTTGAAATTCTGAGAAAAAAATATGATATAAATATAGATATACACCATGTCGGAAGTACATGCAATATATATAGGAGCACATGAGGAAACTTAGTCAGCTTTTGGATTAATGTAGCATCAGCTCTGAGAGACAAGTTCTAAGGAACCATAAGAATTAGCTCAATAAGACTGTGAGAGAAACCATTATAAGAAGAGATAACATATAAAAAGACTTGCATTCAGAGAACAAGTAGCTTAGGCTACCTGCAACCCAGAATTTAAAAGTGGATGTAGTGGTATTATGGGAAAGAAATGAAATGGCAATACCATTTAAATGGAGTGTTTCTCATGGTCCTAAAAAAAGACAAAATAATCTGTCTGAAAAAGATTTAAATACCTAAGATTTATATAAATATGTAAATTAGCTTTCAAGTGACAGGCAGTATCTAGTGGGATGCTTCTCAATCTGAGGATGTTTTGTTAATTGTTAAGTATAGTGAAAAACATCTCTGCTGCAAAGGATAATTTATATTTACATTCAATGACAGTATATTAAGAACTCAGGCTATGATGGGTACTAGAAAAGAAAGAGAAAAACAAAGCCTCAAGAAATGTACAATATATTTAGAGGATAAAGGCAAATAAACACAAAATAGCTGATGGATACTATAAATCACTTATGGTAGTAACTTCCTGTTATTATAATAAAATACACAAGACAATAAATTTATAAAGAGAAAAGGTTTATTTTGACTCAGTTTTGGAGGTCCCACTCACAGACTGAAAAAAAAAGTTTGCAATTCATTCAAGATACCACATGAGTTCTCAGGAATTAAAAATCTGTTCAAACCCTTAAAAGTTTATTTAGATAAAATAATATGTTGATTACAAATGTTACATATACTTGATTCCAAACAAAAGAGCTAAAAATTTCCAAAAAAATCTGTGTAACTGCATTCTTGTTTTTTGAAAATTCATTATTTCCAAAAATATGTTCTCCTTCATTGTGTATGAAACAGTAAATCTTAATTAAATCTATAATCAGAAAATAAATCATACAAAAATATACATATTCTTTATTACTATATTCCAGAAAAAATTATTTAAAAATTTACCACATTCAACCAGATGTTAAGTAATAGTAACACTGATAAATATTCTTACTTGGACTTTGAAACTAATATACATTAAATTATACTTCAGAAACCATCATAATTAGAACATTTTAAGGGAGTTAATTTATAAAATTTAAATGAACATATTATCATTTTCCTGTGGAATATCATAATATTATACAGGACCCTTATTTTCAGAAATAATTCCAAATTATAATCCCAAATTATATTAGCCATTGATGCTGTAGGATAGATGAGAACAATTGAATAGATGCTTCTTTTGTAGTGAAGCTCAAATTTCAAGAATCAAGAAAGAATCTGCATGGTGTGTAACTTATGAGTACAGTAACTCTGCCAACCAGAACTTCATTCTTATATTTTAAGGTTCTTATTATATGTAGATGCATAAATAGTGATGCTAGGTATATAAACAATATCATAAGGTCAATGATTTTTCTTTTAAGGAACTATTTTTTTTTTTCTTTTGGCTTTGACTTTGACTTTGGCTTTGGCCTCTTTTTTTTTTTTTTTTTTCTTATCTTTAAAACAGCATAAGTTTGCCCTTCTGTTCCTCTCAGGAACCTGTTAACCACCTAGTATGAACACTTCTCTACTTTCTTCATGCATGCATAATTTTATATAGATATTTTATGAATATCATCCAAAGGATCTGAAATCCATTGGTTACTTTACAAAAATGTAACCATATCCTGCTCTTCTGCACCTTGCTTCTTCACTTTCAACACTTCCTAGTGAACTCTAATTACCTTTATAGATCTTATTTGTTATTTTTAAGGTGAATAATATTTGTGCTGTGCATGTATGCAAATTTATTTAACCTTTTCTTAAAGACAACCCCTCAATCTGTCCCTAAGTGGCTTGGTTTCTTTGGAAATAACTACATAGAACTATGCATGCACTTGTTTTTCACCTGATGATTTTCTGCTTTCTATGACAAAGAGTCTCAGGATCAATGCGAAAACTAACCCAGATTTATATAAAAGAAATATTTATGAATATAGTAAAAATGATTGTGCTGTACTCAAGAGAGAGTTCTATACAATATAAGAGACTGGAAATAATGTAAAAATGATAGTATTTGGAAAACAATAAACAACAAACATTAAAATTCAGAAATTAATTTTAATTATGCTCACTAAGGAACCAGGGAATACTGTGTATTTGCTTTGTGGGTATAGGAAATTTTTTCTCATCTTTGTTATCCAAGTTCTTCTAAAATACTTTTATGAAATTTCTTTGCCACACTTCTCCCAGGATAATCAGCACTGATGCTTTCTTTTATTATTTACAAAAACCTGTGTTTACACAATTGTGCAACACTCATGTAAGGCACAAACTCTTTTAAATTCTATGCTGGGGTTTTGCCTTCCTTTAATATGCTCACCAAAGTATATTAAACTGGTTACTCCAACTGAGGAGGAGTTTGTCTTTCCATTTTCCTGTTGCTACTGCTCTGTTCTCTTTGCCTCTATGTTCTGCTTTTGCAACTGAACAAGAGCTTCTCTCCTGCCAGATTTTTACACAAAGAGTACTTTTTCAGACTGAGTCTGAAATGAATACTTTCTTCGCTGAACACAAACATGGAAGCACACTTCCTGTGTACCCCATTTCACAAGCTCCTTGGCTGTTTAATGATTTTATGTTCAGAGATTACATCGGCTTCACTCTCACACACCCTTAGAAGGTTTACATCTTTCTCTCTTTTTTTCTTTCACATAATGTTGCGTCTCTGTTGAATCCACTGGATTAGTGCAACTGCAACAAGTATTTACTGAATTGTACATGTTGAACAGTTACTTATTCACCATTTCACATTACTCTCTACCTGGATTCTCACACTAAATAAAATCAGCCTGTGATATAGGAATTCAAATGGTAACATTTGAACGTAGAATGTCACAATTAGACTGTGATTGCATTTTCATTAAGTTCCATTAAAAGGTATCAATTTTTCCCAGCATAGAGAAATGAGTTATGTATTTTTTCTATAGAATGCTCTCAGTATGTTTATTTTTCTTCATGCATCTTATTCTTTTCAAATCCTGAAGTAAGGTCTTTCTAAAATTTGACTAAAATTGACTCATGAGTGTAATATATTTTAACAATTTGAATTATTTATCTGAAGATTGGTTGTTTTAACTCACCATTTTATCTTCAGTAGATAGGTCCAGTATGAGGTTCATGGGCTCAGTTGAAGGTGTTCCATGAGTTTTGAGTAGAGAATGAATGAGTAAATGCTTTGATTTTGAAGACTTGAGTCACATTTTGAATATAGGTAGAAGTTTGAAGAACCATGAGAAAAAAGCTGCCATCTTCTTTGTTCCCTGACTAAAGGAAATGAAAGTAAAATGAGACATACATGCTGAACTTCTCATTCTACTGTTGAGATTAATTCATTTTCTTACACATTCAAGTAGTCTTCCATCTAAGTTGACTATGGGCAACAGAAGGTTGTCATATGTAAATCAGAAATTGCTTCAAAATGGATATCTCTATTTCTTCAGTTAATTTTTTCTGGACTTAAGTGATGAACACTGACAAAATCCAATCATCATTCCATTACCTTAATTGGGACAGGTTAAGTAGGTAAGTTTCCTCTACTAGATACAGGAAACTTCAAACTAGTACAAATTAGGATGGAATTTTTAACAAGAATTTTGCAAAGCCTAAGAAATATTTCTCCTTTTATATTATTTATCATTTGCAACCTTCCTGGTAGTTATATTTGTAAATTCTAATGTTTCTGCCAAAAAGATATAAAACAAACGGAAAACTAGTTATTAATTATTCTTTAAGAATCAAGAGTTTATATAATTGCAAGAAAAACTAAATCAAAAACATTGCAGACAAGCAGGTTTTCTACTCAATTGTGAATTATATTTGTAAAATTAGTGGATTTCTAAAAAGAAAATGCATACATAGCGCTGGGGATGTGGCTCAAGCAGTAGCGCACTCGACTGGCATGTGTGTGACCCGGGTTCGATCCTCAGCACCACATACAAACAAAGATGTTGTGTCCACTGAAAAAACTAAAAAAAAAAATAAAATAAATATTAAAATTCTCTCTCTCTCTCTCTCTCTCTCTCTCTCTCTCTCTCTCTCTCTCTTTAAAAAAAGAAAAGAAAAAAAAAAAGAAAATGCATACATAAAGCTTTTATAACCTGAATTATATTTTAATGATTTATGGTTCTTCTTATGGTAACTTAATAGGAATCTTTTTGTACTTTTAATTATTACTTAATTTATCTTTACTAATAAATGAATGCATTTGTATGCTAGGCTTCATTCAAAAATGACAGAATACACCTATGCACTGTCTTGTACCTACTATATGTCATAATAATTCTATATATTAGTTATTTTAAAGGTATAATCACAGAACATCAGCTTAATTATTTGTTCTTATATGTAACCAGTGATTTCATTATCATGGTAACCTCCTTAGAAAGCTACAATTTGAAATTGACCTCTTGTTAGATCTCTAAACCCCTTCACTCATAATAAGTCTAGATCTCATATTGTAGAGTTCACAGTGAAACTATGCCCTGAAGATGCTTACACAATACTTAAGCCATTCTTAATGTTCTCTAGAGCAGGGTATCTGGTCCTTTCCCTCATTTTGGTGAGAAGAATGACAGACCTTTCAGACTGTGGAAAGAAATCAATCATACTCCAAAATTTCTGAAGGGAGAGATGATTTACTTGCATTCAGATCAAGAGAGAGCAGTTCTGTCTTCCCACAACATTGAAACAGATGTGCAAAACTGGGGAAATAATGCCTTTTTAGGCCCATTTATATTGAGGAATCAATAAAGATCTTTGATACCAAAATCAAATTCTAGTGTAAAAATAATATAGATTAACATATGTAAAATGTAAACATAACAATTAAAACTTCATAATTATTAGAACTATGAGATAAGTGGATTTGAAGAATATCTAGATTTTTACAATCTTCATATTTGAATTCTTATATTTATAAAATTAGTGGATTTCCAAAAAAAAATACATAATAAAGCTTTTGTAACCTGAATTATATTTTAATGGTTTATGGTTATTTTTATCAGAAGTTAATATGAATCTTTTCTCTGTCTCTCTTTTTTTTTTAAATGATATCAGGGATTTAACTCCGGCACACTCAGTCACTGAGCCACATCCGCAGCCCTATTTTGTATTTTATTTAGAGACAGGGTCTCACTGAGTTGCTTAGCCCCTCGCTTAGCCCCTCGCTTTTGCTGAACCTGGCTTTGAACTCTTAATCTTCCTGCCTCAGCCTTCTGAGCTGCTGTGATTACAGGCATGCACCACCACACCTGGCTCTCTGTGGTTTTTATAGTGATATATGCTATTGTGTTTTAGAATATTTGGATCAAAAGTCAATTAATGCCTTATATTATTACTAACTCCTTTGGCCTAATTCAAGGCATATAAATGGTAGAGGATTTCATACTGTAAACTTTGAGGTGTTTAATGCGTTCATGATATTCATGTCCAAAAGAGAAGGAGCTAAGTTCAAACCTCTAGAAATATTATCCTCTAGGATCCAAAACATTGAGTCATGAACCTAGAATCAACTTAGGTATTTTTTTAGAATACTGAAGTTAACCAGGACCAAAACAAACTGTGGAAGGATGAAAGTTCCAAACTCGAGTTACAACAAGTATAATAATTATTCAAAATATTTATTGAAAAAATTATTTAAATAAAAGTTCTGAAAGAAGAAATATATGTTTTCTTTGGTTCAAGCTGGAAATATAAATTATGCCATTTTTGAATGAATGAATAGATAAGAATGAAATACACAATGTAATACTTAGAATTAGATAACTGAGAAACCGCAGAGGTACTTCATGATATAATTTGGACAAAATATTCTTGTAAAATAGCACTACTTAAATTTCATGCATATGTTTTGAAAAAAATCAAGATATAATGCTGAATGCAGCAAAAGGGGGTTATTGAAAAATGATGAGTTAGAGCTGTGTTGGTTTCCTTGATATCTTCATGGGAAAGTGATGAAACTACTGGTTAGTTCTTTTCCTTGCTCCCTGCAATAGAGCAAGTTGTTGACAGTTAAGATACAGAAATCATTGGAAATTAATCTTTTCCTTTTCCATGACAGAGCATTCAATAGGCAATCTCTTGATCTTTATTTATTTTTATTTAATAGACCTACTGACTTGTAATAAACTATGGTAAGCAGATACCATGTTTTCTTACCCAGTTGTAAATTAATACCACCTGGACTTACAGAAGAATCTCTTTTAAGAATTATCATTGAGAATTAGAGGTTGCTCACACTTGTATGTTCTGAGAAAAGTGATCCTCTGAATCAGCAAAGGTGGATTAAGGTGGATTACACTATGAGAGTGTAATTCCCAGGAAAGCTAAGCCTACAGCAGTCAGTCAGTTTTACCCATCACATTCTCATCAAAAGGCACACAGGGCTTACAAATCTCAGAGCCATACTCTTGGACTGGAAAATGGTAGTAAAATCTATCTTAGGCTTTGTAGACTTAGGAAACCAGAATCCTACAGAACTACAAAGCCAAGAGCTTAATGAGTGAAATGGAAACTGGACAGAATTAATTAATAAAATAAATGTTCAAGTAATATTTTACAGTATAAAATATTAAACACTTTGAGTGTCTGTGGGTTAATTCAAAGAAGGGAAAGTAGTGTATTCATAACTAAATAACATGGAAATTTGACTTGGTTTCAACAGCATTCTAATACCTTAATTATCTAGATTTGACATGTTTTCTCCTCAATTCCCTGATGAAGGCAATTCATAAGATCCTACTGAATGTGTTTCCACCTTATTTGGCTAGATTTTAACAGAATGATTTATTTTAAGGTATTCTCACCTATGCCTTCTGTTTGGATCACTGAAAACTAACAAGTTATTCTGTTTAACACAAACAAAAAAAATATTGATAGATTATCTCTCCTGACAGTTATTGACATTGTTTACAAATTAAATCAGAATGTTTTATTGAATATAAAATCTATTTGTGTACATATTATGATTTTGATGTGAGTTATACCCTCCAAAATTTTCTGTGTTAATACAGGAAAGTTCAGGGTGATTAGATTATGTGATTAGATTATGAGAGCTGTAACCTAAACAGATTAGAATCTATTCATGGGTGGTAACATAGGCAGGTGGGGTATGGTTGGAGGAAGTAGGGCATGTCCTCAGTGATTATACAACATGTCCCCGAATTCTTGTGTCTTTCTCTGCTTTCTGGCTACCATAACCTGATCAGTTTTCCTTTTCCACCTTGCACTTCTACCATGATGTTCTTCCTTATATTGGACCTAAATTGGTGAAGTTGGTTGACTACAGACTAAGACTTTGGAATGCTTGAAGCCAAAATTAAACATTTCTTCCTCTAAGTTGTCCTTATTGGTATTTTGGTCACAGTGACAAAAAGCTGACAAATGGAGAGTATAACTATGGATCCCAAAAGAAAAGTGCAGTTGTGATTCCTAAGGTGAACTTGTTTAAAAATTATGTTTATGTTTCCTGTTAGACACAAATTAAAATTACAGTTTCAGAGATGTTTTTCAAGAAACATCTAATGCTATTTGATCATATTTTTGAACTTGAAACAATTTTATTGCCTAAATAAAACCTGTGTGACACTGTTTAGAATGGAAAAAAAATCAACAACAACTTTTAAAAATGATTACTTTTCTGTTCTATTTAGAGCATATGCTTCAAAGATATAAATGTATAACAAGAACATTCTTGTCCTTGCCCCTAGCACAAGTCTAACATAGAGTAGGCATCAATAAATGTTTATTGACTCAGTGGATTTTCTATATTTGAATCTTGATTCAATCAGTTTCTCTATGTGACTTTGGGAATGCCCTTAATTCACTGGGAGCTATAGTTTTTCCATCAGACTACATAGATGGAATAGATGCATCAAAGTGCTTTGAAAACTATGAGATATATCTATGTATATTTAAATATTTTCATAAGGAAGTTTTTTCATACATCTAAATACAACTATTTACTCACTGAGAAAAAGTTCTGGCAGTTTTGTCATCTCAGTGTTGTGAAGGGCTGATTTGGAACATTTAAATACCTTAGTCTTTCCTCTCTGTTTCATCCTTTCTTGAAATAAGCAGTGTATTTTGTCTAAAAGTTATCCTTTACCATATGTTTTTCCAGATTAGTTCTAGAATTATCCTTAGTCATAGTGAACATTGAACTAGATAGGGTTTACAAATATAGTTGACACATGTGTAGCCTTTGGCCTTGGAACAGAATAAAGTTACTAATTAGGTCTTCCAGGATAAAATCTGTGTTCTTCCCTTAATGATCTAGATTGTTATTTCATCATTGACTACATGAGCCCAAAGATAAAAAGCTATAAAATGCAACAAAAAGATATAAGGTTCAGATTGCAATTCAGAAAACTGGGAATTTTTACAATTTTTTTTCATAATGATGAAAGAAGCAAATGAGTAAGTTTGGTAGAGATAAGGACTGATTTGACACTGAGGATTAAGAATGTGTTTATTTATTTATTTATTTATTTTTTGCTATTGTGGTGGATGGACGTTACTTTAAGCTAGTATATGATCAGGGTAATCAGGGGGGATTAAGAAAACACAGCAACTTAAGTAAAAGGCTTTGGATGCCATTTATTATTTAACTTGTTTGATTTTTCCTGAAGACTCAGATGCAATAGAAGATAAAATAAATCCGTGGTGCCAAAGATGTGCAATCTAAACTAAGTCAGGACATGAATCTGGAGCCAGATGAATGAAGGGGTGGGACCTAGGCAATCAGCTTCTCGCAGACCTGGGGAGGTGTGGAATTTACAGTTGAGTTTCCTTAGCAGTGCTAACAGAAGTGCCTGAGTTGTAAGTGAATGTCAAATTAAGTTACACTTTCATTGTATAGTAAGTCCTATAATCTTGAGTAAAAGATTGGGCAGGTTAAATTTAAAGATCCTTTCACACATATAAAGTCTCTATCAAAAATAAATAATTTCTCCTAATATTTTTTTATCTTTTTCTCTAAAACACAACTCTACATCAGGAAGATAGTTAAATTGGAGCCTTTATGATCAGATTCACCTATTATCTCTGTGCATGTACCAATGCTGGTTCACAAGAGAAAAGGGACAGCATTATATCTGAGCTTTCATGTATCCAATCTACTCATAAAAGATTCATGTCTTTACAGGAGCAAAGTCGCCAAAGGCATCAGGTTTCATCAGGTCTAATCAACGTGAAGGAATGGACAAAATGAGGTATCCCATCTCTGAAATTGTTCTACTGCTCCAGCCACAAGAGATTGATTTTTAAATTCTAAACTGTGTCTCACACAATATAACATTGTTTATTTCTATCTACCTTTCTTACTCTTCTCCCCAAGTGCTGACACTAGGCTGTGAAAGAAAATGATTGTGCCTAATATCTTCTATGAGTTTCTAGGTCTGCTGTGACCAAGTACCAAAAAGCAAGTTCTTTAAAACAACAGAAATGTATTGTCTCACCTTCCTGGAGGCTAGAAGTCTGACATCAAGGAATTGCCAGGGCCATGCTCTGTCTGATGGCTCTCAGGGAGAACGCTTTCTTGTTTCTTTGGGTTTCTTGTATTTGCCTGAACTCTTAGGAGTAGTTTTTTGATTCATCACTCCAAAAACATGGCCATTCCTGTGTGTCTTCATACCTTTTCTCCTCTGACTCCGTACTCTTTCTGTTTACATTTTGCATTTTCATAATAATACTAGCTGTGTTGAATTGTGGCATACCTTTTTCACCTGGTTTCAACTTGATTACCTCTTTAAAAATGGTATTTCCAAGTAAGGTCACATCCTGAGCTACTGGAGACATGAGCATATCTTTATTTGGGGGGATACAAATCAACTCATAAGAGTTCTCAATGAGCTTGTGAGGACTTCCATGGTTGAATGATGTTCTCCTATGCTGGTGATTTTCTTTGTCGGAGTTTTCAGCAACATCCCTATGTGGGGAAGGAAGTGGTCCAGTTTCGTAAACTGCTACTCTGGGAATTACATCATGAAGCAATGACTGATGGAGATTGTTTTCTCTTTCATTTGGTGCATGAAGGTCCAGAACACAGTCCTTCCTCAACAGTTTAACGTGCAAAAAAACCAATACACAGGTCAGTGGAAATAATGTTTAAGTTAGCACGTGTGGCAAAATGGAGGAAGAGAGAGACTGGGAAAGAAGCTTGTGTGGGACTTGCTTCTGCCATCCTGGTCTTCTTCTAGGCTGCTACTCACACAGAATTTACCTTTCCCTGCTGTCAATTTGCCACCTTTGCTCAAAATAGAAACTCTAACCTGACTTTCAAAGTTACTATGAAGAGAATTTTGTTTTATGTTACACAAAAATGGCTCTAATATTAAAAGATTAATCCCTTTTGCCTCTAAACATATGATTAACCATAAATTATCACACTAGACCGGATCATGTCTTTCAAAAGCCTATTAAAAAACAAATTAACCTTTTCTCTCTAGGCTGAACTCCCTTGTTAATATGAAAATCAGGAGTAATTCAGGACTCTTGGCTTTTGTTATCCCAGCCATATTCCTTTGTGTTTTTCAAGTTGAGTTGTGACTGGAGAGTGAGTCATACCAGCTTAATTAATTTAGTTAAGAACCAATTAAAAGCAGTATTTTGTGCATGAGAACTCTTGTCTAAAGTGTTTTGAATTTGAGCAGGAGTTTCTCATGCTTCTGTAAAGATGACTTGTGCCATAGTGGGGAGACAGACATCCCTTAATTCTTCATTTTAATTTAATTTATATGAATTTTCAGCTCTGAAGAAGGTGTGATTAATGTTTGCTCTTATAAATTAATACCACACTACAAAAATTATTACCAAAATTTCTTGTGATAACAGTGTGGCTGCATGTTTTTTGTAACTAATCCAAAAGATTTTTACCTCCTCTGATAGATTATATGATCTAAACTTTAGCTGTAGGAAGAAGATTAAAGGGAAATGTACTTTTTCTGCATACTTCCCGCCCCATTTATTTGGAGTAGAGTGATGTGGCATAGAGTCTTCTAATAACCTGATAATACAAATTTGTGTGATCTTTAGATATTTTGACCACAAAGAAATAGCTGTTCTTATGATAAAACAATAAGGTATGCTTCTCTTATAAGTTTTCTAGTTCATGTGTTACTGGTACTTATGTGCAAGGTAAATCCTGCATATGAATAATGTACATAGGGAAAAGTTGGGAATGCAGTGGATGGTGAACTGGTTGATTTAAGGCAGGGGTCAGCAAGTGTTTTTTGTAAAAAAAAAAAAAATGTAAATATTTTCAGGTTTGTGGACCACTCATTCTGCCTCTGGTCTCTGTCACAGCACATCAACTTTGTAGCTGTAGCATGAAAATTGCTATTGATAATATATAAACTAATGGACTTGGATGTACTGTAATTAAACATTATTTGCAAAATCAGGAGACAGACTAAATTTGACTTAGGGTCATGGCTTCTCATCTCCTGTTACAGGACACGATGCTGGCACTTAATGTGTGAACCAAACTTTTGATCCCCAGAATAACAAAAATAAATAAATAAATAAATAAATAAATAAGAGATCATTTACTCTGATTAAGAAAGGAGGAAAACATAATACCATACATAACATAATAAAGGACTTTTAAGAACCATAATCTTTTGAGATAGAAATGGACTTTTCACACTTGCAGATGAGAATCTAAGAATTAAATACATAAATACTGGTTGAAGACCACAATGTTATAAATGCTGATAGAAGAAACTAGCTTTCATAAAAAAATTTCTTGAAGAGATACAACTTCAGTGGAAAATTCTCTTTGCTAAACCACCTCATTACCCAGCAATGCAGAATAAATGGGGCATTGCTCTCTATCGATTTACCTCCTTGGCCTTGAGAACTCAATGTGGCCTAAGGCAGTTCTGGAAACAGGAGAATCCCTGAATGTTTAATTGTTGCTTGAATGTTATCCATTTTCACAACTCTGAGATCATAATTTCTTTTTATACTTGTTATCTTTAAATATGTTCGTTGTATAGTATCCTTTCCAACATATCCGAGTCGGTCACCTATTACAAGTCTATCACCAAATGTGCACACATGGAGAGTAATTCTGTTGCTGTGTTACTTGAAATTACAAACACACAAGTGATCAGTCAGTCCTTGTTACTGAGTTGCTCCAGATTTTGATTTTTGCATGCATACTTTGAAGCCATGTTAGGTGGATCTTTTCTCCTTTACTTTGAACCCATCCTTAATGAAGTTCTCACTCATATTTGCATAACTATGATTCTATGTTTTCTCTGCAGATACTCATGTGAATGGAAACTGTTCTCTGTAAGGTTATTCAAAAAGTAGTTTTAGTGTAATCCATTCAGAGAATTTTCTACCCTAAGTGCTTTTCTTTCCCCTAGGGCTTTTTTCTCCTTTAAAGATACTGCTCAATATTAACATCCCTCAAGGTGCAGGTGTGAGTGTTACCTACCATACTAATTTTAAATTTGGAGACTGGAATGTAGCTCAGTTAGACAATTTGACTTAACCCATTCTCTTTGTTGAAAGAAGTACATGAAACACAAGTCAAAATGTGGTTTACCTCACTTGTTCAGGCCAATAATACTAACTTTTTGTGATGTTTTTGTGTTTTATAATAATATAGAGTAATTGAGTTACATGGGTATTCTATGGCATGTATTTTGGATTAGGTTAATGAAACAATATTATCAGCACTGTATCAGATGAATGTCTCTGACCAAACACAGACCCCTGTTCAATCAGAAAAATCTTCTTTAAGGTAATTTTTATTTATTTTGCTTAATTCTTCTGTGTCTGACCACTTTAACTAAAAATGCTTCCAGAATTGAGATGGTTTGAATATCTACGCAAGCATAGGTTTTATTTACACACCTATTCAAACTATAAGGCACTACATATTTAAAAATTCTTTTTATATGAAAGTACCAGAAATATTACAAAATATAATGGAAGTCATAAGTTTTGGGTACGGATCATATCTCTATAAAGAAAACCAACTTATTTGAAAGGTTTTCTTTGTTTAAGATGACCTAAAATGCTACAAATCATTGAGTCCTTGCTACATTTGCAATAATTTGAGATTTCTTTAAAGATTTTAAAGCTCTTTTTCTACTGGATAGACATGGTGAAGTGAAAGGAAATTTATGATTTATGAAGTTGGCCCCTCCTATCCCATAGGTTCTGCATCCATGGATTTAACCAACTGTGAAATGAAGACACTCAAATACTTGAAGGAAGAATGCGTCTACATTAAATATGTACAGAATTTTTTCTTGTCCCAAGTTCCTAAACATTACACTGCAACAAATATTTATACAGTATTTACATTGTATTAATATTAAAAATAATCTAGAAATGAACTTAAAGTATTTGGAAAATGTGCTTATGTTATATGGATATATACTATGCTGCTGAATACCAGGGACTTGAGCACCCACAGAAATGAACATCCTACAGGATGTCCTGGAAATAATTCCCCGAGGAGGAGGAGGGACAACTGTACTTATAAATCATAGCTAAATTCAACCCAGCTGTCAAGGAGAAGATAAGTGGATAAAGGTACAGGTAGGAAATTTTCACTGATATTTGATAAGGAATATCACAGTTATCTATTAATAAAAATGTGCTTTACTAACAAATCTTTTGTATTCTGTTGTTTCTTCCTCAGCTTCACAAAGATTATGTACCCTAACCTGATAGGTAATGTTCCAAAAGAAATCATATAGTAATTAGTGGTGTTTTTTTTTTTTGATGTACCTATAAATAAACCACCCACATATCTTCAGAAACTTCAATATTTTAGAGAAGTGACAAACTAAAAAAAAAAAAAAGTGACTCAAAAACCTTATCTTTTATGTCTGTAACTTTGTAGTGTCATTGTATGTGTGGCTTTCTGTGCTTGTACAGTAAGCATTTTTTGAAGCTTTGGAGTGGTAATTTTTTGTGACTCTGCTTGTATTGACCAGGAATTCTACATTATTATAAATGGAGAGTGCAAAAGGTGAAGTGAGACTTACTTGTTTCATCTTGAATAAAAACACAACAACAAAAACAAAAACAACAAAAGGAAACTGAAAAACACATTGTCTTTTGGAAAAGAAATTATTTCCATTGGAGTGTATCCTTTTAAAAAGGTATTTTCATACTCTCTATTAAAATTGTTCATCATCAATGCTCTTTGGGATTGTATCACCCAGAAAAAGCAAAAGGTTGAAGCTTTTCTTAACAAGGAAGATATTTTCAAAGAAAATACACAATGTTACTCTAATAAGCATATTAATAACTTGCAAATATGTTGTCACATTTAGGGCAACAATTTATAGGACTTTTTTCCCTAAGTATACAAGTTTATGCATTAACTTAAAACAAAATAAAAATAAAAATTAAGAAAATTTGCTTGTTGAAACTATTTAATATTTAAAACAGTTCATTCAATTCTAACACTGTGTTGACAGTTTTTCATCAACTATTTAGTTCTATAGTCTTACATATGCTCATATCTGATTTTACTCATTGAGCTATTTTACGTCTCCTTTTTTCCTTTCTGTTGGTATTCAATAGTAGTTTGTTCATTATTTGATACCTTTTGAATTTTTCAAAATAAAAGCTTGTTTTTAAACAATTTAGAGCATGTTTTATGTTGACACATATTATTATGTCACAAGAGTAAATGACTCAACTTTAATAATGATAAATAATAATGGCAAAAATAATCACCCTGGGAAATAGTTTGACTATTGATTATGATTAATACTTCATCTTTTTCTTTCTTTTTTTTTATTTTATACCTTCTAGTTTTGAAAAATATTTTAAATACTGTGTGTGAAGTAAACATTGGAACTTTGATTATAAGTTCCAGAAACCAAATCTCATCAAGAACAAGAAGAAATAATGTATATTGGAAAGCTAGTATTGAGTGGAATATACATGATTGTTAAGAGGTGAAATTAATCTCCACTCAACCACCTGCTTTCGGTAAGAACTCAGAGAAATTTTATAATCACTCTCAGCTCCAATTTCTTCCTCTGCAAAATTAAAATAATTACATTCTTAAGTCAGGCATGGTGGTGCATGCCTGTAATCCCAGTGATTTGGGAGACTGAGGAAGGAGGACTGCATTTTTAAGGCTAGCCTCAGCAGCTTAACAAGATCCTCAGTAGCTTAGCAAAACTATCTCAAAACAAAGGAAGGACTGGGAATGTAGCTCAGAGGTAAAGCACCTCTGGGTTCAATTGCTAGTACAAATAACAAAAACATCAAAAAAAACTATTATTATTATTATTATTGTTGTTATCCTCTGCTTCATAAAGCAATTGTGGCTAACAAACAACTTGTTTTTAAAATATTTGGAACAGAACCTACATATTCAGTGTCATGTGACTAATATAATAAATTACTATTGTTGTTATTGATATTGTATTTTTAAAAGTATTTCTAAATGAAAGGCAAAATATAAAGCTAATAATTGAAAATAGGCTCAAAAATGATAAACACAAGAAGTATTCTCCTCTCTACCCAACTCTATATCTCTCCTTACAAGTTAATATTGTGTATATTATTATTCCCATTTTACAACTAGCAAACCTCGAACTTAGTTTAGATAAGCACTTTCTCCCAAAGGTCCATGTATTAAATTAGGCTTAGTACCCACCCTGTGGTGCTATTGGAAGATAGGAGAGCCTTAAGGAGGTAAGGTCTATTAAAAAGAGGTGATCATTTGGTGCTTGTCGTCAAAGTATATATTGGAACTCCAGCCCTTTTCTTTCTGACTTTTGTTTTCTGGCTTCCTTGAAGTGAAGTATGCCCTACAATATATTTTTCAGCCAAATGACCATAAACTGAAACCTAAGTAAACTTTTTTCCTTTTTTTTTTTTTTTTTTTTTTTTTTTGCGGGGGTTGGGGGAATACTAGTGATTGAACCCAGGGGCACTAAAGCACTGAGCCACATCCCCAGCCCTTTTTAAATTTGATTTAGAGACAGGGTCTCACTAAGTTGCTTAGGGCCTCACTAAGTTGCTGAGGCTGGCTTTGAACTCACAATCCTCCTGCCTGAAATTTCTGAGCTACTGATACAGGCATGCAGCACCACACCTGGATCATTATCATTTCTTTTTTAAATCTCAGGTGTTTTGTCTTCAGGTCTAAAATGCTAACACAAGAGGCTTAATATTTTTCCAAGTTACCCCATTAAATTCCATAGATAAGATTTGAGGTCTTTCTTATATAACTCCAAAATCCATTTTACTAAACACTACATTAGACACATTGATTAAATTTATTTAAACAATGTTCTAATAATGTTCTTGTGATGACATGCAATTTTTTCATTGGGTAATTAATTTACAAGTACTTCCAAATGATTTGATCAGATTTTCATTAGTACAACATTGAATTTATTTGGTTTTGTAATAAAGGAAATGGATTTGCATCAAAGTATTCATATCCTACTGCTTGGTTGTCTTTAGACCAATGGTCTCTCTTCATAGCTATTCCATTACCTAAAATAATAAAGAACATGAGGCTTTTAGGTGCTAAACAGACATTGTCCACTGCATTAATGCCATGTGATCTACCCAATTATTCTCAAGAAGATAGCATATAGGGAACTGATAAACTGTTTAATTAAGCCATCACTATCAGTAAAATAATTAGTTATGATATAATAATCCTTGACACTATTGACAATGGTCAAAAAAAACTCTGAAACATTAATAAAAAATTAAGTGGGATTGTATCACCCAGAGAAAGCAAAAGGTTGAAGCTTTCCTTAACAAGGAAGATATTTTCAAAGAAAACACACAATGTTACTCTAATAAGCATATTAATAACTTACAAATATGTTGTCACATTTAGGGCAATAATATACACATTTGGGATATCTTCGGAGTAACCCTATATCCCCAAAATGTAGTTTCAGTCTTGTGTGATACTGAAGTGAGATTAAGTCAGGTACACTCCGGGAATTATTCTACAGAAGATATCTAGATGTATTAGTTAGAAATCTCCAGAGAAATGGAATTTATATATACAGAAAATTAATATAAGTTGTTTTTCCTTTCTCATTATAGAAGCTGAGAATGCCCATGATCTCCCATTTGCAGGCTAGAAACCCAGAAGAACCAGTGGTCGAGCTTTTTGTTATTGATTTGCTACCAGGGATTGATCCCAGGGGCACTTAACTACTGAACCCCAGTCTCAGTCCTTTTTATTTGTATTTTGCAGCAAGGTCTCACTAAGTTGCTTAAGGCCTCAATAACTTGCTGAGGCTGGCTTTGAACTTTCAATCATCCTGCCTCACCTTCCAGAGCCACTGGGATTACAAGCATATGCCAACATGCCTAGCCAGTGGTCTAGTTTGAAAGCCTCAGACCAAGGGGCCAATGGTATAGATCCCTATGTCATTGTGAAGTTCTTGGAATTAAGAACAACAGGAAAGGTGATTTATGCTCCAGTTCAAATAAGCAGAGATAAAGTTAAACCTTCCTTCATCTTTTTATTTTATTTAGGCCCTTAATAGACTGGGTGATATGTATCAACATTGGGGATTGTCATCCACTTTACTTATAATAATTCAAATGCTATCTTCTTCCAGAAACACCTTCACATAAAAGCACCAAAATATTTAAGCAGATATTCAAGCATTCCTTAGCCCAGTCAAGTTCAAAACTTAACCATCACAATGGATGAATGGATCCAATGAATTTCACAATTATTGTGTCTTCACTATGGGAAAAACTTAGAATGAGCTCATTAATTAGACAATGACTTCTTGGAAATCCACAAGGGGAAAAAATAAAAAAAAGCACTGGAATGACTCTTACTGATTTGGGTTGGGGATTGGAGGGAAAAGACTTCATTCATACTTCATTTTTCCTTCTCTGCATCCTATAGCATGATGGAATAAATAAGTAATAGTCAATTGTTGACTAAATGTAAATTCTACTGTGATAATACACTAGAATTCCGCTATAATAGAACTTTACTAAATTGTTTGATGTCATTGAAACTAAATGATAGACTCTCTTGGTTTAGTGAATTTGGAGAAAGTATAAATAAATGAAAAGGGAAAATTAAAATATATCACAAAAGAGAATGATAAATGTCTTAGCTCATTTGAACTGCTTAACAAACTACCTTAAGGTGCATAGCTTATAAACAAAAGAAATTTATTTATTGTGTTAGAGTCTGGTAAGTCCAAGATCAAAATTTAGGGGATTCATGTTTGTCATAGGATACTTTCTAGGTTCAGAGATGGAGCTTTCTCAATGTATCCTGGCATGGTATATAGAGGACAGCTTTCTGGAGTCTTTATTTATCATAGTTCTAATCTTATTTATGCGAGTTGTGCTCTCATGATACATTAGCCTTCTAAACGTCCCATCACCTAACACCATTACATTGATGAGGAGGATTCAAAATATAAATTTTGAGGGGCTGAAACTATTAGATCATATATAGAGAGAGTAAATAATTTAGCAGTAGAAAAATGGACTTTATTTATTCATTTTGCATTTGTAATAAAGTATAGCAATCTGCTAAGTCTGGTGTGGTGTGCATGCCTATAGTCCTAAGCTAGTTGAGAGGCCAAGGAATGAGGGTTGCAAGTTGAGGCCAGCCTAAACAACATGGTGAGAACCTGTCTCAAAAAAGCAAAACATAGCAATTTGTAAATTCAATTATAGATTGTGTTATAATTGGCCTGTTAGCAACATAATGTTTTGTTGTTATACTTGTGGGGGTTATTCTTGAAAAGAATTAATGTGTTAGAAAAATGTGTGTGTGTGTGCATGTGTGTGTGTGTGTGTGTGTGTGTGTGTGGTATTCAAATCTATCTTTTAAAATGCATAGGCATTCATTTGATTTTTAGTAAAGAAATTATATACAATGTCTGAGTATTTGGAAAATACAAATAATGTCTTTAAATATTAACATTAGAAAATAAAATGGAAAATAATAGTCATTAATATGCATTTTGAAGACTATCAATAGAAAAAATTGATCAGTATTTATATTTATGACACAGACCTACTGTCTTGTCAATGAAGCATTCTTAGACCATAAATTATCAAGTCAATTTATTATCACATATTAGAATTCCAAATTGGAAGTTATTTATTAATTGATTCATCAAAACATTATCCTGTTTAAAAAAAACATGGGGCATCTTTCTGATTATTTTAAGACTTATACTTTTGATCAATGTTATAAAAATTAAAGATTTAATATTTAAAAATAGTGATTTTTTACATCATTTCAACTATTTCTCTAAAATATAGACCACCAAATTTCTTAATCCAAAGAGACTATTAATTTTATTACCAACCATTCCTTAATATGCTTTTTATTTCTTTTCTTTTACCTCTTTTTTTTTTTTTTTTTTTTTTTGGCAGAGGGTGACCCAGGGCCTCACACATGATACAGTAGCACTATACCACTCTACCACTGAGCCACAACCTCAATACACTTATATAGTACTCACTTGATTCTAATATATTAAACTATCTGATGTTTAATTATTTTCACAATATTCATTTCCGTTTGCAATTTTTTTTTAATTTAAAGGAAACTCTGTAGCACTTTAATATAATTTACATTACCTAGTGTTAGGGGTGAATTGTATTTCCCCAAAATTCATAGGTTTATGTTCTAGCCCTTCAAACCTCAGAAAGTGAGTATATTTAGAGATAATTTCTTAAAGGAGAAAATATTTTTTTTTTAAAGAGAGAGTGAGAGAGAGAGAGGGAGAGAGAGAATTTTTAATATTTATTTTTTAGTTATCGGCGGACACAACATCTTTGTATGTGGTGCTGAGGATCAAACCCGGGCCACACACATGCCAGGTGAGCGCGCTACCGCTTGAGCCACGTCCCCAGCCCGGAGAAAATAAATTAAGTGTGTTCTTTGGTGGGCTTTAATCCAATAGGACTTGTGCCCTTTATCAATCAATTCAAACTCAGAAATCGTAAAGGTAAAAAGTACTTCGTTGAAGGTTTTACAGCTTTTAATTTCGGAGACACAGGTTCAGGTAGCTCTGAATCAGATGAGGAACTCGGAAAAGGATAGCATGCACGGGCAAGTAGAGATGATTTATTACAAATAGCAAAAATTCCTTTGTAAGAAAATTCTACTGAATATTGAGAAAGAACAGGGACTTTGTGAAAAATTTAAGATAAGTAAAAACTGTGTATACTTGGTAAAAATGTCCATAAAACAAGAGTCTGATAACCTTTTGATATATATCTTGACTCTATGTGCACAATGTAATTAGCCAATCTGTCCAGTGCTTCTACGTGCCTTCAGTCAAAAGGTGAACCAAAGTTCACATCAAGAAGTAGTTGAAGACCTGAAAAACTACTGCTTCCTTAATAGCCTCCTAACTCCATTTTTGAAAAGTTTTCTCAATGTATCTTTTATCATGATTTTCTTTTTATTCTTACACTTTTTATGAAGAGAAAATTTAGACACAAATGTATAGAAGGAAGGTAATATGAAAATAGATGAAGACAACTATCTTACAAGCCAAGGAGTAAGGGCAAATCCTTCCTTGACGTCCCTGTCCTTGACCTCACATTTCTGGCCACTAAAACTGTCAGAAAAGCTACATGCGTGTAATGACAGACCTTGCAAAATCACATATCTGAATTTTATTCTATTTGTTCTCTTTTTCCTTCCAAATAAGGAAGGAGACAGGAGACATTTATTGGTGTCTGGACATATTTGTAGTTGTCATGACGGACGAATACTACTGGCATCTACTTGGTAGATTATATGTAATTATAGACTTGAAGTTTATCTCAGATAGAATAATTGAGGTCACTAACAGCTAACCACTAGCATGCATAGATTGAGTACTTTATGAACTACTCAAATTCTACATGAAAGTCTGTGTCCCACAAATTCCCTCAAGCCTCCAGACCCAGGATAAGGGTCCACACCATTTCATATAAATAAGAGCATAGGGGCACCCTACCTTCCATTCTCTGCTCATAGGGTAATCTCTCTAAGAGAGACAAGACATCAGCATTTCTTATTTTGCCCCTACTTACCTTCTCTTGAGGCTAAGTTCTATAGCAATAAGCTCAAGAAGTTGGTCTCTCTTCACCTATCACTTCGAGTTTAAAGGTGCTACCTTTGAAGAAGCACAGCTGAGATTCGTAGAATCCTAATTTCCCCTGCCTTACATTTGACAGAGATAAGACACACTGAAAGAGTTTAGCAAAGGATACACAGAACTGCTGTGCTGTTCATCTACAAAGCAGTCACCTCCAAAACATATATGGTGCTTAGAGAGAAGTGTGCTATCATTCTCACCTCCAGCACCAAGGCAGTGGCTCAGATATTTTGGCCAGGAAAAGAAGCAGACTAAAGATTTACCCTCAAGGATGAAGATATGATTTAATTTGCAACCATGCATGAAGAAAATCAAGCCTAAAGTCACCCTCAAAATCAATGAATATTGATGTAGAGGCAATTGTGAGGAGATGTATACAGTCATTGGAAGTATAGGATAAACTGATGGTCTGCTACTCTGTTGAGGGAAATAGGGAAAGAGGCATTTGGAAGAGACCTCTTGGGTTCATAATAATTATTAAAACCTGACCTCAGGATCTGTCTCCTTAAGGGAACTCTGTGAGTCAATTTCTGTCCAAAGGCATTGTTAAAAATGACAAATCAACCAACCTTCAATCAGTGGAGTTTAGCCCTGGGATTTAGCCTTTTCATGGAAAGACACAGCTAGTGAAAAAGCATCCTGATAAACTACTGTCCTCCAAGAGTGACTGTTTGGCATTCCTAAAACTTTGCCCACTGGTGACCAACATCAAGGCCTCACACTACAGAGTAAAGATAGGTGGGCGGGGCGGGGGAACAGAGTTCTATAAAACAATCAGGCAGTCATTAAGTCAGAAGTATAAAATAAAATAAACCTTCAATGACAAAGGTAGGGTAACACCAACACACAAGGTTGCTACAACACACAGTTGATTCTCATTAATCAAATGCTATATAAACTAAACACAAATAAGGAATTATTTTATACTTATATACTCCTGAGAAACTATATGTATATTTTGTATATTTCAAATGTAATATAAATTTTGTATATAAATGAGTGTGTGTGTGTGTGTGTGTGTGTGTATTATGGTTCTTGCAAATGTCTGATCACAACATTTTAGTCAAACAATGAATATATAATATATAACCTTTTTCTTGGAGATTTCTGTTTAAAGGCACCTGATATAATATTCATTGTTGATTAACTTTAAATTCAAAGTCAGTGGCACTATTAACCAGACTTGAGCAAAGTTTACCTAACACATATATGTTTTGCAAAAGGCACATCACAACTTCCTTGTAGTTAGGCACACCAGATAAACCTTGAGCACTATGCTTAGGGGATTCATTTTAAAGTGTATAATCACAAACATGAAACCAAAAAAATGTGGCTCTAAATAGATTGTGCAAAGGACATTTGTTTACAAAACATGAACAAAACAATGAAGTTTGCTTTGTTCAAACTCAAATGGGAACATGTACATTGGATTACTAAAATATTTTACTGCTCTGCTTATGCTCAATAACAACCACAAAAGCACAGAAAATATTGATTTGAGGGTGACAGATTTTATCAAATAGGTCAATTCAGAAATACAGAATCTGAATAATCTAGATGAGCTGTATTACCTAAATGTTTTAATTTCCAACAGAAATTTAGAAGGCAAGCAGAGACACAGAAAGTATAAACCATATTATGAATAAACAGCAGACAATGAAAATTATAACAGCAAAGAGATGCTACATTAAAACAATAAAGTTTTAAAATAGACACTATAAATATGTTTGCAGAACCAAAAGAATGATTAAACGAGTAAAGGAAGATATGACAAGAGTGTCTTCTATTTTGTTGATAATGAATACATATTTGAATATAAATTTTCACTTTGCTTAGTAAGAATAAGTTGTGATTAATAGTTACAATGAGTCACTGAGAAATTTGATTGACATTTATTCATTTCATACAATCTACTATCTACTTGTATAATATAGACAAATAATATTTTATATTAAACTCAATGAGACAGGTTTAAAATTTATATGTTGTAAGAACTACTAAAATAAATGAATCTATTGTTAATCTTTACATTGTCATTTTTCTGTATTCTTTTATTGCTTATTTATTTAAATTGTATCTTTTGTAAACAACATAAGGCTTAAAATTTAAAACTATAATATTTAGTTTGTGCATTGTTATGGTTTTGATGTGGAATGTCCAATCAAAACTCATGTATAGAAAACATGGACCTCATTATAGCAAGATTCAGAGGTGGGACTTTTAGGCTCTAATCTCTTCAGGGGCTTAATCCATTTGATGGATTATCCATTGGAAGGAATATTGGGCTGTAGGACCCATTTGGAAGAAGTAGATCATCGGTTGTGTGTCCTAGAAGGGTTTATCTTGTCCTTTGTCTTTCCTTTCCCACCTTCCCTCTCTCCTTTCTGGCTGGGAAGAACTAAGCAGCTTTCTTCTGCCATGCCCTTTTGTCATAATATTTCTGTCTTGGAACCAGCTAACCATGAGCCAAATCTTCTAAAACCATGAGCTCAAATAAATATTTCCTCCTCAAAGTTTTTCTTGTCAGATATTTTGTTCAGAGTAATAAAAAACTAACTAGAATGTGCATTTTAATGTTACTTATAGTCTGTTTTTAATGTTTATTACTGACACATTTGAATCCACTTTTACTGTCTTCTATTTTAGTCTTAAATGTGGTTTTCTTTTTCTTTCTTTAATTTTTTTTTCTGGATTTCTCTTAGATTATTTCTTCCTGTTTATTTGGAAATTCAGGGTTTTATTTATATTATGTTAGCAATTATTTTCAATATTTTGTCAAGAACCTTCAAATTTTGTAGACATAGCATCACTGAGTATGTTAATTCTCTCCCTCAAAAGATGTGAACCTTAGTACTTTTTAACTCTCCTATGAGTTGTAATTATCTCACTGTATTGTTGAGTTCAATATATACTATTTTTAATATTTTCATTAGTTAATTCACTTTACAGCAAATTTTAACAATTTTAACTTCTATTTTCCTTGAATTATTTTTTTGTTTGTTTGTTTTATTGTAGTTGTTTTTAGTTTCAATGTGATTTTTTGTTACTAGATATTTAGCTAGAATCTCTTAATGATAAATAGTCCCTATTGTGGAAAATGTCTCTATTATTCTCTCATTTTTAGGTGATAGTTAAGCCACTTTTAGAATTCTAAGTAGAATTTTTTTCATTCCTTTGAAAATATTAATCCAATTGCTACCTAAAATCTTAGACAGTTTTTACTATCAAAGTTATTTTGGCCTGGCTCAATGGCAAAAGCCTATAATCCCAGTGACATGAGAGGCTGAGTGTGGAGGATTGCAAATTGGAAACCAGCCTCAGCAATTTAGCAAGACACTGTCTCAAAAAAAAAAAAAAATTAATAAAAATAAAAGGCGGGGAATATAGTTCAGGGGTTTGAATCCCTGGGTTAAATCCCCAGTATCCCCATGTAAGCAAATTCTGTTGCTAACATGTAATGCACCTTTAGACTGCCAGTTCACTTACTGGGTAATTTTTATTTTCTGTATTAATTTCAATATATAATTCCTGAGTTTGCATGTATTTTTCTCTTCAACACTGAATGTTTATTTTCTCTTTCAGGATTAATATCTTCCTCAAATTACTGAAAATTATCAACTAATGCTGTTTGACTGATGCTTTTCTTTTCCATGTTCTCTTCTCTACCAGAACTTTGTTAGGTATCTGTTGAATAATCTCAATCTCTTTTCCATTTCTCAAATTCATTTTCACATTTTAGTTATTATTTCTGTTTGTCACTGTGTTCATTTGTGTCCAACCTAACCTGTGTTTCTTCTGTTGCATGAACCATGAATATACACATATATGTGTGCATTATCTATACTATGTTTGCGTTTTTGCTTGCTTTTTAAAATCACCTTAGAATTTGATTTATTCTTATTGATATATAAACTTTTATTATTTCTTTTTGCTATTTCTACTTTTACCTCTTTGACTTATTTTATTTCCTTTTCAAATTACACAATGGAGTTAATTCATTGTGATGAATTAACCATTTTCTGAGACTGATGACTATCATTCATTAATTCAGTCTTCTGGTATGTTGTGAAATTTAGGCTGTGAACTTATCTTGAAAGGCTGCCTTCTTCATTCTCTTCCTTGTTCCTCTTTGTTCTTAATTTTTCTTTTCTTTCATCCCCACAACACCAAGACATTCCTTCATGCCTGAAATTAAAGTTTCTCTGCACCTAATAAGTGTGGTTTTCTGATTCAAAATCCGGGTTTATATTGACAATACAGAGCATTCAATCTGTTCTTTAGTCCTTGGTTGACTTGATCATGTGGCTTTCCCTGCTCTTCCTGTTACTCCCTGTAGCTCAATGCTAGATATACACCTCAACAAAAGTTGTAGGTTTTAACCCCCTTTCATAGGCATAGAGACACTACCTTAGTTCTATCCTTTTTCAGTGAGACTGGTTCTCCTTTTTGTCATTTATGAAAAGCATTTACATCACTTTTTATTTTCCTAATATAGATTTAGGGTGTCTGCACCTACTCACTGCTCTGGCATGGGTAAGCAGATACATTTTATCTTGTCTTTGACCATGGTTATTTTTCTAATATATCTTGATATGAACCTCACCTGTAATCACTCTAAATTTAAGTAAGTTTGTGTTTGTTATTTCTTTGTGAATTCACAATGTGATTTTGACAGAAAGAATTTTTATAATCAAGGTAGGGTGGATACAGTGGTAAAATCATCTCTGTGATAGACAATTAAGAAATGCATATATATTATCTGAAGGTATGAATGTTCATAACTTTTTCTCCATGTTTCTTCTTTTGTTTTACTTATTTTATGCATTATTATAATTATTATTACTGAGGATCAAATATAGGGCTCTTTAAGTGAGCTACACTCACAGCCCTATGTTTCCTCGTTAAAACCACACTGCACTAGAGATAATCCACCAGAAAAACTTCGTAACATTTTGATTTCTGAATTCCTGGTTAAATTGTCATGGTTTTCTTCTGTAATATGCAATCCTTGAAAATCAATTCATTGCTAAATGGGATATCATCATTAATGAACAGAATTCCAGAATATGTCACTGTTTTATATTCTGGACTTACTTTATCTTTCAGTTTTCATTACTTATTTGCATATTCTTTGTAATGTTAAATGAATATAGAAATCCACAATAGAAATTTGAAACTCATTTTTTTTTTTGTTTATAGAGTGTGAAGTAATAAGACATACATATATGGGTCTCTGCCCCCTGTTTTGATGCAGAGCTTTCACCACGCTTCTAGGTAGGGGTGCTGAAAATCTTTTGTTCTAATACTTGTGCTTTGACATGGAGACTAAAACAGAGCTTCAATATCTATTAGAATTGTCTGGGTATCTTGTGTTCTAATGAGGCAGCTATTTCTGGGCTCCTGCATGGAAGCCAGTGTCAGGACCAAGTCATGATTAGAAGCCTAGCACTTACTCCTGCTACATATAATGCTAGATACTGCATTATTAGCTACACACCTATATGACAAAGTCTATAAAATCTCTGAACCCTGTGGTCAACTGAATTCGTCAACACCATCGTGTGTTCAGAAATTGGTACATGCCACCTACATGGGCACAGACACTCCTGTATTCAGGATTCCTGTAAACCTCACCTTCTGTATCTCTTTTTCTGGCTGTTCAGCTGCATCCTTTATCATACACTTCATTAATATAACAAAATGTTAAGCAGAAGTGTATCCTTGAGATCTGCCAGCAACTCTAGAGAATTCATCATATCCAAAGAAGGGGTATGGGAGTCTCCAAACTATACAGCCTACTGTAGGTCTAGATTTGCTTTGGTATTTAAAGTATGTGAGGATAGTCAGTCTTTGGAGATTGAATCATTAACTTTTGGAATGACTCACACTCAGATAGTATCAAAATTGAGTGCAATTGTAAAGACACCCCAGCAGTTCTCACTGGAAAACTGCTTTGTGGGAGGGGAAAAATCTTAAACATCTGTTGTCCTAAGTGTTCTTTGTCCTAGGACTACAACAGGAAAAACAGGCTGTTGTTTTTTCCTATTTCACACTAAGACTAGATTTTGATGGATAGTTTCACGTAAATCAAATGTAAAAATAACTGACTAGTTAATTAACCAGAAGGATTATAGATTAATGCATTCTGAAAATTTAATTGCCAAGTAGACCAGAAATTTGTAAGAACTCATTAGCTAATACCCTTCTTTCTGATTGGGAAGCCCAATTTAAGATAAGAAAAGTGTGAAACCAGTAAATATTTATGAAATCAAATTGAGGATTTCATTGCTTTGTTTTATGTATATGCTCAACCATCAAGCACATAACCGATGCTCACCAAGTATTTTTCATTGTTCTTCGTTCTCAATTCAATCATTTGGTGTTTGGAGTTTATAAACTAGTTCTATGATGATTGTTTAAGGAGTTAGCTGATTTAAAAACTAAAAATTGACAGAGTTTTGAGAAAGCTTTTAAAGATGGGCTATCTATCATGAGTTACATCTGCTATCCTGAAATAAAGTATATAGCCAAAACATTTTAACATACAATATTTAGTGAATCAGAGCAACTTTTATTGAACCTTAATACAATGTAGATTGCAGAGATAATGATTGTTCTTTTTGGAGTCTATACTGACAAGTCCAGTCATTAAAAAATGAGATATCATAGTTATAAGAGTGACATAATGATGCAGTGAATGGTCATCCATCACTTATTCCTTTTAGAATATAAAGGGACTCTTCTTCTTCAATGTTTTTACTATTGAATTAAAAACATAACAAAAAAACCCTAATAGATAGGTTAAGAGAAGAATATTAAAAACAGTAGATCATTTGGGTTAACTGCCTTTGGAATGTGCTAATTTTACAAAACGATCTTTTCTTCAGTTCTTTTATATTTTTTGTTATCCTTAAAATTTAGATTTTAGCATCTTAATTTATCAACACCACTTCTTAGAAGAATTTATAACACACACACACACACACACACACACACACACACACACACACAAATTACAATTCACCATGAGACCAAACTATATTTTGAAATGAAAAAAATGTATGCTTGAATTGAAAGCTAATATAAAAAATTGTGCATGCAAACAGCCTGATATTCATTAAGTTTTGTAAATCCATGCAATAATGTGTTTTCATTACATTTTGAGGTATGTTGAAAATTCAAGCAAAAATAACTCAATGTATATATACCATAAGAACATTTTAAATTAAATTAATTTATTTGTTAATCCACTTGAGTAGAAGCATTAACTTAACATTGGTATATTTTTCTCCTGTTTGATTTTCCAATCTTTTGTTGTGGATTCAGCAATCTCTAGCTTTCATTTGAGTTGATTGCTTACGATTTTCTAGAACTAAGATCCTTGGGAGTGATTCAGTTGAGATGAAATTATAATTGTATGGTTTTCATAGCATTCCGTTGACATGATTTACAGTGATTGATACTGATAACCCAAAAGAGAATATTTTATTTTACTACTTTTTATCATGAGATATGACTTTTTCATTTAAATGGCTGTTTTGGAACATTAATAAATTCATAGAAAAAAAGTACCATCATTTTTACCATATAAATTATTTGAGAGAAAACAAATAAATCCCTAATTTTCTTTGTTCACCTATCATATTCTTTGAAGAAAGACTCCATTTTATGAAGGAACCATAAACTATTCCTATAAATGGAGAAGGGATTTAGAATCATCTATCTGCATCTCATTCCCAATTCAAGAATTTCTTATTCAAGTTCCCTGATTAATGAAAATTCAGTGGCCACTGGAGCACTGCCAGACATGTAAGCTCACTAGTTCCCCTCAACTAATAATGTGAACATTGCTCTTTATTTTGTGGTTTTCTTCCTTGTACAATATATTCCTTCACTCAACAAATATTTATGGACCCTGGTGCTAGGAATAAATAATTAAATTAGGCACCAAGCTTGCATTTAAGAACTTGTCATCAAACAAAGAAGTGCACCAACTGCTGCTAATTCTTACCTGACACAGAGGACTGAAATATTTGAAGAGACATGTGCCCATGTATTTTTCCTTCTAAGCTGGAAATCTGCAGGCAAGAAAATAGTTGCTCAGATGACTGTTTGCAGGCACATGATGCCTGTCACATTCCTTTCATACTTTCTACTTCAGAGATAATTTATAAATATGAAACTAAATCTTAATACTATAACTTGAGGTTTGGATGATGGTATGAAGAAATAAGTGGAATTATTTCTTCCTCTCATTCCCTCCTATATCTTCAGTATTATGTTTTCAAGTCTATTGTGTCAGGGTACAAATTACATTTTCTATTATTCTTTCCGGCATTTAACTACCCATTATATTAATCATTTCCTTTTATACAAGATAATCTTATAAACTGATAAAAATTGAGGACAATGACAAAACCCTAAGCTATCTGCTTAGGACCTCTATTAGAATATGAGGCATGTGGAAAAAAATTGTGCGTACATTTTTAAGGAGGTAATTCTGAGTTTTAATCTCATATTCAAATAGTTTGGAGACTTCATTCTCCCCAAATATATTTAAGAACTAGTGCTCAAAACTACATTAATATTATCAAAATTGCCACCAGATCTAAATATAGACTAAAACCAATCCATCTACTGTGTGATACAATCTTCCTCCAAGTCATAATTTTAGTATTACATTTATAATCTACAATAACCAAATTCTTTACTTACCATTAAAATGTTTCACATGAAAGAACATCAGGTATAGTAAATTCTAAAGAAAAAGCCAAACAAGGGCACTTGTTTCTATCAGGTGTGAAAATATTCTAACTATCCTGAGACAACATTTTGAATTAGTGCATTCATGGAATATGTTTTTTTTTAAAAAAAAACTTTATTTTATATATTTATTTTATGTGGTGCTGAGGATCAAACCCAGGGCCTCACACATGCTGAGTGAGCGCTCTACCACTGAGCCACAACTCCAGCCCCATGGAATATGTTTTTAATGAACACATGTCCCCTTAATCACAAGAATCTGAGGTTGAAAAATATTTTCTTGAAGTTTCATGATAGACTTTGAAGGAAATACATAATATCTCAGCAATAAAAATCAACAAAGTCTTGTAAATAAATTTAACAAATATGTCTATATGTTTAATTTAAAAATGTACTGTTTTAATAATAAGAACCTAACTGTGATCTGGGTTATTCACACTCCTTTATTTGAAATTTTTCCCATAATAACTGTTTCTCATCATGATACTTATCATATTTTTGTCCATGATACTTATCATATTTTTGTCCTTTACTCCTAACCTTTAAGTTTTATGAATGCATAGGTCATTTCTATCTTAGTCTCCATTACTTCTCCAAACTGTCACATGGTACCTAGCCTATAATGCATAAGCAACAAGTATTTTCTTATTGAATTTCAAGTCATAATGAAGGTGAAAAAAGGGAAACAAAAATTAGGAACTTCACCTAAACATTGAAATAATTAACTTTGCTTGACTTGGCTACATTTTACCCCTGAGAAAATTAAGAGAGCAGAAAAAATAATTTCTAGGTTTCAACTCAAATGTGGACTTTTCATTATTTCATGTGTTGTCTAAGACTTGGCATGTATTAAAAGTATATGTAGAACGTTCTTTCCCAAAAGATCTCATTAAATTTTAAGCCAGGCTTGACAAGCATGGATATTAGGAGAGCCCAGGTGCTTGCTGGTTTGAACACCACATTCTTTTCAACAATATATAAGCTGCTTTCCAGGGCAGGGAAACTTACTACAGCCCTTCACACTTATCTTCCCACAGTGGATGGGTGGCCATGCATTTCCTGGAGAATGAGCACAAACTCTGCAGTGGGCACAAGGAGCTGGCTCAATTCTATGGGAATTAGGAGTAGCTACAGTCTCGCTGTGTTTTGGGCATAATGGACTCCTTTAATTACACATCTACAGGGCTTCCTTAGCTGCTAGGAGACCCCACTCAAGTGTTCAATGAAGGAAACCCTCTTGATTCAAAGACTCAGGATATGCGTATTTGAATACCCACTGCATCCTGCCCCCCTGGTGCCACTTTAGCCCTCTGTGGCCTGCAGATGGCCCAGCCTGGCAAACACTCTCCTTGTTCAAAGGGAGATTAGCAGGTGTTAAAGACCACTGGCTTCTAATCAAGGATTTCCTCTAATGTAATCAGAAAAATGAAAGAACATGGAAAAGGAAAGTTATAGATAGAAAGTAAGCAGCTGTTTGAAGCATTTTATGTAGGAAGTAGATACTCATGGGTTTTTGATGCACAGAAACCCTTAGAAACCCTCTGGCTAAGACAGGAGACTTCCTGTAATCTGACCAGCAGACTTCACTTGCCAGGTCCCTTTGTGCCCCTGAATTGAACTATTGTACATTTTAATAGACTATCATTCATGTAAATATGAATTAGCAATGGATAATCACATAATTATTCATTCAAATATCACAATTAAGTTTTTAAGTGTGCATATGTTTGGGGGTCCTTTTTATTTGTATCTATATTATCTAAGGCTATTACAACAATTTGCCATCATATCCGAGTAAAATGAAAGTTATCTATACCTAGAATTACTTTTTATTTGTGCTTACTTTTAAAATATTACTAACACTTTATTTCAATACATTTTATTTTTCATGCATGTAGAATAACTCTTTGCTTAGGATGGGAGGCAGATTCATTTTCTAAAAATAACAACTACTCCCAGGACTCATTATTATATAATACAATGAATGGAAAAAATAATACTCAGTATTGATAATGCCCCTCCCCCCAGTATGATCAATAGTCCTTAAGTATTCTCTTTACCTATGTTTTTCAGAATTTTTCTACTGATGTGGCCATCAAGCTAATCTCTTTAGTAATCAAAATTCTCTACAATCTGATCTATTTCCAGATTTTTAATGCTAGTCCTAATATATTTCCAATATTATTCTTTTTCTATCATAAAATTTGTTTCTTTGCTAGATATTTCACATTTTCTGGTCAAATCCACCAAGATAATTTAAGAATGCCTGTGGCATAGCTCAGGGGAAAATATGTCTTAATTTTTTATTCATAAATGAAACATTTAAAATCAAACCAAATACATTTTTTTTTCTGCCTAGCATACTACGTTTGATTCTTATAAAAAGAAGATGAAGAGAATCAGAGAGATAGTCTATTTGGTTCCAATGTTTCTGAGTCAGAATTACTGACAAAATGTCTTCAAAAAGCTAACTGACTCTCAAATACTCATTGCCTCATGGAGAACTGCAGGGTGACAGCTCCGGTGCCAGCTGTTTACTTAGTGTGGCTTGCATGACAGTTAAAAGAGTATGTGTATTGTACTTTTTATATTCTATGCTTATGGTCACAATTTGCTGTTTAAAACAATTTTAAAATAATTTTAAATATTGAAAACATGATTAGAAATTTCCAGTAAAATTTATATTGTTGTGTATATACGGTCACTAATTTTGTAATTTAGTGCATAGTTTTAAAAACAGAAAACATTTCTCTATTACCAGTAAAAACTCAATGTTTCATTGTGTACTAGATCTTAGGCAGTATTTTCATGAAAACACATTTAATTTTATTTTGTTGAACTTATTGTAATATTCATTTTCGGATGTTGTAAGTATTATACTTATTTGGCAAATGGAAAACAGATTCAAAGCAGTGAAGTAGATTATATATAGTCACCTATTCAGTAAGAGTCAAGGACATTATTAAATGAGATCTACACAAGTACAATGTCTCCTATTTTAATATAATCTACACTATAAGCCTTGGTTTGAAAACACACCTAGTTTAACTTTTTCTACAGATAGGTCTGAGCTCAAGTCTGTGGAATTGTGATGTTTTTTATTTTAATACCCAACTTTTACATCTTTGTCTTAACTCCTTAAAGAAGAAATGTCCCACAAAATGCAGTCATTCTGTGATGATTTAAAAAAGGGACTTTTGAAACTCTAGTATCTCATAAATTAAGCATTTTCCATGCATATTCTGTGTCTTCTGTTCCCTAAAGGCATTATATATTACTTGTTCTTCAAAAGGCTCATTTATAATATTGCAGGCTAATACGTGCAAATCATATATATGATGCATGAGGAAAAGAAATTTTGAAAAGATTTTGCCTTTAAAAAATAGCCTGCTTAAGATATTTAGACAGTATCAGAAGAAACATTTAAAACATTAAATATTACATAAATCCATTATAATTGGATTGCCAAAATGAGGTTACCAAAATGTTAAGCCACTTTGTAGTTTTTATTGCCTATTTGCAATTATCTACTGTACAATTAAGTCATTTAAAAGACAGAGGATGACAAACTTCATAGTTATTATCTAAGAGCACATACTCAAATTTTCTTTCCATGGAGATAACTTTATAAATATATATATCAAACTGCACTAATATTGCTTCAAGGGTAAATCTTACCTTTCTAGAAAGTGTTACTTAGGAGGATTACATAACTCAACAGTATTGAGAGCCACAGCCGAGTCGGAATGGCCCCTGGCATTTTGCCAGAAGTAGTGGTTGAGAGGTGATGCCAGAGAGCCATTAAGATGATGACTTTTGAGTTCTCCTGGAGTTCCCCGTTGAGTTCAGGTTGAGCTCTTGCGGGGATTCCTGAAGAGTTCGCGTTGGTTGGTGGAGTTCTGGTGGAGGGAATTCCGTTTGGTGTGTGGTGTAGCTGGAAGGACCGCATGAGTGGCGTTCGGGGGAGTTCAGAAATAAAATTTGTTCCTACTTGAGTGGCTCGTGATTTGTGCCCAGCCAGACTGAGGCATAACTGGATGGCTATATAAAAATATGTGTATTTATCTCCATATATATATCTGGTTCCAGGTGATTCTCCAGAAATGGATGACTATACAAATAAAAAAGACATAGGAAACACAATTTACTTTATATGAGGTTACACTAGAAAAACATCCAAGATTCTACTCAACTTGGATTTTGAACACCTTTTGTTTATTGAAATTAATGGAAAAAATATAAAAAATGAAACATTTAGAAAATCAAGAGCAGAATGGATCATTGATGAATAAATACCATTTATCACAATACCTGGAGTGAAAATTGCATTGGTATCCTAGTCAAAAAGAAAAATAATTTCTTAAAAATTTACTGTGTAGCTATTAAAAACATTAGGTAGCTGTCAATGCTGATGTCTCTCCAATTTCTAACTTTTTCATCTTCATCTGAACTCTATGCCTTTTTAAATAGCTACTAGGTTGACATTTTAAATATATTTCAATAAAACTAATAAAATTCCAACACCTCCCTCTATCAGTAATCATGCTTCTCTGTAACATATTTCATTATTCTCTTTTTATTTGTAAGATAATACTATTTCAATAAATCATACTTATTATTTTTTAACTCTGTAACACAGATTTGCTCTCCTGGAAGACAACATTAATAACAAATTATTCCATCTTAAAAGCTTAAAAATAAAGACATTTCATTTATTAAGTAATATGACATAATCACTTTAAATGCCTAAGATAAATATCATTTTGAGGTTTGTTTTTATTGGTCATCAATGTTTAAAACTTTTCACTTCAGAATTTCTGCCTGAGTTCAGAATCTGAATTTTTTATTTAATATCTTGGCCTTGGGCATGATGCTTAACCTTTTTGTGATTTAGTTTCCCTTTGTAAAAAAGAAGACTATTAAATGAGTTAATAAGAATTAAATTCTTAAACAATACATTTGAATAATAGACATACTCAGTAAATATTTATGATTATTATTATTACTCATTTTTTTCTGCTGCCTTCTTGAATATGAACCAGGAATAAAAAAAAAGAAGAAGAAAAATTGAAGTGATTGGCCTTATTTCCTATCCTAGATATATTATTAAGATTCAACCAAAAATCTTATCAAGTGCACTCAAAACCTTGTACCCAAGAGTGATAAGACAGACACACTTTAAAATAATTTGGCACATTGTTATAAAAGTACATTGAACACACATTGTTGAGTTGTATAATATTTCACTTTGAGTGAATGAGTATCTACAGAAAAGAGATAACTTTAAATTCTCTAATCTTTAACCACAGTGCACAGAGCATGGACAATATTCAGACCTGAGATTCCTGTGACAGCTGAATTAAGTAGTCTGGTATTTCAGTCTCAGGATACACACAAGGGACATGCAAATAAATAAATTTTGGCATATTGGCAGATGTCACAAACAAGCCATGGGCTGTGTGTGTGAGCTTTGAGCATTTGAGGGTATGGAAGGACTGGCCTGGCGTTGTGTGCTCTTTGGGCCATGCAACACATGTAGGCACTATCCTCTTGCTCTGCCTTTGATCCCACAGAGCACCTGAGATGTGTGTGGTCTTCCAAGATGTCTGTCAATCTACTGACTGCAAGATGTCACGGAAGCAACCCCCTGAAACCTGACCCTTTGCCTTATTTGTGTTGAACTTTCTCTTTAATAAATAGGAGGGTTTCAGGCTTGCTCTCTCTCTTTTCCAATGGACCCTTAGGGTCAAGAGCCATCCTGAATTTTGAAAAGGTATTTCTCTGTGTTGCATGCTTCTTTGGCAGTTTTCTCAGTTATTGATGTAGCCAGGTTTTGTGAACCCAGCATAGGTCGCCAGCCCAGCTAGCTGACCATAGGCAGAGATCAGTCTGAAAGAAGAGAAAGAATGTGCATGTTACTGAACAAACAAAGGCTGGGTCAGAGATTCACAAATGTACTCTGGAATGAGGCAGGAAAGAAGTACTACGGAGCATCTAATAAAATCAGTATTACCTAGTTGTTCTTTGTATCTCACTATGAGTCAGTTACTATACTAGCTTTACATGCAATATCTAAATTTATCTTTCTTGCAAGGCAATGAAGTCAGCATTTTATAAATTATGTAATCAAAGTTCACAGTAGGTAAATGATAAATGTTGGATATCTAAGTAAAATCTGACTTCAAACTATCCAAGATATTTTAGGACATGTATAGGTAAAAGGAGATATTCAATTAGATATGTCAGTTTTCAATAATACTAACAAGAGGAAAGCATGAGAAGATTAATATTAAAAATGAGTTCACAAGAAGATTTCTATTATGTCAAAAATGCATTTCCTCTTTTTGCTATAAAATTACTGCAAATATAAATACTCTAAAACAACACAAGTCAATTATATTAAAATTCTGTTTGTCATGAGTCTGAAATGGGTTTTACCAGTCAACAACCATGGTGCTGACAGTGATACACTTCTTTCTGGAACTTCAGAAGAGGATCTATTTTCTTGCATTTTCTACATTCTAAAGGCTTCCTGAACTCTGGATCCTTTCATCCTCAAAGACAGCAATGGCTAGTTGCCTCTTTCTTACTTCTGATTATTCTAATTTGTCTCTTTTCCACTTTTAAAGACTCTTTGATTACTTTTGGTCTTGATAATCCAGCATAATATATATCTATCTTGAGATTATAATTAGCAACCTTCATTCCATCTGCTACCTTAAATCTCCTTTTTTTTTTTCATTGAGCATAATATATTCATAGATTATAAGAATTATGATGTAGACCTTGGTGGGAAACCACTAATCTGACAACAGAAGTGAGGAAGACACAAAGACCCTGGGCAGCAATTTTCAGGGCTCATCCAGAAACTGAGCTACATGGCTGAAATTCAACAGTGTAAGACCATGTCACACAGGCCAAGGTTCTCCACTATTCCTCTGGGGCAAATTACTTAAAATATAACTATTACACTTCCTTAAGGATCTAAAGGATGTTTTGCAAACCAGGAGTTAGCAAATACGTGTTGTTGGGTCCCAGCAACACTTCTATGTTTGGGTTTTTGGTTTTCGGTATAACTGACAGATCTGGGCCTGCAATTCTCTGAGAACTGACCTGAGTTGTGCCTATTTCTTTCCAATGGGACAGACACTTACACGGAATGCCTACTGTTCCTATTGTTTCTTCTTGCACTGATTTGTGTCAGCTATTTGCGATATCTCTTCTTGCATCTATATTTTCATATAGAACCAAAATATCTCTTCAAAAGTAGAGAAATAAAAGGTGGACCAAAAAGGCCATGTGTCTTAAGAAAAACTTTAAAGTGCATTCCTCTACTAATAAAAGTGGGTAGTAAGCAAAGAAATTGCATCTGGAAGCCAGCCTGATGCATCCATTCATGTGACCTGCTTGTCCTCTATGGTTTCGAGATTGTGACACTTGATCTTTGTTTCCTAGGGAATCGTCGTCCCCCTTGGGGGCTTTTGAGAAATTGCAACACTGTATCTGGCAACAATCAAGCTTTTTTAACTTCGGGGTGATTTTGTAAGAACAGCAATGTAATGATTTTAGCTGGAGATTTTATTGAGCAAAGTAGAATTGCATGTTTTCATCAAATATTTACTGTGGAGAACCACACTATATTGCTTTATTGAAAGTTTTTATATTCCTTTAAAATGCTTTTTTTAAAGTGTATCTTACAAAATAAAAATTATTTTGAGTCAAAATGGACACCATAAAATGGGAAGTACTACAAAGGAAAATGTTTAATGAGTGAATTTAAGAATTTGATGCAAATTAGAAATGAAGGCAACTTTAGGTGGCTAGAAATAAAGGCAGAAATGAAAAAAAAAATGATAAAAATGGATTGAAAAATCATCCCATTAAAAATAAATTCATCATAAGGAATCATACTTCTGACTATGTGGCATGTAGTTTTAGCATTTAGCTATCCATTTTTTTTAGGCATACATTCTTTAATTTCTCCATTCATTCTGAATTTATTAAGGACTTTAGAAGATACTAAACTTAATAAGATACAAAAAAATTCTAAGCTCAAATATTTCATCATCAGAGAAAACATACTCTGATTCTAAACTCAATTTACTCACGTAAGAGTTTCCTAAAATTCAAATTATAATATCTTGTGTGTTTTCTGAACATGGCTTTGTTTCACTTTCATTCCTGAATGAGAGAGAATTGCATACTTTACATATAACAGGTATTTTCCTTTTCCACAAGATAATATTTTGTTTCCCCTTTTTTATTTGTTGCTGATATGATATCTGATTTGAATTAAATAATCCTTAGAAAGTTCATTTTCCCCTAAAATTTTTTTAAGAAAGTATTTTGGGCTGGGGGTATAACTCAGTGGTTGAGCACTTACCTAGGATGCATGAGAATATGGATTCAAGCTCCACACTTCAAAAGTAAAGAAAGGAAAAAGAAAAGAAGTGAAAAACTTTTCTTTTTTAGGTACTGGGGATTGAACACAATATACTTTACCACTGAGCTACCTCCTGTCTGACCTCCCAAGTTTCTAGGATTGTAAGTTTGTTCCATCACACGCAGCTAGAAGTTCTACTTAGTTGACTACATTGGTTCTTGTTCACACTATCTGAGACACAATATGCTACTTATAAGTTATAGACATACTTTTTTCTTCAAGCTCTTCAAATCACCAATAATTACCTCTTTCAATATTATTGCCATTTCTCATGTTACTGTGTGTCTGAAAGTTCTAACAAACAAGCAGTAGACCTGCTTCTTTGTTCATTGTATTCCTAATCCTTCTTTAATGTTTTCTAGACCAATATCTCCTTGTTTTTATTTCATTTTGAATGTAATTGGATATTAAGGATACTAAATTATTTTTTGCCTACAATGAAATTTTAGGTTTTTTGATCACAATAACCCCTTGTTTCTGAAATATAATTTGTGCAAATTCTTTTTCAAAGCTACCTGTTCTTATTTCATATATTCTAGTATTTTTTTGATCCATACATATTATTTGAATTCCTAAATAATATAAAATATACCCATGTTCTAGTATTTTTTAAATGGTTTCATCATATCCAATTGTTTAGAGGGAAATATTTTGTGGTTTTTTTTATATTTTATTAACCATTTCTTCTTCCACTTTTAAGTAAAAATTACTTTTTTCAGGTATTCTTTTTTTTCTAAATAATATTCTTAGCTCTTCTTCAGTGAGTTATATTTTTGACAGTAGTTCTATCAACCCTGAGTTGTAAAAGGTTTTGAACAGATTATTTTGTCCACTTTCTCAAGAGTTCTAAGGATGTAAATTCCTCTATTTTATGTTAATTCCTTGGCTTGGATTCCTGTACCATGATGTAGTATTAATTTGGAACCCATAAGTATGCATAAAACAGGATTGCAACTTCAAATTCTCATCAGTTATTTATTTCCTCTTCTCATGGCTTTGACAAATATAAAGTGTCCTAAGTGTTCACCTGATCTACACAGAGCTTTTTGAGTTACTTTTCATTGATGGGACATCTCCTCTGGGTATAGTGAATGGCTAAAATCTGACAACCACTTGCAAAATTGATGTTGAATGTCCTGTTTGGGCTGGTTCCAACAAGGCCCCAACTCAAGTGTAAGATTCTCTCAAATTTCTCTAGCATGAACACTTTTTCTTCATTATTTGTTTTGATAGCTGTGTATTTCCATTTATATATTTAAACATGATTTTAAATTTTTAAAGGCTTACTGGATCTTTCTCTATAAGTGTATAGACTGGCAAATTTGAAGCAGGTACAATTACTCTTGTGGCTGAAAAACCTAATGCTATGGATTTTTATTAATTTGTGAGCTACCTCCAGTAGGTAAAATACTTCTGATAATTAAATTAATGTTTTGTTTATGCACTACTACTAGCTATTTTGGTAACTATTTACTATTTAGTAACTATTTCCTGACCAGGAAGAATTAACATAATTCAATAATTAAAGCATTTATCTTATTAAAATCCTGATATATAATTTATCTATGAATTTTATATCCTTGGAAGCAGATGTATAATTACATGAAACTTTCTTGTTTCTATTCAGTTTTCTAAAACAGTCTGAAATTTGTTTTGATACTCTCAGACGAATGGAGTTGTTATAAATATTAGTTAATGAATTTTACTATCTTAGACAACAGACTACTCTGCTTTACTAAGCAAAAACAGCAAACTTTAATTCTTACTCATGTTCATTAAAAAGTGATGTGTTCACACTCACAAAAAATGTAATATGTTCACTTATATATATCTACACATAAGTTTAAATAAGATACAATGGAATCAATGAAAATCTGCATTAACTTTGAAGGATTTTTAAAATATTAAAGAAATATTTTATTTGATATTAAGACTGTTGAAACTTTCTTCTCATTGGTCTCATTATAGAACATCCCTTCAATCCAATGTCAAATTCTATCCAACTTTAATAAAATGGTGCTCACTTAGAATAATATCAAATAATATCATATAATTAAACTGTTTCACATACTCAAAGTTTGAGATGAGTTTAGTCAAGTGTACTGACAGTTAGTTGTAATTTTTTTTTTTTAAATAAGAGTCTCCTTTTTTTCTTCCTCTCTCTACTTTCCTACAAGTTTAGACAAGATTAAAGGCTTCAAAAAGGCACTCAGAAAGCTAATTGGAAGAACTATAAAGTAAACCAAATCCAACATGCTTATTAAGTTGGAAGTAGTCAAATCTCTTCAGCTAGAGAAAAGATTAAAGGCTAAGTAAAAGGATCCTGAAGGGCTCTTGACACCCGGATGCCCTCAAGTTCCAAGGACCTAGGGTGGATCCATATATGGAAGTCTGAGTACAGGACCTTAACAAAAAAAGGTTTTTTTCACACAGAACAACACCTTCAATATCATTTGACACATTTTTTATGTAACCCTAAATGCTTTAAATGTTAAGAAAAGTACAAGTTGAATTAAATGGCTATGTCTTCCTCAAACCTGGAGAAAGAATAAGAATTAGATTAAGCAATTAAAAATGACTGAGATAAGTACACACAAATACTCATCTCAATTTCTTTAACTCTCAGTTAACTATGCATGAGTTTGCAAACCTGGTGAATAAAATGTAACTGAGCAATTTTTAAAATTTTATTTAAATAGAAAAACTGCATACTACTCCTGGTAATTTTCAATCCTTATTCATTCATCTTCAGATTTCTCAAAATTAAAAAAAAATCATAGCATCTCATATATGCATATGCTATTAATAAACTTACAGAGGTAATGACTTCTTTTATCCTCATTATGCATTTATAAACTAATAATTACAATATTTTCATTTTATTGTTATTGTAAAAATAAAAATACTGTGTATAGGGTACAGATTTGTAAACTGTACAATCCATAAAACTACTAGAATTTAAAGCTGCCTCTAAGAGATAAACTTCAGTTTGTCCCACTTTACAGCTTACTTGGTGTATGTTTTAATATTTGGGTCTTCAAATATAGTCAGGACCCCCATTTTCTGAGATATATATATGTATACACACACACACACACACACACACACACACACACACGTTTAAAAATACCTCCCATTTACTATGCTATATCACTGGTTCTCTCCCTCATTCCCCATCTCTTCCTGTCTGATTTTTCTTCTCCCTACATTGTACCAAATGCCTTTGTCATGCACACAGAACTAGATCACTGGTTTCTTAGTTCATGCTTCATGTGTAATGACTAGGTCCACCCCTAAGATTGGGTGTGAACTTTTCTAAAATTCAAACTGAATAGTAATTGTTGAATTCCAGTATGTAATCTCTCATATATTCATGGCTTCTTTCAATAAATATTTTCTGAAAAGTGAATGACTGAATGTTAAAAATTATTAGATAGTAGTAGTTAGAAATGAAAGACAAATCTCTACTCAAAAGAAGCCTAAGATTTAATGAAGTAGATGGATGAGTAGAGTATCAATTACTCTGTAAAGCTCCTATGATATAGAATATACAGAGGAATGAGATTGTGCTGAATGGAAATGTCATCAGGACTCTGGTGGGGCATTGTGGATAGCACAAGGAACTTGTCTTCCTCCAAAGACTCCTGAAGAAAGAGAATATTAAATAGAAATTTGAAGGTAGGTAGAATTTTGCTAGAGAACGAAGAGGGAGAATGCTTTTCTCACAGGGAAGTAAAGAGTTACAGGATACAAGAAATACATGAGCTTCAAAAGGAGATTTTAAGTGGTAGGAGTGTAGGGAATATATTGAGATCTGTGAATAATGAGAATAGAAAGGTAAGTAAGAGGCAGATAAGGAAGAAGCTGAAAAATAATACCAGGAAATTTATATATGATGTTTAAATAAATTTTAGAAATGGGATGACAAAACTTTTAGTTTATGGCAACATCACTTTAGTTGCAAAGTAAAAATACTGGATCAAGGGGGAACAAAACTGGAGGCAAGAGGTGACCCACTTTGGAATGATCTTGGCAACAAATGAAAAGGGAATCAGAGACAATATCTCTGTTGTTTTCCGGAGGGATAAGGGAAAAAGGCAAGGTGCTGTTTTGCATCCCTGGATTACTGATGGAACCCTTCAAAAATAGGGAATATAAGGTTAAAAGAAATTTGTAGTAGGTATACTATATTATACAGAATTACTTTTTGGTGGATAGTGACAGAAGACTCCAAATAGCAGTGACTTACGTAAGGCAGAAGCTTATTTCATATAATAGTGCAAAATTATATTCTTGGATGTTTGAGTTCTTCACATGGTCTGGGACTAAATTTCCTTTGACCTTGTTCTCTGCTTGTACAGCTGCTGTTCCCATATCCTTCTCATAACTTAGTATCACTTGCCACAAGTAGGACAAAACTTGCCTTTGTGGGTCATGGACCACATGGACAAAGAAAGTTACATAGAATTTCTGCTTCCATTCCAGTGGTCAATACTTAATTTCAAGGCCAGATTTTCATGCATGGGGGTACATGCCCAGAAATAGTCTGAATATTTTATTACTGAAGAATAAGGGACTACTTGCTATCTCTGCTATAACCAATAAATTCAGTAGTTTTGAAGTCAAGAACAAGATTTCCTGATAATGACCATGCAGGTTCAAAAGTCAGAAAGACACCTGAGATTAAAATAAAAATGCAGTGGTTAAAGGGACATGACTTAAGGAGACCACACAGACATAGAAACACACAGAAAGACACACACATGTGCACACACACACACACACACACATGAACACAAAATATATAGAATATAAAAATGCTTTGATAATAAAAGAAATATCTAGTGATCAAGGCCTTTATATTTTTCTATTATTTTTGGGGTCTCTGTTCTTGGCTCTTTCTCTCAGCTTAGATAACTTTTTCTTATATCCTGCTTTGCTTTTTGAGAGTAATTGTCCGGGAACTTTCCATGCTTGATTCTCCAATCTTCTTCAATTATATTCACTCTGATGTTGTGTATACACAAGTGGATTTAACTACCACCAATATGCTGATGACTCTCCAATTTATATCTCCTTTGTTATGATGCTCTCTTCAGAGAATATGTAACATCTGTCTAGGACTTCTAGTCAGATCCCTCATCCACATCTGATAGCTAATATGCTTTTTTTTTTCTTTACATCCAATAGCTAACATGCCTTTTTATGCCTTTAAAAAACCTTCAGTTCTATCTCAACACATAGCATCATTCCCCTGAACTAAATGAAAACCCCAAAACATTTTTTTTTACTATCTCCATGCTTCAAATCATTGCAGTATTTTCTTAGATATTAAATTTTCTATTATAACTAACAAGTTGAAATTTTCTGAGGAAAGAAATATAACTTTTATTTCTCTCTAGACTTTTATGTGTTTAATATCTAGCATTTTTTAAATAAACACTAATAACTGTAAAATACAATGACACAAACACAGAACATGGAAAGTGACATAATGAAAAAGCATTTGACAATTTTTCATTTGAAAATACTGTACTTTAGTAGTAGGAATGATATAAAATCTCTTTCTCTTCAGCTAGTTTTCTTTCAATACATCGATAATGTGTGATGAATATGCATGGCAGTATTCTTCATCCGATGGGGATTATGCTCTTATAAGAAAATGGAGCTCCGTATTTCTGAGCAAAGCAAATGTACCACGCTAATACATTGTATGAAATCACATTCATACTACTTCATTTTTGTCAAACTAAAAATCACTCTGCATTATTCTGTCTCTAGGCATGTCCTGAGCATGTATAAGTGCATAAGATCCTAAAAAGAAACCCTAAGTATAAAGAATTCATCTTCTGCTGGAGGATCCTTCAGTTCTGAATAAGAAAACAAGGCCCAGGAACATAAGAAATACTCCTAGCTCATTCTGAGAAAAGTACACATAACAATTGAGGTAACAATTTGATGAACAGAGTAAGTTTGTGGGTGAGGAAAGACTACACCAAGAAGATTGAACAATGCAAACTCTAAAACTTCTTTGTACAAGGAATCAAGGACAGGGTATGCCAACAGGAACCCTCAGTATAGATGGAGATAGGAACCTAAAAAGGAGAGCAGCACAGTGGGTGACTAAATTCAGGCAGGGCAGGCAGGCTTACCCTCCTTTTATCAAATTTTTACCAGTATTTTGGTAATTTTATTATTAAATCAATAACTATGTCCCTTTTCCAGACAGCAAATCATTGTCTTTCATATTTTATAAGAATTTTGCAGAAGTAGTATATTACCTATGTCCAAGTTTTCTTAAGCCTATACTCTGTGTAAATTAATATTAATGTGCTGCTGCTCATTTGTAATTAAAATTAGGAGATAAAACCTTAAATTTTATTTGCCTGATTACATAATACCAGAGAAAAAGTGATGACATATCTGAAACATACAGAGTGTATATTAAAAATAGTTAATTATGTAGGGGGCAATGCAAGGTAATAAGTGCTCTTTAAATGGAAAAAAATTGAGATTGTGTCAGCCAAATTTCATTATTAGTTAATTCGACATGACTCTATGGCAAAAATCAGCTACTCATGTGGAACTTCTATTAGCTCTAGCAGGTGTTGTGCATAACTAGCTTAGGGCAGATTCTAGTCCACTGAGTACAAGTATAACTCTTAAATTGATAAACCCAAGTGGAACTCCTTGCCATATTAAAAGGGATTTATCAAAATTAATTAGAAATTTCATAAAAGGGCTCCAGAGTCCAAAAGATTGTTTTCTTTTCCCTGTAGCTCAAACCAAACCACATGTACATATACTATTTTTATAAGAATGTGTAACTCATTTCTAAGCAGTAATGTATTTCTATTCCTATCTGGCCATAAAGTTCTCCAGAGTTAATCTCAGTTGAAATTTATTCAGTCTTTCTGAGACTTTGAACACTTTCGTATTTCAGTGGCAGTTGGTCGGTGAATTCCTATCAAATATCAGTGCCCAACATTTTAGCTTTACTCCTTACAATTATTAAAGTGTAAATTTATGATGCTTGGAGTTAAGCATTCTTCTTTTATCATTTACACCTAAGTTTAATCTGGAAAGATGACAGCAAAATTTGCTACAATAGGCAGGTATATGAGAAAACAAAAATAGAAAAAAAAAGAGATTGATTTTATATGTAAAAAAGCATACCTAATAGACAAGCTATTTGCTCTCTAGTATGATTAAATCCATTCTCCTGTATATCTTGTTAATTTTTTCAAATTTTCATCCTCTTTATTTTTCCCCAAATTTTGGGATTTGACACATGCATTGGATAGCAATGTAAGGCTGATAAAAGCTTCAAATCAATACAATAATAAATAATAATTTCTAGAAACTTAAAATTAGATGGGGAAATAAGTTGCACATGAATAACTGTATTTTGATGCTGTTTACTTTTAGTTTGATAGGCACAGAAATTATATGCACATAAATACATGACATTCTGACTTTATTTTTTCTGTCATGATTAAATTTCTTTAAAGACAATCTTGACTATTTGAAATTTCATAAATTTTGTTCACTTTTATAATATTTATCTAAATTACATATTAGAATAATTAAAGGACAGTTGTTTTTAAATTTGAGGTTAAAAATAGCAGATTAAATAGCTCCTCAAAAAATAATTGCATTTCATTCTATCATCTTCATTGAGTATAATATCTTTATAGCTACTATGTTTTAGTGCTAACTTATTTTTCAGCTGAAGAGAAGGATTGAACTATTCCGTTAATGATAAAGCAACTATGATTATTTTGCATTTTTAAAAAGTGCATACAAATCTTTTAATCTCTGCCTACACCCATCAGAACAATTGCCTTCCAATGTAATTATATTCAAAATGCAAGTGAGATAATAAGTATCTTGGAATTTAACTTGATAAATATTCATTTGCCTTATAGGGAAAAGAGATGAACATTCTCATATAATTAGCTGCATATTTTTAAACCATGCTCTTATTGAGTTTTTGAGGTATATTTTATGTATGCAAATCTGTTAATTTATACAGTAAAAGAGGTAAGGAGAATGGAAAAAGTGAGGAATCAGAAATATTCTTTCCCACTCTGCTCTCCTTTCTGGGGAGTAGGTTTCCTAATTATAAGAAAGAAATAATTTATTTCTCCTAATTCAGATTCTTTTGTTTTATTGAACCTAAGCTGTCCAGAGCACTTAATTATAAACTCATACTTACCTTTCTTAGTTGCTACAGAAAATCCTTGCTTTCTAAAAAAAGAAAAAAAATTATACAGCAAGGAATTAAGACAATAGTAAGAGAAAATGCTCTAACCTTGGGAAATAACACAAGGACAAACAGCTTCCTGGGAGGTTTGAGGTCCCCAGAATTTGAGTGACATGCCAACATCTGCAAGTTATACATCGTGTGACCCTGCCCATGACCACTAAAATACACGTACTCTTGCCAGTGGGTTGAGAGCTTGCATATGGTGGTCCAGACATTACATTTTTAACATGTCAACGGTTTATCATTTGCATGTGTTCATGTTAACATGGTGGTATTCTTATTTCATCTTGCAAGCAAAGGTCCTGAGAAGAATGGCCTAAGAACTCACCACCAGCATAAAACAACTGAGACCCTAAATCCAATGTTTTTTCAATATTTTTTTCTCTCTAAAATTACAGTTCTGAAGTGTCCTGTGAGAGAATTGCTTTTGCAAAAAAGGCATCTACAATTAATCAATTTCAGATGAAATTATGAACAAGTGGTTTCATGGGAGGAAATGAATCATTTTCTTTCCGATTTCTATATCTCCACCTTCCATGAACCCTTTAATTGCCTCAATTTACTATATTAATTTCCTCTTTCACCAGTCCTCGGGTTTTATTTTGCATTCACTTCACAGTTATGGTTTATGACCTTTTTAGCACCACCAAAACATGATTGGAGTTCTCATAATAAGATAAATCAATAGATGTGATGCATAGGGATATTATGATAATGTTTATGTCTAAATTATATTTAAAATTGAATTAATTATTAATTAAATAAATGAACAAGAATTATTCATGCATATGTGATCGGTTTTAGTCCTAAAATAATAATGTACCATAAGTATATGTTATGGAGCTCTTTTTTTTTTTTTTTAAGAATAAAATTCTCTTTTCAGGTCATAGTATTTCACTGTGAAAACTTAAATACCCTCCAGCCAGAGTGGATAGAAAACTAGTCCCAGAAAGAGGATTCCACTCCCCTATTATAAAGTATGTGATTTTAGAAGATTGTACTCTCAAATTCTAAGCTTAAGTTTAAAGATGGTTGGCTTTTACTTTTAATGAAAAAGCCCTCAGTAGGCTTGTTTGTAGTGGTGGTGAAAAACAGATTGCACTAAAAGTATCTTATTCCTGCAGAGCTGAGATCAGTACATGCATTATTCTATCTATCTATCCAGAAAATGATATGCTACAGACAGTGCTGCAACTTAATAACATTCCCCACCAACCCACCCCACACCCTACCCTCCTGCCAAACCCTCAGTACCCTTAGGAGGTTTCTTGCTCCTTCTTCTTCTTCTTCTTCTTTTTTTAATCAGACTGAAGTTACCTTGCTTTGGTCAGACCCCTCAGAGCTTAATGAGCTCGTGGAGGAGTTGTGATACCAGGTTGAGATAAATGGAAATATTTTTAGACCATAGATTGCAGTCAGAGTAAATGCTGAAAATGAACAAAAGAGATTTCAAATTGACAATCTTCAGGGTGGGAAAGAATATATTTGAAGGGTGTGATTTCATTTCTACCACTACTTAGATTTGCTTCATTTTCTCTGACATTTTCACAGTCTGCAGTGACACCTGGTTGTTGCAGTGATAACAATGGCTCCTGAACTGATCCCAAACTGCACCAGGCAGGCATGGCTTTAGCTCCTTTTCAAATCATTCAGCTGGAGTCAGGTGATTCATGGGATTGCTGTTGTTACCACAAGTATTATTATCACTATTTTTTGTAAAAAGTTGTAGTTTCCAAATTCTTTTCACAGAAAATGCCCTGAATGCCATTTGGAATAGAATAATATTGACAGCTTTGTTTTGTTTTATTATATTTTGTTTAGATTTAAACTTACTTATCTATTCCACATCTCTGATATAAAGGCCTTTTAATTATTTGCTTTTGTACTTTTTTATCATTCACTTTGGAGAAATTCCACAAGCATAAAATCACACAGGAAAAAAATCATTCCAAATTTCACCGCCTACTGACAGCCACATTTGGGGGTTTTTTATTTTATTTCTATCATTTCAAAACATTTAACTAAACATTATTTTTCTACTTGGACTTTTTCTTTAGTTAAAGAAACATGTTTGAAAGTTCCATATTATGCAGGTCATTTAATATACTTGGTAAAGAGAATTTTGGAACCTATTAAATGGGATGCTAATTATAATAATATCAGGAGGATTTCTTAATAAGGCATTTTACCCAGAAGGCAGGCTCCTACCACTGATAACAATTCTCTATTGCTCTGCAGTTTCGTGAGCTATTTTATGCTATCTAAGATAAAATGTTCATCTCCCTCTTCTTTCCTTATGATAAGGCCACATAAGACTATAATAAATAATCCTTATATCACTACATTAATACCAAGCTGAAACAGCTTTCAAACAAACTCACTCCTGTGGCACTTACTAGCTATTTCTTTTTTCCTTTTCTTGCTTGTTTCCCTTCTTTAAGAGGCAATATTTTCTCTGTGAGAAAAGGAAGCTTCTATAAATAATATGAGAGGCTCCTGAACAAAATGATTGGAGGTGGGGGTGGTATTAGGACTTTTGTATGCTTATAGGGAAATGAGAAAAACAAGTTTTCCCTGGGCTGGTTATGGCAGGGGCCCCAGGGTGAGACCCATGTTATCTTAACCTGTCCCTGTGGCTTACTGGAATTTCCAGAGAAACACTTTCAGAACCAGTGGTCAGCTCTCAATAAAATGGAGCAGACAACAAAGATTGGCAGGTTGGGGACTCCTACAAAGGCTGCAGACTCAAGTTGTTCCCCAGAATTGGTCATCCTTCTCAACAATCAAACCCACACTGCCCTGGAGGCTGGCATCTGCAGTACTCCCTTTCTGGAACACACTTCTTGGAGATTTACAGATCTTCCCTTACATCCTTCATGTGTCTGGGAACCTTCTCTGCAAGGCCCTTCCAGCACCCCTATTTAAAATTGCAGACCCCTCTTTTAAAACCACATCTTATCAGCTTTCCTCCTTATATTTTTCTCTAACAAATTGTTTGTCTAACTTATATTTAATTATTTTATTATTATACTCTTCTAGAAAAATCTATTATGGCAAATATTTCTATCTATTTAGTTCTGTGCTATATACTGACAATTTTTTAAAGTACCTGGTAAATATAAAGATAGACATTACATAGTTTTAATTAATTGGATTTTATGTCTTATTCATAGAAATTCCAAATATATGTCTTCAATTAATTTGATAATACTGACACAAAAATGCTTTTAAGAAACTATTCCTTTTATTTCTTTAATAAAATTGAAAATAGCCAATTTGTCTTATGCTGTTTTTAAAAATTCTATAAAAGACTCTAAAATAGTCACCAGGTTTTTTTGTTTGTTTGTTTTTTTGTTTTTTTGGTTTTTTTTTTTTACTTCCTTTTAAAGACTGAAGATACAGATTTGTGTACAAATCTAGAATAAATGGTACTTTAATTTTAATGTGAATTTTCCAGTATTCATCCTATTTATTCATTGTGTTTTCCTTATTCAAGTAGTCATTCCTAATTCATCAGATAGAATAACTACTTTCTTCCTCCTAAAGTTGAAATGCTGACAGTCAGCTCAGTCATATAATACCCTCAAAAAATAACCTGAACTGTATGCCATGGTATGCTATTCACTGTGCTGAACACTTCACATGTATCCACTCCCTTAAAACACAGAAGCAAACTACTCACTCAGTCCATAATCCATATAGCTGAGGAAACTGAGATGAAGAGAGATTAAGTAGCTTCCCTAAATTATCAGATTGTCTAAATGTCAGATTGATTATATGATCCCAGTGTTTAATTCCTTAAATTCATACTAGCTCACAAGGAGCAACATTAAGTGATTAATATGCATTAATTCATTTCGTACACTCATCATCACTAGGATGTAGGTATATAATGCATGGAAGTGAGAATTCAGAGACACTCATTAATTTGCAAACATGATGAGACAGTCTGCCTTGGATCTGTGTTCTTTCCCAGTGCACTACAGTAACTCTAAAGGGAAGGGAAGATTTCTGGCACAGTTACAACTTTCTGAATTGGTTGAGAACCAAGAGAAGATATTTCCTCTATTGTATTGTGCAAAGTTCTCTAACCTTACACTGCTGGAGTTTCTGAACCCCTTTATGATGTGACATTAGTGCTATTAGCATATCAGCACAAAACATAATCCCAACCTTTCACCGTTGCTGTAAAATATCCATATGTGTGAGGACACTGTCCCTGGATCAGGGATGTTGTTTCCATTCTACAGAGGTGTGTCTCTAAGCCACCATTTCATTCCTATCTTACAGAGAAAATAGAAATACATTTTTTGACCCAGATTCAATCTTACTGTTCATCATAGTAGATTTGTATTGACTTTTTCAAGTGAAAATTGCACACTTTGGGGAACATTATTTTTAGAATCATGTATTATGAATGTGCAACTGACCTCAGGTAGATGTTCAAAGCCTTTGTGAATTAGTAATATTCTGTGAAGTTAATACATCTCTGGGCAGCAGTAAATAATTCATGCTTTGTTTTAATAGTTCTCATTTTAGCATGAATATTCATAATATGTCTGATGGGGGAAAAAGAGTCAGTTAGCATTGCCTAAACCCCTGGGAAAAGTAGATATAATTATTATCAGAAAGAGGAAATAGAGGATTAAACCTTGATTTTTTTAAAAGACACAAGTTTTAAAAGAATTATATAGATTTAAATTTGAATGTAATCATCAATCCTGTAAATCAGAGTATTTGTCTCTGTCAGTGGCTGGTTATTTGTTTTTTAAGTTTTATCAACCTTAACATTATTAACATAATAAGAAACATTTACTATTATTTTTAAGAATTTTATCTATCTCTTTAAATTATTTTCTGAAATAAGTGTTATGAGGATAACATTTTAGATTGAACTTTATAACATGGAACAAATAAGTAAAACTTTTTATGTGTTATTGTATGTGTGCGTGCGCGCGCGCGCACACACACACACACGCACGCACATACCTACAGTGGAAAAGTTCCTACAAACATTGAATTAAGACTTCCCAGTCATTGCCACTATTATGAATTTATTTAAAAAGATGACAATCTTTTGTGATTTTATCCTAAATTAATTGTAATTTTAATTATTTCTTGATGAAACAAAAAATCATCAACTGTTTATTATAGTAAGGCATCAGCTATATACAAAACAAGGCACTTTGTTTAAACACAAGGAGAACATATTAACATCATCTATACAAAAACAGCTTGTATCTATGATTACTCCATTACTCAGTTAAGATTGTCAAGTAAGACTTGAACGAGGCTTGGATATGTGTGAACTGAAGATTATCACAGTCTAATTCTAAATAGCCAATCCAATATCAGGCCACAAATTTTGTAGTCCTGTTCTTTTGATTCAAGAAGCTTGCATTTTATTTTTGTTCTTTGACTTAAAAAGCACTTTGAGATTCTGCCTTTCTATTTGCTTCAGCCTCTTCAAAATCAGATGGGAAGTTATCTCAGACACATTAAATGATATGGTGACATATAGAACTCATAACTCCTATTATGAAAAAATTCAACTGGTATCATTTATTTTCATTCAAAATTACATGGTAACTTTATTTTACTTTTATCCTTACAAAATTTATTTCAGAATTGAAGAAATTGCTATCATTTCTTTTGTTAGTTAAATCTTTTTAAAAATTAAATGAAAACACTGTGATGCTAATTTAGGTTTCTTATTGGTTATTATTGGCATTGCATGAATTATAAAAATATGCACAAGATCTAAATAGATGCTAACTAAAATGATAATTAATGGTTTCATTTAAACTATTCAGGCCTTAAATAAAATTAAACACAACATGGCTGTGACAAATTTTAGCCTCTTAAAGATATTGTGAGAAGGGTATAATTTCCTTTTGTCTAATAGTAGAATTGCCAGTCAAAATTCAGTCATTTCAGATAGCAACAGAATTCTGAATTCTCTAAAACTAAGACAAATCGTTGTGTCATGCATTGCTTATGGAATGACCTTTTGTACTGAGCACCTAAATATAGTATTCATGTTAAAAAGCATTCATCCAAAACTAATCTGAAAATCTATTCGATAATACACAAAAAAGTTTGTGCTCATTCTTCATGTTTCCCTTTGAAACTTACTTGGAGAAAACTTATTTAAACATTGATATAAAAAGAGACCAAAGACAAAGCTGGAGGGGCATCAATGAAACACCATTTAATTTTATGTATTAATCTCACACTCTATTGTATACGAATATTTGAAAAATCCCTCTGTATACCAATTACACAAAGCTATGTTTTATATTATGTAATTAATATGTATGAAATACAAAGTACCATTCCAAGATTTTTTTTTAACTTGAGCATCTTATAAGCTTTGCTATTTGACATCTTATCCTGCACAATTGATCCCCCAGGTAGGGGTCATTTCAGGGTTTACTTCATTTGTACATGTGTAAAACCTCCTAGATTAAATATTGACAGAGGACTCACCTGAAAACATGGGAATGAAAGTGGCCGTGAAGTAGATAATCTTCATAGATCAGGAGCATATTTGGAACTTGTTGAAGAGAGAATAGGGGATGAGAAAGAATTATGAACAAATCCATTAATTACTCAAGATTCAAAAATCCAGGTAGTAAGCAGTTCAAACCGCATAGAGACATATAGGCTATTTGATGTGTTTACAGAAGTACTTGATGACAGCTTGTTGTAAAATTTCTCATTTAGCTTCAAGGTATATGAAAGCCCCCATGATGTGATTTGAAAAGATATATTTCACCAGTGAAAACAATTGAGAAATAAGAGGTACCTTCAGGAATTCTATATGCCCTTTAAAATTTCCTTTCAATTTCTTAGCATCTAGACATGTCATATGTAATGATTCAAAAGGCCATGTACCTGGATGTCTGTCTCCCCAAATTCTACTTCTCCAACTATCTTTTCTCCACTGAGTAATTTGGATGCTTTCTTTCTCAAAAAAATAAATCACTTTTTATAAATGGCTCAAAGCTTGACCAAGAATGATGAGAAAGCTCTTATTCTTCCATCAAGGAAGCTTTGTTTCATTTCTCTTTTCACCTGGGTCACTGGCCTGAGGTCTGTAAAAATGATTTTTTTCGTTTGTATTTGATGTACTTGAAAAAAAAAAGAAATCCAATAAAAAACTTCTAGGATCTAGAAAGAGAAATTGTATATATCTATATATGCATATGTAGATTTATCTAACCTAGGTATATACAAATTGCTTTAGGCATAGTGTACTCATGTAGGACAAGGAGTTTAGAAGTCTGGTTGTATATTTTTTAAACTATTTTTATGCCTTTATTTTATTTATCTTTATGTGGTGCTGAGGATCAAACCCAGAACCTCACACGTGCTAGGCGAGCGCTCTACTGCTTACCCACAACCCCAGCCCTTGTTGTGTATATATATATATATATATATATATATATATTTTAAAGAGAGAGAGAGAGAGAGAGAGAGAGAGAGAGAGTTGAGAGAGAGAGAGAGAGAGAAATTTTTTTTTTCCTTTACTATTATTCAGCTCTTTTTTTTTTTATTGTTGGTTGTTCAAAACATTACATAGTTCTTGATATATCATATTTCACACTTTGATTCAAGTGGGTTATGAACTCCCATTTTTACCCCGTATACAAATTGCAGAATCACATCAGTTACACTTTCATTGATTTATATATTGCCATACTAGTGTCTGTTGTATTCTGCTGCCTTTCCTATCCTTTACTATCCCCCTCCCCTCCCCTCCCCTCCCCTCCCCTCCCCTCTTCTCTTTAGTTTTCAGGGGACACAACATCTTTGTTTGTATGTGGTGTTGAGGATCGAACCCGGGCCACACGCATGCCAGGCGAGCGCATTACCTGCTACTGCTTGAGCCACATCCCCAGCCCTTGTTGTATATTTTTAATGCAAGTCATCTTATTTAGAATATTTACAATAGAACGTATAGATGCAGATGATTTGTTTTCTACATGACTTTCAACCTGGATTATGGGGGAGTGTTCAATAAAATTTTCTTTACAATTCTCATTTATAAAAAGTCAATTTTTCAAAGGCAATTTTTGATTAGAAAATAATTTAATAGTGTTATTATTTCTGTTCCTATCATGTCAAAACTTTTAAGAGTTTTGCTTCTGCAGGTCTTTTCTGCAGATATGGGATACTATTTATTTATAGTTAGTTACAAAGAAATCATTACCCTCTTAGGGAAAAGCCCTATTAAAGTAGATTCTATTTGTTATTACAGACCAAAGTCTTCTAAATTAAATTTCCTCCATCGATTTATCTTCTAGGCTTAAAGTGAAGCAATGTCAATGACATCCTACTAGGATGTAAATTCTTTATTGGCAGGGAATTCTAAGTTTCTGATTCTCAGCTTCTAGAATGGATCTTTGCACCCAGATAACTTATAGTAAATATTTGTTATTTGGTTGAATTCACCATTAAGACAAACAGCCTGACTATATGTAAGGCAAAATGAAACAAAAACTAATTTGTGCTCAAATTTCTTCACTGCATGTGTGCAGTCATACGGCATGTGTGTGTGGAGTGTGTCTACTTGCTAGTAAAAGCAAACTGACATCTGCTATACTTTCACACCTCAATGTTTTCAGCATCTTCCCCTCTTACACCAGACTCTCCTTCACCCCTTCTTTCATTGTCTATTTTCTGAGCTGTCAAAATAACTTTCTAAGTATTCTTTCTGCCTGTAGGTTCTTACTTTTTCTCTAGGTCAAAATATCTTTCTAAAATAAAAATAATTTTAAAAAGCTAATTACCTAAATGTCCTCATTGAATAAATTTTCTCCTTCCTCTATGTCCACAGAATTGAGTCCAAAATTTAGATCATATTGAAACTTTCTTTCCAACTTCAGTGACAGCTAATCAATTATAGTTACTGAAAGTGTCATAAATGTTCCAGTCTTTTGTAACTTGACCACCTATAATCTTTTATTTGACCATTTGTAGTTCTGTTAGGTACTATTTAAATCCTCAGCTCCGATGCCACCTCTTCTATGAGATTTTTCTTTTTCCATCCCTGTTTGTGACACTTCCAAATATTTTTAGAAACTCTTTGCTAGCAAACCTCTCAGTCCCCTGTATCTTACAAGTAGCTGTGTGCATATTAATTTTTTCAAGGGTCCTCTGTAAAAATTGGTGGTCTATTACTTTCACAATAAGTAGGTGTCAGATTTTACAGAATGAATGAAAACGTCGATGTATTTTAACATACATTAAAATATAATATGTACCTGGGTGAATTGTGTTCATATGTTATATATATTCTATTTGTTCATATAAAATATAAATGTTTTATTAAATTATCACAAATGGTTTATAGTGGTTACAGTTTGTTCATTTGTTTAAATCCAGGCATAAAATGTGGAAAAAAAAAAAAAGCCAGCCACTCCTGGTTTGAAGACACAAATTGCAGTGTTTCAGATGCTTTGCCTTCAAAAATTTACATGCTGAGGACTATATTAACTTACCAAACTAATATTACCAGCATGTCCTCTGAGACAGTTTTTAAGACCAGAGGTATTACTGCCTTGGTAGCAATATGGAAGAAAATCTATGATTTTAATTTTCCACTTCAAGTAATAGTCAGGGAAAACGTTCATGGGTCTATTGTGTGTAGGCTGAGGAAAGAAGGTAAAAGAGTAAGAAAGCAGAGATATTTGCTGTGAAATATTTTTGTGCATATATTTTTTTAATCTACAAACAGTGCATTCTCTCTCTCTCTCTCTCTCTCTCTCTCTCTCTCTCACACACACACACACACACACACACACACACACACACACAGGATTAAATGGCTTATCTGAATGCATGTTTCAGTCAAATGGATTGAGGGTAGATTAAATATTCAGCTCTATTAGAGTAAATGCACCATTAGTTACTATTACCATCTGCCCCTCCTCAACAAACTCAGCAAAGCCTTGTGATGCCACAGTGGCTCATGGATTGCTGGCCTGCATGAATTAAAAGGGAACACATGCAGGGCATGACCTGAAACAATATAAGGCAGAGTCATTATGTTATCACAACTATGATTCAGTCTTCTGCATCCACTACAGGAAGCGCTGACCCTGGGCATATGTTTATTATACTGGCCATTTCTTGAAGCACTCAAGATTCTTTAACCATCCTAATATTCTTCCCTAAAGGCAGAAGAAGTCTGTGTGGCTTCAGAGGACAAGAAAGCTTAAGAGAGGACTAAAGACTAATAAATTCATCTTTGAAGAAATTGTTGACAACTTCCCTAAAGTTATCAGCTCATAGACTAAATTTACTTTAAATGAACTGCTTTACTTTTTACCAATTGACAGTTTTCCTAAAAGCTTATTATTCAGCATGGATAGAAATTTACATTTCTGTTAGTCACCACTGTGATATTTATTTATGGAAAGTAGATGAAGTCTCTCAATTTCAATGAGTAAATTCTCAGTAGTAATCCTTGTCCTGGTGGTGTTTATTGTCCTTGAAAGTTTTCTTTGGGATTAGTTGTGAACATATTGATATCAGCTTCATGTGATTATATTTCAAGATTACAAAAACTTGTATCAATTCTTGCTGATAATTAATGAGAGCTTAGTTCACACATAATAATATATCAATGATACATTTAATATGCTTCCATGTTGAAATCTACACTTGATGTTATATTGCTTAATTTAAAGATATATTTAAATCTAAATATACATATGTACATAAATATATATGCATATATACATAAAATACATGTATATATACATATATTTTATACATATCTTTCACTGAAAGGACATAAAACCAAGCAGTCTGAGAGAAGAGGTAAGCAGGGAACCAGTTGTTAATAATTTCTGGCACATATATGAATGTGTCCATTGAGATTTTTCCAGGTTGAGAATCACACTGTATTATAATATTACATTATTATTGTCCTAATTTGTTACATATTATTGTAAATGTACAAATCCACACCACACACAGAGTATTATAAAATAATCACTGATAATGTCTGTTTTAAAAGTCCAAGCCAAGGGCATTTACAGGATTTTACTATCCACTAGACAGATTCTAGGTCCAAGGAGTACAAAATTTTGAATGAATTCACAAAGTTCAGACATTTTAGTAAGCAACTCCAATGTAAACCAGGATTCTAATAGATTCATGGGATGCCTATTTGCAAGATGAAATATCTAAACTCTGATAGTTATGAACGAAAATCTATCCACCCTAAATTCTAACAATGATGTATCAATTTTATGTCTCCCTTAACAGAAGGTGGCTGGTCAGATTTTGACTGGAATTTTCACTGAAGGTTTTTGTTTGATAGCAGTAAGTCAGTATTTTCTGTTTTTAAATTAATAAAAGAAAGTGTTTTATTTTGTAATTGCACCTATAATGTAGAAATAATGTTAATGTTCTTCAAAATTGCCTTTAATAGAAATATTTCCAGGTAAATTTGAAAAATGACTCCAATTCAACAAGATACTACCATTTGGATTGGACCAAAAAATAATTAAACTCATGTTATCAAGTTTTTGAAACAAACTATATCCTTCAGAACAAAATCAAATGTTCGATTAATTATATTCTAAATCTCTGCAGTATTTCCTGTTTAAAGTTTTATGCTTAATTCTTAAGGATTTATCTTAGAGTAAATCTGAATTGAAAATCAAGATGCAAACTCTGATAATTTTATAATCTCTAAACACCACTCTTATCAATTTTAGTCTAACATTTTATTCCATTTAATAAATATATTTTAACTTTAAATACAGACAATATACCTGTTTGGGGATGTAATGACAGGGCCCCCATAAACAAAAATTTTAAAAGTTCAGATCATTAGTTTAAAAAAACTTTCCTCTGAAATTAACAAGCATCTAAGAGCATTGGTCTTGGGATATGAGCCATTCATCTATCTATCTACTACCTAGCCATCTATTCTTTAGCCATTATAAATATTAGCACCTCAGTATAACTAAAGCAATTTGCATTTATTATTTGACAACACAAAATGCCTTTAATAGCTTTGTTTCTTTGAACCTCAAACAAAAGGAAGTCACATGCTAATAGCTTCACAAGAATCCTGAAGATCTAAAGTGGAGGATAAAGTGTCAATATTTGAATCACAGGCCAATTAAATTCATGTGTTTTGCTTTATTTTCAGTTTTTAGAGAAGAAACTTATAAAAGTTACTATTCAAGATATTCCTATTAGTTGTGTGTCTCAAATGGAAAGCAGAGAAGAACATTTAATTTATTAAAGCTACCCTTGTGAGGTTAAAAAGAAAATTGATTGTGGTTTATTAGTCCTTCCCAATAAACACTCAAGAGTTCAGCTAACTGAAAGCAATTGATACTAGTGAAATCAATGGTGCAGTAGAATACCCTAATGGGTATTGCTGAAACTTTTAATTCTCATTATGCACTTTATTCTTTCAAAGGTTATTTGATGGAATTCTTGTTGATGAGTATCTTTAAAGATTTGCTGCTTAAAGAACAGATTTATTGAATGGCTTTGCTCTATTTTAGGTCAGCTTACAGATATCTGCATTGTGATTCATACAATAGAAAAACATAAAAAAAGATAAAAATTTACATAATGTACTTAGTGTTTATATTCTCTTCATTCCTTTGTAATAGAGAGTACACAAGCTCTGATGACCATGTTTCATTAAAAGCCATTGCAATTAATATTTTCAGTAGGCTAACTTGTGATTGAATCAATGAGTTGTTTATGTGCCGTTTATGGTTTAATCTGAACTGTATTTATTTATACTTTTTTATGAGCATTCTTACTTAGATTATTTTTTGATAAATTCTAAGAACAGTTATCTTTCATAATTAATTCAAACATGTACACCCAAACTTGATCTTTCTATTTTAAAACAACTGTAAGTTTAACTAAGGCATTTGCAAAGGGGAAGAAAAGCAAAGTATCTGCATGGAAGTAGGCAACCACTGCCCAGGAGCAGCCATCTGCTTGCTGCAGTTATAGTATGGATGGGAAGAGTCCCTCAGAAGTCACTGCTTCCAACCAAACTCTTTTCTCCTTCCTGTTTCTTTTTACTTTCATTTCTTTGTTCTATTGTTTTTCTTCCCTGCCTCTCCTAAGCTGGCAAAAAGAGTTTTCTTCTTCCTTCAGTCTACATCTGCAAATTCTCCTGTCCTATAGCACTAACCAATTGCAACATTTGTTTCCTGGTTCCTCTGTACCTGGACCAATCATGCCTAATTTCTCTGAACATCACTTTTCAATTACCTTAAATCGCTTTACTATTTTCCTCATCTTTCTGACATATGTATTCATAAACATACATATTAACAGATATATGCATGTCTTTCTTGATTAAGACAATCTTTTACCCTAAGTAAAAATTTCTGAATATATTTCTGTAGAGAAAGTCTATACTTAAAATTCCAAGTTCAAACTTGTAACTCTAGCAAAATTAATGAGAGTTGGAAGATCCTTTATGATGGGGCCATGCTATTTATAACTTATTTTCATCTCAGTATGCATTTATGTAAAACTATATGTAAACATATATACTATATTATGTATTTTTCAAATAAATATTAGAAATGTTATAGTTTGGATGTGATGTGTTCCTCAAAAGCTCACACATGAGACAATGCAAGAAGGCTCAGAGAAGAAATGATTGGTTTGTAAGAGTCTTAACCCAATCAGTAAATTAATCCCCAATTAGGGATTAACTGAATAGTAACTAAAGTGATAGGGTGTGGCTAGAGGAGGTGAGAACTTGGGGCATGTCTTTGGGGTATGCATTTGTATCTGGCAAGTGGAGTTTATCTCTCTGCCTTTGGATCATGATGTGAACTATTTCCCCCCACCACATTCTTCCACCATGATATTCTGCCTCACCTCAAGCCCCCAAGGAATGGAGCTGTTTTCTATGGACTGAGACCTCTGAAACTGTAAGCCCTAAATAAACTTTTCCTCATTTATTTAATTGTTCTGGTTGGGTGCTTTAATCACAGTAGTGATAAAGCTGACTAAAACACAATACCATCAATTTTAACAAACCTGTAAAGGATTTCTATGCCTCCAACTATTTAATTAAGTGTATTCTTATTATCGTCCATTAATTCAAATTTAACCTAAGAATTACAGTGTATGCATACCAATATCTTTTGGAGATAACTAATAAAATTTATCAGTTGGTTAAGATTTACCTTCCTTAGATTGTTTTCCATGGATAAATGAATACCTGTTTATGAATACCTGTCTACAATACCTGTTCACATATGAAGCCATAGATCATCTTTTACAGGGAAGTGGAAATACTGTGGTATAAAGTCCCTCAGACTGGGAATTAGCAGGTACTAGTTATGTTAGCTAAACTTGCTGTTGTTCAGTTTGGGGCCATTCACTTAAGAACTGAGAAACTGAAAACACTTGAACACTGAGAATCAGAGTTTCTGTTAGAAATAAATAAAGGCACAAGTGAAAGTGCCTTAAAAATTCTTAAATTCCTGTTGAGTGGTATTTATTCACTGTTATTAACAGTGCAATAATTTGTTGGGAAAACTAGAACCCCTGACACTCCCAAAGTGTGAAAGTTCACTAGTATTCAGATTCCTTACAACCTCTACTCTGTGCAGTTGAGCCACTCTCATTCTCAGCCAACTGCTCCTCTGCAAACTCATGGTATAATCCAAAGGCCAGGATGTTGTGAGAGGAAATTAACTTGTTTAAATTTAAAAGAACATAAAAGGAAGACTACATTTCTGAAAAACATGCGTATATGTTTACTAAATAAAATGCATATCTAATACGTTAAAAGAAATTCAGCATTTGGCAAACAACATTTTATTAATTATCATGCCAGCATTTTCAAAATGCTTACTACACTATGTTGTGGTGAGTACTTAAATGTATTTTTCTTTTAATCTTTATCATAAACAATAAAGGTATATAGCATTATTATATATCACTCCATTTCAATTTTTTATTAACTCCATGAATTTGATAGCATTATCCCAATTCAACAACTATAATATACAGAGATTATCCAACTTTTACAAAGTTATAAGGCAAAAGTTTAATCCAAATGTAGGTACTTGTGATCCTAAAACCTCTGATTACATCTACTACTAAGATCATGAGCTCTAGCCACATACAACCAAAAATAAGTAGCTGGATTTAAGTTTTTTAAAAAAAATCAGGACAGAGGTTAGCTGAATTTCAGACAATGTACCTTATTTCCTGCGACTTATATTGGCAGGTATCAGCTGAATTTTACCATCAATTCACAACTACCAACACTTTTTTAAAAAGATTAATCAGCAGTTTATCATGGGAAGCTATATGCATAGATTAAAATTTTAATTTAATATCTGGTATCCCATGGAATTTTAAAGACTGGTCTAGGGATTCTATACTGGAATAAAATTAGGTAGAAATAATATGATGTGGTCTAAATAGAAAACAACTCTAGGGGTTCTTCTGGGCCAAGTCTGAAAGTTTGCAGAACATGGGGAATTTGCTGGAGCCATACCTACTTCAATCTGCTCTGTAAGTCTTGGGTCATCATGCCTACCTACCTTATCAATGAGAGGTATGACCACTAAGGATCATGAGTTAATATAATGTTGCATCACCCTTAAAGGAAAGGAGGGTAATGAAAAACCATGTTCCTGAAATTTCCCTCTCAGTTCCCAAAAGTCTAGCCAACCCAATGGAACAATGAGAGCATCTAGGCCAGAATGACTAGAAAAATGCTATCTTGAAGGTCAGTGACTTTCACTTAGGCACACTAGGAATCAGGACAAGCTAAAGTTGTCTTTGGAAAGTTGCTTTTTGTACATACTCCATAATAGTTGCTCCTTGGGGTGCTGCTCATACAAGCAAAATAAGCAAGCTAATGCTGAGGACATCACTGTTTCTGGAGTTTAACATATAAAACCCCTCACTCAGCAGTGACTGGTGCAGACCTGAGGGCATTGTGGAAAGGATACATGTCACACATCCAGCCACTCACCACTAAAACACCAGGAGGGGTGTAGGTGCTATCTGTTCAGCCTATCACCACTGAATCATAAGTATTTCTCAGTAAAGCCTTATCCTCCTATATTATATCTGATTTTCTTCCATCTCTCAACAATCAATCCCAACGGTACTGTAGACATAACAAATAGTTATATACAATTAATTCAAGGGAAAAGAAGAGTACAGGAGAGAAATGTGAAAGGCAGTAATGGGTTGAAGCCTCTTTGATCTCATCTTCTATACTACCTCTAGACGCTTATTTTTTAAAGTAGCCCTTTCTCTCCCCTTTGAACATACCAGGTCCTCTCTTTCTGGGGGGCATTTTTGGTTTTGCACTTAACAGTTTATTTAGCCAATAAATACATATGGCTTCCTCTCACACATTCTTTATGTTTCCAAGTATCCTCTTGACCTTTCTATTTTAAATATACCCTCCACTAATCCTGTACATCTTAATCTCTCATCTTTTGCCTTAATATATCCTTTATTTATCTAATTTAGAGCCAATTCTGTCTTATTTTACATGTGCATATGGATTAGAGCCACAAAAGATTTAAAACTGGATAAAGTGTGAAGAATGAAATGTTATTTGAGATACAGCAAAAAAGCTGAAATTTTACCTTCATGTTATTTAAAGTCTTTTCTTGCATGAAAGGTCAGTATCTTCATGCATATTATGTGCTATACATTCTCCTAATGTATTATCTATTAGCTAAATTCCTCTACTAAAATGCAAGCTCTGTCTGAGCAAGAATTTTTCTTTATTTTATTTCTGTTATAACCTAATCCCATGAATAGTAACTGGGACCAAGAATTTTATAACTGTATACTGAATTAATTATACTACCTTGCTAAATATAAAGAAAAGAATTTGAGTTCATCTGTATTTTCTTTTATGAATGTTTGGCATTACATGTAATGAACTGGCTTCCTTTCTACACACAGAAATGGAGTATGAAATATTCTAAGCTACAGTATTTCCCTTCTCTTTAACATGTACCTCAAGTAAAGATTTTAAAAAAATAGAATTTCTAAATCCAACTAAAATAGTTCAAATGTTTTGTGTAAGGCAATTATCAAATCATCAAACAGTTTTAAAATGACTTCCCAATTTTTCTCTGTTATCTACAGGGTCTTAAATGTTACCTAAATGTGTTATACACATACATACATATTCATGTTCATAAATATTTTCTTTAAAAACACTAAATTTAGATTTAGTGCAGTTCTTTGACTTTGCCATAAATTATCTTCACACTAGTCATTTAACCTCTTTGAATTTTAACTGATTTATGTAGAAAATATAGGATCAACTGTATTTTCTGGAGATTCACATGTATCCCCAAGTCCAAAATGTTTTCTGTAGAATCGATGATGTGTGAATGACTATCTCATAATTTTCTTTTTTATGAGCAAAAAATTAATTAAATATAATTTAAAGTATCAAAATTTAGCATATTTTAAAAATATGAATATTAATATGCAGAGTACAGTAACTAAATTTTTATAGTTGTTTCTTTTTCTTTTCACACCAGTATGGACAGAAACTATTAGTGGTTTATTGATTATATGTTTTTGTTTGTTTTAACAATACTAGAGATTGAACCAGGAGGGCATTTTATCACTGAGCTACATTTAGTTTTTTTTTTTTTGTTTTTTTTTTTTTCATTTTTATTTTGAGACGTGGTCGTACTCAGGCTGGACTTGAACTTGAGATCCTTCTGCTTCTGCCCCCAGAGTCTCTGGAATTACAGTTGTATGCCTCCACACCTGACTCAGTTGTATTTTGCAAAGACTTTTCAGTGCTGAAATTATTTGTTTTCTGTCATCATTGTGAAGCAGGAATTGGTACTAAAGATGTCAGCCATTGTATTCAATGACACTACCCTTTCAATTTGATACTAGTGCATTTACCTTTCTAAACAATGTTCATAATGCAATCAGGAGAATAAGAAGTCACAACATGCTCATGAGTGAAAAGAAAGCAAACAAAGGCAGCAATCGTAACCCAGAAATCCTGCTAACTGATTATGGAAAAATGAAATCGTTGTTCTGCTTTATGTTCTGTTTGACTCACTGATCTAGATGTCAAAGGAATGCCTAAATCAATATGTGAAATTGAACTTTTTTTCTACTTTCTGGGTCCCAAATTGTCATTTCTAATTGTTTATCTAGATTTTGTTGCTAATTAATAGCTCTAAAGCTGCTCTATAACAATTTTTTTTGTTCATTTGCATAGCTAAGTTGATAAATAACAGTTAAGACAACAGGTTCTGAATCTTTATCAGATGTTGAACTCAGCTTGAAGTTTTATAAAAAAAAAAAAAATAATGAATCAAGTAAATTAACTCAACCTGGAAATTTTAAACATATAAAAATAACTTTCTTACTGAACTCAAAGAAGACAAATCCAATTAGCACCAGCAGATGCCTCATATGGTACACATTGGAGAAGAAGGAAAAAACAATCTAGTGCCCTTTTAATAGTGTACAAATTTTTATTGCTGTGACCCATTAATGTCCCAAAACAAACCCACGCCCTATAGAGATATGAATGGTATAGAAAGTGGCCTGGTACCTTAGCAGGCATAAGATTCAACTGGAGGGACTATTAAAACACAAGTTATTGGGAACTTCCCCAGAGTCTCTGATTCAGTAGGTCTGGTGTGAGGTTCAAGTACTTACCTTACAAAAGCACGTTCCGAGGCAATGTTGCTGTTGCTGACCAAGGGACCAAACTTTGGTTATAAACAGTCTGAGCTGTGCAATTATGGCTTTGAAAAGGCCTCAAAGGTATTTAATCCATATCTCTAATTCAAATTTTAATCATCCCTGTTGGCTAAATACATTATTAAATTTGATCAACTACCATGTATCAGACATGGAGCTGGATGCTAGCCATACACTGGTTAGAAAATCCCCCTCAAGGGGCTCATGTTGTTATGGGAAAGTGTGTGACAACGTGCTTATTATGCAGAGTTTCCAAGGGAAAATGCAGAGGCTGAGGATAAGCTGAAAACTATTAAACAGCAAAGCAATATGGCCAGGCTTGGATTTTTAAATTTATCATTCTGGCCTGACAGGAAGCAATGAAGTGAAGTAGTAAATGATTGCAGTAACTCAAGTCAGAGACAGTGATGGTTTTTAAAACACTTCAGTGTTTTCATATGGCTTTTAGAATACAATCTTGATGCTTTAAAGCGGTAAGAAAAAGAAACTGATTGGCCACCTACAGACTTGTGCAAACTTGACTCCTTTTTATGCCACCTGTATTCCTACCTGCCTACCAACACAGTATTCAAAAATTTAACCCTGCTTAGTCTCCTCTAGTCCTTCAAACTCAGAATAGTTTCTCTTTGCCTGTAAATGCTTTTCCATCCTTTCTATGCCTACATACTCTTTGCTAACCTCATCACTTCATCACTGGTATTTTCATCTCATCTGACATGTCTGGATGGACCCATTATCTTTTTTTGTTGTTGTTCTTTGTAACATTCTACACAGCCTCTTGGTTTTTCATCTTTGTTCACTTCTCTCTCTATATATATACCACTAGAGAAACTGCCTCTTGAATGGAGAGACTTGGGTATTTATCACTGTATTCTATAGAAAGCCTACATCACAATAACTATACAATGAAAGAGTGCAATTTTATTGGAGGAATAGAATCCTATAAAGGAGACAAAAGTGGGGGAAAAGAATAGACAAAGAGATGACATGTAAAAATGTAGATTGCAATGTCATAATACCTAAGAGTTAGATAGAAAAATAAACAGGTCCAGGAATACATGGGCTGAAGAAACATGTATCAGCTTCAGTTAGTGTATTTGTCCTTTTTCTGTTGCTATAATGTGATACTTTAGGCTTGGTATTTTGGAGGTTTATTTAGGAGGGGTTTTTTGCTCACTGTTTTAGAGACTCAAAGAGTAAATCAGGTGGCCCTTATCTGTTTGGATGCATCACAGTATGATGGAGAATTGCAAAGAGAAATTACTATGGAGAAGGGGTCAAGCATGTGAGGTGGTCTCACTTTATGACATATCACTAATTAGGTACACAGAAAAATTACCACTGGTCACATCACTACACTGTGGACCAAGAGTCTAGTACAGGTATCCTTATATGCCCAAACTATTTCCAAACCACAGCAGCTAGGAACATTATTGATGAGATTAAATAAACTGATATTAATGGAGTAAAAACATAAAGCATAATGGCAGTAATGGGAGATTCCTACATATTTTTGTAGTATTTGCTTTAAGTATTATGGTAACATTAAGATAAAACCATTATTGCCATCTTACAGATAAGGTAATTAAAGCAGAGAAATATTAAGTAACTGAAAAAGATTATAAAACTAGAAAGTGACAGATTTGATTTTGGAACATCTGTCTGTAAGAAGCAAGCTTCAACCCATTTATGTGATCTTCCCTCCCACTACATATATTGAATAAATGAATAAGTAGAAGGAAGCACACACTAATCTTGATCTTATGATGTAGCATGCTTTATGGTATCTACTGTTCTCATCAGTTTCTTTATTCTTTTAGAGAACTCTGGAGAGAATATAGTTAACATCACTCACATTTCAAAATCATATTTTCATCTTACAAATTATAATATTTTCATTATTGATGTTGAAGTATGTACTGCACTTTACCCATATCATCTGCAATTTAATAGACAGGCTTTTCTTTGTCAGAATCACTACTGATTCCATTAAACAATAAGGATGAGTTGAAAGATAAAACTGACTCATATTTTGAGGTCTACGTTCATTTTTTGTTGGGTTTTGGAAAAGGTAAGTCACTGCGGTCAATCTGAATTAGGGGAACATGCTTATCAAAAGGACCATAAGTTAAATTATTAGACTATTTAAGCCCAGATTTGGAACTAAGTAAATATGGCATATGCCAGGCAACATTTGCAATGTTAGCAAGTGTTGTGGTTTGGATATGAGGTGTTCCCCAAAAGTTTATGTGTAAGACAATGGAAGAAGGTTTAGGGGAGAAATTATTGGATTTTGAAAGCCTTAACCCAATCAGTGGATTAATCCCTTGACAGGATTTGCAAAAAAGGTAACTGAAGGTGAGTAGGATATGGCTGGAGGAGGTAGATTATTGGGGGTGAGCCTTTCGGGTATATATTTTGTATATGGAGAATGGATTCTCTCTCTCTCTCTCTCTCTCTCTCTCTCTCTCTCTCTCTCTCCTTCTTGATCATCACGTGAGCTGCTTCCCTCCACCACATTCTTCCACCATGTTGTTCTGCCTCATCTCAAGCCCCCAGAAACTGGCTGTTGGAAACCTGTAAAACTGTGAGCCCCCAAATGACCTTTTTCTCCTCTACAACTGTTTTGGTCATGTCTTTTACTCACAGCAGCAAATAAGCTGACTAAAACAGCAAGTTCCTCTAGTCAGTCCATAGAAGATGTGAGATTAAATAGTCCTTTGTAGAAATAAAATGGATATTGTGGTGCTAGTAAAATGAGATTTCTTTTTCATATTTTCTCTTTCTGTTTATATGGCAAATAAAAAAGCAAACAAACACGTCTAAACTTAGAAAGCTTTTCAGGATCCATCTGTTGTAGTGATTTTGGACAAACGTCAATCTTATTCACACAAGGGATGGTATTAAGAAGAAGTTTGGGAAAATGTGAAGACAAGCATGAAGGCCTTTTCATACTGTGATCTTTCAGCTAGAGGTCCAGGGATAATAAAAAAGGGAGGCTAGGTTTAAAAATCCTATTGATAAGTGAGTCTAATAGGTAGGTGGCAATGTTGATAATAAAATGAAGAATTATTTGAAAAACTACTGATTCTTGGTGGAGATTTGATCAAATATAACCAGTGACCAGAACACAACAGATGCCAATAATAATAAGACTCTGAAAGAACAGGATGCAGCCCATCCTCTCTGCCTCTGGAAGATGAAAGGTTTGCTCTAATCCCTGTTCATGAAAGCAGACTTGCTTCAGAGAGATTCTAGTCCTAGAAGCAAGAAACTTACAAAGACAAGTTGTTATTTTTCTCATATTTTTTCCACATCATCCTGCCACCTGTACCCTAAAGATATTTAAGATTTCTGAATGTTTAGTGAGAAAATTGACACTATCAGTTATGATATACAAAAGGAAAAAAGACCAAATTAATTAAAAGAAATAAACATTTTTTGCAAAGGTCAGCTCCATTGTGCCTACCAGTTAATAAGTAATTGAACCTTTCCTAAAATAAAAAAGGTTGGTGAAAGAGAAAATTGCTAAAATAGTACAATCCAGCATCAGTCTTTAATAATCTCCTGTGAACCTGATTTCCATTGCTCTCAGTATAAATTACATTTGCCGGGAAGATTGTACCACTTATTGCCCCTCAAATAACATTTGACGCAACATCAGTATGCACAATCTTCTACTTCTTTTTATATGCTTGATAGTATTTCTTTCTAGTCATTCCTCAATTTTTCAAGAGGTCTTTTGGGAACACAGAGACTGTATTTTCTCCCTCTAGAATGCATATTATACCCTGCCAGATCCAGTCATTGGGCAACTAGTATCAGGAACTCACGTCTCCACATACCCTTCAATGTATATATTTCATATTATAATGAGATATTGTTAAACTCAACATCATTAGTTGGACAACAATGTTAAGTAAGGAGAAATAAATTGTGGTTGTCCTACATTTAATTTATTTTTTTAAATGCTTCTTTTGCTGGTTTGCTTTTGTCCTGCCCTGAAATATGAAGTCCAAAGAATAATTTATTAATTTTTATATATTTAAATTGCATTATGTAAAAAGCAGGATTTCGTTTTTATTTAAGTGCTAATATCAAACAGTCTAAACAAATTTTCTCTGAATACCACCTTAAAGTCATTTGAATTCCTCATACCATTTCCAAGCTCATTTTCTTCTCAGTATAATTTCTCTCATTAGCACTACCTCCCTAGCATAATGTATCTTTGACTCAGTTTTTCCCCATGGGAAGTGAACCCTTGCTGCATACCCCATTTATACTATTTTATTTTATTATTTTATCCTCACTCCATTTCTGAGGCTGGCCTCAAACTTGGGATCATCTGCCTCACACTCCTGACTTGCTGGAATTATACTTATGTGACACTGGGCCCAGTTATATATTTTATTCTTAGAATATTTGAATAAGTAATGTGGCAATCACTGTTTACATTCATCTAACTGACTAGGTCAACAAAAGTGATTTATCATATTTCTAGGAACATCTTTGTGGTCATATCTGGTAATTATCCCCTACTTCTTCACATAGATAACACAATTCTCATGACAAAAAAACCCAGATAGGTTTTCCCTATATTTATATTTTATGTAATTGGAATCACACATATGTAACAACTTATTTTTCTTGCATATTTCTTTCAACCATTGTATATGTAGAATTAAACCACATTCTTATGGATAGCAACAGAAATTCAAATTTTATTTTTTATTACGTGTTTCTTTTTAAAATATTTGTAGACTTAGTTACACCGTATTATTTGGATATTTAACTTTATGTTATGAGTAAGATTGGTCCTTTCTTGTAATGTTCTTGTCAAATTTTAAGTTGGTCATTCTGGTTATATAAATTAGGTTGACAAAAACATACCATTTTTTTCATATCCTTGGAGAATGTGTGTATTTTTTATGTTATTATTCATTCAGTGGTTAGTCAGATTTATCAGTGAAGCTACCTAATCATTCAGTTTTACTACTGAAAGAACTCTAAATTATAAATTCAATTATTTTATAGATATAAGACTAAATTTTTGGAAATATCTGCTTGTGTCATTTTGGTAAAAATAAGTTTTGGAAGAACTTTCTTCTATTAATTTGTAGCATTGAGTTGTTCATTAAGCCTCATTACAATTATAACATTTATAATATATGTAATAATGTTCCCATTTTTTCATTACAAACATAGATTTTCTATGTAATTTTTGTTCTTAACCAGTCTTGACAGGATTTTATGAACTTATTAGCTCCTTAAAGAATGAAATATTACCTTCATTGAATCTCTATATTACACATTTTTAATTTTATGTTACCATTTCAAATTTTATTTGTATTCTTCTTCATTTTTCTTAATTTAATTTTCTCTTTTTCTTCCCCCTGCTCTTGACATGGCTCCCTGACTTCGAGCCTTAGTGTCAGCTGATTAATCCCCAATAAAAAGCAGTAGTGGAGCTTCACAGTGGCAGCCAGGGCTGGTTGGAGCACAGGTGATAAGCAGAGCCCTCCATGCCAGCTTGGGCATGAGGCTCCTGAGCCAGGGCCAAAGCAAGCCAGGATGTGCAAACCTGTCACACTGTGGCAACCTGGTTGAGCCCAGCCAGGCCTGGTGCCAGTGTCCACTCCACTCAGTGCTGCAGCCTGAAACACCCAGCGTCCATCATCTCAAGACCTCAATCTCCAGCTTCCCAAACAGCATGGGAAAATGGAAGTGGGGCAGACCTGAATGGGATTGCTGGGTTAAACAATGGTGTTAGTATGTTTCCAAACCCTGATTAGCATACATCTGGAAAAACAGTATTGACCCAAATACTATATAAAACCCCTAGACCAGCACATTCAAGTAGAAATCCTTGTGAGGATTCCCTCCTGCCCCTGAGAGTTCTGTTTCTATTCTTCAAACTTGAATAAATCCTACTCCTCTCACTCTTGCCTTTTATTGTCCCATGAGTTTTATTCTTCAGATCTGCAAGACAAGAACCTGCAAAGAAGTTGGCAGTGAGCTTCTAGGATCTACTGCATCACTGGAGGGCATAACCCATCATTTAGATCTGTAATAATGAAAGCTGCAACACACCATTCAATGGTAACGGAAAAGAATCCATTTGCTGACTGTGAGTCTGTGAGATAGCACCATCAGTCATACCTTGCTGAGATTAGATGCTAACACTAAAAGGGGCTTTCTCAGGGCAGCAGCCCATCTTATACAGACCCTACCCACCAACAGAAGTGCAAATTTCATCTCAAAATCTGGTTTCAATCCTTCTCTTCTTCTCATTCTCCTGTGTTTTCATATTACTGTCTACCTAAATATTTATTCTCTCTGTGTGTGTGTATGTTATGATTTGAATATAAGTGTCCTCAAAAGCTCCTGTTTTAATGCAGGAAAGGAAAGATTAGATTCTGAGAGCTGCAACCTAATGAGTCCATCCTAATTTGAATGGACAAATTGGATGGTAATGATAGGCAGATGTTGAGTTACTGAAATAAGTTAGGTCACTAGAGGCATGTCATTGGAAATTATGTAGCGTTCTGCTGACTTCTCTCTCTTTCTCTCTGGTTACTGAGTTCCATGAACTGAGCAGCTTCACTCTGCAATGCCCTCCTATCATGATACCCCGCCTCACTTTGGGCCCTGAGCAATAGTCAACTGACCATGAACTGCATCTCTGAAATCATGAACCAAAATAAACTTTTCCTCCTCTAAATTGTTCCTCACAATTGTTTTGGTCACAGTGACATAAAGTTGACTAACATGGTGTGTTTGTTTGGTACTTAGGTGAAATACAAATTTGCATGAAGTTATATGAAATACTACAGGGAAGGTACTTCACTGAGTTTCCTCCAATGACAACATATTGCATAACAATAACATTATAGCATTATATCACAACTAGGAAGTTAATACTTCTGTGAACCACAAACATTATTTGGATTTTATTTTATTTTTTAAAAAATATTTTTATTTGTAGATTGACACAATGCCTTTATTTATTTATTTATTTTTATATGCTGCTTAGAATAGAATCCAATGCCTCACACCTGCCAGGAAAGCGCACTACAACTGAGCTACAACCCCAAACCCTATTTGGATTTTTTCAATGTTTAAAGTACCCACATGTGGAGATCCAAGATGCAGGCCAGAGAGAGGTGGCATTCTGTGTCACTCTATGACCTGGGACTCAAGAAGTGGTAATACTGGTTTTCTGCTAGTGATATTTTTGCTTTCACAAAGGAATCACTGCCACCATGCCCTGAAGGGTTCCAGGCCTCAGCACAGAGTTTGTCTCCCAACTACTCATCCAGAAAAGACTACTGGGTGCCTGAGCAGGATCATCAGCATCAGCACCCACGTAAAAGTTTTGGCCACCCACCCAAGTGGAAATCCTGAAAGCAGGTCCCATACAGGACACCTGCCAGCTACCCATGGGAAGGATCTTTAACCGCCACTCCTGTGTGGACCCCACACAGGGTCAAAGTGGGGCTCCCCAGTAACCTCCATATTGGGACTCTGCAGTAATAGAGACAGTCCTCTATGCACTACAGCAGGTCTGCACCATGGAACTACACACAGGCTCTGAAGACAGCCACAGCCACATGCTGCACGTCACAGACTGTCTCTGCACTCATCGTCTAACACCATCATCTGGCTCCCCCCATCTGACCAACACCCCATATCTGACTGCAAAAGCCTCCATCTTGGGTCGCCTTCATCACCATCTTTCGTGGGGGCAACTCCCAGTTTGGAACTCCAGCTGGCCAGGTACCCAGTTCCTAACTCCCCGCTCTTGCCAGCAGCTGCTGGCCTGGCTCAGTGACTATCCAACACAAAACTCAGCGGTGCAGGTGTGCAGCACACCCAAAGTACCACACACAAAAGCCCCGAAGATAGAGGTCCTTTATTAGGAAACACTAAGGGAGAGGGCATGTGTGATATAGTTTAGACTAGAGACCTAGAACTGGGAGGTCTTCAGGCGAGATAAGGAGATAAAGACAGGCACTCACATCACAGGAGCAGGCCCCAAAAGAGATCCCTATGATAAGTCTCCCTTCAGGGACAGGCGGGTGCCACATCCCACTTTCAAGTACCTTCTACCCAGGACCAACCTTCTTTTCCTGGGTTATCTCACCAACCTGAGGGATGAAATACCAGCTAACAACAGACAATCCCACTTATTGGATGAGAAGGGAAGCAGGAAAGATACTGATCTCCAACCAAACAATCCTTGTATCTTCCTTCAAGATTTTTTTCTTTTTTTCTTTCTTCTCCATCTCTATTTTCCCACCCTCACATCCCCAACATATGTGAAACCAAGTACTTTGCATGAATTAGAATATGGAGGACTGAGACAACTGAATAGTATATTACAGTGGTGTGGTACATATTTTATTTTCATTTTTTTCCAATTTTTACTATTTTAACATTTTTTAAATTTTTTCTTAATATATACGTGTGTTTATTTTATGTACTCTGCTGTCTTCCCACTTACTTGTCTACCCCAAATTATTTCCTCTCTACTTGCCTGCTACTAACCACCTTCTTTAATTTCTCTTTCAAACTGTATATCCTTAACTCCTAACTACTCAGCATATCTTCCTACCCTCAACCCTGTTCTTTGTACACCATTAGAAACTGTAAGCACTTTTATGAACTTACTGATTATATTGTGGATAATAATTGAATTCACCATTTCTGTACATTGTAACCAATTTGTAAATGTCTATTAGCAGCTATTGGTTTTTAGGTGGTATATTGTCTATATTGGGATCTGTTAACATTGTCCTACCCCTGAAAGAAGAGTTACTAAAACCCTAAAGGGGCACCATAAGCATATAGGGTAAAAATAATAATGCCTCAGATCCACAGTGCTAGAAGAGAAGACTGTGAGCAATATGAAAAGACAAGGGAAGAAAGTACCCCAAACAAATCAAGATACCACATTAGTAGAATCCATGGCCAGCACAGCAGATAATATGACAGAGAAGAAGTTAAGAATGTACATAATTACAATGTTCTATAAATTAAAGGATGATATAAGAGAGCAAATACAGGCAGCATAAGATCATTTTGACAAAGAGCTACATAAACAAATAAAAAAAGGTTACTTCAATAGGGAGATAGAGATTTCAAAGAAAAACCAAACAGAAATCCTTGAAATGAAACAAACAATAAACCAAATTAAAAGTTCAATTGAAGGCACACCAACAGATTAGACTGCTTGGAAGATAGGACTTTAGACAAAATATAGAAGACAAAATATATAATCTTGAAAAGAATGTAGACCACACAGTAAAAATAGTAAGAAACCATGAGCAGAAAAATCAAGAAATATGCAATAGCATAAAAAGACCAAATTTAAGAGTTATTGAAATAAAGGAAGGCATAGAGTTCCAAACCAAAGGAATGAGCAGTATATTCAATGAAATAATATCAGAAAATTTTCCAAACATAAAGAAAAAATTGGAAAGCCAAATTAAAGAGGCTTACAGGATGCCAAATGTACAAAATCACAACAGATCCACACCAAGGCACATTATAATGAAAATAACAAACATACAGAATAAAGAGAGAATATTAAAAGCCATGAAAGAAAGGGATCATATTACATATAGGGGAATTAGGTTATGTGCAGATTTTTCACCCCAGACCCTGAAGGCTGCAAGATTCTGGAACAACGTATATCAAGCTTTGAAATAAAATGGATGCCAACCAAGAATCTTGTATCCTGCAAAATTAAGATTTCATGATGAAATAAAAACCTTCCACAAAAAACAAAAGTTAAAAGAATTTACAGGTGGAAAGCAGGCACTACAGAACACATTCTTGGCAAAATATTCTATGAAGAAGAAACAAAAAAATAATGAAAATCAGAAGAGGGAGGTATTACACTAAAGTAAAAACTAATCAAAGGAGAAACCAAGTCAAGTTAAATAACAAAAATGACTGGAAATATAAATCATGTCCCAATAATAACCCTGAATGTTAATGACCTAAATTCACCAATCAAAAGACATGGGCTAGCTGATTGGATTAAAACAACAACAACAGCAACAACAATAATATGTTGTATCCAAGAGACTCATCTCATAGGAAAAGACATACACAGACTGAAAGTGAAATGTTGGGAAAAATTACACCACTCACATGGACTGCAGAAACAATCAGGGTTTTGCATCTTATTTTCAAATAAAGTAGACTTTAAGCTAAAGTTAATCAAAAGGAATAAAGAAGGATATTTCATACTACTTAAGAGAACCATACACCAACAAGACATAACAATTATAAATATGTATGCCCCAAACAATGTGGCATCTCTGTTTATCAAACAAAATCTTCTGAAATTCAAGAGTTAAATTGACAACAGCATAATAACTCCATGTGATTTAACCCACGCTATCACCACTGGATAGATCTTCCAAACAAAAGCTGAATGAAGAAAATATAGAACTGAATAATACAACCAATAACTTAGACTTAACTGACATATATAGAATATTTCATTCTTCAATGAACAAATAAACTTTCTGCTCAGCAGCACAGAGATTGTTCTCTAAAATAGACATTATAGAGCGGCCTGCTTGCGCGGTAGACAGACCACCCCAACTGGAGGAGGGTCCCAGCCGCCCGCCCGTGCGGTCACCTGACTGAGTTCTGGACAAACATAAGGTCTCCCCAATACCCCCCACCTCATCAAACACCTTATGAGAAAAACTGATGGAACTCATCTTGGAAAATCCCACCAACCCTTAAAACTCACCAACTGGTAGGCATGGCTACCAGGTCGGTTCTGCAGCGGATCAGGCACATGGTTTACATCTCAGAGAATAAGAGTAGAGAGGCCACAGGTGGAAGCTCAAGTCCTCTCACACTGACTACCACCACCACCCTGAACCCAGAGACTCAAGCTAGGAATAGACAACGCCACCAACTAGAAGAAAAGAGAACAGAGTTCTGAGAGACATTTTTTTCGTTCTTTTTTTCTCTTCTCTCTCTCTTTTCATCCATTCATCCAGTCTCCTCTACCCTTCCCCCTCTTGTCCTAGCAACCTCAACATATGTGAAACCAAGAATTGTGCATGAAAAAGGTCTTTACAACTGAATCACCAGAATAATATAATACAGAGGAATTGCATATGCCCCACCTCCCTCAACCCCCTTTTTATTTCTTTTCTTTTTCCTCTTATTTTCTTTTTCCCCACTCTCTTTTTTTTCTCTTTCTTTCCTTGTTATTTGTTTTTCTCCCTCTTACTGCCTCTATCCCACTTGCAACCCCCTAAATTTTACTATTTATAAATAGGGTAATCTTATAAATAGATAGGAATTTGAATCTATACATTCTTCCATAAATTAACCATCTATTGATTAGAGCTTTCCAAAGTTACTAAGTTAGATTAACCCCGTACTCTCACTCCTTTCCCCCTAAACATAACATCCTACACCTGAAATTTAGTTTTCTTCAAGCTACCAGAAACAGTATGCCTTTCATGAAACTAATGACTATATTTGTAAATGATAATCAAACCAACATTTGTAGACATAGAGTCTAGCTATAAATATAGTAATAAGGAAAACATGTGCTTAGATGATATACTATTGATATTGGGAACTGTTAACATTGTCTTTCTCCACAAAAGGGAGACATTGCAACTATACAAGAGCAATATAAATATATAGGGGAAAATTCAATAACACAACAGTTTCACAAAGGAGAAAGAAATGTGAGCAGTATGAAAAGACAAGGAAAGAAAGGACCACAAGCAGTGCAGGTCAACTCAACATTAGAAGAGATAATATCTGCAGCAGATGGAATGTCAGATAAAGAATTCAGGATATACATGCTTCAAATGATCTGGAGTCTCAAGAAAGACATTAGACAGCAAAATCAGACAATGAAAGATCACTTTGACAATTAATTACATAAAAAAAATCCAAGAAGCAAAAGATCAACTATACAGGGAGATAGAGATTATAAAAAACAAACAATCAGAAATCCTAGAAATGCAGGAAGCAATAAACCAAATTAAAAATTCAAATGAGAGTATTCTCAGCAGAGTAGAACACTCAGAAGATAGAACATCAGACAATGAAGACAAAGTATTTCAACTTGAAAAGAACATAGACTGCTCAGTGAGACTGTTAAGAAACCATGAGGAGAACATCCAAGAAATATGGGATAACATAAAGAGACCAAACTTAAGAGTTATTGGGATACAGGAAGGTATAAAGGTCCAAACAAAAGGAATGAGCAATCTGTTCAATGAAATAATATGAGAAAACTTCCCAGACAATCATAAATATATATGCCCCAAACAATGGTGCAGCTATGTTCATCAAACAAACTCTTCTCAAGTTCAAGAGTCAAATAGACCACAAAACAATAATTATGGGAGACTTCAACGCACCTCTCTCACCACTGGACAGATCTTCCAAACAAAAGTTGAATAAAGAAACTATAGAACTCAATAATACAATTAATAACCTAGACTTAATTGACATATATAGAATATACCACCCAACATCAAGCAGTTACACTTTTTTATCAGCAGCACATGGATCCTTCTCAAAAATAGATCATATATTATGTCACAGGGCAACTCTAAGACAGTATAAAGGAGTAGAGATGATACCATGCATCCTATCTGCTCATAATGGTATGAAATTGGAAACCAATGATAAAAGAAGGAAGAAAAAATCCTGCATCACTTGGAGAATGAACAATATGTTACTGAATGATCAATGGGTTACAGAAGACATCAACTAGGAAATTAAAAAACTCTTAGAGATAAATGAAAACACAGACACAACATATTGGAATCTATGAGACACAATGAAAGCAGTTCTAAGAGGAAAATTCATTGCTTGGAGTTCATTCCTTAAAAAAAAAAATCAACAAATAAATGATCTCACACTTTATCTCAAAACCCTAGAAAAAGAAGAGCAAAACAACAGCAAAAGAAGTAGAAGGCAAAAAATAATTAAAATCTGAGCTGAAATCAATGAAATCGAAACAATTGAAAAAATTGACAAAACTGAAAGTTGGTTCTTTGAAAAAATAAATAAGATCGACAGACCCTTAGCCATGCTAACAAAGAGAAGAAAAGCGAGAACTCAAATTACTAGCATACGGGATGAAAAAGGCAATATCACAACAGACACTTCAGAAATACAGAAGATAATTAGAAATTATTTTGAATCCTTATACTCCAATAATATAGAAGATGGTGAAGGCATGGATAAATTTCTTAAATCATATGATCTGCCCAGATTGAGTCAGGAGGATATACACAACCTAAACAGACCAATATCAATTGAGGAAATAGAAGAAGCCATCAAAAGACTACCAATTAAGAAAAGTCCAGGACTGGATGGATATACAGCAGAGTTTTACAAAACCTTTAAAGAAGAACTAATACCAATACTTTTCAAGCTATTTCAGGAAATAGAAAAAGAGGGAGAACTTCCAAATTCATTCTACGAGGCCAACATCACCCTGATTCCTAAACCAGACAAAGACACTTCAAAAAAAGAAAACTACAAACCAATATCTCTAATAAACATAGATGCAAAAATCTTCAATAAAATTCTGGCATAATTGGATACAGAAACATATCAAAAAGATCATGCATCATGATCAAGTAGGATTCATCCCTTGGATGCAAGGCTGGTTCAATATATAGAAATCAATAAATGTTATTCACCATATCAATAGACTTAAAGATAAGAACCATATGATCATCTCGATAGATGAAGAAGAAGCATTCAACAAAGTACAGCATACCTTTATGCTCAAAACACTAGGAAATCTAGGGATAACAGAAACACTTTAATATTGTAAAAGCAATCTATGCTAAGCCTCAGGCTAGCATCATTCTGAACGGAGAAAAATTGAAGCCATTCCCTCTAAAATCTGGAACAAGACAGGGATGTCCTCTCTGACCACTTCTGTCAACATAGTCCTCGAAACACTGGCCAGAGCAGTTAGACAGACAAAAGAAATTAAAGGCATAAATATAGAAAAAGAAGAACTTAAATTATCACTATTTGCAGATGACATGATTCTATACCTAGCAGACCCAAATAAACTACTAGAGCTAATAAATGAATTCAGCAAAGTGGCAGGATATAAAATCAACACACATAAACCAAAGGCATTCCTGTATATCAGCGACAAATCTTATGAAATGGAAATGAGGACAACCACCCCATTCACAATATCCTCAAAAAAAATATATTGGGAATCAATCTAACAAAAGAGGTGAAAGATTTATACAATTAAAACTACAGAACCCTAAAGAGAAAAATAGAAGAAGATCTTAGAAGATGGAAAAATATACCCTGTTCATGGATAGGCAGAACTAACATCATCAAAATGGCAATATTACCCAAAGTTCTCTATAGGTTTAATGTAATGCCTATCAAAATCTCAAAGGCATTTCTTGTAGAAATAGATAAAGCAATCATAAAATTTATATGGAAAAATAAAAGACCCAGAATAGCAAAAGCAATTCTAAGCAGGAAGAGTGAATCAGGCGGTATAGTGATACCAGACTTCAAACTATACTACAGGGCAATAGTAACAAAAACAGCATGGTACTGGTACCAAAACAGGTGAGTGGACCAATGGTACAGAATAGAGGACCAGAGACCAATCCACAAAATTACAACTATCTTGTATTTGACAAAGGAGCTAAAAGCATGCAATGGAGGAAGGATAGCATCTTCAACAAATGGTGCTGGGAAAACTGGAAATCCATATGCAACAAAATGAAACTGAATCCCTTTCTCTCACCATGCACAAAAGTTAACTCAAAATGGATCAAGGAGCTTGATATCAAATCAGAGACTCTGCAACTGATAGAAGAAAAAGTTGGCTCCAATTTACATATTGTGGGGTCGGGCTCCAAATTCCTTAATAGGACACCCATAGCACAAGAGTTAAAAACAAGAATCAACAAGTGGGACTTACTCAAACTAAAAAGTTTTTTTCTCAGCAAGAGAAACAATAAGAGAGGTAAATAGGGAACCTACATCCTGAGAACAAATTTTTACTCCTCACACTTCAGATAGAGCCCTAATATCCAGAGTATACAAAGAACTCAAAAAATTAAACAATAAGAAAACAAATAACCCAATCAACAAATGGGCCAAGGACCTGAACAGAATTCTCAGAGAAGGATATACAATCAATCAACAAGTACATGAAAAAATTCTCACCATCTCTGGCAGTCAGAGAAATGCAAATCAAAACCACCCTAAGATACCATCTCACTCCAGTGAGATTGGCAGCCATTATGAAGTCAAACAATAACAAGTGCTGGCAAGGATGTGGGGAAAAGTTCATACTTGTACATTGCTGGTGGGACTGCAAATTGGTGTGGCCAATTTGGAAAGTAGTATAGATATTCCTTGGAAAGCTGGGAATGGAACCACCATTTGACCCAGCTATTGCCCTTCTTGGACTATTCCCTAAAGACCTTAAAAGAGCATACTATAGGGATACTGCTACATTGATGTTCATAGCAGCACAATTCACAATAGCTAGACTGTGGAACCAACCTAAATGCCCTTGAATAGATGAATGGATAAAACAAATGTGGCATTTATACGCAATGGAGTATTACTCTGCACTAAAAAATGACAAAATCATGTCATTTGCAGGGAAATGGATGGCATTAGTGCAGATTATGCTAAATGAAGCTAGCCAATCCCTAAAAAACAAATGCCAAATGTCTTCTTTGATATAAGGAGAGCAACTAAGAACAGAGCAGGGAGGAAGAGCATGAAAAGAAGATTAATATTAAACAGGGACAAGAGGTGGGAGGTAAAGGGAGAGAGAAGGGAAATTGCATGGAAATGGAAGGAGACCCTCAGGGTTATACAAAATTACATATAAAAGGAAGTGAGGGGAAAGGGTAAAAAAAAAAATAAACAAGGGAGAGAAATGAATTACAGTAGATGGGGTAGAGAGAAAAGATGGAAGAGGAGGGGAGGAGAGTGGGGATAGTAAAGGCAACAGAATACAACAGACACTAGTATGGAAATATGTAAAAACATGGATGTGTAACCGATGTGATTCTGCAATCGGTATACGGGGTAAAAATGGGAGTTCATTACCCACTTGAATCAAATGTATGAAACATGATATGTCAAGAACTATGTAATGTTTTGAACAACTCATAATAATAAAAAATAAGATAAGATATAATAAAAAGGGTAAAATATAAAATAAAATATATTATATTATGCCACAAAACAACTCTTAGCAAATACAAAAAAGTAGAGATACTACCCTGCATTCTATCAGATAATAATGAAACTAGAAAACAATGACAAAATAAAAAATAAAAGCTACTCCAACACATGGAAACTAAATAATATGCTACTGAATGAACACTGGATTGCAAAAGACGTCAAGGAGTACATAAAAAAATTTCTTAGGGCTAAATGAGAACACTTGTAAAACATAGAAATCTCTGGGACACTATGAAGACAATACTAAGAGAAAAGTTCATTGCATGGAGCTCGTTCCTTAAAAGAAAAAAAAAAAAGTCAACAAATAAGTGACCTAACATTACATCTCAAAGCCCTAGAAAAAGAAGAACAACCCAACACCAAAATTAGTTGAAGATAGGAAATAATTAAAATCAGAGCTGAAAACAGTGAAATTGAAACAAAAAAAAACAATTTAAAACATTGACAAAACACAAAGGTGATTCTTTGAAAAAATAAATGAAATTGAAAAACACTTAGCCCTCTTAATGAAGAGAAGGAGAGAGAAAACTCAAATTACTAACATACATGATGAAAAAGGAAATATCATGACAGACACAACAGAAATACAAAAGATAATTAGAAATTATTTTGAAAGCTTGTACTCCAATAAAACAGAAAATATCAAAGTCATGGGTAAATTTCTACTATAATATTATTTGCCCCAAATGAATCAGGCTGATATACACAATTTAAACCAATCAATTTCAAGCAAAGAATTAGAAGATGCATAAGAAGCATATCAACCAAGAAATGCCCAGGATTGTATGGATACACAGCTGAGTTTTATAAGACCTTTAATGAAAAACTAATAACAATACTCCTCAAATTATTTCATGAAATAGAAAAAGAAGGAGCACTTCCAAACTCATTCTATGAGACCAGTATCACCCTGATTCCAAGACACATGAAAAAAAGAAAACTTCAGACTAATATCTCTAATAGAAATAGAGGGAAAATTCTCAAAAAAAAATTTGGCAAATTGAATACAATAATATATTTAAAAGATAGTGCACCATGATCAAGTGGGGTTCATCCCAGGGATACAAGGTTGGTTCAACATATGGAAATCAATAAATCAGAATCATATAATCATCTCAATAGATGCAGAAAAAGCATTCAACAAAATACAGCACCCTTTTATATTCAAAAACTATAAAAACTAGGGATAACCAGAATGTATCTCAATCTTAAAAGCTATGTATGGTAAGCCTCAGGCCAACATCATTCTAAATGGAGAAAAATTAAAAGCATTCCCTCTAAAAACTGAAACAAGACAGGGATGCCCTCCTTCAGTACTTCTTTTTAACATAGTTCTTGAAACACTGGCCATAGCAATTAGACAGATGAAAGAAATTAAAGGATATGAATAGGAAAAGAAGAACTCTAATTAGCATTATTTGCCTACAATATGATTCTATACCTAGAAGACCCAAAAATTTCCATCAGAAAAATTCTAGAACTAGTAAATGAATTCAGCAAAGTAGCAGGATACAAAATCAATGCCCATAAATCATATCAGTGACATATCTGCATATCAGTGACAGATCCTCAGAAAGGGAAACGAGGAAAACTACCCCATTTACAATGGCCTCAAAAAATAAAAATAAAATAAAATACTTGGGAATCAACCTAACAAAAGAGGTAAAAGTCCTATATAATGAAAACTACAGAGCACTAAAGAAAGAAATTAAAGAAGACCTTAGGAGATGGAAAGAGTCCCCTTGTTCTTGGATAACCAAAATTAATATCATCAAAATGATCATACTACCAAAAGCACTATTCAGATTTAATGCAGTTCCAATCAAAATCCTAATGACATTCCTCATAGAAATAGAAAAAGTAGTCATAAAATTCATCTAGAAAAATAAAAGATCCAGATAGCTAAAGCAATCATTAGCAAGTAGAGTGAAATAGGTGGCATCACTATACCAGACCTTAAACTATACTACAGAGAAATAGTAAGAAAAACAGCATAGTATTAGCACCAAAATAGACTTGTAGACTAATGGTACAAAATAGAGGACACAGAGACTAACCCACAAAATTACAGTTTGACAAAGGCGCTAAACATATACATCAGATAAAAGATAGCCTCTTCAACAAATGGTGCTGGGAAAACTAGAAATCCATATGCGACAAAATTAAATTACACCCTTATACTTCACCATACACAAACTCAACTCAAAATGGATCAAGGACCTAGGAATTAAACCAGAGACACTGCACCTATTAGAGGAAAAAGTAGGCCCAAATCTCCATCTTGTCAGATTAGGCCCCAACTTCCTTAATAAGTCTTTTATAGCATGAGAATTAAAATGAAGAATCAATGAATGGGATGGATTCAAACTAAAAAGCTTCTTTTCAGCAAAAAAAAAAAAGAAAAAAAAAATCAGTAAGGTGAACAGAGTCTATAGCTTGGGAGCAAAGTTTTACCCCTTGCACATCGGGTAGGGCACTAATTTCTAGGGTATATAAAGAACTCAAAATACTAAACACCAAACAAACAAACAACAACAAAAAAAAAAACAACAAATAATCTCATCAATAAATGAGCCAAGGAACTGAACAGACACTTCTCAGAACAGGATATACAATCAATCAACAAATATATAAAAATATGTTCATCATCTCTAGCAATTAGAGAAATGAAAATCAAAACCACTCTAAGATTTCATCTCACTATAGTCAGAATGGCAGCTATTCAGAATACAAACAATAATAAGTGTTGAGGAGGATGTGGGGGAAAAGGAATACTCATACATTGCTGGTGGGTCTGCAAATTGGAGCAGCCAATATGGAAAGCAGTATGGAGATTCCTTGGAAAACTGGGCATAGAACCACCATTTGACCCAGCTATCCCATTCCTCAGTTTATACACAAAGGATTTGATAAGAGCATACTACAGGAACATAGCCACATCAACATTTATAGCAGCACAATTCACAATAACTAAACTGTGGAATCAATCTAAAGGCCCTTTAGTAGATGAATGGCTAAAGAAAACATTATATATATATATATACATATATATGTATATATGTATATACATACACACACACACACATTGGAATAGTGCTCAGCAATAAAAGAGAATAAAATCATGGCATTTGCAGGTAAATCGATGGAGTTGGAGAATATATTGCTAATGAAGTGAACCAATCACCGAAAAAACAAATGCCAAATGTTTTCTATGATATAAGGAGGCTGATTTATAGTGGGGTTTGGAGGGAGAGCATTAGAGGATAGATGAACTCTAAATAGGGATAGGGCAAAGGGGTGGGAGAGGAAGACAGAGGGCATGGGGGTAAAAAATATGGTGGCGTGAGATTGATATTATTTCCCTAAATACATGTATGAACACATGATTGGTGTGAATATACTTTATGTACAACCAGATATGAAAAATTGTTCTCTATATGTGTAGCATGAATTGTAATGCATTCTATTGTCTTATATAACAAATTAGAATTTAAAAATGCACACACAAAAAACAACCCGCATGTGTGTTTATATGTGCAAACACTTGTGCATGCACTCCACATTTTACTTATCACACAAGATTTATTCAACATCAGAATCAAGATATAGAACTGTTCTATCAACTCAAGGATGCTTTTTGTAGCCACATCTATCTCCCTTTCCCCCTTGATACCTTATTCTTAGAAACCAGTAATCTACTCAGTTTTATCTGTTAAAGAGTGGTATAGAAATACCCCCCATAAAAATTGGCGATAGATATTTCTCAAAAGGAGACATACAAATGGTCAACAGGTTTATGCAAAGATTCTCAACAACCCAATTATCAGAGAAATGCAAATAAAAACCACAATGAGATTATCACTTCATTCCAGTAAAATGGCCATTATAAAAAATACTGAAGGTGACAAGTGCTGGTAAGGATGTATAGAAAAGAGAACTCTTGCACACTCTTGGTAGGAATGCAAATTAGTAGCTCTTATGTCAAACTGTAAAAGTTTTCTCAATTTTTTTAAAAAATAGAACTATCATATGATGTAATAATCCCCATACTGGGTACATATCGAAAGGAAAAAAAATGGTATGTAAAAAACACATCTGTACTCCCGTGCTTATTGCAACACAATTCAAAATAATCAAGAAATGGAAACAACGTAAGTGTCTATGAACTAATAAAGGCATAAAGAAATGGCTTTGTATATACAATGGAATATTATTCAGCCATACAAAAGAATGAAATCCTGTCATTTGCACCAACAATGGATAGAACTGGAGGTCAACATGTTAAGGGAAATAAACCAGATGCAGAAAGACAAGTACCAAGTACTCCAAGATCTCACTCATATGCTGTGTTATGGTTTGGAAGTGGAATACTCCACACTGTCTCATATTGAAAACATGGCCCCTAGTGCAGCAAGGTTTGAATGTTGTAATTAGGCAATAATTGGATCATGTGGACTCTGAATGCATCAGTGGATTAATCCATTTGGTAGATTAATCCACTGATAGCTGAATCAACTACTAGGTATAACCTAGTTGGAAGAAGTAGGTCATTGTACTTATCACACAAAATAGCCCAAACTAGGTAGCTTATAAATAGGAATCTGTTTCTTACAGTTTTGGAGACTAGGATGTTCAAGAATAAAGTACTATTATATTTTATATGTGTCCAGGACTAGACCGGTTCATAGAGGGAACATCTTCCCTGTTTCCTCACATGATAAAATAGGCAAGGCAACTCTGTGGTCACTTTTATAAGGTGACTAATACCATGCATGGCGGTTCCACTCTCATGAGCTAATCACCTCCACAAAGACCCCATTTCCTAACATCATTATGATTTCAGTATATAAATTTGGTGGCACACAAACCATAAGAGATTTTAGTACATAAGTGCCATACTTCACATAAATTCATTAACACCATTCCTCTCTAATTAAAACCATTCCTCTCTTTTTTTTTTAATTTTCTTTGAATTTGTTACACTTCTGTTAATACCACAAACTGTAGCACTTATTTCATATTGCTTTTTGTTGTTTCACAACTGATAATCTCACTAAGCTGATTATTTGACACTGTTAAGACTGTGCAGACTGTTATTTTTCTTCAATAATTCCAAAATAATTTAAGCTAAATCCAAACATATTAGCAGGAGCTCAGTAGATTCTTGTCAATTTCCCCCAAATGGTGAGAAAACTAGTTAAGGAATTCCATTAAGTCCATACCAATATTTTTCAACTAAGTTATTAAAATTATATTTCTCAATAACTGACATAACCTTAGGAACAGCAGGAAGGTGAATATGGCAAATGAGTAAACACTGCTTGAATAGAGAGACAAAGGATTTGTCAAGAAAATAATCAGAGATCACAAAAATTTTCTAGTTAGAGTCCTTGGGATTAGTAGCAAACACTGAAAGAGATTAGAAGGCATTTCAGTGTCAAAAACAATGCAAAAGGGTGTACAAAACCAAAGAGGAGGGTCTGCGGATGTGGCTCAAGTGGTAGCCCACTCGCCTGGCATGCATGGGACACTGGGTTCAATCCTCAGCAAAATAAAATAAAGATGTTGTGTCCACTGAAAACTAAAAAATAAATATTAAAAAATTATCTCTCTCTCTCAGAAAAAAAAAGAAAGAAAGAAAAAAGAAAAGAACCAAGGAGGAACATGAACTTGATGACATAGAAAGGGAAATTCTGATAAAACGAACAGGGTTACAGAGGCATTCGAAGTACAGAATTGAGAGATGATTATTCAAAGAAATATTAGGGCAAATTGAAGGTTGAACATCAAATAATGCCTTACCAATACATACACTATGATTTAAAAAGAATTAAAAAACAGTAAGAACAATGCAGGGTCAATTGGCCCCAAAGTCAAAAGAGCTGATTAGAAATAAAGAGGTCACAAATAATAGGAATATTTTTGGATCTTATTAAAAATTGACAGTCAAGAAACAGTGGAAAGACTCTTCATTCCTCTCCTAAGATGATATTCCCAAAAGATGGTCACAAAAATTATATAGTGAGAATAAATGTTTTTACACAAAATTATTTAACTTTTAATTTTAGTTTAGAAAAGAAAACAACTGAAGTTTAAAGAACCCAAGACTGTGATTTTAATGTTAAAAATCTCTTAAAAGTATTAAAAGCATTTTCTTTATCTGATTACATCAGCATGTTCATAAATATATTCATGAAGATAATAAAGTATCTATTTACAGAAATTCCCTCTATAATTTTCACTGTTACTTAAGACAATTTTACTTAAGTCCATGTACATTTCAGTAGATGCTCATTATTATTTTATAGTTAGATGAAGAGCTCAAGTTGTTATAACCATCATTTTAACTTCCACTTTAGACAATGGCATTTTTTAGTAGTCCACTAGATGGCACCCAAGATAAGGCTTCCCCTTCTGACTGCCTCCCCAACTCCCCTTCATCTGCTAAAAAAATAAACGAACTTTTAATTGACTTTTGGATCATTATTCTTATGTGATATCTCTATGGATTTGGATCACTTTATATTTGGATATTTTCTCACTGTGAATCTCCAGACGCACTTTACATATAAAATAAAACATAAAATTCTAGGATTAATAATATTTTGATTTTGTATGAAACACTATTGAAAAAAACAAGGTGGGGATTTTTATTAGGACAAAGGTTTTATGAACTATTAAATTATCTGGAGTACAGTTTTTAATTTCCAGTTAATATTAAGTAATTTAAAAAATCTGTTAAAAATAAATTTTATGAATTGTTTTGGACTGATGGAAAGATGTCATTGTTGATTGATTCAAAATTTTCTATTATAGCCTTTTATATTTTTAAAGAGAAAAAAGCTCAGAGGAAACATATCATTTAATAAAATATTACTTAGTGTGAATTTATACTCTGTTCATAAATTTACCTAAAAGACCTATGAACTTTTCCTGGTATAAGGCCTTCACTGTGTGGTTTCCTAGTTAATCTCTGTATGCCTTCTTCAAAACAGTGAGAGTCAGGCATACAAAAAGAAGTGCCTGAGTAGTCTTAACTGCTTCCTCTAACTCTCTTCTTTAAAACTTCATGTATTCTTTTTAAATTTCAATTTCAAAAGATATTCTTAACAGTGAGTGTACCCTGCATACTATGAATGATAAATTGGTTGGTATTACTGAAAACTATCCCTTGGAATAGGGAAATATTTTGCAAAAAAAAAAGTCCCTTGGAAAAAAGAAATCATTCTCTTGGAGACAACATTGTATTTCTGTTTTTGTAAATTTCTTATTTTCCTGTTAAGTTCCAATAGCAAGATACATTTTTCTTTATTGGAAATACATTTGCACAATTCATAACCTAATATTTGAGATTAAATTTATTATTTAGTCAATTTTTTTTTAGTTCTTTAACTCACCAGACATTCAGCAAAGTGAGTGTTTGATTGTGTAAAAAGTACTTGGATGCCTTAGTTAGTCCTTCAAACTACTCAGCTCAAGAAAAGCCTGGTAGATTATTACTTGAGGCTGTACAGGCTCACATTTTTATTGGAGTAATGGAAAATTACACAAATAATTGATTTTACAAAGAAACTTTGGATACATAAATCCAAATATAAAGGAACCCGCCCCCCCGCCCCGGAAAAAAAAAAAAAATGTCTGTAGCCAACTGCCTATCTGGGAAACATTTTGATACACATAAGACAGTAGCTTTATTAACTAAATGAAATTTCCCAAATGTCAATAGTAATAGGGTAGTGAAAAAAATATGAGAAATAATTAAATTAATGAACAATCTAAGCCTCATAGAATATTAAACTGACCAAAATTTAAAACTTTTACCATACCCAGCACTTTGGAATACTAAATATACTGGCATAGGTGTCTCAACATTTTTAAAGAGTTACCACAACCAATAAAATTTCTTAGCATGCTAACTTATTGGTATGAAATAGAAAGAGTTTTCATATAATGGAACATCAGCCAAAAATGGCAGAGACTTCCATCCTGGGGATAAATGATGATTGTGGAAGACAGGAGTGTCTATGTTGTAACTTTGTGACTGTCCTTATACTAGCCCTACCCAGCATAGCTTGTTCTCAATAGATTATTTCCTTATTCCTTTCTATTTTCTGGAGAGTCCTATATAGAAATGGAGGAAGGGTCATTCTTAGGATAAAGTTGGAAAGTGCATCTTTTTGCTTTAGTATTCTTTCCTTTTCAGAGGCCACTGTGAGAGTTTGGTTGAGTTTGGTCTGATTTCCACACTGTCCACCCAACCAAATAGCTGGCTGCCTGATCTTGTTAGTCACTTAAGGAGAGTAATGCAATGAACTCCTGTACATCAACTGGCCGAAAAAAGAAAATTACTTGTTCCAACCATTCTTTATTAACAGTAGAATTTTGGACATTACCAGGGAAAATACTTTGAGGCAGGCGGCTATTTATTTATTATAAGTCGTCAGTCAAGTAGTTCCACAAAGATTTTCTTTTCAATAAGTCTATTGAATTATGTATGGCAAGTGTGCTTTCAAAAATCATATAGGATGGTTTATAGGGAATTGCTTAAACACTATTAAAATTTGGGTAATAAGATAATAACAAAGGAAAATTTTTTATCTTAAAGAAATTTGGAAACAGAGAACAAAAACTGAAATTTAGCTTTGGGGATCCTTCAACAGCTTTGGGGAAAAAAAGTAAAATAATGTAGCTTCTGTTTTATGATGCAAGTCAATGTGTTTCTAGTTCTGAATTTGCAGAGGATTTTTCCCTCATGGACAAGATATATATGTGAGGCCGGCAGTAATGAAGGTACAGAACTAATATCTCTGCCTTCAGAGTCAAGGTGGAAAGGGACAGCAGAGAAAGTTAGAATCTTTAACCTGACATCACTGTAATTTGCATATGTAAAGGGTGAATTAGGATTCCTTTTACTTTTCCACCTCTAGTAAAGAGTAAAAAAAGAGAGTAACCTAAATACATTTGATTGATTAAAATATTAAAATCTTTATTATTGAAACACACTATTGCATTTATAAATGAAATTTACAATAGCTATTTAAATTGTCTTTTTTATTTAGAGATTTGTTTGTACAATTAAAGTTAAGTGTACAATTTTAGGCTTTTCCTATGATTTAACACATAAACCTTTACATACTTGTGAGGTTTGAACTAAGATTTCTTAATTAATTTGTGGTGCTGTTTGAAAGGATGGACGAAAATACACCATTTCCTGAAACAGTTTATAGCTCTTTTCTAAAATTGTTTTATTTTCTCAGATTTTCCAGGGTGATACATTGCTGGAGTTAATAACTCAAATGTGTGGGTAACATTCATCAAGGCCAGGCAAACCTATGCTCTCTGTTCTTGGCATTATCGAGATCTTCAAGAATCCAAGTTGCAGCTGTAAATGGCTTTGGTAGAGGCCATTTCAACAGCATCAATCAAGATTTTGTCATGACACATAATGATAGGAGATTAGAAATAATGCATTACCTAAGTAAACTACTCCATCTTTGTTTTAGTAATAATGCAGTCCTCTACAAGACAATTTCCAATGTCATATAACAACCAAAACACACATGGACTAAGATGGAAAAACAAATCTCTAATTGGTGTGATATCCATTGAAATTAATATGCTGATAAGGATGAGAGAATAGTGAAACATTTCATGTTTCATATGCAAAACATTTTTAAAACATGTAGGTATCAGAGGATTAATCTAGTTACTAAAATACTTTAAGAATTGCCCTCTTAAAAAAATGAAATGAATGACAATGTGTATATTAAATTCTGAAGTACCTGCATATCAATTTTAGATGTATTATTAATGAAAATAAAATATTACAAAAGGCTCAAAGCAGATCAAATGTGAGTCTCAACTATCATTACCCCAGACAGTAAGTATAGAGTTAGGAGTTCTGAAGAATTTTATCTAGTCCCCATGCATGTCTTCAGAAAAATGAACGATTATACAAGATATGCATAAAATAGCAAAATGCGTGTTTTTTGAAATGGCTTCTAAGTTTGTTTATAAAAAAAACAAATGCAAATTTACTGAAGATTTCCTAGTATTCATTCCATAGAGCTTCAAGGGAATTTTATTCTACTAATTCTTTGACCAATCAGCTATGACTTCTGTCCTGTATATCTTACTCCTAACATAAAATGAGTAGTAGATATTTATGAAGCTACATTTAAATTTGGCCTAAGGGAGAAATCTTATACATGCATGATACAAACTATCTCTTGTTGCAGAGAAATAATATCTATTTCAGGTATTTAAAATTATTCAATAATAATTATGCTGATATACTTGCTATTAATTTTAAATATCAAAGTCATGTTTTTGATAATCACTTTGCCATTGAATTAGAGGATGCTTTAAAAATTCTAGTAATTTTTCATGAGAAATTATATTTACATTGCTAGTGAAAATAAACAATAACCACTACTTTATAAATATATAGTTCATAAATTCATAATTTAACCAGAGAACATATCCATGGTGGATTGAAGTTTACTTTTAAAAGAGGTTAAAAAGAGCAGTAACTATTTTATGCTCACACATTAATTTATCTAAGTAAATTTAGGGGCACCTACCAAGAACTGGATACTATGGACAGAAACATGAATAAAACTAGTATCTTGCTTCAAGTGGCTTGTATTTCAATCATGGGTACTGATATGTAATGGATAGATTACAAGGTGGAAATGTACAAAAGATATGTGATATCACAAAGGAGGGAAAATTAGTTCTCTTGTGGGTGTCACAGAGAGCATATTTACAGCAGCCTTCAGAAAATGATTTAAATGAGCTAGGCAGATAATACTGTTAAAAGTATTCCAGGCAGAAAGAATTTTGTGGGTTGAGGCATCTTGTTATTCTACAGAGCAAGGTAAATCTGCATGACAGGAGGCTTCTTTGGAGGGATCAGAACAAGGCCAAAGAAATAGTTTGGAAACAAGTTGCTCAAAACCTTCTGTGTTCTGCCAAGGAATTTTGAATTAATCTCATAAGAAGTGGGAAGTTACTAAAGATTTGGGAGCTGGTGAATCAAGTATATATGTAGTTCTAGACAAATAATGTGGTGCTACACTATGGGAAGAAATTGGACAAAAGAGACATGATTATTGTAAAGTATTTTAGTGCAGAGAAACATCATCCAGAAGAAAATGGAGAGATTCATAGTGGTCAGATCCTCAATTTGCAAGCTGGTTTAAAAGATGACTAATCACATAAGCTTGGGTTAGGCCCTTAGTGCTACCAAGCCTGAGAGCCTCATTCTCATGTATGAAATGTGGACAAATGAGACCAATGCAGAAGGTTATGGACTAAATGAGGAACAATTATGAGTGAAAAACAGGATGTCTGTCAATCATTAATTCTCTTTCCTAAAAATGATCTGGAAAAATTAACTTCTAATCTGTAATTAAAATGATAAAATTTATTCTATGATTTAAATGATTGTTAAAGAAAGGCATGGCATAGCCACAGATACCCAATGACTGATTTTAATACTTATAATCTGTAGACTTTTTCCAGTAACTGAAATGAAATATCTTATAAGTATCTTATTTCTTCTCCCTTACTTCTAACAGAGAATAGGAAAAAAAAAAAAAATGGTGATCTTTCTCCATAAAGAGATAGTAGTGAAGATAGTAATAACAAGTTCTTTTGATGCTTCTTTCCAGCATGATTCCTCTTTCAGTGTCTTTCCATGAGTGGTCTAAGTGGAATCACCATACTACAGTGACAGCCACATCAATGTTTATAGCAGCTCTACTCACAATAGCTAAAGTAAGGAACCAAACTAGATACTTTCAACATGTGAATGGATAAAGAAAGTGTGGTATACATGCACAATGGAATATTAGTCAGCCTTAAAGAAAAATGAAATTATGGCATTTGCAGGTAAATGAATGGAGCTGGAGAATATCATGTCAAGTAAAATAAGCCAATTCCCCAAAACCAAAGGCCAAATATTTTCTCTGATATGTGGATGCTTATTCACTATAAGATGAAGGGTCTGGGGAAGAATAGAGATACTTTGGGTTAGGCAGAGGGGAGTAAAGGAAGGGGAAGGAGAATCGGGGTAGGAGGGATAGTAAAATGAATCTGACATTATTACCCTATGTACATATATGATTACATTACACAACTGGTGTGATTCTCCACCATGTATAACCAGAAGAAAGAGAAGTTATGTTCCATATATGTATGATATGTCAAATGCACTCTACTGTCATGTGAAAAAAATTAGAGCAAATAAAAAATAGAACATTAAAAAGAAGGAAAAAAAATATACGTAGAATGCTAAAATTACACGTTTGTTACCTCAATAATTTTAAAAATAATCAATATGTGAAAGCCACCAATATATTTTCTTACCCCTTATCTTCCTCCTTCTCCTCCTCCCATCTCAGAGTTTAACATCAAGTTTAAGTTAGCTTTAAAAATCTCTCCTGGAACTTTTCTAATTATAACGTCTCCTTTGTTTTGACACAGCATGTGGTAATGTTTACCTACATGCCCTAACCAGGTCAATGGAGTACAATGCTGGCCATGAGTAAGGAATCACATTTTGCACATTCTGCCCACTGCAAATACATTTGTGAGAGAATCTCCCAACTTTTGTTTCTTTCTAATGATAATTATGATAACAAACAGTTACAGAGCACTGACAATGATATTATGCTGTAGTGTTATTATACACCAAGAAAGGATAATTTAAATAATTTGCACTAAGTCACAGAGTGGCATGTTGAGGATTCAAATCCAAATAGTCTAGCTTTTTTCCTACTCTTTAGAGTATATCATAATATCATCCTGTTCTGTCCTGATAAAGCCACCATGTTATGGCTAGTTCTCTGAAATCGTGAGTAGAGTAAGATCTTTGAACATATTTTCATTTGTGACCAGCACAATTCCAGGGAAGGGACAGAGGGGAAGAAGGAGACTGGCTGGCAGGATTGAAGTAGCTATCTTGCTGAATACTTTCATGCAATGAGAAAAGGAAACAGAAAAACAGCAAAGAATGTACATAACTTATAACCAACCAAGGGTGTCGAAGACGATCACAAACGGGCTCCTCACCACTGTTAACAAACTCTATATCTTCCTACTTAGGAGAAAAAAATGGTTATATTAACAGAGAAAGTTTAAGATAAATAACACAGTTTCATGACAAAAATTGTAAACAAACACTAAATATACAGACATCCACACTGCATTATCCTCCCCCCATTTCCAGTAAGAGTATCCCTAGTTGTTCTCTCTTCAGGTAGATCAACCATTCATTAAATACACAATGTTTGGCAACCTAACCCACAGAAAAACATCTGACATACTCTTGTTCTCTATGTGTAAAATCAGTATAACATATAGTAGCTCTATGTTTGGGAGTGATATGATGGTCTCAATGTTAACTAGTACTCCTTATTATTATTTTAATATTATTTAAACTTGTCAGCCAATAAGTTTCACACACATAATGTGCTTACTTAGTTTTCAACCATCTAGAATATGCACATTAAGAAGATATCAATAACTATGCTTCACTAATTTTTTAGTTCACCATGGTGGTTAAAAGATCCATCTTATAACCATGCACCTTAAGTCACAGGAGGCTTATTTAAAGGGCCCTTTTCCAAGCTACAAAATCTGCATCTCTTGAAACACAGCCACGTTTCTAAAATTTCTATGAATTCCAAATAATTTGTGTGAACATGACTTGTGATAAAATTGGCTCAACCCCCATGAATCTTTCTATAATTTGTGTGTGTGTTATATGTACACATACAATAACTTTTTACCCAAATAATATTATCTTGCTATGTTTTTCCTCAGAACACTTTTACTTTTAAGTGTAATCTATAGTAAAGTGTAGCATTTCTTCCATTCAAAATTGATATAATCAGACAACCTTAAAGATAAACTGATAGATGTTGCCATCCAAGCAACTGACAAAAAAATACTGAGTATTATTAAATGAGAACAGCAGAAGTATGTATGTCATTAGAACCAATGACAAAATTGGAAACTTTTTATTGATTTTTCCAAAACCTGAATAAAAATTCAAAATGCAGTCAATGATACTTCTTAAGCTAATAACAGGCAAAAATTTAAAGGGGCAGGTAATATCAGGACTGTAAACAGTTTGTTTGGCTTGTGTATGATTTTTAAATGAGTTAGATGTGGGTATTAAAAATCAGAATATTACAAATAAAATTTCAGCTATTCAATTTTTAATAAAAATGATGTGTCTAGAAAAACTGTGCCACTTAACCATATTGGAGCAGGAAACTGTTGTGCCTTAGGGAATCTCATGCCACACAGCAGATCAACTTTGTCCATTTAGATTATTTGTCCAGCCTCTCTATAGGTGTACGATTTTCTAACCCTTATTTTAGACACTGTGTAATACCATCTGAAAAAGTAAAAATAAATAAATATTTGTTGGATAGACATATAAGTGAATAAATCTGAGAAAAATAAATTTAAAGTTTTTAAACCTCAATTCTGACATTATACAATAATAATTTCTGGTAAGGACCTCTATTGATGAGTCACCTAACAATTAGGGAATCTAGACTGAATATTTTCCATCTATTATAGAGTTTAATATGAAAATGAGATTCAAATTATGTTTCTTATTCTCTTCCAGAAGAAATTTGGTTATAAATTTCCTAATTCAAAATAGGAATCACCCAGCAGTCTTGAAACTATTATACTAGTTTTATCTTCTCCTGTATTTTCCAAGTTAGAAAAAGAAAACTTATATATTTATATCTTCTATGTTCATCTTGACTTTAGCCTGAGTAATAAGAAATTTTATTTTACAGTAATAGCATGTTATTTCTCTATCCATTGTCATAATTTGCCATTTGTTTTAGTACAATTTAATATTTAACTACTTTAATTTACAAAATGTATAGTTGCTATTCAAATTCAACATCTTTCTAAAAAGAATTTTTTAAACAATTATGCTTATTAATAGAAGATTTTAAAAATGTATTGAATTTATGACTTGTCTAAGGCCCTACCCTGTCTTTCTGCTTTTTGAGATATTCCAGATATTTGTGGTCTCATCAAAATGAATTCTCCAGAAAAAAGGCTATGATTTATTTTCATAATCTTATGAGTATCAGCTTTTTTACATTTTTTTACACTTCCTACAGCATGTTGCATAAAATGTTACCAGGTATATTATATTATCAGCTTAGGTCTTTCTCAGGAATTGCAGAAGAGAATAAAAGAAAAAGGAAAAATGGCAAAAGTAGGTCATATTGCCTTGATCCTGCATTTGTTCTTTCAAAGCATGCAGACTCAATCAGAATAAACAAAAGAGGAAGTCCACACAGTTGTTCTGTGAATCACAGTCCAGACTCAGAACTGGCACAGAGTGAGGAATGTACATGATTCTTATCCAAACCAATGTCTGGTATTTACCCAAGTTCAAGTTTTTCTTTTATTTTTTTAATGTGAGAAAAATTCCATAAATGATACATTTTTGCTTAATTTCCCAATGTTCTAGTTAGAAGTTGATCTGAGTTGTTTCCATACAACTTTTTTACTTCTTCAGCCAGTGGATTTAATAATCCTGGCATTCTTTGGAAACATAGTGGTATGAATTTATCAATGAAATTTTGCAAATTCAAATTCTGGTCCTTAAATGCATTATGTTTCATAAGTATAGAGAAAAAAATCAATCCTAATTTCTGTAACATAGCTTTCTTATTTTCAAACCCCTGAGAAATATTGAATGATGCAGCATACATATCCAATGTTGTCAAAGTTTCAAGCATGACTTTTATTCAGAGTTATAAGAGAAGGCTGAAAATGTTTGTAAAAATGAATATTGTTTTCATTTTATGGGCCAGAGTGCTTTTATTTATATTTACAGTTTTCTAGATTGGATAAGTTGTTTGGAGAAATGAATAAAATTACTTATTCAAAAAATATTTATAGTTTTCTGCTCCATGGAAAATTTTCTTGATTCTTAACATAAACTGTTAAGTCTAATACTGAACTGGGCTGTTTATTCAAATATACCTTCCTATTCAGCCTTAATATTAAACATAACAAAGCATTAAAAACTGTATTTTTTTTTTCTGTATCAATGTCTCATTGCTGTCCTAAGCAACTTAATTTATTTTACATAAAATCCAAATACACAATAAAAACATTTTATATGGGTTCTGTGGGAGCATAAGAAAATAGTTAAGAACAAGACAGTTTAATGATAGAGATGATGTGAAAAATAAACACATGGACACATTATTTCTTCATTTAAAAACATTGTTGATGATTTGAAAACCTGAAAACAATCTTAGCAATATGTACTTGTGGACTAATTTGGTATGGATATGTCACAAGGAAACCCATTATTTGGGATAATTAAAATGCAATAATAAAAACAGATTTAGTGTTTACCTTAATATATGCAATTATTATATGAGTCTCTTTTATTTAGAGGAATTTTGTCCATATGTGGCCTTATTATATATATTCAAAATAAAAGATAACATCATGTAAATTTGCAAACATAGTGAAAATCTACCAAAAATTTTAATCTAGCCACACATTCTCATTTGTAATAAAGTATTAGAAAATGGCAATAGTAGTGTAAAGAAAATAAACGATCCCTTTGGGTGCAGCTAACAAATAGCTGTTGAATAATAATGTTGTATTAAAGTTCTGATAAATAGTGGCAATTTTCCCTAGAATTCTCTGTGTCAGCAAAAAAACAAACAACAACAAAAAAAACATGTTAAAGTATTTACCATAATTTGATGCATATTATAATTAAAAATAGAAAAGCTTGAAGACTAGGTTTTTGTTGTTGATCATGGATTCATTCCCTTAGATTTCCAGAGACAAGAGTGGAATCTGGTTTTAGATCACTAACCCAAATAACTAAGAAGTCTTACTACATGTAGTTGTAACCCTACCTCTGAAACAACTAGGTTTTTTTTTAATCACTATTTTTTATGTTTCTGAGTTAGACCTCTGTTTTTATTCCTTTCCATTCATTTAAAGAGAAATAAGTTAAATTACAAATTTAGTTGCCAACAATGAAAAAAGAAATTCAAATCCCTGGGATTAAATATGTTACATTGCATTTAATGAATTTTTATGATAACCTACAAGCAGAATAGAAAGAGAAACAAGATTTATATTCACATGAGAAAGTAATTTATCAGATACTAATGATGCTGTATCTTTTGGTAATTTTAGTTTAAATAAGAACATAGAATTCTTTATCTTCTTTAGAGGAAAAGGATACTCAGCAGCCAGATATAGCCTATGATCAACTGCATTATAGAACAAAATTATTATATTATGATAGTTATAGATAATAGATAGATAGATATTCTAAGAACCTGGACTCAACTTTTGAACACTTTCATCAATTATACTAGTATTAAATATATCTTAACAGAAAACAGTGTGTTGTCAATGCACTTGAAGTCCTAGCTACTCAGGAGGCTGAGGCAAGAGTGTCACTTAAAACCAGGAATTCAAGGTTAATGTTAATCTAACTGTGAATACTTCTGAGTTAGTCCAAATGGAGTCAAAAATTATGTAAGAAGATGGTAGCATAAGCATAATAGAAGGATTAAAGTGAATGAAAGGATATTATGCTGATCCCTGATATAAAGGATAAAAAAAAAAAAAAAAAACGTCTAGTGTCTGGGATTGTGGCTCAGTGGTAGAGCGCTCGCCTAGCACAGGCGGGACAAGGGTTTCATCCTCAGCACCACACTAAAAAAAAAAAAAAAAAGGCATTGTGTTGTGTCCATCTACACCTAAAAATAAATATTAAAAAAAAAAGTCTAAAGCAAAGTGACAGTTGTTGGTAGGGTAGATGTAATCGAGGTAAAACCTTAGGCAGACAAAATTGAGAATCTTTTAGAAGTCTAAATTTTAACATTCTGTAATTAATCATATATGAGACCTGAAAAAGAGAAAAAGATGAGATGTTTGTACTGTCTCTCAGGTTTCCTTATTTCAGTGATCTGTTACTCCCTTCTTCTCATTCTTATATGCACATATGTATACACACATAAACACATACTCGAAATAGAAAATTTCAGATAATACTATTTGTATTGATTTCTCCTTAATACTTGTTAAAACAATTTTTTTTTTTTTAAACCGGGGAATGAACTCAGGGGCACTTAACAACTGAGCCACATCCCCAGACCTGTACTTTGTATTTTATTTAGATACAGAGTCTTACTGAGTTGCTTAGTGCCTCAGTTTTGCTAAAGCTGGATTTGAACTAAACTATACTCCTGCCTCAGCCTCCAGAGCCACTGGGATTATAGGCATGCGCCATCGCACCTGACAAATGTTTTTTCTGAAACACCTCTCTTCTGCTCTGGCCTCAATGATGGTGGATTTTCTGCCAATCTCTCCTATCATAAGGCATAGTTTCAAATATAAAACTACTAAGATCTCTTTCACATTTAAGACTGAATTGAATCGAAGTTGATAAAAAGGAGGTAATGACTGTAGAAACTCTTTTCAAGAAAGTTGCCAAAAATGAAAGTAATATAAAGAGAAGCATTTCTAGTAATATGACAATCTAGATATCCAAGAGAAATTCTTAATAAAAATGTCTATTTGCTAGATAGAACTAACAGCAAAATCAAACATTCAGAAGAGCAAATAAATATAAACACACATGTAAAGTCTTTTTTTATTTTTATTTTTTGTACCAGGGTGGATTTACCACTGAGTCACATTCCCAGCACAACACCTTTTCCCCCTACCCTTCCCTTTTTTTTTTTTTTTTTTTTTTTGAGACAGGTTCTCACTAAGTTTCTTAAGTTCTTGCTAAGTTGCTAAGGCTAGCTTTGAATGTGTGATTCTCCTGACTCAGCTTCCCAGATTCACTGGGATTACAAGCATGCACCACCATACTTGACAAAACTATTTTATTTTATCCTATAATAAAGTATCTGAGAAATTAAGAGAAATCATTACAGATCATAATAATGATCAGAGTTTGAAAAAGTGACATTAGTGGATTCCTAGTAACCTGGAGCTACTTACTATTTAATAAGTCTAGTCATGGTCATTTGATGGGGAGAGTTTACAAAAGTCAAACTTTAAGCAAGGTAGAGTGCCAGGAGATATTACTGGAGGTTCCTAGGTTTGACAGATATTCCGAAGGGCCAACCACTTCAGATTGTGAGCTTAAAAAAAAAAAAAAAGCAAGGATCATATTAGTAAGCAGAAATACTTGCCTACCTTAACCTTGTTTCTAGAGAAAACTCTGTCACAATTGTCCTGGAAAACTCTGAAAGAAAGATTACTGATTGGCATAATATTATAATCCTCCCAACTGGAAGGCCACCTGGAAAGCCCACTTCTAAGAGTCATATACTGAAAGCAATAATATGAGGAAATCAGAAAAACATATCAATTGGTGAGTCTACAAATTATTTATGAAGGCTAAGTTTCTAGTGCCTTTGAATCCTCATGTGGACATACCTTCTTGATTGAATCAGAATCCACAGAAGGTGAAGAAAAAAGAATGCTACTGACCCCAAATAAGCCTTCCCCATAATCCCACACTGTGTGATTGTTACTCACAACTACCATTGGTAGAGTGACAATAACTTATCCAGAAGTTATTGCCCATTTTCTCCTCATTGGTGTTGTACCACTGATTATCTTGATCATTGTCAGCTTTTCTTAGCAAATCTAAATCCCTGATTTTACATTCAATATTTAAGCCAGTAATTCACAACATATGGTTCCAGGCTTGCAGCATCTGCATAGCCTGGAACCTTGTGCTGAATTGTGTACCCTCAAAATTCATGTTAAAAATCCTAAAAACCTTAAATCATTCATTGCAGCAAAGCTCCTAAAAAGTCTCATTTTCTTCTTAACAGCACTACTTATTTTTCTTTCCTTGAACATTGATAAATGTCCACAGAAAAAATAAAAATACATATTGTATATAAATATTGTGTATTCCCCAAGTTTTTGTTGTTGTTGTTTTGAAAATTCATGTCAGTTTTATTCATGATAGCCAAGACATTGCCCAAACTGTTAATAAGGAATATAATAAGAACAAATAAACAAATAATGTCATCCAACATCCAAGGGCAAAGATTTACAAACACATACACACAAAGGAGGAAAACTGAGAATTATAAAAACTAATGATATAGCTGAGCTATAATTAACTCACACTAGTCTCCTTTATATTTAGAAATAGACACAGGAGGTGTCATGTAGGGGATATAGATGATTTAACTTGCTCAGCAATTTATACTTTTTACTCACACAAAATGAGGGCGAATTAACAAATATTGTAAAGAAGTAACAATATTGAAAAAAAGAAAAACAAACTTGTGAGAGTAAAAATCAAAACAAAACAAACTGAGAATCAAATGAAAGAACTTTCAATGGCCAAAACTGCAACAATTAAAGCAACAAAATTAAGTAGTATTGTATTATAATTCAAAGCATAATTCATGAGTTCACATGGATATAAATAAACAAACAAACAAACAAACAAAAATTGTGTTATTCAGCTGTTATGGTTTAGATGCGGTGTCCCCCAAAAGCTCCCATGTGAGGTAATACAAGAAAATTTAGAGGAGAATTGCTTGGGTCATAGCCTGAACCTAATCACTGAATTAATCCCATGACAGAAAGGGTGTGGTTGGAGGAAGTGGTTCATTGGGGACATGACTATGAGGTATATATTTTGTATCAGATGAGTAGCATGGGGTCTCTCTCTCTCTGCTTTCTGATCATCATGTGAGCTGCTTCCCTCTGCTATACTCTTCTGCCATAATATTTAACCTCACCTGGAGCCTCAAGGAATGGAGTCTATTGTCTCTCAATAGAGACTACTGAAATCATCAGTTCCCAAATAAACTTTTCTTCCCTAAAATTGTTTTTCTGGTCAGATCTTTTACTCACAGCAGGAAAAGAAAAAAAAACTGACTAAAACACCAGCTTTTCATCACTGTGATTAAAACAGAGAAAAATTTAGAGAAGGAAAAGCATTTTTTCACAAGGACAACTTAGAGAAGGAAAAGCTTCTTTTTTCTCCAGTTTTCGGAGTTTTACTCCATAGTGGGGCAATTCCATTGTTTTGGATCCAATTTAAGGCTAAACATAAACACAGAAGGGCATGATGGAGAAATGCTGCTCTATTTATGCAAGCTCAGAAACAGAGGGTTGGGTGGGGAGAATTCAGGGAAGATGAGCCCTTTTAGGACACAACCTTATGATCCATCTCCTCTAGCTACTCTCCACCTACCTACAGTTACCACCCAGTTAGTCAGTCAGTCAGTCAAACTAAGATAGACTGGTTAGGTCACAGCTCTTATAATCTAGCAATTTTACCTTCTGTTTTGACACAGCAGCTTTTGGGGGCAACTTAGAGCCAAACCATAGCATTCTACCCCATCCCCCTAAAAGCTCACATTCATGTCACAATGCAAACTGCATGTAATCCACTTCCAAGAGTTCCCATAATCTTAACAGTCTCAGCATTTCCCAGAAGTCCAAGTCCAAAGTTTCATCTGCAATTAAAAGCAAATTGAGCTTTAAGTAACTAAAATCAAAAGCAAATTACATATACCCAATATATAACAGCACAGAGTAAACAATCCCATTCCAAAATCAAGAAGTAAGAGAAAATAAGGGAAGTGACCAAACAGACCTAAACCCAGTTTGTAAGAACTCATACAGGGCTAACATTTCCTATAGCTATGCCTCTGGCATCTGAGCTACATGGTAGCAAGATGTTATATCCAAAGAATTGGACAGTTCTGCCCCTTTGGCTTTGCAGGTTGCACACATGGCCTCTCTTTGAACCTGGCTTACTCTGCAGATTTCTTCAGCAGAGAGCCCATGTTACTGGAATCTCTTAATTTCTGGGGTCTTCATTCCAATTTTAGCATCCTTCAAATTCATGTTATCACCCTCTTAGGGGTAGCCAACAGGAATTTTGATCCTAATATACTTTGTTTGACCTCCCAGGTCTTCTTTTGAAATTTTAGTGGGCATCCCAATTACCCACTACAGCCACCTGCCTACATTTACCACCCAGTTAACCTGTTCAGACTGGGATGCTGATTAGGTTACTGCTTTCATAATCAAATCATTTTAGCTCCTATATTAACACAGGAGCTTTGGGGGGACACCTAATATCCGAACCGTAACAACAGATAAGGTCTCTATGCAGAATTTCTCAAACAGGTGGAATATAAGTTTCTTCTCTTTATGTGCATACTGCATATAGAGATTTTCATCCAAAATGTAGAGAATGTAAATGAGGAAAATAGTAATCTAATAACTATTGATAAACAATGTTATCATCAACAATGATAAATCATGTTGATAGTATATGCCTTTTGGATCTATGGAAAAATTGAATGGACTATACATTTTCCCATTGTGATACTCTAAAAAAAAATAAAGAAACTATATCCAAAAGTTAATCATAAGGAAAACATCAGAAACATTCAGATATTCTATTAAAAAAAAACCTTACCAATATAACTTAGAATATAACCATGGTTATCCAAAATAAGTTTTAGGAGAATGTCACAATCAAAACAAACTAATTTAAGGAGATGTAGGACTTAATATCACATGGCATAATGGATAGGATTTTGCTACAAAAAGATATTAGGTTGAAATAAAAAGAATTTTTTTCTAAGAAATAAAAAGTTAGTAAAGGACTGTATCAATATCAATATTGGTCCATTATTTATAATTATATAATATTATAATAATTTGATAATAGTAGAGAAAACTAAGTATACATTTAGGAAACTACATGTATGTATGTTCATGGGACCTCTCTGTATAGTCCATTCAATTTTTCCATAGATCCAAAATTGTAATGTAGAATTATAAAAAAGAAATATGAGCTTTCATAAGAAAATTGTTTTGCAAATAAAAAAGCATTGTAATTAACGTACAGTTAACATTGGAAGTGCTATTTTAAAAAATTGGAAAACAAGTGCCATAATTTTGGAGATGAGAGAACTTCAGAGGGTTGTCCAGAGAGTTCATGATTGGGTACATGGTCATAGGAAGAGAGGCCATTTAATAGCCGAGTGACATTGGGCAGCCAACTTAATTTCTCTAATATATGGTTTTATCTATAAGTATTATTCATGAGTTGTTCTCTGACTAAGATTACATTTTTGAGAAAGCATTTGAGAATTGTAAAAGAGCATGAAAAATTTAAGGTGATGATACTATTGTGATTGCCTCATCATTCTTCTCTGATTTCTTTGAAATCCATCACTTTTTTCAACAGCAGTTCATTTAATTAGTCCCAGTTCCATTTAGACATCACCTGCTAAGTGGAATCTTATTAATGCTCATTACTGAAAGAAGGTATTGAGTTCCTCATAGCCCATTTCATATAGCCCCTTCGAACCATCTTGAACTTTGTAAAAACTCATTCAACTCAATAGTTATTCACGATGAAAATTAGTGCTGCCTCTCAAACTGTTTGCATTTGCTGTAAAACTCAGGAAATACTTAAAATCTATTCTGTGTTTTAATATCCCTTAAGTTTTTGGTGCATGCATATACTGTCTTTCAGTAAGTTGTAAGTACCTAGAAGGGCATTACTTTCATTCTTCACTAGCAAATTACAGTGTCAGTAAGTACTTGCTCATTCACTGTTTAATCTCTTGACTAGTAGGGACAATAGTTTTACCTTTCCTGGTTAATCTCTTGACTAGTAGGGAGAATAGTTTTTACCTGCCTAGGTAAATGGAAGTTGTTCACACTTAAAAGGATTGTTCCTGAGAAATAAGTTAGCTCTATATCCTGTTTCTGTGGTGATTACAATAGAAGATATTTGTTGTGTTAAAAATGAAGAAAAATTAAATTTATTCTGCATATCAACAAAATGTATTTTGTATTTTCTCATTATGATAACTTTTGTCTTACACTGACCAGAATGTCTATAATACTGTTTGCTGATATATTTTAGGAGAATTTTCTATGTATGGCTTCATTGTATCATACCTTTCCTTGCAGTTAACAGGTTTAAAAAGATGTGGCTATCAATTTCAGACTTCATTGGTCACTGCATGGTCAAGAAGTGCAAACATTTCACCAAGGAAATACTGTCTGACATAACAGTCACCCCTCCCTACAGAAACCGTAAGAGTTTGACCTCTGAACACTACCGTAGTGACCATGAGTTCACTCAAGAAATAGCTGCCTATGGTAAACCATTCCTGAGTTCCAACAATGAACAATCCATTCTATTTTGAAATGTCTGGAACTTGTCCCTTGAAGCAACCAAGTTCTGCCAGATATAACTAAAGACCAGTTTGAAATTTCTCTAAACCCACTTCCAAAATCCCACTTTAACAGAAATCTGCTACAATTAGAAGCTGATCCATGTTTCTTCTTTTCTCTCTAGCAAATGCATTCTTTTCTAAAATCTCTTAACCTCTATGATATACTGATTCCCTTGTCATAGTTTTTGAATAAGTAGCATTTGTTACTTTTACCTTGAACTTAGTTTGGTATTTTGTGTGTGTGGGGGGGGGGGGGAGAGTGTACCAGGGACTGAACTCAGCAGCACTCAACTACTGAGTCACATCCCCAGCTCTATTATATATTTTATTTAGAGACAGGGTCTCATTGAGTTACTTAGTTCCTTGCCATTGCTGAGGCTGGCATTGAACTCCTGATCCTCATATCTCAGCCTCCCAAGCTGCTGGGAGTGTGTCACCATGCTCATCTTAGTTTTGTCTTTGATAAGAAATACACAAAGAAATACTAAGTGTGTTACATTACATTTTATTATTTTAAGTAAATCAAGTTAACATTAGTACAAATCATTGAGAAATTATAAATGTTTCTTGAGAAGGATTCTAACAACACTTTGAGTAGGAGCACCTTGTTTACTTTCATTGATGTGCACTCAATGTGTCTATTTCATATTGGATTAAGACTACATTCATGGTCCTCTGATCATTTGCAACACAGGCAAAATATCATGGTGACATTTTCCATACACTCTATCCTGATGTGCCCGAGAGTAATCACTGGAGCATTTTCAGTCTTTTGATGAGTCTTGTTACAGCCTCAGAAAGCAGGTTTTCTTTTTGTCTAGATGTAGGTTTCCAGGCTAAACCTTTAATTTTGTAGCAATTGAAAGGTTAACACCTTCTGTTGAACAACAAAAGAACTACATTGTGGTAATAAGAATCCATTGCACCTCCACTGGGTAATGTCGTAATAGAAAGAGCTCGACATGTCAGAGTTACCTGGTGCAGAAGTTAATATGAAATAGTTTTACACACATTTATTCTCTTTGTTTTCCCTAGATTTTCAATTGTATCCAAATAACAAACTGTTAACCTTCCAGGGCCTAATCTATAATTCGTATTCTGGACAATAGCTGATTTACTTGACTGAAAGTTTTGTTGATAGAAGGAACAAAGGATCAAGCATTTAATGGATACACACACACACACACACACACACACACACAGGGCTCAGCTCCTAGAATTTAAATCTATCTTACATTAGAAGAACTTATGATAAGTTTATAGCAATAAAATGTCAAGATGTTAATAGGAATTGGCAGGTTTCCATGTGATTAGATGACAGAATTACAGCCCAAAATGTCACCTTTTTGTTGGAAATGTGAAAAACACACTGAACAGATGCATCCAGACAGATAACCATTGTAAAAACATCTGTCTAAAACACTAAGTGTAAATTATTCTTTATAAAGTCATCAGTTACTTATTGCTCCACCATAAATCTTAGTCCACATTGAAAAATACAGCATCATAACAGATTGAGCATGGAAACAGGCCTCCCATGTGGTTTTAAAGGATACTTCCAGTTTTGTTTAAATTAAAACTAGTAAGAAATACAATATAGATTCCCCTATATGTACCTCTCCCATAAAGACAAAACTTTAAAGTCTGGCCCTATTGATTTAAAGCAAGGAGATGAATTGAACATCCTCAGTGACTCAAGATTTGGCCTTTGCCATGACTGCTTTCACTGTTTGTGTACACAGCATTTATTGGTTTTAATTCAAAGTCTTATGGCTTCATGATCTTGCAAGCTCCATGAAGCTAGGAATCTTGTTTTACCAACCATTGTACAGTACAGACACTACCAGAGAATTTATCACTTACGATTTTTTATTAATAATCTGAAAAATAATTGCATGAAGATAAATAGATAAATATAATTAATTCGCTTGACATTGTAATGCTGCCCAGGTTTTCTTACTTACACGTTTATATATGATGTTCCCTACTATTTATTTATTTGGTTATACATTCTAGGATGTTAGTTTCTAAAGACAAATACTTCACTTTTTAGTATATTCATGTTCACTAGATTTCTAGCCATTTGGTCTATTGAAAAAGAAAGAGATAACTAATGTGCTTATTATCTTGTTTTGTTGCGCTTACAACACAAAATTAAAATTTTTCTGTCCATTTTTAATAAATAATTATGAATTCTTATGTACACAATCTGATTGACCAACTCCTTTACGTTAACGAAGCCATCAAAAGAGGCATAGTTAGGACCCAGATTCCTCCAAGGCCATGTCTTATGATTAGCACAAACCAGTTTGCTGCTGATATTGTCAAGAGTGCTCTACCCTTCAACTCAATTTCTCGCTTCATTGCTTTGAACCCCTATGGGATAGCAGCAGTTTAAGGGATGTCAACAAGAATACTCTTGTTCTCTCAGGAATTCAGTACAAGAGGATAAACAGTTACACAGCTGGCCAAACTAATAGGTATGGAAGTGCGTGACTTAAGTGTTTAATAAATGCAGGAGCATTTTACAAGACCCAAAGGACCACCGTTGGAATTACTAGATTTGACTGATATATGTGGAGTTTACTTGAAGTAATTTCTATTTAAAAATAAAGTTATAGATTTTTTATTGGTTTTTACAAACATCATGATGAGCTCATTAGGAACTGAGATAAAAGATCATATTTTGCTAAATATTTCCATGAACAACAAAAAGAATTCAAAAGAAAAATTTAGAGTTGAAACTAATTCAATTTTTCTGTTTTGTGCATTTGCTATGAAAATATTTATGAGTAGTTTAGGATTCATAAAAAAATACAATCAGAAAACTACATGTATCTGTGTCCTTCTTTTAATATTTGTATTACTCCTTAGTACTGCCCCCTTAAAGGGCTTTTTATTCTTTAAAAAATAATTTTTGAAAAGCAACCAACCCAGTGGAAATTCATGGAATACTAAGTTGTTTTTACTTTATAGTGAAATTAACTACAGTTTATCTAGCACAGTGTTCTGTTAGAATGTTCACTCCTGGAATGGTTGTGAGTTTATTAACACAGAAATTTTCCCTTGAATCTGTAAGATTCTCCAGTGGTTTAAAAGAAAATTAGCACACTTGAATTACCATTAATGTAACCTGCAGACATCAGTCATGGTGTATGCAAAGAGTTGGACTTGGAACTATGAATTGGTCTATGGCTTCTAGACCCCTACACAGGTCTTTCATATAATTCAGTATGCTTTCTGCAATAAATATTAATCATTTATTTCTCTTTATAATAGTAACTATAATAAAATTTCTCCTGAAAGTAAGGACATGTGACTAATTAAAAAGAAACAGGATAAAGTATTAAAATCTACTTAGGAAAACCAGCCTTAGAGCATAAAATTGAAATGAGAAAACGAACAATTTTACCACTCCCCCTAGAACTGCTGAAACTCACTTTAGTATAATAAAATAAGATAGTTGGTCTAAAAATATTAACAAGCATTTATTTTATCAATTCAGAGGAACAAATGATTTTCTGACCTGCAGCTGGTGAATATTATATGAACAGCATTTAATACTAATTAAACCCACTGGCAGCCACAGATTCCTTTTCTCTGGAAACATTGCTGGAGCCTATTTAAAGTATTGGAACATTTTATGAGGTCAGGAAGAATTGCACTGTGTATTTTTAGTTTTCTTACTGCACATATGCTATTACCATTGCTAATAAAAATCACATAGACTATTTTTAAAATACTTAAATCAACTTATTTGACTTTTGTTTATTAGTATGTTGAAAAAAAATATCCTTTCTTTCTTACACTGGAGTTCACTTTTCATTCTTAAAATTGAGTTTTGAGTTCAGGTAAGTCCTAAAATGGAAAAATCGCCTAGGACCAGCCTGCAGGGGGATTTCTGATAAAAGTGGAGTTTTTTTCCTCCCTCTTCTTTTTCTTTTTCTGGTACCCCTGTCAATAATCAGGCATATGTTTTCTTAAACAGTCCTTTGGCTTCAATTCCAAACTCAGGACTAATTTCTCAGGACACACTTATTTTCAAAAAGGAATATTTCTTTCTTCTCTTCACTATCTATGACCCTCATTAAGACACTAACATTCTCAAATTTTGGCTGGAGAATAGAAAAAGAGTAGATGGAATTTTAAAAGGTGAATAAATAATCTTTTTTTTTAAACATAATTGTAATCCCATGTTCATTACAGTGCTATTCACAATGGCCAACAAATGGAAATAACCTAGTGTCCATCAACTGATGAACAGATAAAGAAAGCACAGTACATGTACACAACAGAATATATTGAATTGTACAAAAGAATGAAAGAAATCCTGTCATTTACAATAGCATGAATGGGACTTGAAGTCATTATATTAAGTGAAATAAAATAGTCAGAGAAAAACTATCACAAGATTTCATATACTAAGGAGTCTAAAACCATGGATTTCATAGAAGTTGAGAGGAGAATGGTGGTTACCAAAGAGTTGTGGGTAGGAAAGCATAGGAAAAAGTTGAGCAATAGACATTGTAATACAGTTTGATCAAGAAGTTTTGGGCCTGGTACAGTGGCACAGTCCTGTAATCCCAATGGCTCAGGAGGCTGAGGCAGGAGGATTACAAGTTCAATGCCAGCCTCAGCAATGGCGAGGTGCTAAGCAATGCACTTAGACCCTGTCTCTAAATAAAACACAAATAAGGCTCAATGGTCAAGTGTCCCTGAGTTCAATTTCTGGCACACACACAAAAAAAATGCTATACTGTTGCATAGTCGAGCAACAAGAGATAGATAGAAATAAAAATAATATGCTGTACATTTCAAAAAACTGAGATAAAGCACTCTGAAAGTTTTCAACATAAAAAAGTGATAAATGAAGAGATACATGTTTAACCTAATATAAAGATTATATAGCACATACATGTATTAAAACATCACCTGGTACCACATTAATATGTACAATTTTTATGATTATGTATAGCAATTAAAATTAAAAATAATCTCTTGACTCATTTGATTTTTTAAGACATAACATTTTATTTGCATAAATGATTTCTCATAAGTTTGGGTAGTAATTTTTTGACAAGGAATTAAACTAAATCAATTATAAAGTCATTTGCTCATCAATATGCTAGAAAAAATATATCAAAATTGATTTTAGTTTGTGAAGATAGATTTAGAGAAAATATCAGATAAATCTTATCCCAATAAGTCAGTGTCAATTATAATACTTAGACAACTGCCCAATTGTTTTCTCCTAAAATCATCCCTGCTTGGTGTTTTGGAATGAACTGTGCAATATGAAATTAAACATTGCCAAGTCCTGAACCAAAAGAATGAAAATAACAAAAACCTAGTAAAAATGTCATAAGAACAGAAATAATCCCCATAAGAACAACAACCATTCCAGTCTTATGTACTAAGGCATTATTTTATCCAAGCTCTAAATTTTTATTCCAAGTATATGATCTTTTCTTAAAATGTTTATATGACCCTCAAAATGTTAATACAGCATTATTATAGTCCTATCACATTGGTCTCTGTGCTGTACTTGAAATCTGCTGAATAGTCCAGTTGGAGTTAATATTAATAATAGTGTGTTCTCACAACCCAAACATTTCATACCAAGGAACCATAATAGATGAGTTCAAGTATAAAAGAAAAAACAAACATTGCTATTCATAAGTTCATTATTTAATTTTGCAGCCATTGTGACACCATATGTGTAAAAGAATAATACAATTTTATATTAACAAATTTCCCCAAAACCAATATCACCACATATTGTTGCTTTTAAGACATATGAATAGCAAATATTGACATTTGTTGTAATTTTATAACCAGATCACTGTATCTCATATTAAATCAAAGTCCAATTAATTATTTTTTTATATTTTCAAATTTTCTCATCCCCCTCCCATCCACGCTGACCTGTAAGGCAAAATATAGACACACTTGAATTAGCATGCCGAAATTAAATTTTGCAATTTAGAGTCATAATTAGTTTTGAATGTCTATTAAATATTGGAGTTAAAAGTAGTTTCCCATAGACATGTGTAAACATTTACTTTATTATTAGCTTCCAGTTATTTTTTGCAACAATATTTTAAATGTCTAACTGAATTATTTGAAATATAAAAATGCCCTAGTCATCTATGAAAAGAATATAATAATAAATAATGATTATTATTTTAATATATTTTGATGTTAGTTCAAGTTTTCTCTTTAAAATACTGTTGCTAGAACTTCTCAGAAGAATTCAACATTTTATGTGTCTTGAGACACCATTATAGTCTATATTAGTTACTAAACCAGTCAATTATTATATCTTCAATCCCTTTTGCTTTCTTTCATGGGCTGATCGATCGTATGTAAGGCAATCAGTCTTTGAACATTATAAAGTAGAAACGTAAGCTGAATGCTCCTAAAATTGTATCATTTATACATGAAAGATCATGTGCTGATTATTGAAATGACTTAGATAATTCCAGTTTAGAATTTTTTGCCTATTTACACCTCTCTTTTTTGCCACTATTAAATGAGAAAAATAAAGCATATGTAAGTCCTCTAGTATTGTTAAACAGATAATATTTCAAAGGACTTTGTTCTTCATAAATGAAAGTAACAGTGGTAACCCACAAGAAAAAGGGTATATTAGGTACTCACCATCAGTCAGCCTCCAGCATAATCAACTGGGGTGAAGCACGGTTTCAACAGTTTAGGAGAAAGTGAAGAATCCACAGACAAAGGCTTCCATCAAGAAATATACACAGGCTGGGGTAACTCAGTAGCAGAACAGTTGCCTCCCATGCACAAAGTACTAACCTCAATTCTCAGTAATAGAAAAGGAAAAAAGAAAAAAGGAAAAGGAGTTCACAACAATAAGAAAAACACCAATGATACAGAAAATAAGCAAAAAGAAAAAAGAAGATGTTTAGTTAATAATGGATTTTATAAGTTAGATTAAACAATAGTTTGGCTTTATGCTGAATTATATTTATTGATTTTAGTAACCTAACTTTAGTATATCTCCTGGATTCTGAATACTGGATTTCAGACATCTTGGATTCTGTCTTGCTTGTGCCCTGTGTTTTGTAACTGAAAACTTAAATAACTTTGGACTAATTGTGCTGATCATCAGATTTAACACCAACCACATATTAATAAGTATCTATTATGATTATAATATTGAAAATAAAGTTATTTCTTGAAGATGAATTTTAAGATGTTTTTGGAGAAATGGTCAGGATTATCTTAGACCTGAGAATATTGGAAGATTATTTTCATCCCTAATTCATCCCTTCACTTTTTTGTTGTTGTTGTTGTTGTTATAAATTGAAAGTTCTCCTAGTAATGGAATGCCTGAAAGGAGAGTGAGAGCCATATACAGACATTTGGTATAATTTGTCAGTGCCTGAGGAAACAGAAACTGAGAAATCTACCAAAAAAAAAAAAAAAAATGATTGAAGTTGGCTGAAAATGAGACCACCTGTCTCCTGAAAAGACTCAAGGCTATTTCTGCACTTAGAAAATATGCACTAGACACCTAATCAGTTATCTTGGCTAATGCATGCAAAAGAAATGAATAAATAAAAAGAAACAGGCCTTTTTATTGTGTGTTTGTAAGTAGTTCAACAACCCACTTGGGAAATAGAAAAACACAGAGGTCAAGTGGAATCAGTTACACCTTGTCTTTGAATTGTGACTTTATAATACATACTCAGTCAGTTATAAATGAAGTTAAATATGATGCATTGCTAAGATCTTTAGTATAACCTAAAAAAAAATCTAATCTCATTTTTTTCCCCTATTTTTTTATTTAAAATAACTTTTTGGTGACAGGCCAAAATAAGCGGCAGCATTTTCCTCAAATTTCTCATATTGTTAAATTCATTTTTCTTCTCCCATACAACTTTTATTGTCCATTAAATTCCTATTAGTAAAGCAACTTCCCTGTTATGATTTTCAGCAACTAATATCAAGGAAACATTTATCTGTCTAAAATTTTGCCAGTCCTCAAGTGTGCTATCAAAAGTCATTTTGTAAGCTCAGGCCTCCACTTAACAGAAGAGTTGAACCATAATAAATTTTATTTTGTGATTACAATGCAACAGAAGTTCAATACAAAGAAAATTTGAGGCTTATAAAAGTCAAATCTGTAGTGAGGGGACGAAGACAGTCTTATAAATTGCTCCATACAAAATATATAAAGTTAGAGCCCTTGGACATTCTTTAATTCTTACTTTTCAAAAAAGTAACACCTTTGTGTAGTAATTTCATTGGCAAATAGAAACTTTTAATTGTATTTGAGGTTGTTTTTCTTTTTTTTTTTTTTTTTTCTTTCTCTGAATCTGAAATCCACCATTGAATTGAATGACTTTTTTTTTTTTTTTGGTGGTACCAGGGATTGAACTCAGGGGCACTTGACCACTGAGCCACATCCCCAGCCCATTTTTATATTTTCTTTAGAGACAGGGTCTCATTGAGTTGCTTAGCATATTGCTATTGCTGAGGCTGGCTTTGAATTTGTGATCCTCCTGTCTCAGCCTCTTGCACCACTGGGATTACAGGCATGCAACACTGTGCCCAGCTGAAATGAATGATTTTGATCACACATTGTCTCCTTCATCAATGATCTTAAAAACTGGATTTTATTTTTATTTCATATTATCATGCCATGATGCAAAGACTTTAAAATAAATAAAATTATTATTCTTTCTGAAAAGTAAACACACACAACTCTAATAGAACCCATAGGTTAGTATTGTGTAATCAAATTGGTTACAAATTAGAAAACCCCAAGCACAAAAAGGCAAATTTCATCTAACTAAATTTTGTATTTATATTCATTCGTGAAAACTGTTGTTAGGTTCTAATCAGTGTTTGGAGTGAAACTAAATTTTCCTGTAAAAAATTTATTTAGTACAATGGTGTAGGTTTTTAAGTTGAAAAATCTATTTACCTGGCATGCTAAACAAATGCTTGCAATAAAGTGTTCATAAATTCTTAAACAAATCTTTGACAAACTGCTCAGTTTGATATACTGCATTCAAAATATTCATCTTATTTCCTACTACCATATAATGTGCCTATGCATTTAACTACCTATGAAAGATATAACAACATATCCCAAAGGGGCAGGTCAGAGAATGTGAAAGTTCTTAACCACTCATGAGAAAGTGTTGGTGGAGAGAAAATTCAAAAATATCTTTGCAATACTTTATCAGAGTTGTGCAACACCACGGACTTTGTAGAAAGTTTGAATTAACTCATATGCTTTTCAATGAATAATAGAGAATTTGTATTTCCGGATGTGACACTAAATTATACTGTTGAAGGAATATGATGGATGCCACTGGAAAAAAGAAAAATAATTAGGAATCAGAATGAGTAAGAAGATGTCTTAAGCAAGTATCTAGTCCAACCTGCTCACCTGAAAGACAGAGGTCAACAACAGAAAAAAAAAGACATCTCATAATCATCTCAAAAACATTTGCCATTTGTTGATTCATGTTGAATTAAGAACATGTGTTTTCCTTGCCCTCTCTAAAAATGCTTTGCTGTAAATTTATACTATTTGACCCATGACACCCACCCACCCCCACTCCCAAAAACTGATCCACAGACCATGTAAAATTATGCACAGGATAAGTATTTTTATTATTGCTTGTCCAAGAGTTCAAAATTCTCAATAAATTTCATGAATTTCAAATATATTTTAAAAGAATATATGGGATTGATAGGCAGCATTTAATAATAGTCACAACATTATTGAAATGACCAAACACTTAAATCAAACAGTTCTTCAACCAAAAAAAATTGGATCTAAAATCTGACAGAATCCATTAACTGAGAGGGAACATTGTAATAATCCTACTAATTATTAGACTGTAAAAGACTTCCAGATGGCACAAATACATTTCATTATAATCTATTATTCTTACTTTTACTTAAAATTTCTAGCATTATAATCAATCATGAAATTTATGTAGTTGTGAATTATGGTTTGGGCCATATCAAAACACAGTTTAAATAGAATTTCACATTTAAAAATCTACTTTTTAAACAAACACATAATTTCTAAAATTTTTGTGTTTACAAAAATTGAAGAATTTGGGTCTGGGATTGTGGCTCAGTGATACAGCACGTGCCCCACATGTGTGAGGCACTGGGTTCAATTCTCAGCACCACATAAAAAAATAAAAAAATAAATAAAATAAAGATATTGTGTCCATCTACCATTAAAAATATTTTTTAATTAAAAAATTATAAATTTCTAAGCCAGAATATTACAGAAAATTTTAATATCCTTGCACAAATTACTTATTTAAAAAGCATGTCATACTTAGTAAATAATACTGAACATCAGATTCATTTTAAAAAGCCAAATTCATTCTTACAAAAAATACAAAACAATAGTCTAAGAGGCAAAGGAATCTATTTAAATGTACTTTTTCTCATCAGATAAATGTGGGGTTTTTTTCCCTTTTGATAACACCCATAGTACATCAAGAGCTATTATTATTCATACTCCCAAAGGACTCCTCCTTAGAAAACAGTGGTGGATTTTTTGAGGGCTCACCATCTGTTGGATATATTTTAAAAGATGTTTCAGTTGTGTCTTAATCCATTTTCTATTTCTATAACAGAATACCACAGACTGGGTGACATATTAAACAACTGAAGTTCATTTATGTCAGTTTTGGAGTCTGGGAAGTCCCTGATTGAGGGACCACATTGGTGAGAAACTCCTTCCTGAGTAACAACATAGCACAAGAGCCAGCAAGCTTGTGTAATCTGCAGAAAGAAATCAGGCCAAACACTTCTTGTTATCAGGAGTCCCTTCCCACAATAACTAAGGCAACACCATGATAATAGCATTAAGCCCATTCAAAAGGGATGAGCCTGCTTGATTTATTCACCTCATAAAGTCCCTACCTTTTAATACTGTCACAGTGGGAATTAAGTTTCCAATCCATGCATTTTGAGGGGCACATTCAAACCACAAGTAGTCTTTGTGGCAAGAGTTGACTAATATAATTTTCCAACTTTATAATTAATATAGTTAATTTATAATTAACAAGAGATTAATCTCTTGTTAATCTCATATAAAAACAATTTGTAGTACTTCACTGGAGTGCTACATGAGAAAAGACTGAGCCCATTATATTTATTTAGAAACATTACTTATGCTGTTGCTCTAGGGCCATCGAATTGGAATATGGCAAATGATACTTAGGGCATTCCCTAGTCACATCTGAGTCTAGCTCAATGGTAGGCAAAGCCACAGGTGGAGTACTGTAGAAAAGTCCAAGTGAGAATGAGCCATAAGAAGCATCCTGTGTGTACTTTCTTTCTTTCCCACCTGCCTTTTGATAGTGCCCAACATTGCCCTGATTCCTATTTTCAATGTTTAAGACATAAACTCAATAGTCATCTAAAACAAGGCAGTTCGTATGGTCTCAGGTACAGCATGCATTTTGAGACCATCGAAATCATTAGGTAAATGCAAAAGGCAACAAGAAGTACTGGCGAGGTTATAGGGAATCTGGAACTGTCACACAATGCCCTGGGAATGTAAATGGCACAGTACTTTGGAAGACAGTCTAGAAACTACAAAATGTTAAATACATGATGGGAATATGGGGAAAATGGTACACTCATACATTGTTGGACAGGACTGCAAAGGAGTATAACCACTCTGGAAAGTAGTATTGAGATTCCTCAAAAATCTAGAAATGGAACCACCATATGACCCAGCTATCCCACTCTGCAGTAAATCCAAAAGATCTAAAATCAGCATTTGATAGGGATGCAGCCATATCAATGCTTATAGCAACACAATTCACAGTAGCCAAGGTATGGAACAAATCCAGATGCTCTTCAATAGCTGAATGGATTTTAAAAAGTGGTATATATACACAATGAAGTATTACTCAGCCATAAAGAAGAATGAAATAAACTATGGTATTTTCTGGTAAATAGATGGAACAGAAGACTATCATGCTAAGTAAGCCAGACTCAAAAAGTCAAAGGTTGAATGTTTTCTGTGATATGCAGAAGGTAGTTCAAAATAAGTGTAAACGGGAGACAGAAAGAGAGAGAGAAAGAGGGAGGGGAAAATTCCATCAAAATAAAAGTAAGATCAGTAGACTAGATGAAGAGGATTGAGGTGGAGGGAAAAGGACAGGAAGAGAGAAGAATAGTGGAATTAATGGGAAATAAATTCCCTATGCTCATATATGAATATGCCACAGTGAATCTCACCATCATTCATGTCCACAAGGTACTAATGGAAAAAAAACTAACTAAAAGTAAATAGCAGAAAAATCAGAAGAGTAGAGAGATGGGAACTAAGGAAGAGAAGAGAGGAGGGAAAGAGGAAGTACTGGGGACTGAATTAGAGCAAATTATATTCCATGCTTTTTATAGTCATGTCAAAATGAATCTTGATGTTATGTACAACTAGAAAGAACCAATAAAATAAATTCTAAAAAAAATGTTAAACAGAAATATGACATGACCTAGCAATTACACTTCTGTGTATATACTCAAGGGAAATCAAGTACATCTATACAAGAACATGTACACAAATACTTGTTTTATTCATGATAGCCAAAAAATGGAAAAAACCCAAATATTCATTGACTGATAATTGGATAAATAAAATAAGATATTTTCAAACAACAAAATATTATTTGGCAGTAAAAAGAAATGAAATACTAGTAGATGTTATGATATAGATAAACCTTAAATACATGACACAAAGAAAAGTGATAAGAAGCCAGACACAAAAGTTACATTATGTGAAACAGGCAAGCCTATAGAAACAGATGAAGGTTTTCATAGGCTAAATGAGATATTCAAAACTAAGTATGATAACTAATGGGGGTGGGGTTTCTTTATGACACAGTGAAAGGTTTTAATATTGATTGTTATGATGGTTACAGAAACTAGGTTACACTGTGAATACATAAAAGCTATTGAATTGTGTACTTAACTGCGTAAATTTTATAGTATGTTCATCAAGTCTCAATAAAGCTGTTAATTTAAAATTTAGAAATGATTCCTGCAACTTTATCTTAGAATTGAGACATAATTAATTGATATTGAGTTTAATGACATCTTATTTCAGCATACATTTTAGTAGGCACAGTGCACAAAAAGAAGAGACCAGTAATGATTAAGGTGGTATTAAAGAATAGAATTCTAAAATAGTGGAAAAATAATGATAACAGTAATTCCAAGTGGAAAACTTAAATTGTACATATACTGATGGGGTAAAGAATAAGGATGCAGCAAAGTTATCTCCAGTTGCTTTAATCTAATTGACCAAAAATGGAAAAATCAGTAAAATGAATCCATTTCAGGATTGGTGCTGGAATGAAGAGAGTTGGAGTATACTATGGATCTATACCTCTTGCATTGATTTCTTAATTTTTAAAAATCTTAATATTTTAACTTCAAAAATTAGACCCTTACTCAAAATGTCCTGCCTTTCCAAGTATTCTCAATAGTATATATTCTTTTACTCACCCATGTGTACTAAGGTGCATACTAATATATTTTTGCATAAAGTGAATATATTGTGTGAGAATATTTCAGTCTTCTTATGCTTGGCTCAGATAAAGTACAGAAAAAAAAAAAAAAAAGAAAAAAAAAAGCCTTCAAGGTCCCGATGCAGAAATGGGAACTAAAATAGCAAGGAATATTTAGTCCCACGGGAAATGAAGGAAAGACATCAGATGTTGGACAATTTAGTGAGAACAAAAACTGAGAATGTACAAAGAAACCTAAGTAGGTAGGCTAGCACAATCGCAGAGAAACAAGGAGAGAAGACAGGATTTTATTTCTACAAGATTTTGTCTTGCAGGTGCTCAGTGTTTGTTCCTGAGTCTGCCCCCTCCACAGTGGTTGCCCGCTGAGATATTGAGGGAAAGAAGTGGCTCTTGCTGTCATATCAGAAGAGATAAAAACTCCAAGCCTTACCAAATGTACATGGAAGGAGAGAGTTGCAATGCTTCTTGGAAAAGTATAAAAACTTGTTGGAGTCCATTGTTACGTTAATGATTTGAGAAACAGAGAAGAGGGGGGAAATAACAGAGGATATCTATCAAATTAGCCTATCTACTTTGTATAAGCTATTTTGAAAACTTATGAAACCATGGGATTTTTTTGTTGTTGTAGTTTTTTGATATTTGGGGTTTTTTTTGGTACTGGGAATTAAACTCAGGAGTGTTTAACCATTGAGCCAGATTGGACAGGGTCTCACTGAGTTGCTAAGTGCCTTGCTAAATGCTGAGGCTGGCTTTGAACTCACCATTCTCCTGCCTCATCTTCCTAAATTGCTGGGATTACAGGCATGCACCTCCACACCCAGCCAAGATCATGTATTTTTATCCAATGTTTTGTGTTATATAAATGTTTAGCAATTGTTATTTAGCTGGATATTTATGCCATGATTAATATCAGGGCCTACTAGACACTTTTATATATCTTTGGTTTCCATATCATTAACAAACCAGATTTATTCCACACATTTTTATACTTCTATATTGTAAGAGCACCTGAAAGATTTACAAGATAATAATCCAATTATTTAATACATGATCAGAGAATGCCATTTGTTTTTAACCTCTCATTTTTATAACAAAATGCAAAACATGTTATATTAATGACTGATGCTTTCCAGAATGGAAAAAATAATAAGTTAAATAGCTCTGGGTTATTTTCCAAAAGTGAAAATTAAGAGGAAGCTTTTAGTGACATTATATTACATTATGTCACTCCTTGGTTTCAACTCCTTTAATGAATTTTAATTGCTCTTGGTATATAATGCAATCCATTCATCATGTCTTATAGGCCTGGTTCCTCTTTACTCTCCAATTTGGTTTCACTAGACTCATATCTCAGTTACCAAATTGACAGACATAATAGCCTCCTTTCTGCTTCTCCAAAACTCAAAACTTCATTTTGCTTGAGGGTCTGTACGTTTCCTGCTGTTGTATCTAAATATTGTCCTACGGTTCAAATAATTTTAGTCATCAGTTTAACTATCACCTCCTATGGGAGATCTGCCAGATTACCAGTAATTCATTCAAAAATATTTATTGATTTCTTCCTCTGTGCCAAGTACTGTGATAGGTGGAAAAACAGTTTCTTTGTTTTCTGGAGCTTGAATTGCACTAGCATTAATAAATACTCCACCCAGAAGTTTTATAGTACCTCACACTTACAATTGTGTCTTTGTAATTCCAAGAACATAGTTTCAAAAATTTGACCAGACAATGTAATTAAGAAATTCAGATCATTCAAGACTTCCCCACGCATAATTTCCTTTTGACCACTTGAAACAGTAAGAAAGCCCAGCCACTACTTACCTTAACTATGCAGGGGAAGTTCAAGCCACACAAACCATGTGCCTCTGGGCCTCATCTAACCTCAATAAAAACCAGAGCCATGGACGTGCAAATCAATACTTTAATAAAGTTCAATCCAGGACAAACTTCAGCCTTTCTTCTTGTAGAACCTTTTGATTGTACACTGTTCTTTTTAAATTTTTATTCCTTTCTATTGGTGCCTATGTGTCACCCACATTGACATCTACAAATTTGGGAGTGCATATTGACTAGCATCCAGCAGAGGAAGCTAGATGTCCTAATAAAACAATTAACACTGCATATTGGGCACTGTGGCACTAATCACAAGTAATGTGATTGTCTCCCTTTTGGATTACTAATGAGGTCTATGACATGGCTCAGTGGGTTCGAATGGGCTCAGCCAATCACTATTGTGCTTGTGATTCGGTCTTTTTATAATCACATCAAACTAGGCTTTACTTTTCTTAAAATTTGCTGGCCTGAGATGACTTTAATGGCCTAATGTTGGGTAGGAATGGGGAAACATATGAAGAAATAAAGGATGAGGAACCTGCAGAGAGTAGGACCAATAGGATGCACATCAGCCAGACACAGTATTTCCAGAACATCATGCATAGACAGTGGATGCTCTAGGTTGTCATTGTGGCAACATGTGGCTTTCAGATACCAATGACAAGGACCTCAAATTTGAATGCACTTCAGTTGATGCTGCTGTTCCACACCAAAATTCTGCAGAGAAGAAAAAATTTAAACTAAACATTTCTGTAAAATGTATTGAATTACAAAGATAAATATAGAATTATTCCATGTTTTTTAAAAAAGGTGATAATGACTCAAATTTGGTTCTGAAAAATTAAAATCCTTCAGTTAAAATTAAAAGTATATGATAAGATCACATTGCAAAAGGAAAGGGGACTAATTGCCTTTACACCTAAAATTCAAAAATAGAAAATATTTAAATTTTCAACCCATTGTATACATTATAGAATTACATTCTTCAAATCCACCATGATAACCCAACAATATCAGACAATAAAGGCTACCAAGTTGTAACCCAGCCTATGCAACCATGATAAAGAAAGGATAATTCATTCACTGTTTTTTTTCCTTCAGTAGTTCAATTTATCCTTTTTTTAGGGCAAATAAAAATTAATGATATCTAAGTATACATTACTATAACTCTACAGTGCTTCCTGTTAATCCCTACTCTTAAAACATTATTAAAATAATAAATTCCATGAAATCAGCCAATGGAAAATCAGTTTTTCTTTTGTACTTGGCCTAGTCACAATTTTTATTCACCTTCAAAAGGAAAAAGTATTCTTTACTCAACATCCTACAATACCTGAAACATTCAGACATTAATCAAAAACCACATAAATAAGACCTTAATTCACAATTCAATTCTATGTCAAAGTTCAAGAATGAGATTTATTGGCAATGTTCTTTATATAAAGATATTCAAAGATTAAAGAGCTTTTAATAACATTTATTAGGTCTGTTTCTATATTTTGGGTAACAAATATGCATTTACAAATTTCATTAAAGTCATTTTTATATATAAAACCATAAATATACTCACTCTAAATGATATTGACCTCAGCAAAAAGCAGAGAAGCCAGCAAACACATATCAGAGAGAACATTTGGTCTTTGGTTTATTAGGATTGGCTCATTTCACTTAGCCTGATAGTCTCTCCAGTGTATATCTCAAATGAACAAATTTTTAAAAAATGAGAAAAATTGGGGGGAAAAAAGCTGGTGAATGTGCACCATAAATTATATATTACTTCATTTAAAGATAACTTAAGCTGGGAGCGGTGGAGCACACCTGTAATCCCAGACTTGGGAGGTTGAAGCAGGAGGATTGCAAGTTCAAAGCCAGCCTCAGCAAAAGTGAGGTGCTAAGCAACTCAGTGAGACCCTGTCTCTAAATAAATGTGGTTCAGTGGTTAAGTGCCCCTGAGTTCAATCCTGGGTATCCAAACAACAACAACAAAAAGATAACTTAGGACTCCATTTTAGGTCTAGATAAGGCCTTAGCCTTATTCATGCTTTTATGAAGCCTTTCAATTATGTATATGACCACTGATTTCCCATGAATTTCTTATGAAAAAAATCTCCTTCTCCAACTTTTATACATATAATTACTACTGAAATAATTGCTAGCCATATATTGGATCTTACTAGAGAATTAAATTTACAGTCTTAAACTAATAATGCTTTGGACACATCTATTCATTATATTTTGTATTGTAAAAATTAACTACTGATATGGCATAGTGAAAATCATCCTATTTAAAATTAAAATATCTTCGGACAATGCCAGAATTGGGTCATGTGCTATATCACTGAAGGAAGGAATGGCCTTTGCTTGTTTTCATCCAGAAAAGGCATGAATTACACAACTTTAGGGTACATTTGCCCGAGAGGATGGCTCCAAGAAGGCCCACTTCTCTCCTAGAATTATTAGCCACTGTGGGGAGGATGCTCTTCAGACACTGTAAGTTAGAAAGTGTGTAAGAAAAGGAAAGTATCACCATCACTGGAGTGGGGATTAATGCAGAAGGAATGAGGAGAACATTCCCCTTAAGATAACAGCTGAGAAAAAAATATTTCATCATTGTATATCATATACTTCCAAATGATCCTTTAATCTGTTTGTGTGTTTGTATGTATTGGGGGGTGAAAATATACTGTACAAAAACTCATAGACTTTACTTGGCTATAGCTTTCAGAAGTATCACTTTGAAACTAATGTTCCCATTTTTTCCACAACTTTTATTTATAAAAGACTTATAGACTTAATTGCTTTTTGAATTGATGTTAGAGGACGCACCTATTGAAAGAAAAAATGAACTGCGTACATGGATAAGGAAAATCAATCCTAATATTGAGCTGTTTTTGAGTGCAATGTTTTGTCTTTGGTTTTGTTTAAAACATCCTTTTAAAGGAATATATATATGAAAAACACAAATATGCAGAAATATATTTTTCAAATATATTTTAAAGACCTTTGCAAAAATAAAAGAATATAAATTATTTTTCTCCAATGGCATCCTGATAAAATCAGTGAAGTAAGAAGCAAATGTCCATTTGCTATTTCTTTAATTTTGTGCTGAAGCAGTTTTTAAATTTAGTTTCATTACTGTGAGCTCAGTTTTTCCTTCAAAGTAATGAGTGCCCTGCAATGAGTTTATAAAGTTGAAAGATGTTTACAATATGCAGAACCAAATACATATATAAACATTTGGGACTTCTATAGAAGTGCAGTTGGAACAGAGAGAGAAAGGAAAATTAGAAATAACAGCTTATTTCTTATTAAACACATCCAGAAAGGGCATGAATTATACAACTTTAGTGTACATTTGCCACTAGATCAATGGAAATTTATTCACAAAACTCCCTAGAAGCAATGATGAGCATATACTGTTTACATTTCTCATTTAAAACATTATAAATTTATATATGTCAATAAGTTACATACTTATAAGAACAGCAGGCAAATTTTGAATAAGAAATAATCTTTTGATCTCGTTTTGATGTTTAGTTACATGTGGAAAAACACAGGAATTTGAAATGCGCACATCAAATCCAAAAAGCTACCTTGCATGGGACCAAAAGAACTATATATATTAAAGTCTTGGCTCTACAATTCTAATCTAGCTTCAAAATTCTAATTTTTTATTGTTTTGCATATATTGCCCTTATTGTGTTCCTTAATGCTGAGGTTTTCCATACCAATTCTTCTGTGTGTCAAACAATTCAGAATATCATTTTTTAAATCACTTTAGTCATTTTCTTCTAAGAATTTTAAACACATCTCTAGCTTTCCTTCTCCCTTTAGTATTCTCTATAACAACCATTACCATTCTATAGAAATGTTATCAACTGGAAATCTATTTCACATAAACTCTTCATATTTCAATAATGGCACAAGCAAAGGAGTACTTGATATAAGGAATCAATTGTCATGAGACCAACATACAATAAAAACATGTACATTTCTACTCTGTCAAGCAATAGGTGCTCTTTTTACTTCAAAAAATTGAGCCACAAACTAAAGGAAGAAAGAAAATGATCTCAAAATTGTTCAAAGACTTTACTGCTTTCTTGTTGAATATGGCTCAAGTGAGACCAAATATATGAACATAATCTTGAAAAAAATAAAATGAATCACAAAGAACAACCCAACACCTCTGAAAATCAAATAGGGTGGCAGTTGATGTTAAAGAAAAGGAAGGGTTATATAATCAGAGCCATGTAACTCTACCTGGGTTGCCATATCAGAAACATCTCAATATGCATTTTGGCACTGGGTTATTAAAAAAAAAAAAAAGTGGGGGTGGGGGCAGAAATGCTTTCCTAAGAGCCTCTTGATGTTTACCTAACCAAGATTATTGAGAACTCACACAGTTTCACAGTTTTCTGATTTGCCCCCCTAAATACTAGAACTCTGCAACTTCTGTTTAGGTTACACTGATATATTCTAGTTCAAACATCTTTGAAAATACTGTTCCTAGAAGAGAATATTATAGATGCAGTGTTGTGAATTGTGATAAGATATTTACTTGAGCAAATGATTTAATAGACTTCCCTTTAACTTTCATGTTTCAGCAAAAACTTCTAAGTAAATCTTACATGTTAAAAATGTTTTTGGAGAAGAAAGAAACGGTGTTTGTGAATTTCTATTTGAACCAGAAAACAGTTTGACATTATTCATGTGGAAAATATTTATGTGCAGAAAGCAAACAAATAAAATTAAACCATGTTGTTTTGGTAACAAGTTTAGAGTATTGTATGACATTTGTGTGGTAACCAATGTATTATGCAGCAATGTTTTTTTTTTCCTAAATAGCTAAATATTTTCCATATACTGTTTCTTTCTTCAAATGAAAACTGCAGACAGCTCTAAAAAGTTATGCAAATTTAAAAAAAATGGTTTTGACCTCCAGATAAACAATTCCATTAATATTTAGTAACATGAACATCAAGATAATGGCTATCACCATATTTTCTGCATTTTCCCAGTTTTTTTTTATGTGAATAAGAAATCATCTCCATGTTCAAAATGAACATTACTTTACAAAATATTTTAAGCTTTTTTGAAATGATAGGTAACTGAGAAGAAATACATCCATAAATAATTCCCCACTTCTGGCAATATACACTCTTTAAAATAATCTTTTAACCATCATGATGCTTAGTTAGTAAACATCTAAAGAAAAATTTCACAAATATTCTCACAAATTTAAAATTCAATATATGAATTCCCAGGTGTGTGTGTGTGTGTGTGTGTGTGTGTGAAAATTTATCAAAAGTCTGGAGATGAATCCCAATTTCCGTAATTCAATTTACTTTTCAAAATTTACACATTTTGTTTACAAAATGGAAAATAGTTCTTGTGTAAGGAAATCATTTATATTGTCCCTACTGAGCAACCTATCATCAATCCCATATATGTTAAGGAAACATTATTCTATTTTATGGGATATTTTCAGGGAAAATAACTCAATGCATTTGACCAATCTTGCTCCAGCATTTTACCCTTACTTCTGGTGCATGTTTAGAAAGAATTTTCTCCTCTGATTCATTCATTCAACACATTTACTGAACAACAACCATTTGCCAGTCTCTCTGTGCTGGGTATAATGATGAGATAAACAGCTATGGTGCTTAGATCTATTCCACTTTGAATCTGGAGATTTGCAATTTGAAAGTCACAGAGAGAGAGAGAGAGAGAGAGAGAGAGAGAGAGAGAGAGAGAGAGAGAAAAGAACCTTGAAAGGAAGAAGATGGATTAAAAATAATCTCTGGATAATTTGTTTTATCCAAAATATGTTCAATCCTTTGGAAATCAATGTTTCACTCACATGAGAGTTTCGTCTTTAGATACGGAGAATTCACAATTCTGCTTGTATTTCTAAGTCCTTTATGCTCCAAATTAATAATGATCATTAAGGAGTCATGAGTTCTAGTTACAGAAATTTCCTTCCACTCCATTAGGCCACTGAAATTCCTATTTCCAAGCAATAAACATGGTTTGAACAAGCTATTATGTATTTTTTAATTTTATACCTACAACAACAAAAAAAGCAATATATATATATATTTTTATTTTATTTATTTATTTATTTATTTATTTTTTCTCTCTGTGATCCTTTCATTTCCCTGAGCACTATGACTTGGATGTTTAATGTTCCCAAAAGGCCCATATGTTAAAGGAGAGGTCTTGAGTTGAGATGAGACTATTGGGAGATGGTGGAAACTTTAGAAGCTTGGGCCTAGTGGGAGATCCTAAGTCATTTTGGACATGCTCTTAGAGGGTGGTTCTTGTTGTTCTCCTTGGTTTCTGGCAAGAGATTATAAAAGCCTGGGTTTGTCTTTACCCTTTTTTAAATTTCTCTTCCTAGTTCAAGATAAAATTTCTTATTCCTGCACATTCAGGCAGGATTGCTCCCTGCACAATGATGTGACTATAGCCAGGAGGGCTCTTATTTGAAATATTGTTCTCAGAAAAAAATGCCCCCCAAAAAAATAAATAATAGTAATTAGCTTTGACAAGCATCGGTTTCTGATGTACAGATTTCCTTCCTCATAAGACTTACCAGCTTCTTTATGTCTAGGCAGATATTTTCTATTGTTTTCATGAAAATAATTTTTTTTAATGTTTAAAATATATTTAGTCATTTTTTACATGTGACTTGTTAAAGAGAAAAACAATAAATTGCCATCTAAATCTACAACTGTGTATCAAGAAAACAAATATAAAAGCACATTTGCTTCTGGCTTGAATTAAAAAGAACAATGTGAATTGATTTATTTTTAAAGTGATAAAATGAAGTTGTTGCAATTAATTATTTATATATTTGTCAATTTATATGTAGCATCCCCTATACAAACCAGGCATATTGCAAAAGCTTCTTTGATTCACTCTTACATCTGACCTAATTCAATCATCTCTTGACTAAAAACTGGTCCTTCACACCATGAAGTGCTTCAAACCCCCACAAATTGAAAGCAGCCATATGACTGAGTCAGCAAACTTACAACAAGGCCAAATCACTGTCACCATGTGTATTCATCCTTTCATTGTTAATCACTGTCTTCTTGGTCCAATCAATCTATTAAAAGTGTTCTTAGTTAAGAGACAAGAAAAACCATTGTGAGTATTAAAGCATAAAGGAAATTATTAAAAGGATATTGAAGAGTTCCCAATTCACAGAGAGGAATAGAGAGACAGTATAAAGCTTCTTTGGCATGAAATTGGACCCCAAATCCTTCCTGCAGCAAGATGTCACCACAGCTGCTAATGATCACTGAATTATGATGTTGTAACTTCAGCCTCAGATACTGGATCCACCACCAACAGGGTTGCTACTGCTACCAAAGGAAGCTGAGTTTACTCCAACTACTGCCTCCATGGACATCGCTTAGTTACTCACTTTTTGTCCAGTTCTCTCTCCTAATTCTTAAGTCTGGGCAAGTGCTGTACTTTGCAGTGCCTAGGACAGAAGTAGTAAGTGATGTTAAGAATCTGTGTGCATATCACTCTTATCATTCAGTTTGGGATTTCCCAAGCATAAGGTGGCAGTTCAAATTGGTTATCTCAAAAAGCTGATAAATGTCTGCATTAATTAACTCCAATTTTCCCTAAAGTTGGATTCTGATTTAAGATATTGATGACATTAACCAACCCTACTAGAGGATATTTATTTATAAATGAATTTGAAAATAGAAGGAAAAAAAGGTGGAAATTTGAAAAAAGTTCTTTTGTATCAAAGAGTGTAGATCAAAGTTACTTCTTAGATTCATTTAGACATGAACCAGCTTACATTTAATTTGCTTACCTGATTGCTGTTTACAATGACATAGATTTATAATTTTTACAATACCATGCTCTATGTTTTACGATATGCTAAAATTATGTTCTTCAAGAATGGGAAGTTTTACATTGTTGCAGAACCTTGCTTGAATTATAAGCAATAATAAATGTGGCCAGTTAAGCAAGATCTGAATACTTGAGACTGAAGAATTTAAACATTATTGTATCTCAGCTGAGTTTATAAAATATATGTTTGTCATATTGAGACTAGAAGTATTTTGTTTGGATTTTTGGAAGTCAGTTGCCCATAGATATCCCTTGGATACCCAAAATGGAAGAGTTTAACCAATTTTCTGTTCTGAACTGAAATGCTTTACCAGGAACCCCTACTGTGAGTGAAATTGACTTAGATTACAAAATCTACAGTCACAGCAAGGGTCAGGGATAAATCACATCACCACAAAAGAGTGTATCCTGCTAGTTGCAAGTCAGTATGAGAAGAAAATAAAGAAGACAGGAGGGCAAAAAATAAACATCAACAATTCTTAAAAAAAATATATATATACCTTAATAAAACCTTCCTGCACTTGTAACATTTAAAATTTGACTTACTGGAGAGATTTTTGGAATTTAGCTGCAACTTGTGCCCTCTATTTGCCTAACATTTTATTTAAACAATATTGTAGAAATGGTTGGATGTAAAAATATCAGGAATTTTCCAACTCTGATGCTATTCACTGGTTTTTAGTATTATTTATCTCCCATTGCAAATTAAGGATAGACACACTCATAGAAATATAACATGTGGGTATAGTCCGTATGTTGCTAATGCATGCAAAACCAGCAACTGTTTTAATAGATTGATTTAAACAGCTACACAGAGTACTTTTTATGTACATGTATATCAAGTGTGCACACACCTATATATAAATGCACAAAGATCTTGTTTTTACAAAGGATATTGACCCTCTAGAAACTATTATAAATTGTACTAGATGTTTCATATTTTTTAGTGATAACTTCTTTATTTTAACATCATCTTAGCAGTTGCCTGGAAACATTTATCTTTGGGCTAAAAAGATGCTATCCTTCTCTGGTGAAGATTCTCATTATATCTCCTAAATCACGTAGCAGTTCCCAACATTAAGGCACTGTTTCCTAAGGCATGATCCAAAGAGTGCATGCAACAGAAACCTCTAGAATATTTAATATGGATGTCTGTTGCCTGAATTTCTCTATTACCATTTCTGATATTGAGCACTGAATCTTCAATTTAAACACCCACACATGATTCTATATTCACTATAGTTTGGGAATCATGCTTTAACTATAAAGCCTCACTATCACATTATATATAAATATACATAGAAATTAAAATAACTAACTCTACCATTTATTGAAAAAAGTAGTGAAAAGGATCAATAAACTTTGAAGTAATATTTTAACATTAATTGAACATTACATTTTTCCAAACCTTTTATTAATTTTGACACTGATCCCTTCATTGAGATTACAGTTGCACTGCATATATAAACACACACACACACACACACACACATATATATATATGTATATATAATACATACATAGTTTCAGTTTGAGATGAGCAAGCAGTTCTTGCACTCACATATATATACACACACACATATATATATTTATATGTATATATAATGCATACATAATTGGCACACCCATGGATTCATGAATCTTTGTAAAAACTCTTGTTTCCCTTGGAGTTACTTAAGTTACAGTTTGGAAATTTTATAGTTCCCTTGCCTATGCTGTACCATGTAAGAATGTTTAGCATTGTAGTGATAGCTATATAACATACAGGAAGAAAGCAAGTTCTGGGTTATACCAATATATGAATTCTCCTAGATTTAAGAGCAATTGTAAAATGAGCCAAGTTGTGATTCTCCATTTTCAATGTCAACAGTCAGAATTCTATTTTGTTAAAAGATATTTTAAATAAATAATTCTAGAATTAATAATTTCATGTTGGGAAAGGTAATCTTATGTAATTAATGTTTTGAAATATTGTTAATTATGTTTTAATTTATACATAAATGTACACTTGTTTATAAAATTTATAAATAGAAAAAAGAAATAGTGTCCTGTGTCACTACCACTCAAAGATGACCAGTATTATTTGGGTAAATTTTCTAGTATTCTTGCATTTTTTAATTTAAAATGTGTTAACATTAAGTTTTTACTTTAAGGTTTTATTATCCATATTTCCCATTTTATTACAGATTATTTATTATTATTAATGTTGAGGCTACCTATCATAAAATTATTTTCATTTATTTATGCATTATTCCATCTTTAAGTATTTCCATGATTTACAATATTCCCAAATAATAAATGACTCTGAAATTAACTTAAAGCTTAAAACATTCTATTAATTTTGTATTATTTCCTTTGGATAAATTTAAAGGCATAAGATACATAAAGGGTATAAGATAGTAAGGCTTTGATAAACTCTTGAAAATTGTTTCTTTGACATTTTAATGACTTCTCGAGGAAAATATAAAAATACTTATGAAAAACTTTTTTAAGATGTTCTTGTTATTTAGCCTAGGTATTAGACATTAGTGAAAATTATAATGGATAGGTTAAAATCAGTTTTTTATTCATTTTGATATAGAATATCCAACAATAATGTTGGTTACCTAAAGCTATAAACAAAATAATATAATATGATCTTTCACAGACAAAAAAATATTTAAAGAAAAAATATAAAAATTGACTGACAAAACTTTAAGTTAAATTTTTTTTATTATAAAACCATACATACATACTCACACATGTATTTCAAATATATTTAAATATGTATCATATATAGATATAAACCTAATGAAAATGCAAAAATTTTTAAGTTTTAAAGTTTGTTTTAACTATACATAAAAATTTAAAAATTTTATGTATTAATGGGGTAATATGGTCTATTTTGATATAGCCTATATACATTATATAATGTTTAAGTCAAGTTAAATATATTTATTTCCTCCAACATTCATGATTTTTCATGGTGGAAAGTTTCAAAATCTTTCCTTCCAACTATTTGCAATATACAATACTTCATTGTTATCTATATTCACACTCTTGTGAAGTAGCATGCCAGAACTGCTTGCTCATCTCAAACTGAAACTAATGACCTATTGACAAATCTCTCTCCATCTTTCCCCCTTCCTTCTCTTCCTGGCTTCTGGTAATCATTGTTGTGCTCTCAAGTTCTATATGGTCAGCTTTTATAGATTCAACCTATGAGTGAGGTCTTGAGTTACCATACTCTCAGTGCTTGTATTTCACTTAACATAGTGATCTCCAGTTGCATCTGTGTTGCTGTGTGTGACAGAATATCATTTTTTCATCTCTGAATAGCATTCCATTTTATGCATTGTTGTAGTCAGCTTTCATGTTTTTGTGACCAAAATACCAGACAAGAACAACTTAAAGAAGAAATAGTTTACTTGGGACTCACTGTTTCAGACGTCTTAGTCCTTGCTCTGGGCCCAAGGTGAGGGAGCACATCAAGGGGACAGGACACAGTAGAAGAGAAGTGCACAGCTTATGGTAGGGTCAGAAAGCAGTGAGAGAGAAAGAGGAAGGGGCCCTAGGGAAGATGTACCCTTCCAGAGCATGTGCCAGTGATCCATCTCCTCTGTTACACCCCACCTGACAGTTACCATCTAGTTATCCCATTCAAACTAGGATAGATGAAGTTATAACTCTCATGATCTAATTTTGCTTTGAATATTCTTGCATTAGCACAGAACATTTGCAGGAGGAACACCTCATATCCAAGCCATAACAATATATGTACCACATTTTCTTTATCCATTCATCAGTTAATGACCCTAAGGTTGTTTTCAATCCTTGGTTATTGTGATGAGTGCTGCAATGAGCACAGGAGTGTAGATATCACCTTAACATGCTGTCTTTATTTTTTCATAATAGCTATAACTAACTTACATCTTTACCAAGAGTGTACAACCATTCCCTTTTCTCTACATCTTCACTAACACTTGTTAGCTTTAGTCCATTTATTTATTCATTCATTCATTCATTCATTCATTTTTTTTAAGTACTAGGGATTGACCTAAGTGCATTTAAGCACTGAGACACATCATTAACCCTTTTTATTTATTTGTTTGTTTGTTTGTTTTACTTTTGAGACAGGGTTTTGCTCAGTTGCTTAGGGCCTTGTTAATTTTCTGAGGCTGACTTTGAACTTGCAATCCTCCTGCCTTAGCCTCTTCAGCTGCTGGGATTTTAGGCATGCACCACTGCACCTGGCTTTAACACTTTTAAAAGCTATCTTTAATGGAGTGAAGTGATATTTCATTGTGGTTTTGATTAAAATGCAAGTAGGTCATAAAACTGTTTTGTCACTTTGAATATATTCAAATACCATTTTCCATACCTTTTTCAGACACACCTCTTCTTCTACAGCTAAATGTACTTTTAAATAATTGTATTTAAGACCACTTAAATAATTAAGTAGTTGTATTTAAACTAAATACAACAGTGATATTAAAGCATGCGTTTTAAATTTTCTTAAGAAAGTAACACTGATGAGTATGTATTTTCAATTTAGAAATCTTGCTGTTTGAAAATGCTTTGTTTGCACAGAAGAGCATAACAGCTTTGAAGTCAAAATTGATGACTGCTTTGGCAAAATATCTTTATAAGACTGACTGCTATTTCAGTGAAGGTGAAGAGTTACTCTGTAAGGAGTGCATCAGATTGGGTGTTCACTAGCCTTTCTGATGCCTAACAAGATGGTGTTTTGTTGCATTGGGTTTGAAACTAAACAATATGGTCTTGCTGGAGAAAAACCATTTTTATTTTCTTCTTGAAATATTTTATATAATTCCATATTTATTACTAACTAGCTTTTCAAATGTTTGCAACAATTATATATGTAGAATGATCCTCTAATATTCTTCAAATTAACTGGCAGTTGCTTAGAAACTCTAGATTAAAAATGTCTTAAAAGGCCAGAGGTGTGTCTCAGTGGTAAAACATAATTTTGCTTAGCTCGTGGAAAAAACCTGGGCTCAAACTCCAGTATCAAAAAAAAAAAAAAAAAAAAAAATGGTGGGGGAAATAAAATAATAAGTACATAATATAAATGAGGAATATGATTTTGAAAACAATCTCTCTACAACATAATTTTACAAATAATGATCATATTTTAGATATCTGCCAATAAAGATATGATGTATTGGATGATATTAATTTCTATGAATAATTATTAACTTATACTAGATCTTTGCAAAATATAAAAGCCTACTGACCCAATATCTACCTCAACTAGGTGTGTACCTAGCCTAATACCTATAAATAAAATTATATGTTTAAGCATGAAATGAAAAATATCAAATTAATGATTTTATTCTTGTTTTGACCTTGACTTACTCATAATTAAAAATTTTTCATACTATATTTCTTGGGAAACCACTGCATAATTTATAATAATTCATCTGCATTTGAACTTTTGGGGTTCTCATAAGCACCATAAAGCTTTCCTAGAAAAGTTAGAGTAGATTATTTCCTATGAAAATGAGCATTTTATCCACACTTTTATAAAAATTGCATTTTTGTTTCATAGTATCACACAAGATGTAAAAGTATTAAAATTCCAATTACATAGAATAGTCATTTTTCTAATTAAAAGTATAGAAATTAATATAAATGTAAATTGACCTTTCTGGAGAAAATACATAATGAATCTACAATGTGTGTAGTCATTCTTTTTTATGTAAGTCAAAGCCGCATGTTTATGTTTCTTTTATAATGAATTACTTCCCTTTGCATAATGTGTGATGTTTAGTTGTATAGATTCCATGGAACTTCAATTCTCAATATGTACATATACAGTTTTTATTTACAGACACTAATCTAGGCTCACACTTATTTGAGGTAGATATTGTCAGTAGATTTTTATATTTTAGAAAAGTCTAATATAATTCAGTAATTATGCATGGAAATTATTGCCATATATTTTAGCTACAGATTAGGATAAAGATCAAGTAAGTTTTTCATATCTACCAGACTTTGTTGAAAGAGAGTGAGGAAGGAAGTGGGAGGTGTATAATAAGCTTCTTTTCATAGGACAGACAGAAGTGAATTAACTTGTTAATAATGCCCTTAAGTATGATGAGCATTTAAAGTATTATACACTGCAGAACTTTTATGTTTCAATGCGTTTTATTTTAGAAATATACATCTTTCTCTTGTAATTTATTTTGAAACTACTTATACCTGCTCTGGCTTAGAAGCCCGCCTCCCTCAAGAAGGCAGAGTGTTCTGGCTTTGGCAGCACATATACTAAAATTGGAATGATACAGAGAAGATTAGCATAGCCCCTGAGAGAGGATGACACACAAATTTGTGAAGAGTTCTATATTGAAAAAGAAGAAGAAGAAGGCAGACTGTATTTCCATTAGGAGAGTCTGAATATGCAGCCAGTAGTCACTCTGTTTAACTCTTGGCTTCCAAATCTCGTCAAATGCAGTTTTTGATTTTTGTTCTTTTTTTTTTTTATTTTAAGTAGGCAATTCATTTCTAAAGCTAAGGCTAAAGTAACAAATGCATCATAAACATTTTTATTCAAGTTGTGTGCCATACACTAAAATGAGCCAGTGTGCATACCAGTGCTTAAAAACTCCTACAACATAAGGTCTATACAGTTATAAATATCAAAACAAAACATGATAATTAACTTGACTCTTAAACCTTGCTCATACATTTCACACTTATTTCCTTTAGTGCCTGACTTGAGAGATTGTGACTTTAGGGCAACAGCTTTACCCAGCTCATTCTAATTTTGAAGTTTCGCATTTGAAACACTATAGAGAAGGTAATGTATAAATACCATATAATACATACCTTGAATTTCCACTTCTGTTTATTCACAGCTCTGCTGAATGACATAGATCTGTAATTCCAAGTCAATAAGAGGATAACCATTGGTTATGCCACTAGATGGCAGAGAAAGATCAGAGAATCCTAATTATATACTCAAAATGTATACATAGTACACTTTAAAGTCTTACTTAATTGCATATATATAATAATAGTTTCACTATCCTTTTAACCAATAAGAAAATGTGCTTTATAAAGAATTTGTTAAACATATCATTTCAAATAGAGGATCTTATACTTTCTTTATGATATATAGATATATATGTATACATATATATGTATATATATATAATATATAAAACATTTCTGATACATTCACACAGTGTGTGTAGGTTTGTATGTGTGTGTATGCATGCTAGCAAGTTTTGTTTTCTGTGTATTACAACATTTGAGGGGAAAAAACATAAAAAGCAACATTATGACATCTCACATACATTCACAATTCTGTTTCTCTTTAAGTCTTACATTTATATAAACTCTAACAAGATACAATTCCATATAACTATTACTATGTTCATAAACTTTAATACTATCCTTTCACATATAATTCTATAAATGAATGCATTAATATAATTATGTATTATAATAAAGTTGACTACTGATAAACAAATTTTCTTGATTGATATTTACATTATTTTTTAGAAAATTACTAATCAATCAAAGATTCCAAATAGTGACTGATCTTTGAAGGAGTTTTTAATTTCCATATTTAATGAACTGGTTAAAGAATAGAATATTTTTTCCCATCATTCTTAATCTTAACCAAGGAGTGGTAAATTTTTGTTTACACAGAAATTTAATGAAAACATTAGACTGAACTAGTACTCTTCAATCCAGTTTTGCCTTTGAAACTGATATGCTCTGCATTCCTTAATAAGTCAACTCCTACATGCCAACCAATAGGTGAAAAGAATCTGTGACCCAAAATCCTTATGAAGGAGAGGAGAAAGACTTTATAAGTAAGTCAGTTATTTTTTAAAAATTGCCAGTTTTTCAAAAAGTTCAGATGAAATATTGCTATGATTTAATTTTAGAGGTTCATAGCTTTTCTTGTGTACTTTTTTGAATTTTTATAGAGTTCTTCTTACATTCCATTTTTTTTCTGATTGATCTCATCCTTTCCTAATTTCTCCCTTCAACTTTATCACCAATTACTTCTCCTCCTTCATTTCCTCTCCATCAATCTAGATGAAATATAAACAAATCACAAAGTTATGATTTTAGCAGTAGGTGATATAGGAGTGGGGATTAGAAGTTGCTCTGTTTTTCTGAACTACTTGGGAAATAGGAAAAATCAGGCTTATGCACTCAGTGTGGATTTAGCATGACTAAAGCAGACTAGATCTAAGGAAAACTCTCAGTAGCTGAGTTGCCAAAGCAGAGATTTATAATTCGTTGTTAAAATTTCTAAAACAGGTTATCATGTGCTAAGCTATCCATAATCCCATGCAAAGTAAATAAATAAGAGTTAACTGTTTAAATTCTTGACTCTGTACTCACTTGATAGGAAACTTGTTTTTAAACCTATGATTACAAAACATTGAATACTGTTTTCAATTATAAAAACACAGTATGTTGGCAACAGTGATGTAGTAAGAGTTTCTACCATCCCTGTTTTCCCCTTGCTATTGTTAAAAAAGTGTTTAAAAGAAAGCATTTATCTTCCCTAGTGAGAGTACAAGAACATTGTGGGCTGAGGCAATATCTGAGATATTTTAAATTTCTAGATTTGTATCACATAGGCTTTTAATAAATATTTTGTATTTATTGATTACCTTGTCCAAAAGCTTGACAATAAAAGTTTTCCTTAACTATGTCACCTATAGGCTAAAATGATTTGCAATTATGTTGCAGGAATCTTTTTTTATTATTATTTAGGAACCAGGTTAAAGAAGCAATTAGGATTCTTAAATAAAGAAAAGTAGAAAACCTCACATTTTAGTAGGGGGCATATGTTTCTTAATAGACACTGATATGCAATCTATTTTTCCTAGTATTTTGCCTTTGCTCCTTTAATGTATTTAGCTTGCTCCTCTAATTGTCCTGGGAAAATTAATCCTTACCACATATCAAATTTGCCAACAGCTGGAAACACTCTCCTAATTCCTTCATCTCAAAGGGAGTACTTTCAGTGAGGAGAAACCATATTATAATCTAGTTAATCTTTTCCTAAAAGATCTATCCAGGGCGTTACTTTCATGAGAAAAATAACTACCACCTTCTATGGATACTGTTTTAATTTTTCCCAGACAAAATAAATTTTGAGAGACTTGAAGAAAGTAGAAAGGAAAATTCAACAACTGAAGACCCTCATTTACACAATTATCCTATTATACACTGAATATGTGCTGCTTTTTTTTATTAGGATTGAGATTAGCTGGAAGTTAACTACAAACTTGCCATTTGAAAAAAGATTTTCTATTTTAAAAACGTCTTACTCTCCTTTGCAATGAGAGCATCATCAAATTGAAAAAATGTATTCTTAGCATCCAACTTAAGTTTGACCTCAAGAATTTTCTTTACTATTCTTCACATATGTGCTTACAATGAGTATGAAACTATATGCAAGATTTTCCTGTGCCAATGATTAAGAGAAATAAAATATTTCCCCTTCCATTTTATATCATTTTATTAGGATATTTTCTTACACCTCAAACCATTGCCAGAAAAAAATACTGATGGTAAGCCAGTATGTTGTCAATAGCATTCATAATGGATTGTCCCACACTTGGGTCCTCACTTGATTCCCATGCTATATACAGAAAATATGATAGATATTGCCCCCCAAATTTTTGTCTTTTATTTTTCTATTTCATTTAATACATTCATAATATCTTCTATCTCTTGACTTTCAAGGAGATTTCTAATCCCAATGAATGCCAAGCCATTTGTGTTACTTCCCATATAAAATCTTCTACTTATTTAAACAATAACAGCATCATTATGGCTTAAATATCTAATTTTAGTTGGTGAAATCTAGCAGTGACTTGACACTCATAGAATATTAACAATGTACATATGACTTTACTAGATGCTGCAGGAAATATTAAGGAACTATAGAGTAAGGTCCTTCGCCACACAGAGCTTAAAGTTCAATATGATTATCTTAAGAGAGGAAAGTCATTTCTCTTATTTTGTTGTCTGTCCTGCCAAGTCTTCCTCAGCTGTTGAGAGATTGTATGGTTTCTGTCCAAAATGTTTTGCTACACAATCAGCATAATTTTTTTTTCAGTCTGAAGAGGATCTCTACATGCCCCTATAAGAATAGCTCCAGGACATATAGATCAACAGTTTCTTGCTATTTGTGCCCTTCAGAGAAGAAATGAAAAGGGTCACCAACCTCATAGTGAGCATCTATTAAACACGAAGTCAGTTTGTCTGGTTGTTAACAGTGTATGATATTTGCTGTTATATGAGCTGGCCAAAAAGGTTTGCCTTCTAGAAAGGCTCCAGTCCTTGTTGCTATTCATTTGATATCTGCCATATGGTGAAAGGAGAAGCCTGAAATTTTAAAATAATCAAGAATGGTTAGGACATTTATTTTGTCTTTTCCATCAAGGGCACTGCTGAATTTGGGGAAGGACAATCTTTTATTGAAAGGGATTTTTCCCATGCAGACTAACTGTCATCCCTATCCTTCAGGCAATAATGACAGTAGCTCCTTTCCCCCAGTGACTGTTACCAACAAAACATCCCGTCTCTTCCTAAAGCCTCTTGGGGATATTAGAGGCACTATAAGCCTCTAATAGTAATGAACTTAATTCATTACTTAATTCAGGATAGTAATGAACTTAATTCTGATTTCTGGAAATCTTAACTCATTACCGTTTTCCTTCTTATCTATACTTCCTTTCTACTAAATCTACTCCTTCCTTGCAAAATTGTATTCGGAAATTAACCTACCACAGTCCCTTACTTCTGATAGTAATTTTCCCTTCCTAAGTCTCATCTTACAGGGAAAGGAGAGAGATTGAGAATCCCTGCTGCTCTTCTGTCTTCTAGCATTAATTCACATGCACTACCCTAGTTCTATCCTCAACTGCCTCTTGAGATGAATTGTGGGCACTGGTAACAGATGGGTACACAGATAGCCTGTCATTCTGTACTTAAGCTTGAGTTAACCAAGGATGGAAAATCTTTCCAAATATGTCTGAGAGTATTAAAAATGTGGCTCTTTCATGCTTGAATAACTGAAAAGTAGCCAAAATACTTCTATCTTAAAAAAAAATCAGACTGAGAACAGCATGATAAATTTGACTCAAAAATTAATTTATTCAAATGGTTATGGAGCATTTGAAATCAGGAAATTTAAATAACAAATGACTCCTGAGTGTCTGCAGTATCATTGTAAGAAAAGAAAAAACTTCAAGGAAACACATGAGAAAATAAATGATATCCTATTAATTATAACAGTTTTCCAGGTGAAGGTGCAAAGAGAAAAGAAAAATTTATTTCCATATTTGCACCTATCCCTTTGCACCTTCATCAGACTCTTATTCATTTAAAATAGTATTTTGTCATTTGTGTAAATGTCCTTTTAAATTGCCTTCTTCGCCTAATATTCCTGTTTTATTTATTAGGTGATATAAATGAAAACATTGTAAGTTACTCTGGTGAGTTTTTTTTAAAATACTCTATTTTCTTATTTTGATCTATTATGAGGAAGATGGGACATTTGATATTTGTTCTCTTGGTAGACATATTCATACTAGGATACCATGCTAGAGGAAATGTAATTCTGGCTGTGCCAACAATTCAAAAATTTAAAAGATTCCATAATCAGTATAGTATAATTTCAAAGAAAAATCTTATATCTTTATCTGACACTCCATACAAATCCAAATAAGTATTTATATTTCCCTTCATTGAGGAAAATATTTTGTATTTTGCAAGTTGCTGTTTATCAATTCCTTCATATGCTCATATAAGCTGAAACAATATTATAGTGAATTAAATAAAAAATTTAAAATTATCAATTTAATATTGCAAATAGTGGCAAGTAAATGGATCTTGCTGAATAAATAAATGGATTTTCAAACTTCAGATCCTAAGACATTCGTACAAGACCTAGTGGAGTCTTGAGGAAAAACTCACCTGCTAAAGTTGTGTTGCTTTTCACTTCTTACTTTGTTCTTTTTAAAACAAAACAAAACAAAACAAAAAAGACTATCAAGTTGATAATGCAAGCATATTCTTGGAGTTCTGGATATATATCTTGGTAAATTGTTTAAATTTGCACTGAAATGATTTTTAACATCACAGAATGAACAGGCAATCTAGACACAAAGACTCAATGTGTTTATGCCTCAGGCTCAACGTGATGACTGAACAGTGTGTAAAGACTCAGGAGCCTTACAAATGTTGTCACCTTCACCTAATAAACTCCATCCCCTTGTCCTCCAAGAAAAACGTGGAGGCCCTCATTGTTAACTCATTAATATTTTAATGGCTAAAACAGTCGAGTAATAAAATTTTAATTGTTTAGGTTAGAAAAAAGAATAGAGATATTTCCATGTCTTCTTTTCACATGAGATATTTAAGAATTTGAAGAAAAACAGTTCAGCATGCATCTCCTTATTCTGTTCTGTTTTATTTTATTTTAGTACATGAGTGCTATTATTTATAAAGAAATCAAATATTTTAGACAACAAAGTGACTGGTACAGATCATAAGGAGGTACCACTTACAATAACATCCAAAAAACTATAATAAAAAGTTAATCAATTTCTCTTACTATTTAAAGTATATTAGCATCACATTATTTTATGTTAAGTATATTCAGATGTGAAATTATAAATTGATTTTATATTAATTTAGCTTTTCCATTTTTATTTCTAAATTGGTAAGATTGACATTTAGGCTTTTCACCCTGCAACTAAGGATCTCAACTCTGATGACAAAGAATGTACCATAAACATTATGACCATGGTGCCTAAATTGTACACTCTTTGGGGCTTTAATTACTGTTGAATAATCCCACCTGCACTTTTATATTCAGTTGTTAATGAATGCAACACTGTAGGAAATATTGAACATGATTTTACTCTCCCAATGAATTACTTATTATATCTCAAGGATATATTATGGGGAAAATCATTTTTTTAAATTAAAACATACGAATGTTCCTAAAAGTTATATGAACTGCTTGCTTTCAGTGGCCCTCCTGATAATCAATACAAGACATGATCAGTTCCTAATGTTACTATTCTTCAAATGGATAAAAGAAAGAGTATTAATTTTGTTTACAATGTTGTTCAAGAGAAATTTAAATAACTGTTATGCAAAAGCAAACTAAAATGATAATAAAACTCAGTGATTTTTCTAACCATTTTTAACATTTAAATTAAAATGTAACTAATTTTTTTAATTTAAATATCTTTAATTTCCACTTTTGTTTCTGCTTCACAAAGAAGTTTTCAAACTTAGAGAATCAATGAACACTGTGCAACTGTAAAAACAAAAAGCCAATAATTAAATTGAGCAAGGAGGAAAGTATAATGATAAAAATTTGAAAATTTATTTTGCTTTATAATTTTCCAATTCATTTGTATGTTCAATTATAATGTACTTAGTAATTTCTATGTTCCTAAAGATAAGGTCTTATGTTTAATGACTTCTAGGGCTTATATCCGGGTTTCCTGTGCATCTCTCATTTCAGAGTAAAATGTATGGGAAACACCATAAAAGGTGACATATATATATGAAAAGTGGTATGTTGGAAATTAAACAAAAGGTACAAGTTTATACTTCATATTGACAGAAAGTTGAGATAAAATCTATGATGTACCAAGTCCTGATCTTATGTCTTTTTTTATTGGACTTATGCACAATAGCAATAAACCCGATTTTGCTGTGGATATATTGGGATATTTGCTATAATGAAACATCACTTTATGTGTCATAAAATAATGCTTGTTTAATTAAAAAGCCCTTAGACCATGGTTTTGATGATATTTTTACACTGTGCTTCTTTTGCCAATAGATGGCGCACATACTACTTACAGTTTTATGATTTAAGTTTGGTAATGTACAGAAAGGTTCCATTTATTCGGATTTTAAGAATATGCCCCTACTTAAAAAAAAAAAAAAAAAAAGCCATGTTTTTAAAAGGGAATCTGTAAATATCTTTATTGGTTATTTAAAGAAAATAAATCATTTGTCAAGTATGAAAGTAAAATGTTAAATAAGTCATGTCGATATTTATGCCAGTCAGGAAATGAAATTTCCTTCCAAATATGCTCTGTACAAGTTTTTCATATTCCTTTAGAAAGAAATGTTATACAGTGGCATTCACAATCCAGCACTACTGATTTTCTCTTTCATAATATATCATTCCCTTTCACTTTTAGCTCTATCTCAGAGCCTACTTTCATATGATTCAAGTATATATTTTTAAATCAAAGGATAAATATTTTATGAGTGATTCAAATTTACTCTTTAATGTAAAATGCATTCTAATATGATTTTTCAAGTTTCTTGCTATACTTATTTGATTGCATTGTACAAATATTTATTAGCTTATTGACCACTTTTTAAAAAATATCTGTTAAGGAGAACTTTGTACTCTAGACAGAAATCATTCAAATGTTTTATATTCCACCACTTGAACTTTTGTTGTAAACTAGAAAACAAAATTTCCAAATAACATGCAAATTCTAGACCACTATGAGAAATACTGTAACTTTTTATTAAGTCAATCAAGCAATTGGACTGATGAGTAAATTATATATATGCCAATAATTCTCAGGTTTTATCAGAAGCATCTTTTCAGACATCCTGATGTTATAGGCAAAATCATTCCACATTAATAGATCATTAATGTGCAGGGGTGTGATAAATAAGTTATTTATCTCTAAAACCTAATTTATCAGACTGCAAATTCAGGAAAGGTCAAAGCACTTTATTAAGATCTAAGGAATTCCTCACACTTTCAGTGAAGACATACAGCAGCTCTTGTTATCCATTACTGTCACTAGTAATTAGCTCACAAATTTCTCCACTGTTACTCTAGTTGTTCTTGGAAATTTAATATTGACCCATCCAAAATTTTTGTTTGTGTCCATCTTTATCAGTCCTACTTCAAAAATCAGCAGTTAAAATATCCTATTTCAATACCACAGTCTGTTTCTTGTTCAATTACTGAAATAATCTGCTCCAGCTACATGTCAGCCTTTCACAAATTTTCAATAATTAACTCTACTTGTTTCCCCTCCAAGTCCATCTTTTTCTTCACAGTGTTCCACACCCCTGTCCTTACCTCCCTTTTTACACAGCCAAGATTTCTTAGATTCCTTGGATAACTATGCAGTACTATGACCAATGCTTTGCTGAAGTCTGATCCTCCTTGCATTTCCTCACCCTCTGACCTACTTGCTGGCAAACCTCCAACCATAGTGAAATCCAGCCATTCACCCACCCGTCTCCTCAACAGCTGTCTATGGCTGGAAAAATTTTTCCTCCACTGTGTGAACTGATCTCATTTTAAATTTATATTTACAAATCTCAAATGAGCACTTAGCACATGTGAACATGCCAGTACATTTCCCTAAGCTCTTAAATGACCATTTCACACCTTTTTTTTCTATCTCTAAACACATTATGCCCTACTACTCTACACTGAAGATCTTACATCAAATATCATTTAAAATATTTATCACAATAGTTGATGTTATCTTCCCACATTCATGTATCCGCTTCTAAACCCAGATAGTGTGTCACTCCTCTTGTCACATGAAGATGTCTGCTGTTATCCAAGCCAATTTTTTCCTACATGGGATGAAGACCCTCATTCCTTCTCATCCATTAACTGCTCCACAATCATCGTGTTTTCTCACTCTTCAATTATTTCCAACAGCTAAACAAAACAATAAACAAAATGCCTAACATCTCTCCATAATTTTTTAAATAACCTCACATTTCACACCAGCTACTAGCTTCTGTTCATTTTTCTTGGCTCCCTTTCCTATTAAAACTTCTCAGATATTATCAAAACTGTTCTTGCACTTTTAGTTCTCATCTGAACCTACCCAGCTCAGGTGAGTTTAATCCTTCCTTTTATTTCACTGAAACTGTTGTTCTAAAAGTTGCAATATCTACCCCTTAACATAGTTGTCTTTCCTTTCTTCTTGATGGAACTTTTTCTAAGCTCCTAAAACACCCACCACATGTTTCTGATCCTCTTTTCAACTCACTGATCGCTTCTTCTCAGGTACTTTTGCTAGTTTTTAATGCTGTGTCTCTGAGCCTCTCTTAAACTCTGTTTTTCTTTTCAAGCTACAATTTCTACTAGTATGATCTTATTCAGATCTATGGCTTGAACTCCACCTTCCTTTTGTCTTCCATGTTTGTATGTCCTATATCTACTTCATATTTCTCCATGATTTAATATCTAAAGATAGATATAGCAAATCATTTTAGTCAGTTTTTTTTTTTTTTTTTTTACTGCTGTGAATAAAAGATCCAACCAGAACATTGTAGAAGAAGACAAGTTAATTTGAGGGCTCACAGTTTCAGAGGTCTAAGTCCATGGAAAGTTGGCTCCATTCCTTGGGACTTGAGGTGAGGCTGAACATCATGGCAGGAGAGTGTGGCGGAGGGAAGCAGCTCACATAATGATCAGAGGGCAGAGGAAAAGAGAAACTCCACCGGAGAGATACAAACATATACCCCCTGGCCATCCCCTCAATGAACCACTTCCACTAACCACATCCCACCTGCCTCTAGTTACCACTCATGGGATTAATTCACTAATTAGGTTAAAGCTAGAACTCAATTATGTCTCCTCCAAATTTTCTTGCATTGTCTCCCATGTGAGCTTTGTGGACACCTCAAATCCAAACCAAACAAAAACAGAATTTTTAATCAACTCTCCAGAACCCAAAGAAAATTTACTGTGTATGTTTCCTACGAGGGTACCAAAACTGTACTTCCCCACAATCTTCATTCAGGTTCTTGGTTACATTGACATTACCTCTTCTATACATCCTGGATCTATTTACTCTCCAAGATTTTTACAGCTAAAACTTTTATTCAAGTGACCATTGCTCACCTGAATTAAAGAGCAGGCAAGAGTGAAATTTAAAAGTTCAAATTACATAATTTTATGCCCCAGATTACAATCCCTCTAAATCTCTCACTGAAAATAGAAAGCTCTACAGGACCTACATCCCACTTACCTCTCTAAACTCAACTCCCAACACCCCTCCCCTTTTTTATTATGCTTTAGCTACCATGTCCTTTCCACCATCAACTATATATTCCAATAGCACCCCTATCATGGAACTTCTGGACCCTTTCTGGAAGATTTTTTTCCCCAACATTTTACATGCCTTCTTACTATATGGTTTTATCTCAAAAGTCTTTAGAGTACTTCACAACTATTATAGATAAATTAATTCCCATAACATTTCTACCTGAAATACATTTGCTCTTTATTTCTTCATAATTTTTGGCTGTCTACCAGTGGAATGTAAGCTTCATGAGAAAACGAACTTTGTCTTACTAGTTTCCCAGTACATCAAGGAATCTTGCAACAATATATATATATACCAATCACATGGTAAGCCCCACAATATATAAATAAAAATGCAATGCGTTGAGTATGTGCATTCCTTCATTAAAAAATTATTTCATTAGTATTCTTAATGAAACATAGTCTTACATTTCTCTTCAGTTTTAGATACCCTATAAGTTTTCTAGGGGTGCCATAGAAAAGTACCTTAGACCATGTGGCTTAAATAACAAAAATTTATTTTCCCATAGTTCCAGAATCCCAACTCAAATCATCATGTTACATGATGGAGCTGGTTTCTTTTGAGGCCTCTCTCTTCAATTTGGGCATGGCTTTTCTTCATGTATATTCTCATCTTCTTCTTTCTATAGGTGTCTATATCCCAATTTCCATTTCTTATAAGGACATCAATAAATTTGGATTTGAACCCACCATAATCACCTTATTTTAACCTACTTACCTCTTCAAGTCTCCACATACAGTCAGATTCTGATGTATTGGTGGTTTGGACTTCAATTTTTGAATGGAACACAATTCACCCCTTAATAGATACCTACTAGGGAGAATTAAATCTGTATTCTCATCAAGTTTCCTCAACTTTTGAAATTTGCAGGAGTTACTTAATAAGTTTCTTTTTTGTTTGTTTGTTTTTATCGCTAAGATGGCAACAGTAATAAATCAACCTTAAAGGATTATTTTCAGAGTTAAGGGAACAAAATCACTGATAATGTGTGCCTATCGCACACTGAGTGATCATTTTATATTGAACATTAATGTTGTCCTGTCTTATTCACTCCATATATTTTGGTTTTTTCCTACTATAGTGTATGTATGTGTGTTTTGTATGCATTTCTTTTATAAACTTATCTATCTCACAAGTTTAAACTTTCTTCATAAGTAGAATGAATATAAAATAATCAAACTCATTAATTATAGAGAGCATTTGCTCAATTTTCAAACACTTCTTTGAAACATTAGGAGTTCAAATGCTACAAAATCCCTCTGGGCTACCCTATTCTGCAAGAATGGCTTTTATCTGTTTTGAGTTGGCAGTCATGCCTAGCAGGTAAGCCATCTTGAATTATCAGTGAGCATCTCCTTCATTTTCCTCAATCAATGGGACACCAGAAATGTAGAAAATATGGACTTTGGCTCTAAAGAGTGAACAATCCAGTTAAGGGCTCACACTGTTTTTTTTTTTTTTTCCCCCTATAAAAGATCAATGAGTATGGCTGTGTTCCAATATGAATGTATTTACAAATACTGAAATTTAAATTTCATGAAATTTCCACAAACCATGAAATATTATTCTTTTAATTGTTTTTTGATGATTTAAGAATCATTTTGCAGCCTATGAGCCTGCAAAAGTAAATAACGGTGTGCATCCGTCCTGAGGATTATAATTTCTCATACCCTGACCTAATTTAAAATCATGAAAATTATTGAGGAAATATTTTGTGACTAATACATGAAATAAATTATTAGTATATTTGTGGCATCATCTTTATGTGATTTTCACCCTCTTAACGAGTTTCAAAATGGGTATAATAGATCTTTTTAACCCCTTAGAAGGTAGCTATGTCATTCTTTATGACTCTTATGTAGATCTTTTCTCTTGTGTTCATATCAGCCCAGTTCCTAACCCTCAGCTTACGTAATTGGGTTTATGGCACACTATGGGAACCTGGAAAGTGACATTTCTCAGAGTCAATTCTTTTTTTGGCAATCATTCAAGAATCCCAAGTATAAGTCATTTCTTGTCCCATGGGGAAGCAACCAAGTATTCAAATCTAAAGAGCAAGAGAAGTTGGGGGAAACATAGTTCTAGTGGCTGAAATTGTATACCTCCCAACCCATGCCCCATCTGGTAGTTGAGTTGTCAATAAATCTCTGTGGGTAACTGCAATTGTAAGAGACACCCATAACCTTGTTGGGCACCCTTCTCCTTTCATTCATCTCACCAGACTTCACAATATCAGGGTTCAGCTGTATGGTATCCTGAGAAAGATTATAGGTGTTTAGACAACTGGGCAGCCTCATGGTATCATGAAAGAAAAAGATTAAATCAAGTAGGCATTGCTTAAATAGAATGGGTACCTGAGTAAAAGAAATGCTCCATTAGATGGATTTATGAAATAATTTAGAGGGCCTGAAATCTGTTCTAGTTTCAATACCAAAAATACTCAAAAGTAAGCTGCAAGACAGATTATATGTGCCTTTTATTCATGAAATTCAGCAATTATTCGGTTATAAACTAAAGCTTACTTAGCCCTATATTTGACAATATTACTAATTTTTAAATTATAGAGGCTAAGAAACATTAACACATTCTCTAGACTGGAAGTCTTTTTCATTTTTCCTTCTACTGTGACATGAATTTATGCTGAATTTATTGCCCTAATTTATAATACCACACAAAGCTTGTATCTAATCTATAATCTTTAACAGTAGACTTCAATTTTAGAGCATAAAAATCAGTTCAATAAATAAAAGACTATTTGAAGTGTACATATGTAATAGGAATATTTATTACATCTTCTTTGGGTAAACTTTAATTCATTTGTAACCTCGTATGCCACACAATAAATAATGTCATTTAATATTTTCAGGTTTTAATTGGTTTTCTATGCTTTTCAGAATTGATATAACATTTAATTTTGCAATCTGACTCAAATATTTTTTAGAAATAAATGGAGGCCTCACAATTTAACTAAGAACACATTTAATTTTGTACTTAACACCATGAATCTCTAAGGTCAGACAGGAATATGTAGGGGGAAAAAATGTGATTCATAACAATAACAATGTGATCAGTTCAAAAACCAAAGTCGAAATGCACATAAATTTCCTATTTAAAAAAATTTCAGGCAAAATCTTTTTCTTCCCAAATGTCATGTGTTTGAACATAATTTTTATTTTCTTTTCATTCCCTTAATGTAATTGCTTTTGCACACAGCAAAATGGCTAATGCCTTCACTTGTTTTACATTTGTTTTGCTTCCTGCTGTTGAATGAACAATCAGTGTTTACAGATTAGCAGCAGTTGTAGTCTTCTGACTTTTACTCCTTTCAAACTGCCAAATGAGAACCATTTTATATTTGTTGCTCTGGCATTTTTTGGAGTAGCTAGGACATTCACAGTGTAAACCACTGTTATTCATACTGTTATAATTCCTTTGCAGTTAAGTCATTACTAGTAATCATAGCAGGCTTGTAGTACAATACCTTATTTGGGAATGTCATGTGAGATGCCCACAGCAATACAAAATATAAAGGCCAACTTGTCTGGCTGTGGAGGGATTTATTGCTAGCCCCCTGGCAGAAGAATCTTTTGGGAAGTATTACGTCCTTCTGTGAGGTGGATCATATGAACCTGAAATGGACCCAGTGCCCTGAGTTTCAAAGTATAGGTGTAACGAAAATACAACCACATGCCATTTCTTTTATCATTTATAAAAATTCCAGTTGTATTTTTGTATGCACAGAGACTTAGAAGAAAGTACTTAAATAACTAAAGCAGTAACCAAAGTGAGCACAAATCAGAAAAAAAAAAAAAAAAAAAAAAAGATACTGTGGATATTTGGCTAGTCTTGCTCCCCACTTCCCTGCCCAAGAGCAAACTGGAAAGGCAAGTTCATTTTCTTTACTACAGACCTTTCACTGGCTGTAATTTTCTGTGAGATGCTTAATTTTGAAACCGTTGTTTCAAAGTAAAAGTGAAATGTAGCACTTCAATTCATCACCCCGAGGTACTCAAGAATTAATTTAGGTTGCTCTCGTGCTATATTTAACATCAGCTCCTGCCACAGCCCTAAGCCCCATTTCAAGAAAGAACATGAATTTTTTAAAACGAAGTTCACTTAAAAAAAAAAAAAATCCATCAGAGGAAAATGTAGCCAATGAGAAAATTCTAGAATTCTCTCTTGAACTACCTCATTAATCAAAGCACTTATCTTTTCCCTGTGCATTTTGTGTGTGTGCCTTTATTATGTAAAATGTAAAAAATAATATCCTATCCAGTGAATGTTAAAAGGAAAAATTATCATTATTATTAACATTAACTGAAATGTATACATACATTATTCTATTATAAATCTAATATCTGTGCAGTTAACTCTCACACGCACTTAATGAAATATGGTAAGAATGAGCACAAGTAAGAAAACAACAGATAAAAGAGATTAAGAGAATTGACTAAATTTACATAATACGTAAAGTATTACAACTAAGTTTTCTTCCTAAATAGCTGTTGGTTTCAATATACCTACCATACAACACAAATTGTTAGTTATTTCAAAGGTGAAAAATCTTAAATGTAAAATAACAGTTCCTTCTATGTAAGAAATGATATTTTCTAATTCCTGTTAGTTGCAAGACTCAAAGAAGTTTTAGAATATCCTCAACACTGCTGGCAATACAGAACAAACAAGAAAACTCTGCAGACTTTCTGTAGAACTGGGCAATAGGTCATTTCTACTCCCTGTGGATGACATCAGATTTTTTATTTAGGTCATTTTCAAATTTCTGAATATACTTGAAAATAAAAACTGAAAACAATGCTGACAAGAACAGGAATGAAGATGCCAACCAGAATCAATTATTAATGCAGGTCTAATCAGACTTAATCCTATACTAACTTTCTGCCTTGCTGTAGAACCTCCAAAGATTCTATATTTTATTTCCCAGACCGGTGAGTATTGTGCCTAGCAAAAGGGACATTACAGGTGCAATGAAGGATTAAGATTTTAAGATTAGAACATCATCCCAAATTATCCTGATTGGCCAAATCTAATCATGAATAGTTAAAAACTTAGAAATTTCCCAGCTGAGTCAGAGATAACGATTCAGCAATTGAAGAAAAATTAGAAAGGAGGAAAGTTCGTAAGTTTTAAGATGATGAAAGAGGCCATGAGCTATTGAATGAAGTAGTCCATTTTTGAAGTAGTCCTTTTTGAAACTCTAGAAAGAACACAGCCCAGAACACACCTTGATTTGAGGACAATGAGGCCTATCTCACACTTTGAATAAACAAAACTGTAAGATAATAAAATTTTGCTGTTTAAGTTATTATGTTTATGATAAATTGCTCTAGTAGGGGAAAAAAAAACCTATGATATGCTCTCTCTCTCTCTCTCTCTCTCTTTTTTTTTTGATTAGCAGACTTTATTGACTTGAAACTATGTAATGCTCCAAGTTATTTCTTATTATTTTAAGCAGAATCCAGATAACTAGCTCACAAAAATTATATGGAAAATATGTATATATTAGACATATATAAAAATCATAACCAGATTCTAAATAGTTATTTTATCTAAACATAATCAGATTCAAACTGAGTTTATTATCTTAGTTGCTTGTTTTATGTGAATTTTTTTTATACCATGCTACTCTGAAGTTATTCTTTTATGGGTGACTTTTATGTCATTTCTTCTATAGAAACTGGAAAATTTGATTGAGTATGTTTTATTCATTTGATGACTAACAGTGATTTGAACATTATTTTTATTTTCATTAAATTGTAAGGATTATATTTGAATAAGCTATGGTTTTGCTCTCCTTTTGTTTCTGTGGATGTGTCAAATTTGAGCATCACTCACAGAAACAAAGATGTATGGAGTATAAAATGAACTGCTGCTTTTAAATTCCAGGAAAGCAGTGCCTCTCATGTGAGGATTCTAATGAAGAAGTTTACCTGTCGTTTGGCCTGTCTTTCTGAATTTTTGATAAATGATACTTATACAATACTTCAAAATATTAAAAATCATTGATGAAATAAGAAATCATGGTCTATTCATTCTTAACATTGTGTCATATTTATGGTAGATTTTCTGTCTTTACATAAACTTGATTTGGCTGACCCACTGGTTATGTATGATTCGTGATCTATTTTAGTCCTGCTTCAAGACAATAATGGAGTGAACTTAAATATTTTATACGTTACATCACCAGCAATATACACAAACCCATGAAAGAGTTTATTCTGGGAATTGAAATGCCACTAATATTTCTTTCACTTATTTTTTACACTGACGAAATTCATAAAACATGTGGTCCAATCAACTACTCCTGATAAATTTATATAATTTAGAAAACTATCACTGAAGTTTATTCTTTTTTTTTAAAACTGTAAATACTGTTGCACAGCCTGTAGATTAAATTTAGAGACAGTTAAGTTATTCCATGAAAGGTACACTTGCCTTTCATATTTCAAAATTTCAATTTTTTTTTCATTTGCTTAAAATGTATATATTTGGGGGAACTACTTTGTGGTGACTAAATTCACGACTATCTCACTTATTAATTAGAATGTCATTGACTTAATAACACTGAAAAATGTGCTACCCTATAATCTGGAGTAATAAAATTGATTAGAGAATTATCACCACAAAGGACAAGATGCTTGGTAAGGAAATCTAATCAATGTAAAAAAGCTATTTTGGTGAACAAGTTGTCTTTTACACTGACAAGTTCCCTGGAGATTTTTCTAGTACGATCCTCAACATTGACAAAATCACTGTTATGATTGAGGATGTTGAACCCAGAGTATCTTTGACAGACTCTGTAAACATCATTGGGACAAAACATTTATAGTAGCTGACTTTTTCTAAATAACCAAGTGAGTCATTCATTCAGAATTAATCATAAGTTGAATGAAAATGAACTGTTATAAGACTTTAACATGAAAGCTGATTTATGTGACTTCTAATGGGTAATCAGCTACGCAAAGTCTAGGCTCAATGTACTTTTTAAAGATCTTTGTTCAAGTGAAAGTTTATCAAAATCCAGACCTGTGATCATACTGATAATAACAAAACATTTATATTTGTATATTGAATTGTCCATGGTCACACAATCAGTTAATCTAAATCTGTATCTAAAGTTCTTTCAACCAATGGCTATAATGAAGTAAATAAAATTTTTATCTTAGTAACCATTTTCAGTGGGCTAGATGGCCTGGCAATATCTATCTCTAACAGATCATCACAAAGGCATGTTCAACACTTTCCTTAAAACAAGGTTGTATAAGCTTACTATGGCTAGTTGATTTTCCATATTATAGATTTCATAAATATATATCTACCTTGCTTCAGTAACTTTTAAGTGCAATATTGTACAATTCATTTGTTCATTCATTACCTCTAGTCACATTTTCTTTTTGCTTCCATGTGATTTTTAAAGAAAGTTTAAGAAGTGTTTTTAATCTATTACTAATTATTATCTTCATATAATTGTAAAGTTTTCATGTTTTCTATTGCTTTCAAATATTCTGATACTCTCAATTCTACTCATTCCCTGCTCCTTTGATTTTATTCATAAAAAATTGACTCTCAACAATCACAAAAATATTTCTATGATCATTAGTATTCAGAATTATTGGTTCATATTTCTATCAACTAAAGTATTTGTATTTCTCTAGGGATGAATTTCCAAAATAAATATGAAATAAATATTATGAATTGTTTCTACTAAAGAATTATAACATTAAACTACATATGTAATCCTCTCATTGGAGTCATTGCAATACTGGGACAAAATTTGTAAAGTGCTTTAGTCAAACTAGCAACATATTTGCCACTCTGAGAACTAGCTGACTAGCGTTTATTAAGTTCTTGTTTTTTGTCATGTAATGTATAAAGAACTTCATATGTAATTGATTTGTTTATTTTATAAATGAAGACCAATAGGTTTAGAAATGTTATTATGCCCAAACTATCAAGGATTAGTGTCAATTACAAAGTTACGAAGATATATTTTAGCCTGAGACTTTCAGGATGAATGCACCTGATTGACCAGGGGTGAGAAGTAGCACATTAATAATCAACACTACTGAATTAAGACAAGGCTCTTCTAAAAAGTCTTCACAACTCTTCCATTCCCTGTTGAAATCCTTATGAAGCATGAATCTGGTAGTGTCACTCTTCTGCCCAAAACCTTTCAGTGGCTTCCCAGGTCACTCAGGAATCATCTATCCATATGTACTGATTTTCAAAGTCCACTGCAATTTGGCCCCTTTACCACTTTGGCCTCACCTACTGTTGCCCTCCTCCTCTTTTGCACCCTACATTACATCTACTCTGGTCTTCAGGCTGTTTCTTAAACACAATAGGCATTGTTTGTCTTTTCTCTGGCAGTCCTTTCTGTCTAAAATGCTTATTCCCCCCAGGACAGGGGAATGATGAATAGGCTTTTATCTCCTCCAAATGTTGGTTCAAATATTACATTCTTTGGGATGTTAAATAAACATCCTGTTTAAAATTTTGACCTTCCCCAACCCACACCCTGGCATTCCCAATAACTTTTTTCTACTTCTTCCTTCATAGCACTTATCCCTATATATTTATCTTAATATTTATTTTTTTATTATCCATATTGCTTCACAAGCATAAGTTTCTGCTTTGCTTTTATGTAAAATTAGTCACTCAATGTTTGTTTATTGAAGGAATAGATGAGTGATAATGTTCCCAAACTACTGTACTCCATGTACTTTCTAATTTTCTAAAATTCTGTAAAAAACTTGGTAGTATTCATTTATGTTTCTAAGTCTTCATAAAGAAATATTCATATGGATTTGTTTGGAATCAGTGACTTTTATACCTTATTTTCCATACTGAAAATGAGAATGAGCATCAGGATTTCTTCATTAACTTTCTGTGAGTCGGGATGTTAAAACTTAATATATATTTTTATGTACTAATGTCATGGGAAAAGGGTCCAAGAGGTGAGGAGGAACTCAGCTTAGGACCAGTGGGGTTCTTGGCACACTTGAATTTCTGCATGAGTCACACAAAGGCATTTAGGAAGGTAGATACACATGAAATGTACGCAGGCTGCCTGGAGAGTGAGAAACAGCCCTGACTTAAGCTTTAGGTTCAATATTTATAGAGGGGTTATATCAGGGACTGGACTGGAGGTGGAGCCAGGGTGGAGCAGCATAATTTCCCTCCAGTTGTCCCTGTGCTTGTGTGTTTCCCTCGTTTTTTACAGGGGCAGAGGCCAAGGACATATTACTCAGGATTTACAACTATGCTTTCGCATCTCAGTGCCTTGTAGGTGTTTTCTTTAAGATGCAGTATTTCTTTCTCTTTATCATAAATCCCTATCTCATTACAATGTGTATATTTACTGTGATGCTATTTGATACAATGTAGGGTCTATATACCTTCAAAGTGCTAAAAAAAATATGTGTTACTTCATTGCATCCTGTTTAATACTTGCAATTAGCAAATCACTTGAGATTGAACTGCCATGTAGAAGCATCAATTTTAGTTCTGGATATTGTTAATCAATACCTAAGTTGGAGAAATATTTTATCTGATATCATATGACGAATTCATTAATTATGTTTTTTTCAAGATTAGTTTCTTTCCATGGTATAATACTTCTTATTTTTCAATAATAGTAGATATCTGTACTTTATTGGTCACCAATTTATAAACAATTTCTTGTCATTGGAATATTCATTCCCCATCACAGAATTTGAAGATGTCAAAAAAATGACATTACCAGACTCTTGTAGTGATGATGTAGGTTACACGGTCTAGATTTTGCAACCGGAAGTTTCCATTCCAGACTTTGAAATTCAGGCAGTAGCAAGGAGACTCTGGTGTCACAATGGAATCCTGCTCAATGATGAGAAACAAGAGTCAACAGCTACACCTAGTTGTCTAGGCCATGGTAGAACAGAGGTAGACTGGAGTCTGCACCTCTGAGGAAGATAGCATGAGGGACAGTGTCCAGAGACAATGACAGTGACTGGAGTGTCTTTTCTGGTCTCTGATGCTATGGAGACTCAAGTCTAATTCTCTGGCCTTCCCAATGTATCTGATGTTACTCTTTCCCATCTCAATAAGTTGCTTCTATTTGTCCTTTAGTTAAAAAAAAAAAAAAGACATTTTCCATTTCTTACTCCTAAAATCCTAGTCTGATATACTAATAAATGTGTGTTAGAAATAACATGATCATTAGTATTCAGAATCATTGATTCATATTTCTATGAACTAAAGTATTTGTAACCTATATTTATTTTACCCCCCAAGATTAGAAGCATATTCTAGCTATGACTTGTAATTTTATTATTTAATATTTAAATGTAACTCAGTAAAATTGAGAAAAGCCTTATATGAAGTATGCAGTGTATGATTATTAGTAACTGTGGTCATTAGTGTAAATGTGGAGCAAGCACAATATTTGAACAAGTTTCATAAACTTCTGGTTAATCAGAATATAATTTATAATCTATGATACCTATGCAAATTTAGATTATCTCTAAATATGAGTCTTTAAAATAATGGTAAGTATATTTGACTGGGATTCAGGGAATTATATGTATATATAAAATCACTATCAGCATTACCATAAGCCAAACATGTTCTTCTGAAGAAAGTCCTTAGAATTTTTATATACTAATTTTCCATGAAATAGTCATTAAAAAATTTGTGTTGATCTACAGTGTTCAAGTGTTTATCATTTGAAGTATAGTATATGAATCAAGTATTATAAAATGTTAATGTTTATTAATCTACTCTGTTGAATCTTTTACATGAAAATCTGTTTTATTAATCTATAAGCTTTTCTTTGTATTATATTTTTGAGAAAAAATTATAACTAAGTGATTTAAGAAGATGAGTCTTTTTCTTCCATGACTATTTTAGTTGTGCCATAAGAGTCCATTCACAGGGCTGAGTTTGGACATATTGTTCTAGTAGTTCTTTTTTTTAAATTTTTCACATTTTATTATTCAATGCACTTCCACAAGTATCATATCAGGAAGCTATAAAATACACATGAGTTCTCACATTTTATTTTTCAATCTATTCTCTTCAAGCATTATTTAGGAAGATACATAATAGACATGAGAGATGTGAATGGAGATATAGATATAAACAGCTATAGCTCTACTATTTATCTATATGTATTTAAATTACTTTCACTAATGTTAAGGCTATCATTGCCTGAGAACTTTGTAAAGAATAGTAAATAAATAACTGCTGGGAGTTTCCCCAGGGATTTTTCACTGTAAAATATTTGTGTGATTTACTTTGCAGCTGCAAAGAGCTTCTTCAAATTGCTGTTTCTTTTATTTAACTTTAATCTTAGCTTCTAATTGCTAATATTTTGTAACTCCTTTTTTACCTTGTAGTTGATATCAAAGCATAATGCTGCTAAACTATGTTTTTTCACTGATTTTGTTTTCCTACAATAGTTTCCACATTTTTATTATGTCATGGATACAATCTAATTAGATGCAAGACTGAATCTAACAGTGTTTCAATTTTCAAGTAAAACTGATTTCTGAATGAAGGAATAAAGCTATAAATTGTATGACTATTACATAATTATTCACAAAATGACACTTTACTGATAAGAGAATACAAATATGTGATTTATTCAATGACTTAAATGCCATCCTGAAAATTGTTATTGTGTATATTTATAGTTTTTTCAAGAATAATAAAAATGTTTTTTAGTGGGACAGGGGTATTTGTATTACTTGGCATTATGGCACTATCATGATTCTTACAGTGTGTCATTATGCATGGTCCTCTGTCTCATATATCTTTCATTACAAAGCAAATCTATCTGATTATTTTTTATTAAGAGTTTTCTAATAGGGCTGGGGATGTGGCTCAAGCTGTAGAGCGCTCGCCTGGCATGTGTGCGGCCCGGGTTCAATCCTCAGCACCACATACAAACAAAGATGTTGTGTCTGCCGAAAACTAAAAAAAAAAAAATATAAATATTAAAAAAAAATTCTCTCTTTCTCTCTCTCTCACTCTGTCTTAAAAAAAAAAAAAAAAAAAAAAAAAGAGTTTTCTAAGAGCTGGGACTGTAATTCTGGAGTAGAACACTTGCTTAGCATGAACAAGGCCCTGAGTACCATTCTCAGTAGTACCAAAAACAACAACAACAACAAAAAAGGTGTGTGCCTTGGATGATAACCTGCCCACTTGGCAGTACTATCTCAGCAGTTTTTCTGGAATGTGACTCCACATTCTGTGCATATACACATATATCACCTATATGTGACCTGTTGAAAATGTACTTCTTATAAGGAAGCTAAGTACTCCAATAGATAAGTAATATAAATCAGCCATTAGGTCTCATCAAAGACAACTTCATACACCAGATCAGGAATTTTAAAATAAAATGAAATATTTTCATTGAAGTAAATCATACTTTTGGGTTTTTGAAATGTGATATCTTTAGACAAACATTATCTTTTAGACTCTAGAAAATTTTTGTGGTTCTCTCAGAATAGTTTGTCATTGATTTTTGATCTTCTGTATTCAATGTTTATGTGACTGAGAGGGGCATCATGTAATTGGTTAACAGAGAAACAGTTACAACTTTCAGTTTTTCCATGATAATGATATAAACATATTTGTGTACACACACAATTAGCCTGAAAAATAAAATCAAGCACACTTAGTCAATCAAATTTATTTTGAGAATTAAGGATTTAATTGTCTACTTCTATAAAATCAATTGTTCAGTTTTAGAAGTCCAACAGTGATTTTTTATTAAGTAAAATCACTATTCTTAAGGAGAAAAGACATAAATTTACATTAGAAATATTTAATTTCTATACTGCCTGTTATGGTTTGGATGTGAGGCTTTCTCAAAAAGCTCACACGTGAGACAGTGCAAGAAGATTCACATTCAGAGGAGAAATGATTGAGTTGTAAGAGTCTTAACCCAATCAGTGATTTAATCCTCTGATAGGGATTAATTCAGTGGTAAATGAAGTGGTAGGGTGTTGCTGGAGGAGGTGGGAACTGGGGTGTGACTTTTGATATATATTGTGTCTGGTCAGTGGTCTGACTCTCTCTCTGCCTTCTTATCACCATGTAACACTGTCTCCCTCTGCCACACTCCCCTGCCATGATGTTCAGCCTCACCTTGAGCCTGGAGGAATGGAACTGGCTGTCTGTGAATTGAGACCTCTGAAACCTTGAGCCCTCAAATAAACCTTTCCTCCTAAAATTGTTCTGGTCAGATCCTTTAGTCACAGCAGTGATAAAGCTGACTAAAACACTGCCTAAATATTTTTTTACAAGACAAAAATAAGGAAAAACTGATCAATTCAACATGTTCTATACCGTTTTCATTATTTTTTTTATTTCAGATACATTTTACCCCTGACATTTTATTTTTTTATTCTAGATTCACATTTAATTTTTCCAGCTTTATGAAGGTATAATTGACAGATGCAATGTTTTCATGTATATAAACAATGTTAAATGATTAAATCAAATGAATTAGCATAACCATCACCTTGTATATCCATCTTCTTTTGTGATTAAACCATCTAAAATCTACTCTATTAGCAAATTTTAAGTATGGAATGCATTGTCACGGGCAACTATAGTTACCATTATGTGCAGTAGCTTTTCAGAACTTAGTTTTTCTTTTTAACCAGAATGTTGTACAATTGACAAGCATGCTTCCACTTCCCCAGGCTCCTCCAAGCCCCTGCTTGCCATCATTCTGCTTCATGAGTTCCATTTTTTTTTAGCTTGCTCATGTAAGTGAGATCATGCAATGTTTATCTTCTGTGCTTGGCTTACATCACTTGGCCTAACATCCTCCAAGTTTATCTATGTTGTTTCATCAAATAATAAGATTTCCTTCATTTTATTTATTTCTGCAAGCATTATGCAGGAGCTTTTTAATGGTATTCTACTTTTATGTTTTTAGTAGTGCAGTGAAACATAATTTTGGGATCCATTCCATTCAAACCTGGAATATAATTTTCTTCACTTAAGTCCCCAGTACTTCTTGTTTCCCTCTAACTCCTCCTTCCCCTTGTTCCCCTTTTTCTTCTCTTCTGCTCTTGCTTCTATTTACTTTTAGTTTTATTTTTCATTAGTGATTAATAGATTTACATAAAAGTGAAATTCACTATGATATATTCATTTATATGTATAGCATCATTTAGTCAGTTTTATTCCACAGTTCCTCTCTTTTTCCACCTCACCTCCTCCCTTCCCAATTCCTTTTCTCTGCTCCATGGATTTCCTTATTTTTAATGTTGAAATAATATTACATATTATTATGTGTATAAATAAATCACATTTTATTTATCCATTTATACACAGACAATTGAGTTCATTCTGTATCTTAGTTTTTATGAATACTGTTGCAATGAATATGGAGATATAGATATCACTTTCATTTTATTTATGTATATACCCAAAAAGAGAATCACAGAATCAAAAAGTAATTTTTTCATTAGTTGCTCAAGACAATACAATGATCTTGACATATCATACATTTTATTCAAATGGAGTATTTTTAACTATTTTTAACTTTATCGTACTGTTTTTCATAACGTCTCTTGCAATTTACATCTTTACTTACAGTATACAAAGATTTCCTTTTCTCCCCACCCTCACCAATATTTGCAACCTTTTGTCATTTTGATGCTAGTGATGCTAACAGAAGTTAGGGCATATCCCATTATGATTTTAATTTTTATTTTCCTGAGACTAGTGATATTGAGTATTTTTAAAATTGTTTATCATTTGTCTTTTTTTGAGTTGTGTCTGTTCAGGTCCTTTGCCCTTTTTGATTTGAGTTGCTTGTTTTGTTTCTGTTAAGCTTTTTGAGTTCCTCATATATTATGGATATTAACCCTGTACAGATGTATGTTTGCAAATCTAATTTGTCTAGTTCTGTTTTGTTGCTTTTACTCTTACAGTCATATACAACAGTTTATTTACTAAGTTTCCCTCTACGTTTTCTTCCAATAGACTTACAGTTTAGGTCTCTCTATTTGCAAATAACATGTTTTTACATATATGGAAAACCTAAGTCTCCCTACCAAAACAACTGTTGGAACTAATAAATAAATCAACTAGAATTGTAGAATACAAAATGAACATTCAAATATCAGCAGCATTCCTGTTAACATCATATGCTGAAAAGAAATTAAAAAATACAATCCCACTTGACAATAGCATAAAAAAATAGTTATTAGTAAATTTACTCAAGGAGGCAAAATAACTGAACACTAAAAACTGTAAAACATTAATAAAAGAAATTAAAAATATAAATAAATGGAAAGATATCTCATGCTATGAGATTATAAGAATTACTTTTGTTAAAATGTCCACACCACCCAAAGATATCACAGATACAATATAATCTCCACTAAGATTACAGTGATACTTTTCATATAAATAGAAAAACCTATTCTGAGATTTTTATAGAACAACCTAAGAACTCAAATAGGATAAGTAATCTTGAATAAAAAGAACAAAACTAGAGAAATAGCATTACCTAATAACAAAGTATATTACAAAGGCTTGATTTACTTAGAAAGCTTTGATTAAGCTTAGTAATCACTATAGCTTAAAAACAGACATAAGAGAAAAATGGAACAAACTAGAGAACCCAGTTAAATTTATACATTTACAGTCAATTGACCTTCAACAAAGTTACCAAGAACACACAATGAAGAAGTAGAAATTTCTTCAATAAGTGGTGCTGAGAAAAATGTATATCACATGAAGAACAATGAAAGTGACCCACATATCACATTACATATAAAAATTAATATAGATAGTAAATATATCTTATTATACAATATCTTTGGTTAATTTATATTTTTACTGAATTGGTGTGAAAACTACTCAACATGAAATTGCCTATCAATGATTTCCTTTAATGAAAGATACTATGTTTGGATAAATACTGGAAAAACAAAATTTATTTACTATACAAGCCAAATTATCTATCTTAAGAAATACTATTCTCCAATTAATTTAGTGATACTTTTCATATAATATAAATAATTTAATTAATTTAGTTGATTAATAATTCAGTATTGAGTATACAGCAATTGTTAGTTAACTTTATTCTACTTGATTTCATTGACTATTTCCATAAGCAAATTTCATATATGTCAATTTGTTTGCTAGATGACAAATAGCTCATATAAAATTAGTTCAGGGCAAAAAAACAAAACAAACAACAACAACCAAAAAAAAAAAAAACAAGGCAGAATGGAGATGTTTCATCACTAAATTATTTGAGCTGCCCTAATATGTTGTGATTATTTTAAAAATCCTTATAGTTAGTAATCTTTGTTCAACCTGTTCCACATTATGTTCACCAGCAGAAACTTTGCTTCAAAATTCAGAAGGAACTTAACTTTGTGGCTTCAGTTCCTTCAAAAATAAAATGATAAAATTAGATATGTGAGTCTTTCAATTTCCTTCCTTCTTTAGAATTTTATAAATTAGCTGTAAAACTGCTTTGCATCTCTCTTTGCCACCAAATTAAAACATCCTATACATAGTAAAATGTTGAGTATTACTGGATGAAATTAATAGATAGATATTAGGCTAACAAAAATAATTACATACAAAATAAACTAGAATACTGTTTTTAGTGATTGCCCATTATTGTGCATATCTTATTACTATAGCTATTTGAGACACTATAAAACTTTTTATTTCCATCATGAAAAGCCATCATGGTTGAAAGGATCAATGAGTGAATAAAAGTTCCTTTGAAAAAAAATAATATGCATGTATATTTTCCAGTTTTCTATCACTAATAAATAGTGCTCCATATTCTTATTTTAACAATATAGTTTACACATTTTGCAATTTTAGTTTCAGCACAATGAACAATATTGTCATTGACTTGGTCAAATCAATTTTTCATGAGGACTATAAAATGGAATGTATATATTTAGCATCTTTATTCAAACATTCTGCATACACTTGTTCATTTAGGAATAACAATTTGTGATAATGCTGCTACAATCAGAAAACAAAATAAACAATTTTCCAATATGTAGAGCAAATAATGGAAAATTAGATTGCATTTTTACCTTTGATATTTGGGAATGCAGTTTTTGGGAAATTTGCTTCCTTGAATAAATTATAAATGGCTGGGGAAAACATTTAAACACAAAAGAACAATCTAGAAATATGGGCTTGGACTTGAGTGCTGAGAAATCTTTGTTGCTTTCTACATTGCTCAAATATCATTCACATTTTTTAAAGAATTGTCATTTCTGATATGCACAGTGTTGCTTGACTCAATTCATGGGAATGACCCATATACATTGAAAGGCCAAAATTAGCCCAGAATAATGAAATCAGCTTGTATTGGGGTCATTTCAAAGTTAGTAAGTGATTGGATGCATTTTGTATTAGTGTAAGTAGAGTAACATAGTTCAAAAATATCTTCTAGTTTTAGAATATTTTCCGATCTAGTTAAGCATTTTGACTTATGACCTGGGACTTATGTGTTTCCAACATTATATACTGTATTTGGGACAGAACAGCTTCACTGAGTCCTCATATACCAGATCCCTAGGTCAGTCTGAAAAGACTCTTGGGACAGATCCTGGAAATGCGGCATAAGGGAGAATGTTAGTTATGCAGGGCATTCACAAATGTATGCAGTGCCACTCACTGACATCTACAAAGGGTCTATTTTATAAATTGTCAAAGAGGCCATTGTGGCAGAATGACACCAGAGAAGAGCTGTCAATTCTATTATTAAATTGACATTCCGCACATGCTGCTTTCAGATGGAGGCCCTTAATGAACTTAGTTGCCTTCTTTTTTCTCTTGGATCATTTACTGTTGTTTTTTTTTTTTTTTTCCTTATCTGCTCTTTAAATAGACATTAGTTGATGTTAAAGTGTTGGGCAAGTGAGCCCTACAAGGGGACATCCTTCTGTTTCATTGACAGCTCTTTGAAACACCTACGAGAGTCTCCATGATATGCCTGCTGCTCAATGATGCTACAGTGATTGCTACAGAAACTATGACATCTCCTGGGGTATTGTCAATCAAGCATGTGAGTTTAAAAACATGAACCAAAAAAATGTGTTTTAAGCAAGACAATAACTAGTACTGTAATTCTATCTGTGAAAAGGAAGAAGAACAATGAATTGTCTTAATTTGTGGAGCACAACACCCAGTTCTCAGATGTTTTTGACAATACAGAGTAAAGGGCACATGCCTTAGCCAGAAATTGAGAGTTTCATACAAGCTAATTGTTAATTCTCTTGGGATCTTCATTGTTCTCCTAGCCATTAGAGTCATGTGTGCTCAACAGGCATTCAATGAAGAGAGTGCCCTATATCCTTGTTCATTTGTTTAATGCCATTCTTATTGTTATACATCCACCCAGCCTTGATTTACCAGGTAGCCAGTCCTGGTATCCTGCCTGCTGTGAGTCCTCTATGAAGATGACAAGCACCAAGAGATGGCTCACTTTTGTTCTCAGGGATGTCTTGTCTGGATATCCTGTGACTGACAGCTGTTGGGAAGAAGGACAAGGAGATTTTTACATCTGTTTACCGCCTTGCAGTTTCCCCATTCCTTCCCACATTGACTATTGTCATTCATGGAAGAACTAAAATTCCTGCCCTTCCAAAGCAGATGCCACAGAGCTACAGAGTTACAAGGACTAGGAAGAGATCATTATATGAGAAATAAAAAGTGCATCAAGTTTGTGTGTGGAGGAATGCTCTGATAGTCTGGGTATTAGAATGTAAACATTCCCAACATTTTTTACAAGACATTTCATCTTATGTTGCTATTTGTAAGAAACAGAAATCTTAAATACTCAATATTCTTAATATGTTGTCAGTAGACTGATGTCTAACATGAAAATATTTAAATTGTGCCCCAACTCTTTTGCTTTCACCTTTTAAATTTATTTTAGAGCAAACATTTTTTTTAAAACTATTTCTTATCATACCAGTAAGCTGGCTGAGTAGAATTGAAATATCTTTATGATGACAAATTCACTTATTGTTCTGCATTTTCATATAAGTGGCCTTCTCTTTTCTTTCTTTCTTTCTTTCTTTCTCTCTTTCAGAATTTCTCTCTTGCCTTCTTTAACAAATGCAGCACCACTCAATTCCATATTTTCTTGCTAAACACCCATTTAGTGGTATTATTTCAAATCTGAAAGAGTACTAAAATCTGAGGCTTATGCAAAGCATTGGTGTAGAAAATATATTAAAGAACTTTCCTGAATGAACAAACCAAATTGATGGAATTCCCATGCCTATCATGTTATCTAAATCTTTCTGTTTTACAGTACCATATAATTTACTCAATGTAAGTGGGTTGTGTAGTGCTATTGAAAAGACTTTCTGTCACTTATTGGCCTTAGGATGATGAGATTTTAAGCCCCTTGATCCACAGCCTGTGTTTCACAGTCAAAACTAAAATCCAAGACTAAAGCACATTTGTACTTTCTGGCTTAATCAGGGATTGAGTTATGTATAGCCTGAAAAAAAAAAAAAAATCATTGTGTCTTCAGACACAGACCTATGTACTGAGTGAATATAAAATCTTGAAATGTACACGTAAACTACAGAAATTTTGAGTCTCAAATTTAATAATTCTACTCTTTTTTTTTTTTTTTGATACCAGAGATTGAACCCAGGGGTGCTCTACCACTGAGTTACATCTACAATCCATTTAATTTTCTATTTTAAGACAGCGTGGCCTAACTTACCCAAGCTGGTTTTGAACTTGTGATCCTCATATCTCAGCCTCCCCAGTAACTAGGATTACAATTGTGTGCCTCCATACCTGGTTTATGTACCTAAAATTTTCTAATTAATAAGCAAACTCTGTGTGTGTATGTGTGTGTTTTCACGTGATTTATTTTATAGTTAGTGTATATATAGTTTTTGTTTGTTTTTTTCTTTCTTTCATGTCATTTGTTGATAAAATTATCTAAAAGAAGAAAAGAAGCCGGGCCCATGTCTGTAATGGCACATGTCTATAATCCCAGAGGCTCTAGAGGCTGAGGCAGGAGGATCAAAGCCAGCCTTAGCAACAGGGAGGCTCTAAGCAACTCAGTAAGACTCTGTTTCTAAATAAAATACAAAATAGGACTGGTGATGTGACTCAGTGATAAGAGTGCCTCTTAGTTCAATCCCTGGTACCAAAAACAAACAAACATAAAAATTATCTAAAACAATAACAAAAACTTTGTATATTTTAATATAATATTTAATATTTTTTAATTTTTTAAACAAGTTCTATTTTTCTTTTTTTATTTGTTTTAATTAGTTACACATGACAGTACAATGATCTTGACATATCAAGTTCTATTTTTCTATTTCAATTCTCAGAATATTCATGACCTCATGAAACATACATATGGATATGGCTTGAAACAAAATGTGTGATTAACATCAAGAAATATGCAAAAGTTCAACAATATTTTTAGAGTACTCTTTATTATATACATACAAAATTAGTGGAGATCAACATTACAAAATTTTATGCTGTGTCTAAGTAAAAGAAAAAGACTACCTAAAGCTTAACTACCTGTGCAATTTTGTGATTCTATTACTATAAGCAGAATGAACTAGTGACTTAAATGAGGAATCCAATCTTTATTTTATAATAAATAAATGTTTGTTTTAGAGAATATACCTTCAATAGGTACATTAAGTTGAATACAATGATAAGACTAAATGTCAGACATTGATCTTCAAATTATTTTAGCATATGTCTATATAATATGATTTCCAATATTTTCATATCAAAATTACAAAGTTAATTAATAATCTGTTTATTCAGCAAAAGTATAGTGACATGGTAGTATTATAGTTCTAGGGAAACAGTAAAAAAGAGATAAATATCCCTGTCCTCAAAGAGCTTACACTGCAGTACAAATAGATAATAATTAACAAATTAATTATTTATAATGATTACTAGATGATAATAAGTAAAATACAGTATAAATGGATGCAGTTATTTCCAATAGGGTGGCCAAGGAAATGTACACTGAGAAGATAACATTGAAAAAAACACACAAAAATGACAAAATACTTAGGTAGGTATTAGGAAAAAACATGTATCTCACAGTGGGAAGAGCATGTGAAATCCTTGAGGCAAGAGTGAATCTAGGTTAACTGAAGAAAAGCAAAGGGATAGCTAGAGTAACAAGAGCAAAGATGAGTGTAGTAGAAAATAAAGTTAGAGATATATATTATGAAGGGTTTGTAAAACATTCTTTAGACCTTGAACTTTACTCTGAATGAAATGGAAAGCTGTGGAAGCATTTGGGAATGGAATGATCTAAAATGTGCATTCAAACCATCACTATGTAGCAAACAAATTAGTGATTTAGTATAAATCTGCAATAGAGACTCTTGCAGTATTTTATGCTAAAATGTTATGGCTTGAAGGTCACTATTGGGGGGAAATGGTGAGAAATAGTCTAATTCTAGGTATATCTTAAATGGGTCCTCAGGAGGATGTTCTGACCTACTATAGACTGAGTGCGAGAAGCCATGTATCTTTCACAAGATTTCTTTGAGCAAGTCCAAGAATAGAGTTGCCATTAGCTAAAACAAAAAGGACTATGGAAGAGGCAGGTTTGATAAATAAGATGAGAAATTAATTTAGCCATGTAATGTTAGACATGTGTATTACATGGTTAGCAATATAAACAACTAGATGTATAAGACTGAAGTAACAAAAATTTTATCTTTGATAAAGAATGGTCAAGTCCAGGTGCAGTGGCACATGTCTGTAATCCCAGTGGCCTGGGAGGCTCAGGCAGGAGGATCAGGAGTTCAAAGCCAGCCTCATGAAAAGGGAGGTGCTAGGCAACTCAGTAAAACCCCATCTCTAAAATAAAATACAAAAATAGGGCTGGGAATGTGGCTCAGTGGTCGGTCGAGTGCTCCTGAATCCAATCCCCAATACACACCCCAATAAATAAAACCAGAATTTCCAAGAAAACCCAATTTATGATTATTAAAAAGTTACATGTCAATAAACTACATAATTGATATATGAATCAGGAGGTTAACTGTTAGTGTATATATATGTATATATATATATATATATATACTCTATGAAATATAATATTGAGCCCCAGGATACTCCAAAGTTTAGAAGCTTAAAGCAAGAAACCAGCAAGTAATCAAAAGGCATAGGTAGTAAAGTAGTAGGAAAATCAGAAGAGTGGTCATCCTGGAAGCCAAGTTTATGCACAGTTTCAAAGAGTCATGTATTATAGGTCAAAGTTGAAGAAGAGTAAGAATATATATATAAAAAATATATATGCAAATATATAAGACTCTCTCTCTCTCTCTCTCTCTCTCTCTATATATATATATATATATATATATATATATATATATATGCAGTTAACTAAAATAATGAAAATAAACTAAAAGTATAAATAGATTAATATATAGATGGGACTATTAATATATAAAGAAATGTTCGTAGCAGTAATCTCAAGATAATTGAGTAAATTTGTTTTAATCTTGTTTACTTCCTGTTTTCCAGTTTTTCTATAATAAATACATTATTTTTAATAAAGATATTTAAAATGATTTCTATTTCACTGAAACAATCCAGATGATTTTTCCCTCAGGCGACTGACCCCTCTAAAATTCATTTCACATAACTCTGCTTTCTTGGCTCATAGACTATCTCTATACTAGAATTAATAACTATTTTTAAATTCCTGAATAAAATGTGTTATTTTCTGAATAAAGTATGCTATTGTGGATATTATCCTTTCTATCAGAATGTCCCAATCTCCCTCATATACATGATGTATTAACCCATTAAATTCTAAAATTTTCCCTCTAAAAAATAATCTAAAAAAGACTTCTGCCAATATTTTTTCCTCCACCTTCTTTGAATTCATTTTTTCTACCTACTCTAGAATTTTTAAATTTATTTATTTATTTTATTTTATTTGCAGTGCGGGGGTGGAACTCAGGGCTTCACAACTTGTTAGGCAATGTTCTATAATTTAGAACAGCTCATATCTAGCCACTTCATCCTATATATAGATGACAGTCCAATAAGAAAAGGGTAAAAGTTCTCTTTGTTAGTTTCACTGAGAAAGAATCTAGTTATACCCATTTTCACCTTTCTTTATTTCCTCCTGGAATTTCCTTCTCCTTTATCACTCTTCACTTTAAAATGTATATGGCTGGACAACAACATTTAAAATTTTCTATTAACTCATGACTTGAAACTATTTGATCTCTGCTAATGAATAAATTTCCAGAAACATCAAAAATATAACATGGGGATATATATGTAATGTGAGATAGCATTTTCGAGATGTCCTAATTAAAATTTCTGAAACATCTCATTTTGAGAATAAAAAAAAGATTATCTCTGTTAGAGATATTAGGATGATGATAAGAATTTACACAGAAAGTGTAACAAATAGTTATTGAAATGCCCACAAGTCAACATTTTTATCTACTTTGAGTTTTTTATTTACTATTTTAAAACATAGTCAAATTAATATAGGATTATAGAAGATATTTCATGGGAAAATTTTGCATTATCAATGTATAAGTAACAATTTATGACCAATAATATGAATTCTTCAGGACTGAGTGATAATGCTAATGCTACAGAATACAATAAAAAGAGTATTGAGTTAAATGAGCTCTCTCAGCTGTCTATATAAGTCAATTATGTGATTCCAGACATTTTATTTGATATCTGTGGATTATGTAGTTCTTATAGTGATTAAATGATTAAATAAAGAAAAATAATACAGGTATTCATTATTCTGTGAAACTTTCTTTACAATATGGAGATGATTATTTTCTGAACTTTTCTCTTCAATTCTCATGTATAATACCTTATTTAGGATATTACCAAAAGAAGAAACATGTTTATTTAGGGTGGCTAAGGAGGAGCTTACTTTGAAGGTGTCTTAGTCTGTTCCTGATGCTGTAGCAAAAAGGTTTAGACAGGGTATTCTAGAAAAAGCAGAAATTTACTGTTTACTGGTGTAAAGGATGAGAAGTCCAAAATCAAAGTCCCAGCAGATATGTTGTCTGCTGAGGACCTATTCTTCGTAGATGGTGCCTTTTATGTGTCTTTGTAGAGTGCCGCCTATGAATCCTCATGTGGTGGAAGAGATGAAAGATCAAACATCTACAAAAAGTTTCTTTTATAAGTGCACTGCAAATATCCACAATGGTGGAATCGTAATGATATAATCAATTCCAATAAGATTACGCCTGTTAATATATGGTAGATTAAATTTTAATGTAAATTGTGAAAGGACACAAACTTTCAAATACTAGCAATAGGTGATATTTGAGGAGGTATCACAGAAGGGGAAAAGAACAGACTTTCATGCTGGGGGAACATGGCGGCGGGTGCAGAGAGATCAAGTCTCTGACCTCTTCAGCTGCGCGGGCATAGGGAGTCTTAAACCGTCTAAATTCTGTTTGCTCAGGATCACTAGGCAATGCTGAGCTGACGGGGATCTGGGGCGAACAGTCTGAACCTCTCAGAACACTCACCGAGCCTGGATCTGCTGAATTCAAGCTCCCGTTCACCTGCGTCTCGCAGACAAACCGCTATGACTCAGCACTAAAAGATCCCGAAGAAACAACTGGTCGGCCCTTCTGAACCTGTGGACGTTAATACCAACCGAGCCTTCATAGGCAATGGCCACATGATTGAGACGGGGCTTGGGAGAGCCAGTCAGAACCCACCCATTGCATTGGTCACCCAGCAAAGGGAACGAACTGTCGCCATTTCAATGGGATACCACCATGACAGAGAATAATGTCACCAGAATGCGGCGGAGGAGATAACTTTATTGAAACCAGCGGCAGCAGGTGTGTAACCCCCTAGCCCTCCCTCTCCACACAGCGAGGAAACCTTAAGGGCCCCTCCCAGCTCTCCCATGAGCGCGATAGTCAGACCGAGGGAATCAGGAGTGGCACAAGACCCGCAGCACGGGACCCCGGCTACCGCTTCCACCAGTGCTGACAACTGAGGTCTCTTGCACCAGCTACCAGGGGTATGGCTACCGGAGGGCAAGCAAAATACGCTGAGGGTTCTCAGCCCCAAGCTCCACAAACTTAGGGTCTGAGGGAATGGCAAACAGGGAGAGTGTGCCCAGTCATTCAAGAAAATAGGGCTCCTGAAAGCAGCAGACCTGGCGTGTAGCCACTATTGTGGTGAGCGTCACCTGTGAGCGGGGCCTGGCTTGAGGAAAAGTGGAGAAGTAACTAGACACAAGAAAAGGCCCTAGGCACTCAGGATTGGAGACCCACCCAGTCTAGGAGGAGGAGCTGCTGCACAGTGATTGGTTCCCGCTTACTGAGAGCAGAAGCTTGGCCCGTTGGGCACAGCTCCACCTACTGGAAGAGAAGTTAATCAAAATCTAAGACTGCATTTATTAAATTTTTTTTATTTGAGTTTTTTTTCATTTTAATTTTTAAATTTTTTTATTTTTAAATTTTTTTCTATTTTTTAATATCTTTTTATCATTTTTTTATTTTTTATTTTTTTGATTATTTTTTAATTTTTTTTCTTTTTTTATTTTCTATTTTTTTCTTTCTTTTGTCTTTTCATTTCTGTTCAATTTCCTTATTCCCCCTTCCTTGAATTCTACCTGTTTACTCTCATTCTCTTTAGTGACTTCTTTCCTTCCCTTCTAATACCTTTCCTCCCAAGCATCAAATAAATTTATAGGAGTAAACAGTAACTCAGCAGTCAAACAGAACAAGAAGTAATATGAGCAGCATGAAAAAGCTAGGAAGAAAAGGATTACAAGCAATGCAGGACAGCCTAAATATTCAGGAGGACCTAGAGGCATCAGAAAAATGGTAAAATAAAGAACTCAAGGAATACCTTAGACAGACGGAATGGAATCTTAAAGAGGATATGAGACAGCAAATTCAAACAATGAAAGAACACATTGAAAATGAATTACATAAACAGATAAAAAGCAAATAAGCATCCTTATCAGGAGATATGAATTATAAAAAAAAATCAAACAATAATTCTAGAAATGAAGGAAACTATAAACCAAATTAAAAACTCAAATGAGAGTATCACTAACAGAGTGGAGCAAGTAGAAGCCAGAACATCAGACAATGAGGACAAAATATATCGTCTTGAAAAGAGTCTAGCCAACTCAGAAAGGCTGGTAAAAAATCACGGGAAAAACATCCAAGAGATATGGGATAACATAAAAAAACCAAACTTAAGAGTCATCGGGAAAGAGGAAGGTATAGAGGTTCAAACCAAGGGATTGAGCAACCTGCTGAATGAATTAATTATAGAAAACTTTCCAGAAATTGTAGATGCATACAGGACACCGAGCATACAAAATCACAGTAGACCAACACCAAGACACATTGTTATGAAAATATCCAATATATAGAACAAAGAGAAAATATTTAAAGCTACAAGAGAAAGGAGGCAGATTACATTCAGGGGTAAACCAATAAGGTTAACAACAGATTTTTTTATCACAGACGCAGAAAACGAGAAGATCCTGGAACAACATATTTCAAACACAGAAAGACAATGGATGCCAACCAAGAATTTTGTATCCAGCAAAATTAAGTTTCAAGTACGACAACGAAATAAAAATCTTTCATGATAAACAAAAGTTAAAAGAATTTGCAGCCAGAAAACCAGCATTGCAAAGCATCTTGAGCAACATACTACACAAGGAAGAAATGAAAAACAATAACCAAACCCAAGAGTGGGAAGTACCTCAGTAAAGCCAGAGGGCAGGGGGAAAGATAATCATGGAGAAACAAACCAAATTAAATATATATATATATATATATATATATATATATATATATATATAATCAAACATGGCTGGAAGTACAAACCATATATCAATAATAACTCTAAACATTAATGGCTTAAGTTCTCCAATAATGTGACATAGGCTGGTAACATGGATTAAAAAACAAACCCAACAATATGCTGCCTCCAGGAGAAACATCTGATTGGAAAAGACATACACAGGCTGAAGGTGAAAGATTGGGAAAAAATATACCATGCACACGATCCTTGTAAGCAAGCAGGGGTGGCCATTCTCATATCGAATAAAATCAACTTCAAGACTAAGTTAATCAAAAGGGATAAGGAAGGACATTATATACTGTTAAAAGGAACCATTCACCAACAAGACATAACAATTATCAATATTTATGCACCAAATAAGGGTACTGCGACGTTCATAAAACAAACTCTCCTCAAGTTCAAGAATCAAAGAGACCACAACACAATAATTATGGGTGACTTTAACACACCTCTCTCACCATTGGACAGATCCTCCAAACAAAAGTTGAATAAAGAAACTATAGAACTCAATATCACAATCAATAACCTAGACTTAACTGACATATATAGAATATATCAACCATCATCAAGGGGATATACTTTTTTTCTCAGTAGCACATGGATCCTTCTCAAAAATAGACCATATATTATGCCATAGGGCAACCCTCAGTAAATATAAAGGGGTGGAGATAATACCATGCATTTTATCTGATCATAATGGCATGAAACTGGAAATCAATGATAAAAAAAAGGAAGGAAAAATCCTACATCACATTGAAAATGAACAATATGTTACTGAATGATCAATGGGTTACAGAAGACATAAAGGAGGAAATAAAAAAAAAATTCTTAGAGAGAAATGAAAATACAGACACAACATATCGGAATCTATGGGACACAATAAAAGCAGTTTTAAGAGGGAAATTCATTGCCTGGGGTAATTCTTCAAAAAAAGGAAAAAACAACAATTAAAGAGCTCACACTACATCTCAAAGCCCTAGAAAAGGAAGAGCAAAACAACAGCAAATGTAGCAGAAGGCAAGAAATAATTAAAATCAGAGCGGAAATCAATGAAATTGAAACAAAAGAAACTATTGAAAAAATTGACAAAACTAAAAGTTGGTTCTTCGAAAAAATAAATAAGATTGACAGACCCTTATCCATGCTAATGAAGAGAAGAAGAGAGAGAACTCAAATTACTAACATATGGGATGAAAAAGGCAACATCAAAACAGATGCTACTGAAATACAGAAGACAATTAGAAATTATTTTGAAACCCTATATTCCAATAAAATAGAAGATAGTGAAGACATTGATAAATTTCTTAAGTCATATGATTTGCAACTGAGTCAGGAGGATACACACAACTTGAACAGGTCAATATCAATGGATGAAATAGAAGAAGCAATCAAAAGACTACCAACCAAGAAAAGCCCAGGACCGGATGGGTATACAGCGGAGTTTTACAAAACCTTTAAAGAAGAATTAATACCAATACTTTTCAAGTTATTTCAGGAAATAGAAAAAGAGGGAGCTCTTCCAAATTCATTCTATGAGGCCAAGATCACCCTGATTCCGAAACCAGACAAAGACACCTCAAAGAAAAAAAACTACAGATTATCTCTAATGAAACTAGATGCAAAAATCCTCAATAAAATTCTGGCAAATTGGATACAAAAACACATCAAAAAAATTCTGCACCTTGATCAAGTAGGATTCATCCCTGGGATGCAAGGATGGTTCAATATACGAAAATCAATAAATGTTATTCATCACATCAATAGACTTAAAGATAAGAACCATATGATCATCTCGATAGATGCAGAAAAAGCATTCGAAAAAGTACAGCATCTCTTTATGTTCAAAACAGGAACTTACCTCAACATTGTAAAAGCTATCTATGCTAAGCCTCAGGCTAGCATCATTCTGAATGGAGAAAAATTGAAGGCATTCCCTCTAAAATCTGGAACAAGACAGGGATGCCCTCTATCACCACTTCTATTCAATATAGTTCTCCAAACACTGGCCATAGCAATTAGACAGATGAAAGAAATTAAAGGCATAAAAATAGGAAAATAAGAACTTAAATTATCACTATTTGCGGATGACATGATTGTATACTTAGAAGACCCAAAAGGGTCTACAAAGAAACTACTAGAACTAATAAATGAACTCAGCAAAGTGGCAGGATATAAAATCAGCACACAAAAATCAAAGGCATTTCTGTATATCAGCGACAAAACTTCTGAAATGGAAATGAGGAAAAACACCCCATTCACAATATCCTCAAAAAAAAAAAAAATACTTGGGAATCAACCTAACAAAAGAGGTGAAAGATTTATACAATGAAAACTACAGAACCCTAAAGAGAGAAATAGAAGAAGATCTTAGAAGATGGAAAAATATACCCTGTTCATGGATAGGCAGAACTAACATCATCAAAATGGCGATATTACCAAAAGTTCTCTATAGGTTTAATGCAATGCCAATCAAAATCCCAATGGCATTTCTTGTAGAAATAGATAAAGCAATCATGAAATTCATATGGAAAAATTAAAGACCCAGAATAGCAAAAGCAACTCTAATCAGGAAGTGTGAATCAGGTGGCATAGTGATACCAGATTTCAAACTATACTACAGAGCAATAGTAACAAAAACAGCATGGTACTGGTACCAAAACGGGCGGATGGACCAATGGTACAGAATAGAGGACACAGAGACTAATCCACAAAGTTACAACTATCTTATATTTGATAAAGGGGCTAAAAGCATGCAATGGAGGAAGAATAGCATCTTCAACAAATGGTGCTGGGAAAACTGGAAATCCATATGCAACAAAATGAAACTGAATCTCCTTCTCTAGCCATGCACAAAAGTTAACTCAAAATGGATCAAGGACCTTGATATCAAATCAGAGACTCTGCGTCTGATAGAACAAAAAGTTGGCTCCGATCTACATACTGTGGGGTCGGGCTCCAAATTCCTTAATAGGACACCCATAGCACAAGAGTTAAAAACAAGAATCAACAAATGGGACTTACTTAAACTAAAAAGTTTTTTCTCAGCAAGAGAAACAATAAGAGAGGTAAATAGGGAGCCTACATCATGGGAACAAATTTTTACTCCTCACACTTCAGATAGAGTCCTAATATCCAGAGTATACAAAGAACTCAAAAAATTAACAATAAGATAACAAATAACCCAATCAACAAATGTGCCAAGGACCTGAACAGACACTTCTCAGAGGAGGACATACAATCAATCAACAATACATGAAAAAATGCTCACCATCTCTAGCAGTCAGAGAAATGCAAATCAAAACCACCCTAAGATACCATCTCACTCCAGTGAGATTGGCAGCCATTGTGAAGTCAAACAACAACAAGTGCTGGCGAGGATGTGGGTAAAAGGGTACACTTGTACATTGCTGGTGGGACTGCAAATTGGTGCTGCCAATTTGGAAAGCAGTATGGAAATTCCAGGGAAAGCTGGGAATGGAACCACTATTTGACTCAGCTATTGCCCTTCTCAGACTATTCCCTGAAGACCTTAAAAGAGTGTACTATAGGGATACTGCTACATTGATGTTCACAGGAGCACAATTCACAATAGCTAGTCTGTGGAACCAACCCAGATGCCCTTCAATAGATGAATGGATAAAAAAAAAAAAAATGTGGCATTTATACTCAATGGAGTATTACTCTGCACTAAAAAATGACAAAATCATGGAATTTGCAGGGAAATGGATGGCACTAGAGCAGATTCTGCTAATTGAAGCTAGCCAATCCCTAAAAAACAAATGTCAAATGTCATCTTTGATATAAGGAGAGCAACTAAGAACAGAATAGGGAGGAAGAGCATGAGAAGAAGATCACCATTAAACAGGGTCAAGAGGGGGGAGTTAAAGGGAGAGAGAAGGGAAATTGCATGGTAAAGGAAGGAGACCCTCATTGTTATACAAAATTACATATAAGAGGAAGTGAGGGGAAAAGGGAAAAAAACAAGAGAAAGAAATGAATTACAGTAGATGGGGTAGAGAGAGAAGATGGGAGGAGAGGGGAGGGGAGGGGAGGGGGGATAGTAGAGGATAGGAAGGGCAGCAGAATACAATAGACACTAGTATGGCAGCATGTAAAAAAGTGGATGTGGAACCGATGTGAAGCTGCAATATGTATACGGGGTAAAAATGGGAGTTCATAATATGCTTGAATCAAATGTATGAAATATGATATGTCAAGAGCTTTGTAATGTTTTGAACAACTAATAATAAAAAAAAAATAGGGCTGGGGATAGGGCTCAGTGGTCGAGTGCTCCTGAGCTCATTCCCTGGTGCAAAAAAAAAAAAAATAACAGACTTTCAGATATCTTTGATAAAGGGCATAGCAAATATGAAAATCTTGAATAAGAGTTTCTACTGGCATGATACAGGAATACTAGGAAATCAGCACTCATGAATCAAGGGAACAGGAGAAAAGGAAGAGATGAAACAAGATAAATGTTGGAGTGAGCACAAGAAGATTTTTATAGGTATGTTAAGAATTGTTGTAAAAAAGGAAAATAAGATATTTGAATGCTTGAACAAGAATATTGATATAGCTAGGCACTTTGGCACATGCCAATAATTCCAGTGACTTGGGAGGCCGAGACAGGAGGATGACAAGTTCAAGGACAGTCTCAGCAACTTAGTGAGGCCCTAACCAACTTAGTGAGACCCAACTTCCAAGAATACAAAGGGCTGGGAAAGTGGCTAAGTGGTTATGTGCCTCTGGGTTAAATTCCTGGAACAAGAACAAAAACAACAAAATAGTCATATGATTCACTTGGATTAAAAAGTAATAATCTGACTTCTATTTTGAGATTTTTCCAAAGAAAACCAAACATTAAATTAGGAAGAGACATTAGAAGACTCTTTTGACAATCCAATTAGAGATGAGAGTAGAGATGGAAAAAAAAGAGATTGTTTTAATGTGCTGTAGAAAAAAACTTAAAGAGGACAACTTGATTAACAATTTGAAATTGATGGGATCAATTAAATTTATAAACATAAATTTAATATGTGAAAATGGTCAGGAAATATGAAAACCAAATTGTTATGTTGAGCAATATTAATATTGGAAAAACTGACAAGAAAGATTCCAGCAGAACAATGGGCTAAAAGGTATTTGATCTAAATTGAGAAAGAATGGCAGAAGGGGAATTGGAGAGAAGCAATACAGATAAATTTTTAGCAATACAGATAAATTTTTGTTATAAAGAGGTTTAGCAATAGAGCAGTAACAGTGCTCAATTGTAAATAGTACATGTGGGAGTAGCTTAAGAAAGATGTTGATATGAATATTTGGATACAAAGGGTTCTCGAAGAGCTCATGTTTTGAAGGCTTGGTACCCAATGCAGAAAAGTTCAGATGGGAGGCTTTTGGGAAATGATTGGAACATAAGAGCTCTGATATCATAACTTTATTAATCTATTGATAGATTTAAAATTGAATAGACTATTGTGAGCTGATGGCAACTATATGAGGTGGGGTCTGGTTGGAAGAAGTAGGGACATGCCATGGAAGGCTATAACTTATCTCCAGCCCCTTCCTCCCTACTCCCTCTTTCTCTCACTCTCTCTTTTCCTCCTGCATACCCTCTCTCTCCTTCTGGTCCACCATGAGGTAAGCACCTCTGCTCACATCATGGTGTTTTGCTTTCCCAAAAGCCCAATGCAACAGAACCAAGTGACCATGGGCTGACACTTCTAAAGGTTTAATAAAAATAATTTTTTCCTCTATAAATTTATTTTTACAGGTACTTTGTTACAGCAATAGAAAGCTGACTAACAGAATATTGGAAATAGAAGCTGTGTGTAATAGTGCACACCAATAATCCCAGGTACTCAGAAGCCTGGGGCATGAGGATTACAAGTTCAAGACCAGCCTCAGTAACTTTGAAAAGACCTTCAACAAGTTAGCATGACCCTGTCTCAAAATACAAAATTAAAAAAAAAAAAAAAGATTGGATATGTAGCTCAGTGGTAAAGTGATCTCTTTTGAATACCTAGGACAAAATAAAACATTGGAATCAGGAGCAGAGTTATTACTATGATTATATCTAAATATGCACTTCAGAAACTTTTGATATTGATTTTCAGGAGGAGTTTGGAAAAGTTTGAGATGCAGACTAGAGAGGCCCTAGAATAATATAAGCAAAGTTAGATTCTGATTTGAGTTCAGAAGATCAGAGTGCTGCTAGGAATATGAACAGTAAAGACTGAGCTGATGACATTTCAGATGGGAATAATAAAAAGAGGACTGTACTGGGAAATGGACTCCAGGACATTCATGTTACACTTTGGCAAATAACTCAGCTATATTTCAGCCATGACATATGAGACTGAGTTTAAAGTTGATGGGCTAGTTTATCTGGTGGAGGGTCTTTTAACGTAGCACAGCATTCAGAAAGTAACAAGTATTGCTAGATACTTTCAGCCAAATTTACAGTAAGAATTTGGAGTAAAAAGTAGAGGAGGAAAATTTGGAAAATGTGTTCTTTGGCTATAAAAGGAGTGTATTTAAAATTGGGAACAAGGAGAGTAATGCTGTTGAAGAGATAAATATCTCTGAAATGAACTCAAGTACTTTGGTATTTTGAAAAAGACAATAAGAAAGGTATTTTGAGAGAATCTTAGAAATTGGTCAGACCCCATATAACACAGTTTCAAGGACATAAAAGTATAAACTTTTATGAAAGAACTTGCTTTGAGAATACATCACCTGGGTGCCCAGTTCGTACACAGAGGCCTAGAAATTTATTTCACTAGGAATAATTGCACTGTGTCAACTGTCCAGGTATTCAAGAGGCTATGACAGCTGTAGTCAATACTGGCAAGGTTTCTGTTCTCACTGTCTGAACATACTGTCATCTAAGTGATACTGCTCTTCTTGCATAAATGCAGAAAATAAAAGCTACCACCATGACTTAAAAGGATAGCCTGAAAAACTAGGAAATATGTGATAGGACTGGAATTATATACGAAGCTCCTGAAAAGTCGGTATGTGAAGTTTAAGAGTGAAGCAGAAGCTTCAGTGGAGAGCCCATGTCAGGGTTTATGTATGAGGTATCCCCCAAAAGCTCATGTATGAGAAACTGCAAGAATTTTCAGAGGTGAAATGATTAGATCATAAGAGGTATGACATTATCAGTGAATCAATACACTGGTATGGTTTAACTGGGTGGTAACTGTAGGCAGGAATGATGTTGATGGAAGAAGTGGGTCACTAGGCATGTGCCTTTGGGTTTATATTTTATCTCTGGTAAGCTTAGCTCTCTTTGCTTCCTGGCTGTCATGTCCTGAGCTGCTTCCTCCACTATGCTCTTCCACTATAATGTTCTGTTTTACCTCAAGCACAGAGCAATGAAGTTGACCATCTATGAAATGCAACTTCTAAAACCATGAACCAAAATAAACTTTTTCTCCTCTACATTGTTCCTGTCAGGTCATTTAGTCACAGTGGTGAAAAGGTTGACTAAAACTCTCCAGGAAATTCAAAATGCCAGAAATGTAGAACATCTGCTGAGGGAAGCTTCAGGCAGTGAGCTGACCTGGCCCAAGAAAGAGGCCATGTGGGCTGCAACAATGTATGCCATATGGCTGTGCAACTCCTTTGGAGATCACCTCTCATCACCATACGCCCTGGATGCTGGACATTTTCCTGTTTTGTTCAGTCTTGCTTTGGTCCCACCCCTTCTTTCTTTGCTCCCATTCCTCCCCTTTGAAATGGAAATATGTAAAAATTTCCATATTAGAAATATGTAAATTAAAACAAATTTATAGGGGCTTACAGCTTAAAATTGTCTTGAATCTTAGCGGAGACATTGGACAAAGAATTTTGAAACTGTTCAGAATATGGGGAATTCGGGAAAGGGAGTGAATGAATTTTGTACTGTGAGATGGGCAAAAGCTTTTGGTGACCAGCGGCAACAGCAGAATGTTAGATCAGGAATGTCCCCCAAAGGTCCATGGTTTGAAGGCTTGGTCACCCAATGCAGCAATGTTCAGTGGTGGGACTTTGAAGACATGATTGGATCATGAGTGCTCTGATCCTATCAATGAATTAGTCCATTGAAGGGTTTATAATTGAATACTGGGAGTTGATAAAAATTATAGAAAGTGGGGTCTAGTTTGAGGAAGAGGATCACAGGTGGTATGACCTGGAAAGGTGTATATTGTCCCTTCATATATCCCTCCTCTCTCTCTCTTTCCCTGTTTTCTGGTAATCATGAGATGAGTAGATATGCTGCAGTCTCTGGCTGGGCACAAATCACGAGCCTCCACACAGCTTGTAGATTCAAACAGCAATTCTTTATTCCCGAACTCACACTGGCCGTCTACAAACACGCTCTGGGGGAATCCACGTTCTCTGCCCAAATCCACTTCTCCCAAAATCCACTCTCTGCCCAAATCCTCCGCACTCTGCCCAAATCCAATCCGCATGGGCTTCTGTCTCCCAAAATATACTGTCTGACCCTAAGCACTCAAGAGGAACTCAGCAGCAGGATACGCCCTATTCTAAAGGGGGAACACCCTAATCTCCTATTATGCTAAACTGCCCTATTCTAAAGGGGGAACACCCTAATCTCCTATTATGCTAAACTGCCCTATTCTAAAGGGGGAACACCCTAAACACGGATCCTGCCCTGGTCCTTGAGCAAGGTCACCTTTCAGAAGTCCTTCCACTAGACAGCATGGGAGTAAGCTGGCAAGGAATTTGTCATACCTACTTGGCTGATGGCTCCCAGCATCTCCCCTCTTCTGATTAATTAAACAACAAGTAATGTGGCTTAAGGACCGTGCCTGGTAGGTTGTCCAGTTCAACATATGGCTTTTACCCGTCATTGGAAAACTGACCTTTAGGCATCAGCCTCCTGTCTTAGGTTGATACCACTGCAACTGGATCATACCCATCACTGACTACCGGTCCAGCATACAGCCATACTTGTGGATAGGTCTATGCACCAGTGGGGGGGTGAGGTTCTTTGCCTCACCTCTGTTGGCCCCCAAATTTGGCCTTGGTGCCAGTGGGGGAGTGAGGTTAATGTGGCTTAAGGACCGCGCCTGGTAGGTTGTCCAATTCAACATATGGTTCTTACCCGTCATCGGAAAACTGACCTTTAGGCAACTGACCTTTAGGCGTCAGCCTCCTGTCTTAGGTTGATACCACTGCAATTGGATCATACCCGTCACTGACTGCCGGTCCAGCATATAGCCATTGGCCCCCAAATTTTAGACCATCACTAGCAGAAGGGAGGAGGATACAGAAATGCCACGACACCAAGCCAATTGACAGTTCCTTTGGAAAAATTGCATCATTGGTGACACCATCAGCAAAGATCACTGGTGACACCATCAGCAAAGATATGCCAGCATTACCACAATTTGCTGCACTAAACGTAGTTACATAGTCCAGGCAAGTTCTGTAAGCAGTTCAAAGGGGAGGAATCTATCAATCTGTCCATCTCTTCCCAAAGTCCGTTTCCTCCCAAAGTAAGTTGACTCCTTGATTGAGCATACTTGTTGAGTTATATTCATTGGGATGAAGATAGGAATTCTGGCAATGATGCTAAAAAGACATTAACCTGAAAAGAATTATTAAATATAATGAAAAGGAAAGGTGAAAGTAAACAAACAGATCTGTTAACCTCCTTAAAAAACAATCCTTAACAGCTGTTTACCTGATTTAAATTAGTAAACAAGCAGATCTGTTAACCACCTTTAAAACAATCCTTAACAGCTGTTTACCTAATTTAAATTAAGCCATTTAAATCACGTGAATAAAAAAAAAAATTCGGATCCATTTTCTCATGAGCGCTCCTCATATATGAAATATGGACATACACACACACAGACATATAACACAAAACACAAATGTGCAAACAAACGTACAACACATAAGATAATAATAAAGGCCTTGTAGCTTTACCTAGGTGAAATCTCCATTGCAATGTTTAAAAACTCCACAGTCAAAAAAATAAAACTGATCTGAAAAACATTAACCTAGGTTTGTATGAGCTCAAAAAATAAAAATAGAACCTTATGATGTGGAAAAATGCAATAATAAAATAGATATTGAAAAAAGCATCCTGGTTAATCACAGTCGCAGATGTAAGAATGGCCAAGCTGGAGTTCTGGATATCAGCTGTTATGGATTTGAGTCAAATCATCTTCTTTTCGATCTGTAGAAATCGTTTTGGTTAGTCTTTCTGGAATCCAAATCGGCTGCTGTTCTCCCTGTGGAAACACGCAAACAGAGGCCCGACTCCAGACAATCACTGGGTCTGGACCTTTCCATTGTCCTGTTAGAATATCTTTCCAAAGAACTTTAGGCTTATGCACATTTTTTGGATACATATGCCTTTCCGCAGCACTAAGTCCTGATGAATCCAAATTTAAAAAGTTTAGAGTAAAAAGCGTTATTTTAAGTTTATCTTTGGGGGATATATACCCCTTTCCAATTCCCTCTTTTTGCTTTAATAAGTACGTTTTAATAGTTTGATGAGCTCTTTCAACTATGCCTTGTCCCTGTGGATTGTATGGAATTCCTGTTATATGAGTAATACCAAATGATGAGCAAAATTGTTTAAAAGAGGTAGAGGTATAGCCAGGACCGTTATCAGTTTTTAACTGTTTAGGAATGCCCACAGTGGCAAAATTTTGTAAGCAATGAGCTATAACATCTTTAGTTTTTTCTCCGGCATGAAGGGAGCCCATCAAAAATCCGGAAGAAGTATCAATTGTAACATGTAAATATTTTAATTTTCCAAATTCTGGCAAGTGTGTGACGTCCATCTGCCAAATATGGTTAGGTATCAGTCCTCTAGGATTGACTCCAAGATTAACTTGTGGTAAAAAGGTCACACAATTTTGACATTGTTTTATTATATGTCTGGCTTGTTCCTTAGTTATTTTAAAACGCTTTTGTAAAGTATTAGCATTAACATGGAATTTTTTATGAAAATTCGTAGCTTCTTCTAGTGTAGAGAAAATATGTATGTCATGTGTAGTTTTATCTGCTAAATCGTTGCCCAAACTAAGGGCTCCAGGCAATCCTGTATGTGCTCTAATATGTCCTATAAAGAATGGATCTTTTCTGTCCCAGATTAGACTTTGTATAGTGGAAAACAAAGAGAAAACAGTAGAAGAAGGGGAAATCCTACCAGCATCTTCAAGAGATACTATAGCATTAACTACATACTGACTATCAGAAAATAAATTAAATACAGAATCTTTAAACATTAAAAAGGCTTGTAATACTGCATTAAGCTCTACCTTTTGAGCTGATTGTTTGGGTACTAAAAATGTAAAAGTTTGATCAGGGGTAACTACTGCTGCTGTACCATTATTTGACCCATCAGTGAATATATTTGGAGCATTCAGGATAGGGGTTTTTCTTGTCATTTTTGAAAAAACTACAGGATGCTTAGACCAAAAAGACAACAAAGGATTAGATGGTAAGTGATTATCAAATGAAACATTAGATTTACACATGATTATTGCCCAAGTATTTAACTCATTAGCTAACTCATCAATTTGATCCATAGTGTATGGAGTAATAATTTTATTGGGAGAAATTCCAAACACTCCCTTCGCTGCTTTTATTCCTTTGAGTATTAATTGTCCTACAGCCTCAGGATACCTAGTAAGAATAGTGTTAGGAGAATAAGATAAATGTATCCACAATAATGGACCTTCTTGCCAAAATACTCCTGTAGGAATATTTTTTGTTGGTAGTACAATAAATAATAAAGGCAAACTTATATCAATTCTATCCAAATGTATATTTTCCATATATGTTTCAATAATTTTCAATGCCTTTCTTGCTTTAGGAGTTAACATGCGGGGTGAGTTTGGATCTGATGGACCTTTTAGAATATCAAATAAAGGTCCCAACTCTCCTGTTGGTATGCCTAGATAAGGCCTTATCCAATTTATGTCTCCCAATAACTTTTGAAAGTCATTAAGTGACTTGAATTGATCTACTCGTATTTGAATTTTTGGTGGACGGACCATGGTTGAGGATAATAGAACTCCTAAATAATTAATTGGAAAATTTAATTGTACTTTATCTATTGCTATCTCTAGATTATAATTTTTTAATAAGTTTGTAAGTGTGGCATAACATTCCAGCAATATGTTTTTATCTTTATGTGCCAATAATACATCATCCATATAGTGAAATATTTGTAGTTCAGGATTTTGATTTCTAAGTGGCTGGATTGCTTTATTAACATATATTTGACACATAGTTGGACTGTTAGCCATCCCTTGAGGGAGTACTTTCCATTCATATCTCTGATCAGGACCTTCATGATTTAATGCAGGGATAGTAAATGCAAAACGTGGACTATCCTTGGGATGAATTGGAATTGAAAAAAAACAATCTTTAATATCTATGGCTAAAACATGCCAGGTTTTTGGCAAAGCAGACAATTGAGGAATCCCTGATTGAGCAGGTCCCATAATAACCATTTCATTATTAATGGCTCTTAAATCTTGCAATAATCTCCATTTACCAGATTTCTTTTTAATGACAAAAATGGGAGTATTATGGGGAGATATGGAAGGTTGTATATGTCCTTTCGCTAATTGTTGTTTGACCAGATCATGGGCTACTTGTATCTTTTCTTTGGTCAGGGGCCACTGAGGAACCCACACTGGTCTTTCTAATTTCCAAGTAATTTTTATTGTCTCAGTGGCCCTTTCTGAAAATCCAACCCATGTCTGTCTGTTCCTTGATCTATTTGAATTGGTGCTGCTATACCTTGTCCTTGTTTTCCTAATCTTTTTTCTTTCCTAAAACCTTGTCTAGCCCTAGTAGTGGGCGCATTAGGATTGATGTTATTTGTTAACGTCAAACCTAATTGATCTAGGACATCTCGTCCCCATAAATTTATAGGAAGATGATCCAATACATATGGCTGTATAGTTCCCTCAGAACCTTCAGGATCCTTCCAATCTAATATCATTGCACTTCTATGGGGATTAGTAGCCACTCCTAGGCCTCGAAGCGTTTGAGTGGCTTGTTGTAATGGCCAATGTTTTGGCCATTCCTTACTAGATATGATGCTAAGGTCTGCACCTGTGTCCAGTAGCCCATTAAAGTTGTGTCCTTGAATATTTAGTTTTAACATTGGGCGAGAATCTAAATTTAAAGACAACATAGCCCAATCTACACCTGTGGAGCCTAATCCTCTGGAACCTCTTTTTACACTATGACTAGGAAATTTATTATGTAGGCTGGGTATTATTTATAACTGTGCTATTCTATCTCCAGGTGAAATTACTGATATACCTCTTGGAGAACTAGCTATAATTTTTATTTCACCTACATAATCGGGATCAATTACCCCAGGATTTATCATAAGTCCTTTTAATGTAGATGAACTACGTCCCAATAATAAGCCTACTGTCCCTTGGGGAAGAGGTCCTTTTATTCCTGTGGGAATGATTTGAACTCCCATCTCTGGAGTTAGTACTGCTCTGGCAGAGGCGCAGATGTCCAACCCTGCGCTCCCTCGGGTTTGTCTGATGAGGGATTTAATGGACAATGTGTCCTGGGCACTACTCTGATGGTGTTGCTGGGTTCCTCCACTGCCCCGTATATTTGTGGTTGTGGGCCCCGGAGCATTGGGCCCGGCTGTCCGTTTTTTGGCAATGGAGCCTGATGCCTTTCTCCACAATATCGTGGGTAAATACCTGGTCCTTGTCCGTTTTTTGATAAGGGAGTACCCTCTATGTTAGTTTGAGAACGGCATTCATTAGCCCAATGTCTCCCTCTACGGCATCATGGGCAAATACCCGGTATTCTATTTCTTTGATACCTAGTTTTGTTAAATCCTCCTCCTATGGGGCAACTCCTTTTAAAATGTCCTGTTTGTTCACAATCATAGCATGTTTTTGGCCTGGCATCTAAAGCCTGTTGTACTGCAGCTGCCAAGACTTGCCCTTGTTCATTAATATCTCTACATAATTTAATATATGTGTTTAAATCTTCATGTCTCCATGGTCTAATAACCTCTTTGCAGCAACGATTTGCTTGGTCATAAGCCAGTTGTTTTATTAATGGCATTGCTTGTTCCGTATCCCCAAATATTTTGGCAGCCGTTTGAATTAGCCTATCTACAAAGTCAGCGTAAGGTTCATTAGCTCTCTGTATTACCTTAGATAGCTGACCTTGTAAATCTCCATGTCCTTGTAAAGTCTTCCATGCCCTAACTGCGTCTGCAGCAATTTGTGCATATATAGCAGGATCATATTCAATTTGCTGCCGTTGACCCTCATACGGTCCTTTCCCTAGCAGCATTTCTAGATTTCTTTGAGGGTAACCGGCTGCTGCATTTCGCCTAGCTGTCTCTGCACAAAATTCCTCATTGGCAACCTTCCATAACAAATATTGTCCTCCATTTAGCACAGATTTACACATGCTAGCCCAATCTGCTGGCGTCATGTCCAAGTTAGTAATGGACTCGACCATGCTCACCGTGAAGGGAGCTTGGGGACCATAGGTTGTTACAGCCTCCTTTAACTGCTTCACTGTCTTAAAATCTAAAGCACGGTGAATTCGCTGCCCTCCTACCTGTTCAAGTACAGGGCATGCTAATCTTTGAGGTCCTGTCTCAGGATTCCATTTATCAACTACGGGGTTTGAGGGCCACTCAGCTGTCTCTATCGGTGGGGCTGTTGGTTGAATTAAACCCTCTTGTGATAAAACGGAGTTAGTAACAGCCTCCTGTTGTGGCCTTTTTCCTAACAACCCCTTTTCCTTTAAATTTTCTTCCTCTGTCTGACTAGCTCGAGAGACCTTCTCTTTTGCTTGATCTAAAATGTCTTTCACCATGTTCTGAACCTCTAACAATTTACTTAACATCTTTTCAGTTTGTTTTAATCTACTATAAAGATAACGCAACCCAATAAGATAACACAAAACAAAACCGAAACTGAATGAAGCAAAAACAGAATAAAAAATCGTTGTATCAATTTTCTCTTCCTCAGGGCCGACAAACTTCAAACCTTTAGTCAACCATTTTTTCCAGTTTGCCTGAGAAATTTCTAGGGATAGGCAGCTTGAAAGAAAAACAAAATAAATCAAAAGAAGAACACATTGTTTTCTGAAATGGTCACCCATTCTCTGGCCTTCCCTCAGGGGCGAGCAATTTCACTTACCTCCAAGTTTCAGATGTTCCGCGTACGAGCCACCAGATGCCGCAGTCTCTGGCTGGGCACAAATCACAAGCCTCCACACAGCTTGTAGATTCAAACAGCAATTCTTTATTCCCGAACTCACACCGGCCGTCTACAAACACGCTCTGGGGGAATCCACGTTCTCTGCCCAAATCCACTTCTCCCAAAATCCACTCTCTGCCCAAATCCTCCGCACTCTGCCCAAATCCAATCCGCATGGGCTTCTGTCTCCCAAAATATACTGTCTGACCCTAAGCACTCAAGAGGAACTCAGCAGCAGGATACGCCCTATTCTAAAGGGGGAACACCCTAATCTCCTATTATGCTAAACTGCCCTATTCTAAAGGGGGAACACCCTAATCTCCTATTATGCTAAACTGCCCTATTCTAAAGGGGGAACACCCTAAACACGGATCCTGCCCTGGTCCTTGAGCAAGGTCACCTTTCAGAAGTCCTTCCACTAGACAGCATGGGAGTAAGCTGGCAAGGAATTTGTCATACCTACTTGGCTGATGGCTCCCAGCATAGATATGCTCTCAGGCATTTCCTACCAATGATACCATGCTGTTTTGTCTTACCAAAGGCCCAAGGCAATACAGACAAATGACCAAGAAGAGACACCTCTAAAATCATGAATCCAAATAAATCCTTCTTCCTCTAAATTAATTTGGAATTATAACTAATAGGGTTGTTTTCTGTTTGCTCTTTTGGTAGAGAAATGGAGTCAGTTTTAGTGATGGATGGAGATTTGAGAAGAGAGGACAAGGCTTAAAAATGGTAATTGTAGAAGAATGAATGGGTGAGGGAAATATATATTTTTATTCAGAAGCCATGATTCATACATCAGTGATATCAACCTGTTAGTGTGTTTTTTCCAGCTACATTTATTTTCAAGAGTCCAGGAACAGAGATGGCAGAATTGAAACTAAATAGTTTTGAAGTTTTGCCAGAGAGGCATTAGAAAGTCAGAAAGGGACAAAGGAGTTACAGTATTTGAAAGGGAATGACCATAACATTAACCATAAGAGCTAGTGATGGAGTAATGCAAGCATGTGAAGGAGGTGAGAATAGTGAAAAATTGAATCAAAGGTTCTAAGTCCTAAGGAAATTAAAGAATAGTATGAGAATGGATATTTTGTAGATTTGGTGGGAAAAATAAGAGTCAGACATATATATGAAATTATAATTATTGGTAATCAATCATATAAACTAGAGTCAGAAAAGAATGATTAAGTTAGCGTTAAAGAAAACAAATATTGTGTTTACATTTGACTATTAAAAATATAGGTAAACATTTTTCAATTCAGATTGTAACTCACAAAGGAATGTAGGTGGTAGCTGGAGGAGGGTTCAAATGGATCCTGCTCCACATAGTCATTCAGGGAGTTAAGCTTATAAATGTTTTCCCATATTGATACAGCACCATAGAGAGCACATGGATTTATGTTTGTATCATAGGGAAGAAAGAAAGCTGGAGGTACGTTTGCTAAATCTTCATTCCTTTGACATAATCTATTAAGCAGTAACATTATGATACCTAACTGAAAGAGGGTGGGGAAAATGTGGGAAAACAGAGATATTTGGTAAGCAACAGATATTAATGAGACACCTGAAATATGAAGGTGACTGATAAAAAAGACAGGTGGTAGATAGTTAATTTCCTATACAACTGCCAAAGTAATCTTTCTAAATTATAAATCCACAGAGCCCTGGGCTTTCTGTAAATCCTGTACTGAGAAGTATGAAAATTTTACCTAAATTTAGATGGGATGGGAAGGGAATTCTAGTGACTCTTTCGAAAATTAGGAATAAGTTGCAAATTTCCTAGTTTTGCAAATAAAATATTTAGTTATCTGACCTTTCCTCACTTCTTTAAATCCAATAATTCTCTGCCTTTTAGGTTGCACCTGGGATGCCTACTGTTTCAAAATTCAGTTTAAATAGTTTTTATTTCTGGAGAAACTCTCCCATTTGCTCCTCTACTCACACACCAGCTTTGATTAGATGTTTCTTTGTTTGCAATTCTATAGAATTCCTTGATTTTTACAGCATCATCATGTATTATCACTCATTCATGCCTTTCTGCCACCACTTACCCCCTGAAGGGCAAGACCCTGTGTAATTTAACTTTTTAAACCCAGTCACTACAAGTTACTGGCACATAGACCAAGCAATTAATAAAGATTTTTTGAATGGATGAATATTTATTCCTCTTTGTTATGCTTCTATTTATTCTATGTATTCCTTTGGCTTTTCATGAGATGCAGATTTTTCCTAATCCAACTTTTTTTTTTTATTTAAAGGATCAGCATGAGTTTTTGTATCAAATGTTATCTTTTATTCCTCTGCATGTCCAATGCTCTGAGCAACCATTTTTCCTTTTGTAGAGCTTAATATATCTTTGAATAATTAGTATTTAAACCATTAAAATCTTTCTCCTGGCAAATTACAATGATAATAATAAAACCACAAAAATGTCTTTTTTTCCTGGGCCTTAATAAGATACAATTAAAATTTAATAAAACCTCTGAATTTCCATTTATCGAATTCTGCACATCCTGAGGGAGGTAACAGCGGTGTTACAACTAGACCAATTAAATAGCCAGTTGTAGTTAAACTCTTTAATTCACATAAAGGTGAGTGTAATTCCGTACTTATCATTCCAGGTTTGCTCATGGCTTTTTTGAACAGAATGTCCATTTTTATTCAGTTCTGTCTATATTAGTATGTTACAAAGAGTTCTAACTTTATTATATTTGTTAATGGAATAATGATGATGTTTCTACCTTGTTTCCTTAGTTGTCCATTTTTCTTCCAACAGATTATTAAGTCTAAAAAGCATGATTTTAAAATGCCTTTCCCATTGAATCATTTAACACCATTATTGCCACAAAGAATAAAAACAAAAAGGAAGAAGTCAGAAATGGAACATATACTTTTAAAGGACCAGATTCCATTAAAAAATTTAAAAAAAAAACAATATATTTTAAGCATCTCAAATACTCATGAAAGATTTTTGCAGAACCACATAAACAATTCTTTTATAAATTTGAAAAAATGCATGTGAAACACTAACAAAAACCAAATCAATGTTTGCTACCTGCCTTTTGATATCCCTTCAGAAATAATTGAAACACTCTCTTCCTTTGATTCAGGACAATTATACACTACTTTGTTAGATATTTTATGACACAGGTCCTTGGTATTATAAATTGTTCTTGCAAATATTTACACACACACACACACACACACACACACACACACATCTGCATGCTTACTAGGTATGTAAATCCAGCAATGTGCAAATTATATTCCAAAATGTATGGAAACACTACTGGGAAGTGAAATAAGATAATTAGAGAATGCAGCTGCATTTACTGGTGTAAAAAGATAAAATTACATTTCCTTCCTCCATCTCCATTAGCTGGTGGTTCCTGAGGGAAGTTTAAGTACACACATACTTATTTTTTGGTTTGTTTTGTTTAAACAGTGAATAGACCTTACTATTGCTTAATAAAACACTTAAAATTCCAACGTGAAAAATATGTTTCATATTTCAAGTCCTATAAATCCCTGTTACAGTTCTGAATTGAGACACTATCTGGGAAACTTGGAAAAAATAGTAAAAATTTGATAGTAGCCTTTTTTTTCTTTTTCTTTCTTTTTTTTTTTTTTTAATTTTGTGGCCAGGAAAAGCAAAACTGATGTTTTTGAAATGTTATCTTCACAGAGTTATAGTGAAAATCAATATAATAGTGTTTTAACCAATCAAGGACCATGCATTTATGAGGGGCATTTTAGATTCAAATTGATATTCATAAAAAAAGACTCAATAATTTTTTAAATAAGTATAAGCATTTAACATGCAATTTTTTGCAAATTTTTTCATGGTAAAATCTCTGAGGTTTATTTTTTATAAATACAGCTACTACTTAGAAAACATTGATGACAGATAATACATTGGAAAAAAAAACCTGCAGATTATTTAGAAACCAACTAAAACATTGCCATTCTTTTAATAGCTAATAAAGTAATTAAAACTGCTAAACTTGCTTTCATTTTTTAAATATGCTATTGAAAATTTTAATGTTAATTTCAGAGAAAGGAAAATATTATGACATGTATTTTGCAGCCTTTCCATCTGACTAAAATTATGTTAGAGCTGGATTAACTCTACCAATTAAATTGTACCAGCTTGAACCTCTTTGGGGCATTTGTATTTCATTATGAGTGCTTAATTTTTATAGAGAGAGTAAAATTTCACTTTGGTTTTTACTTTTTACTAGCTCAAACTTTTTAACTATATTATTTGCATACCTAAGTTAATGTGTCAGTTTGCTCAAATTGTAACTAGCATTTCTTTAGAGCTAGAACTTCTATTTTGGAGGGAGTAGGAAAGATAATGCAATGTTTTTATTTTCAGGATAATTTTCAAAGGATAGTAATTGTACATAAAATTAATCTTTATTTTCTTTATTGGTATATTTAAACTATGATTATGGAACTTATCAAAATTTTCTAATGAAATAATTTCAAGAGGAGGCAGATTTCTTTGCTTATGTTTTACAATAGTTACATGATTTGTTATTTTTCAACTGCTAATTTTTATTGCAATCTGGTTGTTCTCAATCTTGGCTGAGCATCTTTGAAAGTAAATTGCAACCCAGACTCTCAGCTTACACCAAAAGAATCAGTGTGTAAAGAGGGTGGAGACAAGGACAGGCACTAAACAAAGGAAGGAAGGTTGAGTGTGTGGTGACCTAGAGAACCACAGCTATATAATCTTTGTGATATTGTATTGCAAGTAGCAGTTTGGAAATTTTCATCCAAACATTTCCATGAACAGTTCTTAATTAATATTTTAGTTTCCAGGAAGACAACTAAATCATCTCAACCACAGATCAATGTGAGCAAAATAATAATGTTAAAAAAATACAACCACCACAACAAACTGTTATTCTGTTAAAGGAAAATGTTCTAGATGTATAATGCCAAATTTTCTTTTAAAAATCCATTGTGGTGATCTGCAGACCCAAAGAAGTACTTGGAATTCAAGTTGGGCTTTTGGCTCAGTGGTAGAGCGCTCGCCTGGCATGTGTGAGGCACTGGGTTCAATCCTCAGCACCACATAAAAATGAACATATAAAATAAAGGTATTATGAACAAATAAAATAAAGGTATTATGTCCAATACAATGAAAAAAATTATTTCAAAAGTCTTAAAAAAGAAGTACTTGGAATTCCACTGAATGTCTTCTCTAAAGGGTGTTTATTGTGTGCTTTGGACAAAACTATGCCATTGATATACCACTCAGATATTGCCAATTTTCTTCCTGGCTGTGTGACACTGCTGATCACAATTCAGTTTTCCTGGTTATGTCTTCTAGCCAGGACAACCTTCTTTAGAGGATGATCCACAGACACCTAAAGCTCTCACTGTGCCTCAAGATGTTCACCACAACTGTCACCCTGCTTCTACTCAGCTTATAGCCAATGACCAACTAGTGTGGTGGACAAAAGTTAAGTTTCATCACCTTTAGATGGGACAGTCTTACCAATTTATACTCCAGAGCTCTCCACAGCATGATGCTGAAGCATTGAGGCTCTTAGTTAACTTCACCTATTCTATCTTTTAGCTTCTTGTCTTTCCTGCCTTCCTGACTCAAGTCCCAATCTCCACTCACTAGCACATTAATCTGTCTCAGGCTTGTCCCCTGGAGAAGCGGACCTAAAATATTAGATTATCACACATAAAAAAGATGAAATAAATAAAGAATACAATTATGATCTTGAAAATGGCAACCAAAACTGAGTACTATTGTGCCAGGCAGCAAAGAAAAAACTGTAATCATTCATCATTTTATTTAATCCTTATAAACCATTATTATTTTTGTTGCTGTCAATGTTTCTATCCAAACTTATAGACACTGAAACAAAAGTTTTGAGGAGTAAGAAATTTCCCCAAGATCTTAGTAAGCTGATGGACTCTGGCCATCTTAACCAACCATCTAATTCTCTATAAATTCGGTGCTTAAATGAGGTACAAAGAATGTAGATTTATATAGTACAGAAATCAATGGAAATTCAGGAATAAAGAGTGAAGAATGGAGTGAGAGAAACCTGTGCTTTTATCAAAGCAATATCACATACCATTTTTGCTGATTAGCAAAGCTGTCTGTGTCCACAATTATGGCCAGATTGTTTTAAAAGATTCTATAAAACTAATAGCTAAACTCCCTAGTATAGGATATTGAGATCAAAAATTTTAACTCCATATCCTCTGATCCATCTCTTGGAATCACAGAGTAACAAAGTTGAAGTTGTTAAAATGAAGTTTGGATAATTCATTCAAACTCTGAAAGATATAATATATAATCCCAATATATTTATAGCTAGGATTACATGAATTAATGCATAATAAACACTAGTTACAGGGTATAGTGAACACAAAGAATTTAACTCCATAAAATTTGTTTCATCCATTACTAATATAAATAAATGGTAGAAACAATAAATAAATGAAAGTGAACACATAAATCTCCTGTATGGAAGAAATTTAAATATGTAGACACATGTCCCTGAAGAAGGTAGAGCATCACTACTCAACCTTGAACTGTTGGCTACATTTAAAGACTCAATTCCAAAAAGGGAGAGTAACTTTATAGCAGAGACACTTGGTAAACACTATCACATGCAGGTGAGTAAGGTTAATATTATCAATGGTTGACAATATTGTACCCTTGATATGATATAATAAGAATGTTACTTTATTTCTGTGGTTTTACTCCCCCAAAACATCCATAGCCCCAATCTAACTATGAGAAGGAAAAACAGACAAACAAACAAAAAACACCTGACCAGGCCTCTTAAAAACTGCCAAATTCTTTACAAATGAGGGATTTTTGAGAAAGAGTTACAGTCCATAAGAGCCTAGTGCAATGTGAAATGTGGTATTCTAGATGGGTTCTTGGAACAAAAAAAGGGAGACATTACGTAAACATTTTTTGGAAATCTCAATAATATATAGCCTTGAGTTAACAAGTCTTATTATGCGACAATGTCAGTTCATTAGCTATAATAAGTGGACCACACTAATTTAATAAGATGCAAATACTAGAGAAAATTGATTGTGAGGGTCATGTAGGAATTTTCCATACTTGTAGGACTTCTCCATACCATCTTGCAACTTTCTTATGAACACAAAAACTACTCTAAAGAATTTATTTAAGTAAAATAATTTGTGATAGATACATAAAAATAAAATACAGATAAAATATTCTGAAAGGAAGCCACTGGTAGACATGAAAATGAAAAAGGCACTTAGTGGCAGTCATATTATCTAATATTATTTGATCAAAGAGGAAAGACATTTTGATAAATACTACAACATGAATGAAACTTAAAGATATGGTGTTAAGTGAAATTAGCCTGTTACAAAAAAGACCAGTATTCTATAATTCCAATTCTATGAGGAACTCAGATGAATAGTGAAAATCACAGAGACAGAAGGTAGGCTGATGTCTACCAGAGGCTCAAAAGGTGGGAATTAGGAGATCATTTTAAATGGATACAGAATTTCAGATAGAAAGATGAAAATGTTCTGGACATGATTGTGCAACAAGTGAATACTTATTGCTATAAAACTGTGTAGTTAAAAATGGTTAGAACAACAAATTTTATGATATTGTACATTTTACCACAATTAAAAAGGTGCTTCACAATTAATTAAAAAATCTATGAGACTGTTATTTCTTTAAAAGTTGTACCATAAATTTTTTTCTATTTTATTATCTACTACCTCTTAGTGTCTACAATGACATCTAATTATATCAGGAATTTAAGAAATGTATGCTGAATGAAAAAAAATAGGATGGAGACAATATTAGGATTTGAATAAATAGGAGAAAGGCATGATTTCATAATGAAACTTAAAATTTAATTGTATTATCAGACCTATTTGGTCACAGCTTTTAATCCAAAGTAATGGAAATGAGTGGGTTCACACCTTGAAAACAGTAGGATTTTAATTGGTATATGTTCATTCCTTTAAAAAGTTTTTTTTTTTAAAAAAAAAAAAAAGAAAGAAAGAAAGACTAAAGGGGCTCTTTAAAACACTGCCCTTGAAAACTCTTATGAAAAAGAGAAATTATAATTTATATGTATGTTGAGATTTAATATTTGCACATACTTAACATAAATGTTGACTTAAGTCAATGCAATTCAAGTATATATTGTTGGAATCAATTGACACTAGGTCCAGGAGCTCACTCTATTTCTGCCACAATGTTTCTGGAAGAACTCTCCGCCTTGCAGTGAGTCTAAATTTTAATTCCAATTCCAATTTACAATGGACAATAAACATTTTTTTTTCCACTAGAGTTCTTTGAATACTTTTCAAGAGGGTCACCCCCTACAAAATTAGAATGATTGAGATATAATCATCAGTAGCTTTTTGTCTCTCATGTGATGTTTTAAAATCTGATTTTAGAAGAAGTGTCCCCAAATGTCAAATGTGGAAACCACCTTTAATTGCTAACAGAATGACAAATTCACCTGGTAGAAGACACAAGCCAGTTCTATGGGACTTTTCTTTAGAAGAGCAGGGGATACATCTTGATGGTACGTTGTACTGAATAGATAGTATTGACAATAACAAGAATCAACAAATCCCCCCAATGTTTCATGTTAGATTTTTAAAATCAACGTAAAATTACTTAATGTGGTAATTTTAACTGATGAAATAGATTGGCTAGGTACCATTTGTCACACAGTATGATAAGTACATTAAAATCATTAGCTGACTTATTCTCAAAATATCCATAAGATGGAATATTATTATGCCTCTTAAACAGATGAAGAAACAGGTTAACTATTTGAATCAAGATTAACTCAGAAATAGTCAAAAAGTTTGATTCTATCCAAGGTAATGTTTCCCATAACTGGATACCTAGGAATGATTCAGCAATCATTTCTAAGTAAGATTCCAAGCATGAAATATGGGACCCTTTAATATTTAGATTTATATTAAGCAGTAAAAAATATTATTTGACCTTTTAAGCTACAGACATTTCCACTATTTCACCTGTAATTCACTTCTGAATTGAAGTTAAAGGTAGAGATTGGTGTTTCACTAAAAGAATAGAAAAAAAATTAATATGAAAGTTTGGTGAAACCTATGTTTCAACATCTTAAAATCATACCCTAATCATAGATATGTCACTATTCCCCAATGCAAAAGCCATCCATAACAATTACGCAAAGGCCAAAAAATGGGGGGTTGTGTCAATTACCAGACTGCTTTGGATAGAAGGATTTACACTTGCATGGAATTGACTTGAAGCCTTAAAAAGTCACATGATTATTCCCTGGTGTCTTTTGTTATTCCTGTTTCTTGTTTGAGGTTCTCTTTCATCTTTCTTGATCTCTTCCTCTTTCCTTCTTTTTTTTCTATTGCCTTCCCTTGGTTATTAATTCTAGATACTCTCCCTCCCTTAGATGGAAAAAAAAATTTACAGAGCTCAGTGTTGGAGGAGGATGACTCAGAATATAACACTTTAAAATACAGTTTGGTGTTTATTTCCCCTTTCCACCTACCATTACTTAACTCTTCTGTGTAAGCCATTTATTTTAATGTTTTTTAACTCTAAAATAAAAACATTTTAAAATACAATTTAGTTCTTTCTCACCTAATCTCATCTGACATTCTCCCACCAAAAATATCGGAAATATAGCAAAGATACCTACTTTTGTGATTAGATCACAATTCTTATTATTTTCTTGTTATTTAGTAGTTGTTGTGACCTTGTATTTGTATTTACCAGTTGTTTTAGTTCATTCAGTCTGCTGTAACAAAATACAATAAAATGTTAGCTTAGAAACGATAGGAACCCATTTCTTACTGTTCTGGAAGACAGAAAGTCCAGACATAGAAAAATTGAATGTCTGGTGAGGGTTTTCTCAGTGTGTCTTCACCTGGTAGAAGACACAAGCCAGTTCTATGGGACTTTTCTTTAGAAGAGCAGTAATCCTGTTCATGAGGATAGAAATTCATCATCCTCCAAAGACCCCCACTTCTTACTCTCATTACATTGATGATTAGGCATATGAATTGTGGCAGGACAGAGACCTTCAGACCATAGCACCAGTCAATGATGATGTTGACTTGTATTTAGTCATGAGCCAAGACTATAAAAAAATCTTACAAGATGTTTGTATACAATTTCAATTTAGGTTATAGTTTCTTTGTCATATAAAATATTTTTCTAATCACTATCTATATTTCATTTCACATATTATAGTTGGTACTTTTATAATTGTAAAAAAAAGCAATATGTTAAATTTAACTTAGCAGTCTACCAACAATGACTATTAAAAGCCTAGACATTTAGGCTTTCAAAGAAGGGGTTGTTACCCTAACTGCTAGAGATATGAGTTCCCTATTTCCCAGTAGGCCTACATTGTTTAAATACTCATAGATGTAGGAATAAATAAATATGGCCATATTGGCCCAACTAACAGACGTTCAAGCTCTAGATAAATATGTGTGGTCAGCTGACTGTGTATTAGCCCTGCATTATCACTTGACTTTCTCCTCTTCACAATCTTGCTTCTTACACTTAACTTCCATGGGTCCTGATCCCAGAGTTGCTCTTAAAAAACATCATCATGCATGATCAACTCCTCCACAAAATCTATTTTCTTGGTGACAAATAAACAGTTTTTAATTTTACTAAATTATTTTTAAACTGCTATAAAATTTTAAAAATTAAAATCCTGAGCCAGGTGCAGTGGAGCAGGCCTATAATGCCCAAAACTCAGGAGGCTGAGGCAGTGGTATCACAAATTCAAGGCCAGCCTCAGCAATTTAGCAAGACCCTTAGCAACTTAGCAAGACTGTCTCAAAATAAGAAATAAAAAAGGATTGGGAATGTAGCTTAGTAAAGCACCTCTCAGTTCAATTCCCAGGACCATAAATAAATAGATAGATAGATAGATAGATAGATAGATAGATAGATAGATAAATAAATAAATAAATAGAAATTCTGCTGAGTTAAACCAATACTGTGACCTTCACATTTTTCAAGGAAATCAAAGCAAAGTGGTATTTCTATTACCTAAACTCAAACATCAAAATTGTTAAATGCATGTATGCATATGAAAAATTTTCCCTATGAACATAATAATTCCATGAAAAGAATGTTTGGAAATAAAGGGAGAGAAGAGCCAACAATGAATATATAACTCAAAAATAAATATTTCAATTAAAATGAACATTATTTTTTTTGCAAATAGAAATTGAAACTACAATATATTTCCACTCTTTCAAGGAGAAAATGGAGAAGGAGTAAAGATGAAATGTGAGCTGAACAAAAGGAAAACAAGTGACTCCTGGATGGCAGGAACTCAGTGACCTATCGTCCATGACCTTCAGATCTAAATGGGTAGTATACCTTGACACTCTGAGCTCCCCTGAAGCAGGCAGCAGCTGTTCCTAAATAACTGCAATTTGCTACAACACTGAAGATAATATAAATTTCTTTTCAGAAAACAGTTTCATAACCAAGTAATTAAAATTGCTTATGTCAGTTAGTGGGTCTAGAAATGAAGACCAAATTAACAAAAATAAAAGCATGACAAGAGTCAGGATAGAGTGGGGAGACCTCTCTTTCCTCAAACCAGGAAACTAAAAAATTGTCTTCTCTGCCATTTGAACAGTTTTCTCAGTTATTATTGTGCAACCTAACAAAAGTGTTCTTATTGCAAAATACCTGGACATTTTATCTTTATACTATCGGTTTTTGTTGTTAAATTCATTTGGGATATGTAGGTATTTCTGGAGTCTGTGGGAATTACAAAATAGCAACAACAATGGCAACTCTTGGAAGAAGAAGTAAAATATTAAATAATCCTTCAAATATTTTTGCATTGGAAGTCCATATTTGCCACTGATCATGTCACTGTGAGTACTCGGATGGGAAACCTGCCAAAAAGTGTTTCAGTTCCTGGGATGCACATCCGAATAGTTCCCCCATGGTAAAACACCCCCTTCAAATGATTTTCGAAGTTACAATGCTCCCCCGATAACTTCAACCCACACACCAGTTTAAAGCTACTGAGATGATTGGTTTCAGTATCATTCATTTCAAAAAGAAAAAGAAGAAGAAGAAGGTGGAGGAGAAGGAGGAGGAGACGAAGAGGAAGAAAGAAAATTCTTAAGTTTTTCAGTGTTTTATAGGTTGATAATTAACCATTTAGTCATGAGAAGGGTTTCAGCCCACACCAGATGTGAGAACAGAAGGTTCTCAGACCTGTTTAAGTTGTAGCTCTTAGTCCACCCTCATTCACAGTATACTAAATAAATCTAATCTGTACCATGTACTGTAAATGGATTTTCCCTAGGTACAGAACATATTAATCATGGTTTTTATTGCTTTTGCTTTTTACATTGTAATGGGCACAAGCTATTTTGAATCATTTCCCAGTATGTTCCCCTTCATTAGCTTTGAAAAACCTAAAAATATTATACTCCATATTTAATAAAAAAAACTAATTTCCACTTGCTTGCTAGCTATTGAGAGTTTTAAGAAAATATTAAAGTGATTTTGAAATTGAATCCATTTTCTGATCCTTTACAATGTATATAAGTAGATATGAGGAATAGTGGTTTGACTTAGCAATCCTTTGTTTTGTTAGTTTCTGAAGCTTTTCAGAGGTGTACTTTAAGATCATTAAGTATATGCTTGGGTGGGCAGAGAATATTAAACAATGGGACATTTAAATATAAATAAGCATGTATAGCTGCAATTTATTTTTAAATTCAATCCTATGATTTTCAACACAAAGATTGGTTTTCTTAGTCTATCACTTAATAAAAAAGATTTTGCTTTGGGAAACTTGATGAGAACAATCATGATGAATATATACAAGCTGTCAAATAATTAGAAAGGATAGAAATTAATTAAATCTAATTTTTACTAGCAGAAGGTATAAAGACAAGCACAACCACACATGAGCAGTAACCACTTATTATTAAACTAGCTATGATTATGTTCAGTGTTAAACTAGCATAAAATTTTTGCTTGATTAACTGGACACTAGATAAAATTAGTAATATTCCTTTTTTCTTTCCTGTTTTCTACTATTAGTACTTTGTGGTTTTAAGCTTTTAGAGTATGAGTTTTGTTTGTTTGTTTGAGAATTTTCAATGCTAAGGAAGCTAAAATTTTGTAATTCAAATATTAACTAGGCTATGGATTTTGTTAGATGGCAACAAATCAGAAATAATTTATTAACCATCTTATTATTAATGAAACTAATAACAGACTAATAATACTTGCTAAATTGAATTCATATTTTTACACTGTCTTTTTATATTAAATTCTTTGTTTCTTAGTCTCTCTGTTGCTGTCTGTTGATCTGTTTGTTATACTTGGTCTCAGGGAAAAAGTATTGGAAGATGTGCCTCAATGGAGCACTTATGGGACCAGAGAGAAGAAGAAGTTATAAGGGAAGGTATGTTGAGGAAAATATTGAGAGCCATACAGAAACAAAAAGGGTTAGCCATTGTCTTTCCACACTGGAATAAATTAGCCATGGATTTCTGCCTTCACATTACATACTAAATTTAGAAGAGAAGGTTGACAACTTTGTATTCTGTTCTTTCATAAGTCCTTGAGTGAAGGAAAAAATGAGAAATAAAGAGAGAGAGAGAGAGAGAGAGAGAGAGAGAGAGAGAGAGAGAGAGAAACCAAGAGAAGGAACCAAAATAGACTGGATCAAGCTGTTGTAGCAAACTCCAAATCTTGGTGGTTTAAACAAGAAAGGGTTTTTCTGCTGTTGATATCAAATGCCCACCGAAAACTGAGAAAGGGCTCTTTATCTAGTCACCCAGTTTGCAACTTGCAGAGAGGCTGAAGGTAAATTGCATCTCAGCTCTTTAACACTTCTACTCAGATTTCATTGGCCAAAACAACTCACAAGGTCATTACTATTACAATTAATTATTTTCAAATAGGAACATGAGATTGTATATATAACTATCAATATAAAGTCAAATACATTGATTTTTATCATAAATCATCTAGACATTTAAATTCTATGCCCCATATACTGGGATTAAACCTGCCCTAGGATTATTATCCAGTGTAAAATCTGAAAAGGATGTGTTTTGTTTTTTTTTTTTTAATTTTTCTGTTAAGTAAGTAAACAAAAGTAAAAACAAACTTATAGAAGTTGACTTGTAGAATTAATGATATTACCAATATACTTCAGTAATTAACTTTTACAGAAAATATCCTTGTAGGATTTTTCCAACCTAAATGTAAAGTGAGTCTACACATAATATAAATATGACTATGAATATATGTCTCAAGAGAGTTGTCTTAAAAGTACCGAGCACACAATTCTCTCCTTTGGTACAAATAATATTTTTGCCACATTTTCAGCAACTAAACATTACTTTTCAATATTGCTATTAATTTTCTCTTTAGTCATGCATTTCTGCAATATTTAAGAACTTTTAGATATACACTTTTCAGCCTTTTCTGTGAGGAAATTCATCTACAATGTACTGTTTAGCTGGGGCTTCCAATATTGATACAAAGTCCACAGTAGAATTTGAAGAAATATAATTATAAATAGGGAAAGAGGGAATTGTGTAAATTTTTAGATAATTGACAGAATTGAGTGGGTGATCCAAGCTGGTTTATATTCCCAACACCAACTCCTGGAATCTGATGTCAATTTAAATATTTCAAGAGCAAATTGTCTATATTTTAAAAGTCAGTTTATTTACTTTTTCATCTTAGAGTCTGGTAATGTAGTGAAAAGTTTTATAATTTTAGCAAAAATAGATTGAAACTGGGTAAAGTTAAAATATTCCCAAGAGTATTAGTAAAAACTGTTCAGTTTTTTAGGATCAAATTTATTTTTATTTGATCCAGATATGAATAATTATTTAAATAGATTTGAAAGGTCAAAATGTAAATCCATAAACAAACAAATCTTATTCTCTTATTGTTTACTAAAGGACAGATATAGGGTGAGTAGTAATATTACATTCGACTAAAAAAAAGTAAGAGGAAAAAAATTTTACAGCAGTTTTCCATTACATTATCCACAGGTTTTAAAAACACAAACATACACATAGGACTCATTTATTCAAAGCACAGATCTTAAACTTTGGGCAGCGACATTTCTTGATAATCACATCTATGTTTATTCCAGCAAATCAATAAAAGAAAGAAAGAAAGGATTTGCTGTTTTTGTAGCAAGCAGCTCAAGACCAATTGACATTTCCCTGAAGTCAAGAAAACAATGTGACCAGGATGAACCCCACTCAAACTGTAGGATGTTTCTGAATCTTTAATTGGATGGTAGTTTCATTTTTGTATTAGATAATTTATGTTAACAACACACACTTTTAGGCTCTCAAGCCCTTCAGGACACTGAAGCAATCCATTTTTTTATTCTGTAACTCACCCTCCCCCTTTTCTGACTGTAAGATTTTGAAATCCAGTCCTTTCTTCTGGGCATCTGGCATAAATCTCCATTGGACATGAAGAAGGAGGGGCATGTTCTGTACTCCACATGAGAACAGTCTGACAGCTGCCAGTTTAATCCCTTGACAACGCAAAAATTTCAAGTAGGCACTTAACATGCAAACAGGCCCAATGTTTTTGGTCTCTTTCCATTTTAGTGATATTAATTAGAATAAAACAAAACAGCATTTTAAAACTTTTTTTTGGAAAAACAGCTAAAGTTATAGAAAAGGAATGTTGTTATGTCAGCTTCTAGATTTATATAATGAATCTGAAATTGGATTGCATATTTACAGAAGTGAGAATCTGACGTTCTGATGCCTTTGAAAATACTGTACTGCAGTAGTTTGCTAAAAACAAACAAACAAACAAACAAAAAACCTTGAGGAATTCTTTACTTGAGTCCCAGGGTGCTGGGTAGTGAAAGAGGAGAGGTGCCATAGATAGAGATAATTCTTGATTTTACATCCGTACTTTTATTGTTTTGTTCTTGAAGCGTCCCATAGCTTTCACCAGATGATCCTCACTGTCAGGGCATTGATCTGGTTCATCCTTGTGTTTCTGGGCAGAACTCCATTAACTAGAAACTTTCTGTGCCTTTCTCCCACAAAGTTATAGCTGTTTGTCCTTTCATGACATATTCCATGACTCCAGCCTTCTTCAGTAATGCATTCCAGCAACTCACAAGCCTTAAAGCTATAAAGAGATGCTACTCAATGGGGACTCACAGAGAGAAAGTCAAATGCTGTTGCCCATTTATTGTTCTGGCATTCACTCCAAAGTCCTGCCAGAATTATTTTACTCCTTCCTGTGGCTAGCACTTGTGGGTGTTTTGATCATCATCCAAATTGGAGGTGAGCCTCATCTGAAATCACTCTAATACATCTATCTACTCTTTGTCTTTGTTGGGAAAAAGACCTAGGGGAATTGACCATTTCTAGGTCATTTTTTTTGTGTGTTTGTAATCTGCTAAAAGGAATTGTAATTATGTCTCAGTTTAACCCATGACATCAGAGGCAATCTTGGGGCAATTAGAATCTCATTAGAAACACATTCAAAAGGAATCCTTTTATTACAAGGCTTATTCTTGTTTTACAATCTCCTCAGCAGTCTCAGAGTAATAACATCCATCACACTTATTATTTACCATCATTAATATTCTTCTAAGTGCTTTACAAATATTAATTCAGTGTGTTAAGCACTGTGGGCACCTTCTCAGATTTCCCTGATGGCCTCCTCTTGTGGTCAGAGAACTACTTGTACTAGATTTCTTCTTTGATTTGAGACTTAGCTGATTCTTTCTGCAAGATTTCTTGAGGAAACACAAAGGGCTAGATGACAGTACAGTCACAGAAGAGCCAGTTGTATGGTGAGGTGAACCTTGACCAACAGAAAGAGGAAATGGAGAGTCACAAAGACACCTTTCTACTTCCCTGTCCTTACTCTTTTCCCTGGCTGATTCTTATTCCAATCCTTCCAGGCAATTGCTGTGTACTTATGAAGAGCAATCTTCTGCATTTCCCTATAACCTGTTGAGAAATAGTATCCAGACTGATTACAGAACATTGTATCATTTTACTTTTGTTATTTCAGTGTCCTTCATCTTTCACTCTGGATTGGAATTAGCAAAATAAAAGACAAGCTCTTTAAGTCTTGTTACAAGCTCTGCTTTCTAAGAATAGTGTATACTTTTTTTTTTTTATTTAAAGAGAGAGTGAGAGAGAGAGAGAGAGAGAGAATTTTTTAATATTTATATTTTAGTTTTTGGCGGGCACAACATCTTTGTTTGTATGTGGTGCTGAGGATCAAACCCGGGCCACACGCATGTCAGGCGAGCGTGCTACCGCTTGAGCCACATCCCCAGCCCTAGCGTATATTTTTAATCTTAGAAAAAAAATCTCATAAATACTATGATTTTTCTCCTTATAAATACTATGTTCAGGTGAGAAATTGAATGCACTAAGATTGAGTAATAGACTGAAGTTAACACAGCTATAGAACAGCATAGAGGCAGTTTGAATCTAGAGCATATGCATATTTAAACACACACATATGATAGTCCGCATCAAGAAGCAAGCTTGGAGCTCAACCTCATGTCAACTTCATTATCTATAAGCAGAAAGAATGATTGAGAGGATGAAAGAAATCTATATGCTGTCTTGGATCTTAGGCAAGAGCACAGACAATGTGACAATTAGGAATGCTGTAAAAACAATTAGATCTGCTATTTAATTGAAATATTGATGACAAGAGATTTCTGTTACCTTATTCCGTCACAGTTATGGTCCAGGCCCACAGAGATTTTAACATCATTAATGCCAAAATATCTATTATGGTTTAGATATGAAGTGTCCCCAGAAGTTCATGTATGAGACAATGCAATAAAGTTTAGAGGTGAAATGAATAGATTATGAGGGATGTAACCCAATCAGTGGATTAATCCACTGATATGAATTCAATGCATGGTAAATATAGCCAGGTGAGTATGGTTGGAAGAAGTAGGGGGGTGTGCCTTTGGGTTCATATTATGTTCCTGGTGAGTGCAGCTCTGTCTTGTGTTTTGCTTCTTAGCCTTCGTATTTTAAGCAGCTTTCTTCTGCTACACCCTTCCTCCATGATGTTCTGCCTCACTATGGATCCAAAGCTAAGAAATCCACTGACCATGGACTAGGCCTCTGAAGCCATGAGCTGAAATAAACTTTTCTTCCTTCACATTGTCTCACAGTGATGAAAAACCAATTAAAACAATAGTCTATAATTACCAAAAAGTCATGTGAATATATTTATTGTTGTTTACTATATTCTTGCTAATAAACCTCTGGAAGAAATCCGATTTACATCTTTTTCTTCGATTATTCCTATTGCAATAAGGCAAAATATGCCTTTAACTGTAAATAATAAATCCATTCATGCTGGGAGCCATCAGCCAAGTAGGTATGACAAATTCCTTGCCAGCTTACTCCCATGCTGTCTAGTGGAAGGACTTCTGAAAGGTGACCTTGCTCAAGGACCAGGGCAGGATCCGTGTTTAGGGTGTTCCCCCTTTAGAATAGGGCAGTTTAGCATAATAGGAGAGTAGGGTGTTTCCCCTTTAGAATAGGGCGGTTTAGTAATAGGAGATTAGGGTGTTCCTCTTTTGGAATAGGGCGTATCCTGCTGCTGAGTTCCTCTTGAGTGCTTAGGGTCAGACAGTATATTTTGAGAGACAGAAGCCCATGCGGAGTGGATTTTGGAGAGAGTGGATTTAGGCAGGAGAGGATTTGGGCAGAGAACGGAGTGGATTTGGGAAGAGAACGTGGATTCCCCCAGAACGTGTTTGTAGACGGCCGGTGTGAGTTCGGGAATAAAGAATTGCTCTTTGAATCTACAAGCTGTGTGGAGACTCGTGATTTGTGCCCAGCCAGAGACTATGGCATCTGGTGGCCCGTAGGGGGCCACACTTACAAACTTATTAAAAAATTATAATCTAGAGATAGCAATAGATAAAGTACAATTAAATTTTCCAATTAATTATTTAGGAGTTCTATTATCCTCAACCATGGTCCGTCCACCAAAAATTCAAATACGAGTAGATCAACTCAAGTCACTTAACGACTTTCAAAAGTTATTGGGAGACATAAATTGGATAAGGCCTTATCTAGGCATACCAACAGGAGAGTTGGGACCTTTATTTGATATTCTAAAAGGTCCATCAGATCCAAACTCACCTCGCATGTTAACTCCTGAAGCAAGAAAGGCATTGAAAATTATTGAAACATATATGGAAAATATACATTTGGATAGAATTGATATAAGTTTGCCTTTATTATTTATTGTACTACCAACAAAAAATATTCCTACAGGAGTATTTTGGCAAGAAGGTCCATTATTGTGGATACATTTATCTTATTCTCCTAACACTATTCTTACTAGGTATCCTGAGGCTGTAGGACAATTAATACTCAAAGGAATAAAAGCAGCGAAGGGAGTGTTTGGAATTTCTCCCAATAAAATTATTACTCCATACACTATGGATCAAATTGATGAGTTAGCTAATGAGTTAAATACTTGGGCAATAATCATGTGTAAATCTAATGTTTCATTTGATAATCACTTACCATCTAATCCTTTGTTGTCTTTTTGGTCTAAGCATCCTGTAGTTTTTCCAAAAATGACAAGAAAAACCCCTATCATGAATGCTCCAAATATATTCACTGATGGGTCAAATAATGGTACAGCAGCAGTAGTTACCCCTGATCAAACTTTTACATTTTTAGTACCCAAACAATCAGCTCAAAAGGTAGAGCTTAATGCAGTATTACAAGCTTTTTTAATGTTTAAAGATTCTGTATTTAATTTATTTTCTGATAGTCAGTATGTAGTTAATGCTATAGTATCTCTTGAAGATGCTGGTAGGATTTCCCCTTCTTCTACTGTTTTCTCTTTGTTTTCCACTATACAAAGTCTAATCTGGGACAGAAAAGATCCATTCTTTATAGGACATATTAGAGCACATACAGGATTGCCTGGAGCCCTTAGTTTGGGCAACGATTTAGCAGATAAAACTACACATGACATACATATTTTCTCTACACTAGAAGAAGCTATGAATTTTCATAAAAAATTCCATGTTAATGCTGATACTTTACAAAAGCGTTTTAAAATAACTAAGGAACAAGCCAGACATATAATAAAACAATGTCAAAATTGTGTGACCTTTTTACCACAAGTTAATCTTGGAGTCAATCCTAGAGGACTGATACCTAACCATATTTGGCAGATGGACGTCACACACTTGCCAGAATTTGGAAAATTAAAATATTTACATGTTACAGTTGATACTTCTTCCGGATTTTTGATGGGCTCCCTTCATGCCGGAGAAAAAACTAAAGATGTTATAGCTCATTGCTTACAAAATTTTGCCACTGTGGGTGTTCCTAAACAGTTAAAAACTGATAACGGTCCTGGCTATACCTCTACCTCTTTTAAACAATTTTGCTCATCATTTGGTATTACTCATATAACAGGAATTCCATACAATCCACAGGGACAAGGCATAGTTGAAAGAGCTCATCAAACTATTAAAACGTACTTACTAAAACAAAAAGAGGGAATTGGAAAGGGGTATATATCCCCCAAAGATAAACTTAAAATAACGCTTTTTACTCTAAACTTTTTAAATTTGGATTCATCAGGACTTAGTGCTGCGGAAAGACATATGTATCCAAAAAATGTGCATAAGCCTAAAGTTCTTTGGAAAGATATTCTAACAGGACAATGGAAAGGTCCAGACCCAGTGATTGTCTGGAGTCGGGGCTCTGTTTGTGTGTTTCCACAGGGAGAACAGCAGCCGATTTGGATTCCAGAAAGACTAACTAAAGCAATTTCTACGAATCGAAAAGAAGATGATTTGACTCAAATCCATAACAGCTGATATCCAGAACTCCAGCTTGGCCATTCTTACATCTGCAACAGTGATTAACAAGGATGCTTTTTTCAATATCTATTTTATTATTGCATTTTTCCCACATCATAAGGTTCTATTTTTATTTTTTGAGCTCACACAAACCTAGGTTAATGTTTTTCTGATCAGTTTTATTTTTTTTTGACTATAGAGTTTTTAAACATTGCAATGGAGATTTCACCTAGGTAAAGCTACAAGGCCTTTATTATTATCTTATATGTTGTACGTTTGTTTGCACATTTGTGTTTTGTGTTGTATGTCTGTGTGTGCGTATTTCATATATGAGGAGCGCTCATGAGAAAATGGATCCGAATTATTATTTTTTTTTATTCACGTGATTTAAATGGCTTAATTTAAATTAGGTAAACAGCTGTTAAGGATTCTTTTTAAAGGTGGTTAACAGATCTGCTTGTTTACTAATTTAAATCAGGTAAACAGCTGTTAAGGATTGTTTTTTAAGTAGGTTAACAGATCTGTTTGTTTACTTTCACCTTTCCTTTTCATTATATTTAATAATTCTTTTCAGGTTAATGTCTTTTTAGCATCATTGCCAGAATTCCTATCTTCATCCCAATGAATATAACTCAACAAGTATGCTCAATCAAGGAGTCAACTTACTTTGGGAGGAAACGGACTTTGGGAGGAGACGGACAGATTGATAGATTCCTCCCCTTTGAACTGCTTACAGAACTTGCCTGGACTATGTACTACGTTTAGTGCAGCAAATTGTGGTAATGCTGGCATATCTTTGCTGATGGTGTCACCAGTGATCTTTGCTGATGGTGTCACCAATGATGCAATTTTTCCAAAGGAACTGTCAATTGGCTTGGTGTCGTGGTATTTCTGTATCCTCCTCCCTTCTGCTAGTGATGGTCTAAATTTGGGGGCCAATGGCTATATGCTGGACCGGCAGTCAGTGACGGGTATGATCCAATTGCAATGGTATCAACCTAAGACAGGAGGCTGACGCCTAAAGGTCAGTTGCCTAAAGGTCAGTTTTCCCATGACGGGTAAGAACCATATGTTGAATTGGACAACCTACCAGGCGCGGTCCTTAAGCCACATTAACCTCACTCCCCCACTGGCACCAAGGCCAAATTTGGGGGCCAACAGAGGTGAGGCAAAGAACCTCACCCCCCCACTGGTGCATAGACCTATCCACAAGTATGGCTGTATGCTGGACCGGTAGTCAGTGACGGGTATGATCCAGTTGCAATGGTATCAACCTAAGACAGGAGGCTGACGCCTAAAGGTCAGTTACCTAAAGGTCAGTTTTCCGATGACGGGTAAGAGCCATATGTTGAACTGGACAACCTACCAGGCACGGTCCTTAAGCCACATTACTTGTTGTTTAATTAATCAGAAGGGGGGAGATGCTGGGAGCCATCAGCCAAGTAGGTATGACAAATTCCTTGCCAGCTTACTCCCATGCTGTCTAGTGGAAGGACTTCTGAAAGGTGACCTTGCTCAAGGACCAGGGCAGGATCCGTGTTTAGGGTGTTCCCCCTTTAGAATAGGGCAGTTTAGCATAATAGGAGAGTAGGGTGTTTCCCCTTTAGAATAGGGCGGTTTAGTAATAGGAGATTAGGGTGTTCCTCTTTTGGAATAGGGCGTATCCTGCTGCTGAGTTCCTCTTGAGTGCTTAGGGTCAGACAGTATATTTTGAGAGACAGAAGCCCATGCGGAGTGGATTTTGGAGAGAGTGGATTTAGGCAGGAGAGGATTTGGGCAGAGAACGGAGTGGATTTGGGAAGAGAACGTGGATTCCCCCAGAACGTGTTTGTAGACGGCCGGTGTGAGTTCGGGAATAAAGAATTGCTCTTTGAATCTACAAGCTGTGTGGAGACTCGTGATTTGTGCCCAGCCAGAGACTGCGGCACATTCATAATTTAGGAATAAATATTTATTATTTATTATTCCTATTAACTTTCAACTACATATTTTTTCATACTTGAACTTCCCTTTAAAAGTCAAGTCTAGTACATTTTTAGATAAATGTAGCAGTGGATTTCCATCCAGTAAATCTAAAACAAACCAGTTATCATAACAAAATTTAAAACAGGAAAATAGATATTGGTCAGGAAAGTATAAAATTAATATTTGCATACTGTGGTTTAGAACTTGAAATGTCAACATAAAGAAATTGGGAAACTCAACAGTTTGTTCCTAGTAATATTTTCTCACTTATACAATAATAAATCTGACAGTCTACTTATTATTGCAGAATGGATTATGGTCTACCTCAAGTACATCTATACCATTCTATGCATTCCAGAAAATCATTTATACTTCTTTTTCTCTCCAGGAAATGGTGTGGGAGCCTCAAAATCAAGCTGAATTTTTTAGTTCAAACTCCAAACTGTGTTCATTTGACTCATAATTGAAATATTATTTCTTGAATCTTCAACCCTCCATTTCCCACATTTGAATCAGCAGATTTTAATAATTCTTGCTTCACATCATTTTCTCAGCTCTAGCATTGCTTTTCTACTCTCATACCTGAACAGTGGGGTATAGTCTATTTTCTGGTTGGAGTTCAGTCAAGATGTCTCTGCATGTTGTAGAGACTCTACTACAACCCACAATGCTAGGGAGGAGTGTTTCTACCACTTAATGGGTGGACTGCATCCCCTTGCCTAGGTTTCTACCTAATTCATATTTTCCTTCAGTCACAGTTCTCCGTTTGTTCTAGCATGTCCCTTCCTATTCCACTGGCTTCTTCAAATTTATAAATCATTTTCACATGCTCCTCTTCCCATTTAGAACACCACTTGGCTGACCTTCAGAAACTATCACTTATATCCTTTAATAAAGAGAGAAATCCATAGACCCAGAGTAGTGTTATTGGTACAATTATTTGTGTGTTTTTCTCTTTCCAGTATAATTTGTGTGTTTTTCTCTTTCCAGTATAATCCAGTGTAATTCTCTTTCCAGTATAACATTGCATAATCTTTAGATATACTTTTAAAAAAATCCTATTGAATTAAAATAAGCATAACATATTCGGGTTCAAAAAAAAAAAAGAGGACTGTGTGTGTGTGTGTGTGTGTGTGTGTGTGTAAGAAGAGGAAAGAGAGATTAGAGAGGTATTGTAAGGAAAAGGCTCATGAGATTATGAAAACTGGTAAATCCAAACTTTATTGTTTCAGCCAGCAGGTGGCAGACCCAGGAGACTAAGGGTACAGAAGTCTGAAGAGGGGATGCCAGAGAATTCCCCCTTGTTCCTCCTTGTTCGAGGAGAAAAGCTTTTTAAATCCAGTCAGACCTTTAATCAACTGGATGAGTTTCACCCACATTATGGAGTATACCGTTTCATTCAAAGTAAACTGACTTAAATGTTAAACTCGTCCCCAAATACTCTCCAACTTGACCCATGAAATTAACAATTACAATCATGACTGGGCATAATACTGCTATTTTTCCCAAGTTGACAGTTTTCTGCACCCAACAAAATAGTTAGGTGACAAGTTCACAGTATACATTGCAGGTGTCTTAGAAATAAGTGAGGCCAGTACAGGTAATTTTACAGAACCTAATAAATTATAGAATGGGTTATTTCTATGACCTTTGTCTTTTATACCTTTCATCCTCAGAAATCAACACAAATCACAAAACATATATGTTACAATGCTATAATCTGGTTTCTTGGGCTCAATATCAAATTTTTACAATAATTTTTTTGAATACTTGCAATACAGGGTAAAGTTAAAGCTCATTCTAAATAAAGTCAGGCTATTCAGGATTAAGTCCTGGTTCCAGCCATTAAAAGCTTGGTTATTACAGGCAAGATGCTTACCTCTCTGTTTCTCAGTGTACTCAACTATAAAAATAACATTAATAATACCTTCCTCATAGTCATTTAAAAGAATTAAGTAATTCAATATTTGCAAAGTACCTAAAAAATATCTGTTATTAAGTGCTATCTGTATTTTTTAAATTAAATACAAATCAAATACTTTTCTGCATTAAGCAGGGAGTCTTTTCACTTGTGGTATGAATTACCTTTTTGAGAAGTACAAAATCAGAGTGAGCATTTTAGCCAACTAAATTCCTCAAATTCACTTCTATTAACTTTTTCCTTAAGTAAAAACAATGAGCATGAAAGTGTTTGGATGAGATACTTTAATTGTAAAACCTGTTTGAACCAGCAGGATTTCGCTTGCTCTCTCCAGTAGAAGAATAAAGTTGTTGGTAAAGACACACGAATATATACACAATAAGCAGGATTTAATCCCTTTGACAAGCAAGGAACAGATTTGGAGAAGTGGGGCTAGTAGGAATGAATTTGTATGTATGCACAAAAGATCTTATTAAGTAATCTCTGTGCTTTAGTACAGATCATAAAGCAGGTCACTGGCAAACATTAATTCCAATAATTGCATTATAAAGAACGTGGAATATTTCAAAAAATTATTAAAAAATGTTTTCTAGAATATCCAATATTAAATGTATTTTTTACAACAATTGCTACAGAGAAATCAGATCTAGTGTGCAAGTCTAAAAGATGAGAGAGCACATATCAATCTTCTTAGGCTTAGGTGGGCAAGCACAAAAGCAAGGAGATTTGTGTGGCTTCAGGAGTACAGTGGCATTCAACCTCTGCTTGATCAGCAACAGATGCTGATGTCCTTTTCTAATTGCTGACTGGCTCTCCAGCTTTTGTGCTGCCAGAGATTGGGTCACAATGACCCAGAAGAGTAAAACCTTACAGTGAGGAAGTTCAACGGTTCCACACAAGCACATCCTCCTTATGTTTAAGCTGGAGACTTAGGATCTGACTTCAAACCAAGTATGGCATATAGGGGGTCTCACATAGAAACAGGAGAAAAGATCATGAAAGCATGGTGTTATATAGTGGAAGAACTTCATTATTTATTTTTAACTACAGTGGGGGAAGAAAATGAAAAGATGCTGTCCTTTCAAGCCCACTGAATATAAGAGGCAGCTAAGATCCTAACATGCTCCTAGCTCAGTGAAACTAGTTAGGGTAACAGCCAGTGGGAAATACTTTTTTTTCCTCTGATTATTAAAAGAAATTCTAAACACATATTTCATTTTCATTTTTAGTATTATCTTAAACTTGATTTTACTTTTTTAACCTATTGTTGCAAGAGTTAATTTATGAAATTTCTACCTTCTTTTTGAGATACATAAATATATATATAAATATACCCTTTGCTATGATTTGGGTAAGTGTTCTCAAAAGTTCCCTGTGTAAAGATTCAGCCCCCAGTGTGGCACTACTGGGACGTTATGGAGTCTTTGAGAGTTAGGGCCTTGCAGGAGGTCCCTAGGGTCACTGGGGTTGTGCTCTTGAAGGGGATTGTGGGACATCGGTCTATTTCTCTTTGCTTTTTATCCCTAATGATATAAGGGGTTTTGTTTCTCCACACATTCACCATCATTGCTACTTGGCATCCCATCAGAGGCCCAAAGCCATGGGGCCGCTGGTACAAGTAGTGAAAGCTCCAAAACTGTTAGCTACATAAGCCTTTTTTATATTAATTACCTCAGGATTTTTTTTTTTTTTTTTTTTTTTTTAGTATTGAAAGGGTGTCAAGTATATCCTTATTTTAATCTATGTTTAATTCATGATTAAAAATACCTTTCTCACTTCAAAATTATAGATTGCATGTCCAGGAGTTTCACAGATAGTTATGTAGTTTTATAGTTTGCATTGAATCTATTATTTATTTTGATATAAATAGTAAATAAAATGTCATTTTTAATTTTTACTACCATTTAATGAATGACCAAATTTATATTTATCTTTACTAATTTTAAAGGCCACTTTTGTAATACATCAACATTCTGTTATATTTTAATCTGATATAGTTCAGAAATCTATTCCAACATCACTTCTAAACTGCTTTTCAATTTAGGACACTTCACGCATAGAGCTGGGTCCCATATTTTTATTTTTTCTATTATTTCCCTATTGATTTCATTATATTTATTCCTATAGATGTCTGTTTAAGTCATGAATTTATTACTAAAAATACACTTTGGAGAATTTGTTGATATTGCTTGCATATCACTTATAGATTAATGTAGGGAGAACTGACAAATCTCAGTATATTTCATTTCAAAAACAAAATGTATCTATTTTTTGAGATCTTCTGTCTCATACCAGTTTTCAGAGTTTTAGATATAGTTTTTATGTTGTTCTAGCTTCTTTTGTATCAAATTACTTTTAGTTTTTCCTCAACATTTTTCTTAGTTTATAGATAGGATAGTTGCAGCATTTATATCTGAAAACTTTAAAAATAATTAATTAGTAGCAAAAGCACCTTCATAGGCTTGTAGGACAACAGAAAAAATGCTTAATTTTCTCTGTGCATAATTCCTAGGGAACACATGCTAAAGGAGCACTGAGGTCCTCTACAATGTGCCCAAATTCCCCAACACTGCAAGGTTCATAGATTTGTGAATGACTGAATCATGTGACTGAATTCATTTATTATAGAGAAATCTATACTTCACATTGATGTGAGTCTAGCTCAATCCATTAAATGCTTCCTATATTTCAAATTTATCAAAAATTTCAAATTTTTTTACTTTTTTAATAGAAATATAATCATCAAAATTTCATTATTCTAATTGCTAGGCAGTGGTTAATTGTACTGTATGACAAACTCAGTTGAGTAGGAACCAAATGGAATAGGCTTTCTCATTTTTAAAACAGCTATAGAGCAGCTGTCCAGAAAAATGAAAGAGAAACAAAACTAGTTGATGTCTGCCATTTAATCAATCTCCTCCACAGTAGATCAAACTCTGATTCCCCTTGAGTTTGAGTGTGGAGCCTAGAAGGTTTAGGCTGATTCTATCAAAATCAAAAAAGAAAATATTTAGACTGAGTGTGATGTCACACATATATAATCCCAGTTCCTCCTGAGGATGAAGCAGCAGGATCACAATTTGAGGCCAGTGTGGGCAACTTAGTATGAACCTCTGTCAAATTTTAAAAGTAAATTAAAAAGGTCAGGGGATATGACTCAGTTGTCAAGCACTTGCCTAACATGCCAAAAGTACTCCTTTCAAAACCCGGTACCTAGAAAGAAAGAAAACAGATGACAGACAGAAAGGAAGGAAGAAAGAATGAAAAATAATATGAATTATTTGAAGAAACCCGAATAAACAGAACAACGATTCATGATTAAGCATATTTCATCTACCAAGATTTTAGTGACAAAAAAATTAAATTCTTCTTGTTTAAATCATTATTTTTTATACTTGGCAAATCATGGATGACTCAACTCCTATATATCCACAGTAAAAGAAATAGGTTAGATGCTAAAGATGAGATCTAATAACTAAGAAGCTTTTCAGGAATTAAGAGAAATAGCTCATGTTTTTTGGTAAAAACTCCTTAGTAAGATATAGGACTCTGCTATCCTAAAATATAGACATATGATGAGTCATAACATTAATTGAAGGGTCCTAAAGCTTTTTGTGAAAATTCTTTTCAACCAGTAAAGTATTATCACTTGTTAACAGTTTGAATGACAAGTTGATTAAAGCAGTCTTCTTTTATTCATGCTGGTGTTCACCTTTTTAGCAGATCTTTAATTTACAAATTATTTAACTTAAAATAAGAATCCCCTGGGATTAAAGTTAGCTATGTATTAACATAGTTAGCAAAGTCTATTGAAATCAATGCCCATGCCATCCACTCAGTCACTCAAGGCTGATTAGTTCATGTCTTTAATATATATTACATTTCCAATCCTTTCAATGAAACCCTGTTGGCCAAAAGAATAAAATAAATTTTGTATTTATTAGACCATTCATTATCTGGCAACTGTCTTACCCTGGCTTATTACTTGCTTGAGATGTGGCAGTCATGTTGATTGAGTGGCAGGAAAAAAAAATAATGAACTTCCTTAAGGGCAGAATGAAATTCAAGAAGTCAAATAAAGTGCATGGAGGTTGCAAATCAGACATGTTTGCTAATAAAAAACCAAATCAAAACTTATTCTACATGTGCAGGTGGAGGCATGAAATCAAGAGTTAAGAAAGTGGATGGATCTCTGGCTCTGTGTACAGCCTGTTGCTGGCCTCTCTTTCACACATACCTCATGATCTAATTTAATATTTTATCATTTTCTGTCTTTGCAGATTCGATTCCCCGCTAGAAGGTTTTTGCCCTCTAGCCCACATGCTAAACTCCTACTCATTTTTTTTAAACTTTCATCAAATCTCACTAACTCTTCTATTATTTTTCTCCCCAGAAAACTTGATTCTTTCTCCCAGCACTTCAACTAATACCTACTGGCAGAGCCAAAGTAGACAAAGGAATGGCCCCAAGAATGTGCATATAAAAAAAGTAAGAATTCCCTGAAAGAGTTGACTATAACATTAATGTTTAATGTATTGCTACAGAAATATACACAGTCATAATGAGGAATGATAATGACCTTAGGACTATGGAAATTCTACACTAAAATAATTGCACATACAGGCATATCTAAGGGACACTTTCAATACAATACTACATCAATTACAGTGTAGATTTGCAGTACAATTTTCAATCAAGAAGTACAGTGTCTCCAACATTTTATTCTCAGAATTGCTTTGAGTATTCTTTTGTGGTTCTATAGAAATTTAATTTAGTTTTTGCTTTTTTATTCTTGGAAAATGCTATGGAAATTTGTATAGGTATTGCATCAAATCTTTACTGAAACCTGATAGAGAGCTCAGCAATAATCCACACACATATAGTCAACTAATTTTTGACAAGGATACCAGAAGGACACAATGAAGAAAGGATGTTGCTGCAATAAACAGGCTAGAAAACTTTTAAAAGAAGGAAACTGAATTACTATACAATATACAAGAAACAACTGATAACAGTAAGGAGAGTTAAATGAAAGACCTGAAAATATAAGACTTCCAGAAGGGACCACTAGAAAATTTTTGGACATTAGACTTGGGGGTGATATTTTGGCTATCACACAAAAATCTCAGGCTACTAAAGCAAAAATAAATAAATTGGACTGCACCAAACTAAAAAGTACCTGCAGAGCAAAGAAAGCAAAAAAATTGGAATAGCAACTAATGGGCTGGGAAAAATAAACTGTGTGCATATTATATATATGATGAAGGGTTCTTACCTAAAGCTTACAAAGAGCTTTTGTAACTCAACAGTAGAAAAACAACCTGATATAAAAAGGGGCAAAAGGTACAAATAGACATTCAGATAGACATAAAATTTGGAAGACATACAATTGGCCATTGTGTATGAAAGATGAACAACATAATTAATAATCACAAAATGCAGGTCAAAACCACAAGGAGATATCACCTCTACCTGTGTGGCTGTTATCAAAAAGACAAAAGATAACATATGGTATAAAGGGTTGTACAAAAGGCACCCTTACACCCTTTTGTGGGAATGTATGTTTTGCAACCAATATGGAAAGTATTGGGGGAGTTTCTGAAGTAATTAAAATAGAACTCGTATATGCTCTGGCAATTCCTCTTCTAGGCATACACCTAAAGGAAATGATATCAGTTTGTAAAGATAGCTGTAGTCCCATGTTTATCACAGCACTGTTCACAAAAGCCAAGATAGGAAAGTAACCTAAATGGCTATTTTTCAGCCTTTAAGTGTACAACATTCTGCAACTGGATGAAGCATGGATACTTGGAGAACATTATCCTTGTGATAAGACACACACGGAAAGACAAATATATTATCTCACTTATATGTAGCATCTAAAGAAAGGAAAAGTCTTTATAGAAACAGAATAAACACACACTTGTTCTTTCTCAAAATATCTTATTGTACTTTTACCTTGTCACTTAAAAAAAGCATATTTTAGCATTCTTTGGGGTATATCTAAATTGGCAGTATCACCCCTCTTGTTGTTTAGGACCATTAATAAATAAAATAAAGGTCCCTTTAGGACAATTAATAAATAAAATAAAGGCCCCTTGAGCAGAAGCATGATGAGACTCTGACAGTCTGAGACTCAAAACAATTTATAAGTGACTAGTGAATGAACACTTTGAATTTTTTGGCAACAAATTTGCAGATCTCCACTTCTTTAACATCAGTAATTTATACTATATTTCACTCCTTTGATGTTGTGCATTGGTATTCATGCATGTGAAGAAGTAAATACTTTTTCTAGTCTTAATAGACTAGCATCAGCAGGAAAAGCTAAACCATTTATAGGACATCTGGTGGGGTCAATGGACAAGCTTTTTATTGTGTTCCTCAGTCAGGCTATTCTTGTGCTTGATACAGTTTGGGTGGGCCTGACACCTGGATCCATAGGGTCCAACCTAATGCTTAGGTCCACAGTATTGGGCCAGGGCTACTGGTACAATTAGGTGGGCATGAAACTTGGATCTGCCGGGGTGAATCTGGGATAAGGCTTGGACTCTGAGTCCTTAGGGGCAGTCTTGGACCCTGGTTTCCCAGAGCTGGGAACAGTGCTAGAGTCTACTAAGATGTGCATGGACTCTGGGTACACTGGAGCCTGGGGCTATAGGGGCAAGTCTGGAACATGGGTCTGTGGGTACAAGTCTAGAAGCTGAACCCACAGGGGCTGGCCTGAAATCTGGAGCCATATGGACTGAACTGCTACATGGGGCAGGCTGGGAGCTTCTATCTGCAGGGCCTTCAGCCTTGGAGGATGAGTGTTGTTCTAAATCTTTTATTGGCCTTGAAGGTAGTTCTGTGAGGTAAAGCTAGGTGCTGCCTCTTCTGGAACTGGCCTGGAATTTAATTCTGAGGGTAGGTCTTAGAGCCCAGAAATAGGTCCTATTGGGGTGAGATTAGACCCTGAGTCTGCTGGACTGTGGGGTCACGAGGCTTATCCTGGACCCAGAATATATTAAAACGTAGGGCTATAGGAGTCTACTTAGTCTTAGAGTCTGTGCAGACCTAAATTCTATGTCTGGAACCTGGAGCCATCCAGAACTAGCTTATGCCAGGATTCACTGGGGTGAGACTCATTTCACTCTTCTTCCCCAATGTGGAGAATTCTCTCAAAGCTGTCTGCTCAGGCTTGTGGGGGAGGCAATCCGGTCATGGTCATGTGAAACTGTCCTTCCTAAACCTTTTCAAGGCATTTTTCTTGTTTCTCTGCTATACCCTGGTGCTATACTCTCTCACCTGAATTCCTTTCCTAGCTTCAGTAAAGATATTTTGTGCATGGATAGTTGCTTAAATTGATGTTTCTGTGAGAATATGTATGATAGGAAGCTCAGTTCTAGTGTCTCATTTACATCCCTTTCCCCATCTTTTAAGCAAGTTGCCTTTTCTTTGCTGTGATTTTAAAGTATTTTGTATGTTATAGGTATTATACCCACATCAAATATACAATTTACAAATATTTGATCATATTGTGTGAGTCGTCTTTTTACTTTCTTAATAATTCCCTTTAATGCACATAATTTTTTGAAAATTTTGATGAAGATGTCCAATTTATCTTTATTTTCTTGCTTTGATTTTAGGATTACAACAACATAGAAATTTCCTCTATACTTGCCACAAAGAGGTTTATGGTTTTGCCTCCTAAAGTTAGGTTTATTTTGTATTAAATCTTGTATTGGGTATTCTAAGGTCTTATGTTCTTAATAGAGAATGTGCTTTCTATTCAAAGTCTCAAGTGAAAGTTTCTGATTATCTGAATAGGGTCACATGCTTTTTCCCTATTACCATACTCAGTCCCAAAAACCTGGCAGGAAACTAGGCATGGAAGGAAAATGGTATTTTGTAACTTGTAAATTATGACCCACTTCCAAAGATAAAAAAGAGTGCCAGACTTCATGTACAAAGTGTCAAAGTAATCCATGGCTTACTGTTGAGGAGTGAAATTTCTGAAGGTCGTGACAGAGGATGGCAAGTTAACAAAAGGGAAAGACGACACAAAATTGTGAAAATTATAGTATTACAAAAACTTTGGGGAAATAGTGTTTCAGGAAAGAGGCAATAATGAAGAGGATCAATACTACTGACAGATCAAATGAGGGCTAAAAATTCCCTTTGAATTTGATAGCAAAAAATTACAATTGATCTTACCCAGGGCTCTTTTGTTGTAGATAATCAATTAGAAATAGTTGAGCAGTGAGAGAGTCATGGAGAAAGGGTAAACGAGTGGATAGGAAACTCTTTCAAGGTAGTACAGGGAAGTCAAAAAGCGAGTGAAAAGAGGATTTATTTATTTATTTATTGCTTTTTGTACAATGAGAGAGGAAAGAAGGGATAATTCAAGTGTAAGTTTCCTTAGAAGTCGTAAGTGAAGGAAATCAATAGTGTAGATGATGAAAAGAGTGATGAAGAAGAACAAAAAGCTCAAGTACAAGGATGAGTGTATCTACATATACTTTTGTAGGTCTAGTGGCTGAATATTGAAATTTCTTACCCAAACACTCATATTTTCTCTAGGAAGTGAGAATTGCTGTCTTCTGTTAAGATGGTACATACCTGTGGAAAATTAGCTTGGTTAAAGTTTTGATAAGAATATGACAAATGTTAGAACAATTTTATTTTAAATACAGAAAACTGTTAGATCATGCTGAGACTGAGCAGGATTGATGATCATTACTTAAGAATGATGTTCTTCTTTGAGTTTCTCTCCTGAATCACTAACATGCTGAAAAACAAGTATGAAAGAGGCAAATATCTATGCCTTTCTAAATGGATGCATCACAAAGACACAAAGTGGGCATTCGTTTAACAATGGGGTCTCCATTCATTTAACAATTATTTACTGAATTTTTACTTTATAAAGCGTCCCATTACAGGCACTAGAAATACCTGTGTATAAAACAAAGAAAATGCCTGTCTTATTAAAACTCAAGAAGATAGTTATTAAAACAATGAACCTTGGAGTCAACAACAAGGTAAAAAATAAAGTCAGAAAATGATAATGAATCCAGATTGGAAGAGTCACTATGCTGGAATTTCTTCCTGATGGAGAAGATAAAATGTCCTGGTGGAAATAGTGAAGGTTTGGGCAAAGACAAAAGCATTAAACTCTGCCAAATTCTCCAGTGAATTTGGAGAAATGACTTAGAGATCAAGAGGGAAAAAAAGAAGAGGTAAAAGACAATTAAACATAATGAATGGTGTGAGTCTTGATGTAGCATAATATTTTAATAAAAATCATCCTATATGTGATATTTATGTAATAATTATAGAGCTGCAACATAAAGGGAGAAAAGACATAGTTCTATCTCCTGACCATTATAGAAACAGGTTCAAAGGAGAAAAGTGCAAAGAAAGTTGCATCCTTAAGAAAGAGCCAGGTTCAGCTAAGAAAATGTGAGACAACTTGGTGACATATAATTTGTCATTTTTGTTTAAATTTTTCACAAATCTTTTGGATATGAGAGTACGCTGAGTCAATGGAGGAAAGATACATGTAAACCTGATGAAATGGTGTTTGCCAAGTACAGATGCTCTTTTCAAGACTTATCCTAGTGGGACTGCATCAATTTCTGGTCCGCTAGGTTTGGGGAAATGAACAACACAGATTCTCCTAGAGATCAAAGCCACACTGTGACAGTACCTTGCTCTGATATTCTGCTTACAAAGCAGTATTCTGATAAGGTTGCTTACCTTACAGCTTGTCTGAGGGAGAGAACATGCTTGGAAAATAAATATGTATGCCTAAGCTTTAGATAATTGCATTTTTTCTTATAAATTAATGAATTCATATATATTGGTTGTCTGCGTTAGTCTTTTGTGAACATAATCTTAGTAAATCAAAGTCCTAGAGGATCATTTCTGGAACACTGAATGAGTCAGTCATGATGAGCTTATAAGACATTTCTGGATTTACTTTTATTACTGAAAATAACTCTATTAAAATAGAGTATTTCTATACCCTGAGCAGCTCTATTACAGAAATATTCTACTATTGTGAAAATAAATTATGCTTTCCATCTGTGTCATACCGACCAATCTGTGAGGTTTGGAGGACAGAAATGGTATCTTATTTATATGCACAATATCTAGTGCAATGCCTGGCATGTGTTAAGCAAATATTTAATAGTTTTGAAATGAATTGGTGCTGTGGGTATAGCTCAGTGGTAGAGTACTTGCCTATAGCACTCAAGGCCCTGGGTTCAATTCCCAGCACTGAAAAAAGAGAAAGAGGTAGAATGAATTGAACAATTATTCAAATAGTGACCTTGCAGGAAAACCAAACCCTTTTCCATGGAACATGTAATATGATGTTACATGTTAGATCTAAAATAATCACATAATATAGCAATTACTTTCTTGTGGGCATTTATAGCAAGTTTTTCCCCATGCCAGGTTTCACTATATGAAAGGAGTACATGGTAGGTTGCCCAGTTGTTCCCTGTGGCAGATTAAACAAAGTGGCTGATACATGCAACAGGTTGAACTATGCAGCAAACCTTTGTGATAGATAGTGATATTATATCATTAGTCCTATTGAAGATTAGGGCTTTGAATTTGTGAAGTAGCCTGGAATTGCGCTGTAAATGGCACAGTGTATATACACTGGACGTTTACCCAGCCTTCTCAGTAAATGCCCTAAAACTGATTTTAGATGCAAGATTTAATACAGATTTTGCTTAAAGTGGTCTGATCCTACACAGTATGTGTGTAGAATAGAAGACTTAATCCATGTGTTATTTTGATAACTTGAGCTGTAAACACTAAAAATTGTGTTCCATATTTTGCATTTACAAAACCAAGCACTCTCCAGGACAAGAAAAAGTATTTGTGAGAGACCTTTTCAGATCAAAGTACTTCTTTCTCTGATCCAAGTAAACTATAAAAAGAAAATCATGGTCTTTTTAAAGTTAATTTATAGGTTATTGAATTTGTATTGTTGTTTAATTTCAATGAATATCACAAAGAGTTTCTTAGCAAGATGAGGACAAAGGCGAAAGTATATATGTAAGAAAGAAAGTTGGGCAGAAGGCTAGGAATTGTCTTCTGAAGACATAAAGTTGCAGGAACCAAGTTTTGAGTTTTCACTCCCCAGGGAATCAAAAGCCAATTGAGATTCCTCAGGACTAGAAGTGAGAAGACACCAAAATGAGATAAAACAAATGGGAAAAAAAAAATCAAGATAGAAATTATTAGAAGCATGAAGAAGCACAGTCAGCTGGGCAGGCCAAAGTCATTACTCAATCACGACACATATTATGAGTTCCACTCACTTTAAGCCCAGTCCTGTGCTCACATTATAAAGAGTTTTACAGGGGAAAAAAAAATCATCCTTCCTGCCTTCAGAAAATATATTATATAGATAGAAGAATGGGTGAGAAGTCAAAATTTAGCCACAAAATAAATGTGAAGAGGCCAGTCACTTTAGTGCATGTCTATAATCCCAGAGGCATGGGAGGCTGAGGCAGGAGGATCACAAGTTCAAAGCCAGTCACAGCAACTTATGGAGCCCTAAGCAACTTAGCAAAACCCTTTCTTTTCTTTTTTTTTTTAAGAGAGAGAGAGAGAGAGAGATGAGAGAGAGAGAGAGAGATAATTTTAATATTTATTTTTTAGTTTTTGGAGGACACAACATCTTTGTTTTTGTATGTGGTGCTGAGGATTGAACCCGGGACACAAGCATGCCACATCCCCAGCCCGCAAAACCCTTTCTCAAAATTAAAAAATAAAAAATAAAAAATAAAAAAACAGGACTGGGAAGCTTCTCAGTGGTTAATGCCTCTTGGTTCAAACTTTGGTACAAATAAATAAATTTGAAGGGACAACCAAACATGAATCAGTAAGATAATAATAGGAAGATGATTTTTAAGTAGGGACAAAAATATGTGTGCACTGGAGATCAATGTCTATAGTCAAGATGGTCCAGATCCCTAATTAGGACTGCATAGGAGTAGTATAGAAGGAAGCTTGCCAAGGCTGGAGAACTCTTTCCTATATTGTTTTACATATTAATCTTTGTGCTATTAGTCCACACACTTGAAATTCTTAGAGAAATATTAAACACTGTGGAATTGACTGCCTTACCATGAGTATATTCTGCTCTCCATAAAATTATTTGGAAATTTTTAAAACGATCACCAAATCATTGCCATAAATCATTCTTACCCCCTCCCTTTCTGAATGGGGCTATCATGGAGACAAAATACTAAATCAAATGAGCTACTCTATTTAGATAAATGACATGTTATCAGCAATTTATTAAATAAGAATTTGGACTCTGGCCTAGAAACATAAATTCTCGTCATTATTATCTTTTTTGCTTCACTATAAATTTCTTTAAATTTTCTTATTAATAATATTTCTGAGTTTGATTTATCTATTGTTTCAAAACTCACATTAAAGACAAATGAGCAGATACTGGGCATATCTCATAAAACTTGTGCGGAAAATAATTTTGATGGATAGGAAATCTTTTTTGTCAACCCTTGTAATTGATTTTCCAAGGTCATTTTTTTCAACCCAAATTCAATTAGTCTTGTGAAAATGTGAGTTATTCCTGATCATCCAATTTATATCCTATGTTCATCCACAAGCATCTAGGGCTGATGATAGGAAAAAAAATAGCAAATACACCTTGTGTTTCCCCTGCCCATTCCATTTGATGAAGTTCGATTACTGTAAGAAGAATTTGTTCTTCTAGAGAAAATTTTAACAACCACCAAAATAAAATATTATTACCTCTAAAATCATGTTGGAAGAATAATCAGTGTTTATTTGTCCTCCAAGACAGATTTTATAACATTATTTTCCCTGGGGTTTTTATAAATTATGAATAGGAAAAAAAAAACAGTGTAGCAATTATAACAAAAAAATCCCCCAAATGAGAATAAACTATTATTTTTATTACTTTGTATTTAGATAGTTTTAAAACAACTAAATATTTTTTTCTTACACAATAGCTATTATATCTCATATTCAAATAGTCTAGAAAGACTGAAAAAAAACTTTATGATTTATTGTGCTTTAACATTTGAAATAAAAATCTTTCAAATGAGAAAAAAGCTACAAGTAGCCTCAAAATCTTTTTGGAAATACAGGGTACTTTTTAGTAAAATTTGACTAATATTAGTATCTTATCATAAAAATTGTGTTTCGTGCTATTCCATGAATTGAATTCCCCTCCATAAAGATTTATAGGAAACTATAACTACAAAAAATCAGCAAGGAGGCCTTTATGGTAGGAAATTTCAGAGACCTTTCTTTTCTAATAAGTCAAGCTGGTTAAGAAAGTAAAAACAAAAAGAGTTATTTGTTCATGGTCCCACTAACAGTTTTTACGTAGGCTGAAAAATGGACTCTAACGCTGTGACTGTGCAAGGCACTTTTGTTTCTGGTTGCTCACCCTCCCCTGCCCTGCTGGAAAATACACAGGGCTGGATAAAATGCTCACAAACAGTGATCTCATTGTGATGTCCCTAACTTGGGCATTAGTGCAGTTAGATGATTGAGAAGCACAACATGCTCTGCACATGTGGAAACCATGTAATTCTGAGCTTCCTCCAGGAAAGAATAAGCTTTGATAGGCTGGAACTAAAGCTCCTCTTAATGTAAAATGACCATGAATTTCCTATTACTATGGACAACTATTTCAAATATTCACAGCCAATTTAAGCATGGTGGTAGCTAACAGCTGTTCTCAGGATTGCAGCCTTATAGCACACATATCTTTTGATAAGAGCCAGGAGAACATTCCTCACTCTTCCTTTAAGAAGTTATAATCAGGCTGGTCATGTTTCATATATGGTACCCTTGATTTGCTAAAATTGGAATTTTATGTAAATTTTTATAAAGAATATGAAGAAACATTCTTTTATGAAAATTTCAATTTGTTTCTCTAAATTGCATTTTTTTAAGAATTTCTAGAGATTTAAGATAAACTTGTATTATTTATAATTGGGAAGTTGGTTTTCCTATTTTTTCTAATTCTTCTAAAAAAATCATTTCAACTATATAGGTCCTTTTTCCCAAAGATGCAACCCAAATAAATTAGTGTTTTTGCCAAATTTTCTTTTAATTATTATAATTTATGGAATGTTAGTTCAAAGATAAAATTGAATGCAATGGAAAGGAAAAGTACTTCTGGACATAGTGTTTAGAAGGTCTAGTTTTTTTCACTGAATACATAAAATTTTCATTATTTACATATGAGCTCACTCCTTCTTTTGACCCAGAGGAAACTTTGATAATAAGCATAGTAAATTCTAAAATTAATTAAGATCTGAAAAATTGGCTTCAATCTGGGAAATTTCAATACCATAGATAACAAAAGTTTAGGATTACAATGTTCTGAACATATTACTCAATGAGTATCAGCCGAAGATGATGGGAGGGTGTGGTAAGATTTGATTGCTGGTTATAATTCTAATGTGAATTTCTGAAACTAGAAATCATGCAATACTAGTGGGTATTTTTTCTCTCCAACATATTAATCTTTCTGTGTGGAAATGAATTGCCTTCATTTGAGGGACAATTTGTGCCCATGGCTGCTGTACATTGGAAAAGTATTTGTGTACTTAACTAGATGACTAAGTCCACTTGCATACTTTGCAAATTGTTTCTTAATCAGCCCTTCAATTAATCGCTCTTTACATCTAATTGAGAGAAAATTATGAAAATTGGGCACTGTAAGTACTTAAGGTAGTCTTTTATTTGGGAGCCTTTTCACTGGCTTTCTTTGAGAACTCAAATTGATGAAATTAAAAACCGCTATTGTATTTCTTTGGATGATCATATTTCTGTATTACAATAAAAATAATCATCATTTAATAAAACACACCTAATTACTACATGATGTAACAAAATATACAATGCAAACTTTGATTCAGTATACTCCAAGGATTCACAATCCATTTTCAAAAGTGGGTTTGTTTTTGTTTTGTTTTCTCTCTCAAGAGAGAAGACCATATTAATGGAAAGAAGACTGCCTTTAAAATATTTCAGCAATGATGTTAATAAAAATATAGGATGTTGAGAAATTTTAATTTCAAAAATTATTTGTAATTAATATTGAAGTGTAATTTTTACAGAAAACTATTAATGTTCATCAATGTTATTATAACACATTTGTATGGTTCCATAATTTGCTTTCTATTTCTCCTAGAATATTTACCTTTGGGGGTATCTGAATTGTAACTCATCTCAAATTTAATGTTAAGTCTCAAAAAATATTTAACTGTATGTTTCAGAATATTGCAAGTATATTAATGAATGATATGTTATCTCATTTTGATATCTAAATTTTGGCATGATTAAAATTATATATAAAATATTAAAGCATTTAGGACTGTGAAAGATTATGTTTATTTCTTCAAGCAAGAAAATCACTCCCCTTCAAAAACATTAAATTTATAATAATAAGCAATTTCTAAGCTTTTAAATATTTATAATTGAGTGTAAGTATAAAAATGTTTTGTTTATTTTTGGTTAAATGAACTTTTGTTCATTTAATTTTTTAAGTCTTCATAAAGGAATAAATTCAAACACTATAAAAAGGAATATAATGTAAAATGTTACTTTCCCATCCCACTGATAATAATAACAAAGACTGATGTAAAATAGTACTTATTCTATACCATACATTAATGTGTCTTTACGATATGTGCATATGCACATAACCTAATTCTCACTGCATTCCTGTGAGAAGCCCTAATATTGTTCTCATTTTATAGATGAGGAAACTGAAGCAAAAGAAAATTAAGTACCTTGTACAAAGTGGCACAACTGGTAAGGGACAGAGCCAGGATTCATAATGAGTATGCACTGCAGAGCTCATGGTCTTAGTCATCACTTTGTGCTACTGCCTCTAGCTGTGTATTAGATTGCTGATGTAACTAATAAATTTCTCCAACAGAAAACAGCCCTTATATCTTTTGTAAATTAGACAGCGAAAAAAACCAATCTGGATATTCCCATTTTTCATCAGGGAATTAGTCAGGGGAAAGGCATGCTTTGTAGCTTTTATGTGTGTCCGAGTATTTGCGCAGATTTCATTATAATCAAATTTACTTGCTCATGGCAGCTACCTTTCTCTTTTGGGGCATCACTTGGTTTATTTTTCTGATAGAAGTACAGGAAATGAAAGCTTTATGGGCCTCAAATTCTCTTGCACTGCCCTTTCAAATATATCCTTTAAATCCTGGTTAAACCCCTCTCCTGCCCTTCTGTGGCTATACTCTTCACAACTGCATTCATGATAAGGACAAAAAAACATTTAAAAATTGAAGCATGATATGTATTTTTGGTAGAAGAAAAGAAAGAATAAAGGTAGACAAAGCCAGGAAAAGAAACTGAACATCATAAAGAATCTTGATGTCATTAATAATCAAGGATTATAGAAATAAAGTGCTTTTAATACTGACTGGGCCTTTTGTATTTGTTAACCAACAACATAGCTTTCACCTGGAGGCCATTTTCATTTCCCATCAAATTTAAACCTAAACAATGAATCTCTGTGTTTAAGAAAGAAAAAGAAATGATTAAAATAAAATCTTCATAAGAGGTTATAATTGGTTTCCTTTGTGAATGAATAAATACAGTAATTTCACATCTTCTATCTAGATATGAAAATTTTCCAGATTTGTTTTACATTCAGTTTCAGATCCACATGAGAGCTATAGATCTTTAATCTGGTTTGGGAACCCTTTATCTGATGAAATTCCTTCATGTTGATTTAGAATGCATTATTCAGTATGTCTGCAAAATTATAGAAACTTGCCTAATATTACTAAATACTAGCTAATTAGATCAGTTAAAATTTGTATTTCTCTTTACACTGATCCTCTTAACATGGGAACCAGCACTGTGTGGATATTATACTCATAATGTCAAATCCACCTATAATCATTTCATGTATTGTAGGATCTGTAGGGAATTACAACACATACACACAATGTCAGAAAAGCAACACCCACTTAAAAAAATAGAAGATAAGATAATATATTATCAATTAATGGACCATTGGAAGCAAATATAAATACAATGGGAATTAAAGGTTTGAAGTGCCCTGATGTTGAATCATTAGCATTCTTCATGGAGAAGGTTGTTCTAGAACAAATCACATAATAGTTGTAGAAGAATAAGAGGAAAATATACAATGATAATAATGCAAAGGAAAATGTGGTTCTTGGGTAGTGAAAAAGGAAAACAAAGGAGAAGAAGCAATGGCAAAGGTCATTTTACTTAATTGTATGACATAAAGCAATGTTAGGACTGAATGCCTTGCCCTCTCCAGCAATTCACATGCTGAAACTTAGGATTCCATGTTTGGAGATGGGGCTTCTGGACTATGATTGAGTCATGAAAGCTGGGGTTGGTGGCAGACACCTGAAATCCTAGCAACTCAGGAGGCTAAGGTAAGAGAATCACAAATTTGGGGTCAGCCTGGCTAACTTACCAAGACCCTGTCTCAAAATGAAATTTAAAAAGGCCTGGGTGCGTACCTCAGCAATAGAGCACCTTTGGACTCAATCACCACTACCAAGGGAGAAAAGAGAGAGAGAATTTGTTTGTGCCATCTTTCTTCCGGCCTTAAATATGAGGATACAAGGGGAAAATAGCTCTCTGCAAACAGAAAGAGAGCCCTCACCAGACACCACATCTGCTGGTGCTTTTTGCCTTGGGCTTGCCAAACCCTAGAATATGGGAAATCAGGATTCATTGTTCAAGCCACCCGGGTCATGGCAATTTATTATAGCAGCCTGAAGACAGACAAGTATGTTGGGAATAACTAATAGATGGCCTGGACTGTCTGATAGTACAGAGATCCTGTCCTCAACAAAATTTTACTCCTAACATTCTAAGAAAAAATGTATTGTAAAGTTTCTCATTTGCATGTTTTAAAGATTATTTACTGCCTTACTGATTTCCCTTTGTCAAATTACTATTGCTGACATTTTACTTATATAATTTTTAATATTTTAGATTTTAACTAAAAGTTATAGTTGAACACAGTAAATTTTATTTTATTTATTTATTTATTTTTATGTGGTGCTGATTGAACCCAGGGCCTCACACATGCTAGACGAGTGCTCTATCGCTGAGCCACAACCCCAGCCCCTTATTTGTATTTTTAATTGATTAATTGTGGAAAATTCAAAATAAAAAAAATCTCACAAGAATCAGGTTACAATGGGAAGTGACAAGGCATTATTTAAAGTAAAAGGGGATGTTTCTCTTTGAGTCCCCAATGTTTCTCTTCCTGTGACTTGTGTGATTCTGTAAGTTCCTCCTGCCTCAGTAGTCTAATACACTTTTGCTTCCTCATCTCTGGATCCCAGAGAGAACGACAAATTGTTACAGACTAAATGTTGTTTCTCCCTGGAGTGTATTATAGCCCTCATATGAACAAATTTCTATGATTTCCTAAATTCCCCAATACTTCCACTATACAACAAAGGTAAAATTTAAATGAAAATAATATTTTGCCAAGCTATTCATGCTTGATAATCAATTGAACTCTCTCTTTTGCTCTCTTTCACTCTCTGTGTTTTGAGTAATTTGTACATAGTCACATGATATATAGTCATGAATTACTTAAATTTCTAATTGTCACAGGTTTAAAAATCTTGGAGTCACATGCTGATATACAGATATAGCAGAGACGTTATTGCATTCTCATTGTATGAGTGGTCTCTGAGGAAGTCATATTAACAAAAAGGGGAAAACAGTGTGGGGAGAAAAGAAGCTTTTATCTTCCCTTAAAAATACTGTTATTGGGGCTGGGAATGTGGCTCAAGCGGTAGCGCGCTCGCCTGGCATGCGCGGGGCGCTGGGTTCGATCCTCAGCACAACATAAAAATAAAATAAAGATGTTGTGTCCACCGAAAACTAAAAAATAAATATTAAAAAAATTCTTTCTCTCTCTCTCTCTCTTAAAAAAATACTGTTTTTGTGATGAATTACAATATTATTTTTCTCTATAGTTCAGAGGATGTTATTACAGGAAAGAAAATTAATAGCATGAAAAATGTTTTTTCAAAATTTGTATTTTTTAGGAGGATATCCACTTAAATTAGATCATAGATTGTCATGTAAGCAGGTTTCTACCAAGTGAGTCGGTTCACAAGATAATACTTACTTGGTGAAATCACTGCTGTTTTGAAAATCACCATACCTCTGAAAACCATTAAAAACAGAGATAGTCTACTTTATCCCTCGAAGAACCCCTTCTTTGGAAAAAAGCCATTGTATATATTCTTTTTATTAATTAATAAGCATTAGGAATGCCCTCCTTCTGCCTTATCACACTAGAGTGTCAATACATTAGTATGACTTCTTTTCATCTTCTGTGGATTCCTAACAAACTTTATCTTTTACATCCTCCAAAGTAACCACTTAAGTAGAAGTGGCCCCAAAGTGGATCCAGTGTGTAATGAAGAAAAATGGCAAATATTAGTAGAAAATACTACTACCACTTTTACTTTGCTAATCTTTGAAAATATCCCAAGTTTTTAAAAAATCAAATACTCCAATGAAAAGGTAAATGAAGTTCCACAAAGTAATATCTACACCCATTTGGTAAAACACTTTTGATGATGGAAACAATTAAAAAATAAACAAAGTTTTAAAACAACACCTATAAACAACCCAACAGCCTTGTAGATTAACTTATGAGTGAATTTACCAATAGTAGAAAATTGATCAATTTATGATAAACTGAAATATAGTGGGGAAAACAGTCAGACACACTAAAACCTGAATTTTGAACCTTTCAAACTTCTAGTCTCTGGAAAGAAATTAACCTTTATTTCAGCTTGGAATTTTCATAAATGAATAAACAAATAAATAAAGTATCAATGTAGAAACTTATAATTTGTGGTTCAAAAAAAACTGGACATAAAAATGTTTAGAATATTTGTTTTTCTGCACTGAGAATTGAACCTAGTGGTACTGTACTACTGAGCTACATCCTAATCCCTTTTTATTTTTTATTTCAAGATACAGTCACCTTAAATTGCCCAGCTGGTCTCAAACTTGTGATACTGTTGCCTTAGTCTCTTGAGTTATTGGGATTACAGGAATGCACCATCATGCATGGCAATGTCTATGAGTTAAACTGTCCTCCCACAGTTATACATTGATATTCTAAACCCCGACATCAGAGTATGATTGTATTTGGAGATAAGATTATATAAGTTAGAGTGAGTTCTTGTAAGAGAAGATTTGACACAAAAGAAACACCAGAGATATGTGTACATAGATGAATGGATTAATAGGTGAGAACACAGTGAGCAGTGGCCACCTAGATAAACAAAAAGCATGAAGCCCCATAGTCTTTGATGAAAGAAGGAAAAGCCATATAGACTAATTTAATCATACATGACTTCATGTTATCAGATCTACTTTTACAAGACTTTTTCAATACTCGTTTTCATGATGAATGTGCATGACTCATGCAGTTTTTAGAGCACTAAGAGTTGTTTTTAGTTTAGCCTAGCCTATACTTTTAACGTTCTTTATGTCATCAGTTTAAAGTATCCATTGGGTAATTCCATGAATGCAATACAAAGTGGTTATAACTTAGAAGGTAATAAAAGCTAACTAAATATGGCCCAGACTAAAATGTTCAGATTTTCAATTCTAAAAAAAAATAATATTTCAGTTTGCTTTGATAGTTTGATGAGAAGATTTCAATAAGTTAATTATTTGAATTGTTTTAACAAAGTTATGGCTTGATAATTTTGAACTATTGTTATTTAATTATTGACAAAGAGACCCCAAGGGGTATAGTAAATTGGAATAAAACTTTAGCATTATTTATTGTAAATAATTTTATCTAATGAGTAAAAAATATCATTAAATCCTTTGCCTGTGTAATGAAATATTTTATATAGATTATTTTAGTGCTTATAAATAATATATGCACTACTCTTTTGAAATATTTCAGTATATAATGTGTTTTTACTCATTATGTATTTCAAAAATATTGAATTTGAAAATCTCAATTGATAACTAACTGAAAGAAAAAAAAGATATCCAAAAGGATAAAAGAAATTGCAAAGGAATTCCAAAGGAATTAACTATTTTAGTTATGATCTACTGCTATGTAACAATATAGCCTCAAAATTCAGCAACTTAAAAAATAACAGCTGCTTATTTCTTTCCACTTCTGCAGTCTAGGTGGGATCAGAATAACTTATTTCATGTATCACCCACAGCAACTAGACCAGAAAATGCTGTCACTCACTGGGTTGTTGGTGCTGGCCATTGGCTGTGAGCAAAGTTCAGCATGTATGAAAGAAGAAAATATATTTTGGAAATCAGTATTTCTATGTTGGTTATAAATGCAGATTAGATTTAAAGTTTTTGCATATTTCAATGTTTTCAAAAAAATCTTTAAAGGACTTATAAATTCTACTTCTTTGGATAATTGAATTTTGTTTCAAGTTGTTGGAATGGCTTTCCTATCTTTTTTAAATTTAATTTGTTCCTTTTTTGTCTTGTCAACCTATGTGAATATTTATTTATTTTGATTATATATTTTAATTCTAATCTATTACATTTTAACTTATTAAAAATTTTAATTCGGGACTGGGACTGTAGCTCAGTGGTAGAGCGCCTGCCTCACACGTGTGAGGCACTGGGTTCGATCCTCAGCACAACATAAAAATAAAGAAAGAAAGAAGACAGTGTCCAACTAAAAATTGAAAATAAATTTTAATTCAATTTCTAAAGTAACATTTTACTATTAAAACACAGAAAATAAACTTGTGTTTCTGAATATAATTTTAGAAATTTCTTGCAACTTTTATATTGATGTAGATTATTAATTAGTCTATAATTGTAACATCTTTTATCCAATACTTCTTATTTTGTTGATTTAAGGAACAAGGACTTTAAATATTCATCTTTGAAAGAAAAGTTGGGGTTTTCTCTGTGAAATGATCTAAATGAACTTTTTAAAAAAAGTTTTTCATGAACTCTTAAAGTTGTATTCTCAGGTTAGAAACTAGATTCAATGATTCCCCTTTAATTTAGCCTAGTAATTATTTAGACATTTTGCTTTATTCTAGGTATTTTATACCAGTTCTTACTTAAAGTTTTTAGCATGTAACAAAATTAATAACCCTGATTTATGGCTAAAACTGATGTATCATTTTATTTTTTTTATTTATTTTTTTTTAAAGAGAGAGTGAGAGAGGGGAGAGAGAGAGAGAGAGAGAGAGAGAGAGAGAGAGAGAGAGAGGGAGAGGGAGGGAGGGAGAATTTTTTTTAATATTTATTTTTTAGTTATCGGCGGATACAACATCTTTGTTTGTACGTGGTGCTGAGGATCCAACCTGGGCCACACGCATGCCAGGCGAGCGCGCTACTGCTTGAGCCACATCCCCAGCCCTGATGTATCATTTTAAAGGAAAAAATTACTCATGACAATTACCCAAGGTAAGGAAGACTTTATTCAAAGAGCCTCAAGGAAAAACTCAGTGGGATTTTGCAGCAGGAAAAAAGAAACGAAGTTCAATTCTGAATACAGCAAGGACAATAAGAAGTAGGGTGAGTAGACCAGCAAATAGAATATTAGTAATATTACGGAGCAATTCTTCATGAACTGATCTATCAGAATACTTGCTAAAGGCAGTCCATGGTGATCAGACCTCACTTGGGGGATGACAGGCATGAAAAATTTGGTCAGATATTAAAGGTGTTCAGATATATGGAGTGGGGGATCTGGCTAAACTAACTTAACAGGATTTTTGCTAAAACTGGACTCAGTAAGACCAAGGCTAAAACCCAAGTTTCTGCGTACTTGAGCAGAAGACTCACAGTAGCTTGACTAAACTTTGGTCAAGTCCCAAAATCTTTGTCAAAAATATCACCTCTTTTGTAGAAATGCAATATTTTGATTCAAAGTAATGGTATATCATGGTACAATTAATTTTCTTTTCCAAAATGTAATCCGAATATTCCATTCATAGTAAAGCCACACAAATGACTTAAAAGGGAGTTCTAGGATTTTATGATTACTGTAAGATAGACAAAAGTTAGCCTCTTACATAACCGAATCACTCTGTCCTATAAGCAAATTAGATATTAAGTTGCTGAGTTATAAAAGTTATATCTCTGAATTCAATTTATCTTTTCTTAATACTATAAAGCTTTTAAATTATATTAAGACCTAAAAGGACAGCTAATTATTTTATTCACAATATGCCTCTTTCCACATATGCGGCATCTATTATTTTATGGTATAAGTCTCTCCTTGATAAAAGGCATTTTAAATATTTATGTGTTATGGCTACATCAATTTTAATCATCATTTTATCTGCCTGAATATAAAGGATTAAAAAAAAACTGTTAATCACATCATTAACAGAACTGCAGTCTGAAGATGTTCACTGAAATCACAAGTTTGTGAAGAATAGACCACAGGATTTATGTTTACACTATTGATTTAATTTTGGTTGACAAATATTTAGTGCAGCTAATATTTTAGCATAGCACCTAGTAAGTAATAAAATTTCCTTAAGGTCATTATTGATGTTAGAAAAATTAAAGGACATATCAATATGAAATATTATAAAAGTCACAACTCTGACTTTCATCATTTCATGCTAAAAAAATCACAATTTGTTTCTATATAACAAACATATTTTCTCTGTGAACTTCATTAACATAGGTATTTTTCTATCTTCTTGGTTTGGAATTACACTTGTCATGCCGTGAGCAAATTCAATAAGAAAGAAATACTTCCTAGTTAATATTAATAAATATATTCTTGCAGTCAAGGCTGACTAATAGCTAATTATTCTCATAGACAAACCTTTGTGGTAGAATTTGTGAGGTTTGTAGGTATGTTATAATAACACTTCAACAATGCACTTCTGCAGCAAGAGAATAATAATCCTAGATTGTGAACATGGTTTGCTGAGTACCAGAACTATTTGAAATGTAGATGATGACATCTTTTTCTGTGAAATATCATTATTCTAAATTCATTATTACACTATCATTTATAACTTTTTATCTTTTGTTTTATTCTAGTTATAAATGTAATTTTCACCCTCGTTCTTCAACAGGACCTTTTTTTCCCCTCAAGTGTAACTAAGGGATATATCAAAAAGTGAATCATTTATATTGTCATCTATAGGAAAATAATGTACTATATATAATGCCCCTAGGTAAAGAAGTCATAAAAGAAAGATAATTTTATTATGCCCCCCTTTTTTTTTAGAATTTAGAAATGTAGTTTGTTAATACTAATGTTGTTTTTGTTGTTAAAGACACATCCATATGAGGGATTTCAATATTACCTTATACTTATTTTAAATAAATCTGTACATCTTAAGTACACACATACTCCCCTCAGTAATTTGAAAACTTAAACTAAATATATGTCAGCATGTACAATGTTATGAACTACGTCTTTGATAGTAGAACTTTTGACCAAAATCCTATGTTCTCCATTTACTACCTGTTTATCCTTTTTCAAGCTACTAATTCTTTTTAAGTTTTGAAATTTTTATCTGTAAATGAGATTTTACCTAGATCTGTTGGAAATATTTTTAAAGGCAGTGTACCTAAAATGCGGTATATTCCTGGTACATGGTAAACTTTTGCTATAGGTTAACTATTATTTTTATTGTAGTTTTTTATATCAGTATAATTTAAAACGCAAGAACTCTATGCACTTAAGCATATGTGTCTTGTGAAAAACAAAACACTAGTTTAGGGTAAGCATATGATGGCTGACACAAGGAAATCTAAACAAGCTCTAGATAATTCAAAATAATATAATTTTAATTGAAATTTTTAGAAAAGATTTCATGAATGAATAATTTCCTTCCTGGTCAATGACATTGAAATCTATAACATCTTGTTAATTTTACAAGGGTTTTACTTTTTCATTGATATAAAATATATGGAAAATTGAAAACTGAATGGGCAACAGATTATTTTTAATAACACTAGAATTAGTTCATATTTTTTAATTAAAAAGATGTAATTCAATGTATATGAATTAACTATTTATTATATTTGAATTCTCAAGTTGTATTTGAGCAGCATAATACAACTGTTTTTTAAAAAGTCACAGGTTAAAAAGTATGTGGAATACTTTTTAGAAAACATTTCAATTGGCTGCTGCACAGATAATAACCTTCAGCATGTGGTCATGAATTAAATGCAAAATAACATCAGGAGCCCTGCTTCAAGAAATAATTAGACCTTCTGCAGAGTCATTCAGTAAAATTACATTATTGTGTTCAACTGAGAGAAGCTGCGTAGAATGTATTTGTAAAATATAATTGCAGGGACAGCTGGCCTGAAAAAGGAAGAATCTTAATAATATATGTTGCTGAGGTGGTTGGTTGTTTATTCCCCATTATCAGAGTGGTTGATAAGAAGAACAGCCATTGTTGCATGGGAAAGAGAAATTAATTCAGGAAAATAATGATGTAGCTTCTCATGTCATTTAACTGAATTTTAAAGTGAATTGTATTGTTAGCCATGCAAGCAGCATGCCTGGAGGATTTGTGCTCCTTGTGCTACTCCAGAGGCCTCACATCTTCTATGTGGCTTTTCTCAGTTGGCTTCTTCTTTTATTTTCTTAACTTCCCTCTTGTAATGTAAACATGGGAAAGAGAAAGTGGTTGAAGAACAAAGGAAAAGCATACAAAATAGCTTCACTCCCTCTGCATAAAGCTTTAATAGGGAAATGGTACCACACTGAGATTTTATGAATAGATTGATAATAGTGTATTCACTTAAACCAAAGGGGGAGCCACTATATGTTTTGCCATTTAAAAGTTAATTTCACTTTTTCTTAAATGCCTTTTAGATTTTTTCTTACTCTTTGTCAAGATAGACAATTAATTTTACCAACATACTCTCAAATCCATTAAAAACTCATATGTGCTAAAATAAATGTCTTGAAACTCTCATGATCATGAGTTACACAGATAATTATAAGGATTATGGAAGTTAGTTTTTCACATACAATTTATTGTCATGTAAATTAGATACAAGTCAAGGGAAAAAGAAGGAAAAAAATTGATTATTATCTCTAGAGAGAACTATGGCTTAAGGTGTCAATGATACTTAAAAGCTGCTTAATTTTTAAATGGCTTTCATTTATAGAAAATTAATATTTGTAATAATCATCCTCCAAAACAAAAACATTGATAAATGTATATATTAGTCATGTTTTGGACAATATCCTTCTATTTAATCAAAAAATTTTAGTGATGCCTGGTATTTTCATTTGTAAACACAAAGTTTGTAATGTTCAGATAAAATATCTGATGCCAAGGTTTTATCTCTTTAGCAAAAAGTTATTAAGGCTACTCTGTGTTAGTCACCATCCTGTACAGTAAACAAATGAGAGTAATATACTGATAAAAGTGATACACAAAAGTAAAGGTAGACATTACACATTGAATGCAATATTAGTAGTAGTAAGTGCTATGAAGGAAAAGCACTGTAAGCAGATTATTCAATGAATATAGTTAATGAAGTGTATGCAGTTTTAAATAAGTTGGCTAGGAAATGCCTCTCTGAGGTGACATTTAAGCAGTCTGTTTCTTTTGTTTTTCTTTCTTTCTTTTGTTAGTTCTTTAATATGTTTATTGTTCTGAAATTGAGGAGGAACCAATGTTATCCCAAAATCGTAAGTACAACTAAAAAAATTTTGTTCTATTTATTTATAGGAAATCAAACCAGTTCCCTCAACTATATACATCTGAGCTTGATAAAAATACTTTTTTTAGCTTCACTTATGTAGAAAACATGGATTTAAGTGAAGTGCTCAGAAATATTTAGAGTTCACCTATAATGTATTATATCTCATGATCCATGGATCAAGAATTCAGACCAGACTTGGTTGGGCTATTCTGTTCCATGCAGTTTTGGTAAAGCCATTTTAATATTCATCAGCAAATGGACCCCTGAGAAGATCCAAGGCAGCTTCTTTCACACACAGCTCCTTGGTGGAGGAGGCTGAAAACCAGGTTGACTAAGGGCACTCAGTTCCCTCAGCACAGCATTCTTCTCAAGTCAAAATTCTTATGTGGTGGCTCAGAACTGCAGAGAGTTCCAAGTAACAGTCAATAGAGGTTTCTAGCCTCTTCCATCTAGACCTAACACCTGTTAAGTCATTTGACCTGTTCATTATCTAGGAAAGCAGTCACAACACTCACTCAACTTCAAGGGGTGTGACAGGAGTTTCATCTCTTCACAATAGTGGAGTCACAGAAATGGTAGCTGTATTTAATTTATGTTCAACTCTAGGGCTGCAAATGTCCCTGTTTACTGTTTACAAATCAAAGGAAAGAACTTGGATAACTCAATAGAGAAGGTTTGGGCATTTTATTACAGCGGAGGCTGGCTAGGATAAAATAGAGGGCAGCCCCACACTACAAGCAGGGGAAGAATATACAGAATAAATTGAATGCCAGCTGTGGAGAGGGGTTTCTTCAGATGTTTTATGAATGTATAGCTTTACTTCACAACCAAGTGTGTTTTACTTTGATCCTTACCTAAAGATTGAAGGTAAGGGAAGTATATGATTTTTCTCCTCCTTACACTCTATAACACATTCTTTGGTTCCTTCTTAGTTCACCTTCAGAACAAACAACTTTCTATGCACTGACTTGTGTTTAGCCCAACACTCCACCTCATCAGTGCTTTATAAACCCTTTAAGGTCCCTCACATTCTTATGCTGCCTGTATCTTCCACAAAATCTTTGGAAGAGGACTTCAGAGGCAAACTTCATCTATATACCATAGCAGCAATACAAAAAACAAGGCATGTTACAGTAGTTAAAATAGCATAGAATACATGAAGCCTGTTGAAGGAAGGCAAGTTAGCCATCTAGAGGACTGATCAATTAAAAGGTATCAATAGCATTAATTTGTTTAGATACTTGGATTAAGCATGGGTGATACTGTGTTCATTATCAGATACCTACACACACAACATTCTGTCCCCAAAAATGTGCATACTCCATCTTAGGAAGCCCTAAGTATATGGAATGCCATCATATTTTGTAACACTATCTTTCTCCTTTATGTAGTTACTCAGTATTAAAGGGTAGGCATGTTTAATCTGATTGACACCTGCATCAGTGATCTGAGACCTAAGTTTCTACATCAATTATGACAGATTGTGAGAAAAGAGTAGCTAATGGATAGAACCACTACCAGGTGTGGCACTGCCTTGTGTGATACACCTCTATATTATCTGAATGACTAGGTGTGTGAAAAAAGAGGCAAAACTCAGGCCTTACCATCATTCTGTTTGATGGTAAGATAGGTAAGGTCATCCCTAAGGCCAACATACCCATAGTCCACCCTACAGAGCAGGGTGTAACACTGGGTGAGGGGGTAAAGATATTTGTTGAACTGACTATGTTCTGACATGGAGAGTTGTACAAAAAGGCCACTGTCAATGTCCATGTCTTGATAATAATAATGACCACATTGGGCAACACAATGGAAAGCTGCCTTTTTAACCTTCACCTGAATTGCCTCCTCCCATGAAAGTCTGCTCCATCTATAACTATATCCAGGCCCTCAAGAAATATTCATTGTCTCTCTAATTAAAGTAAAACAACAACAACAAAAAAAAAACCTTTTGTTTAGTGTAATTACATGATGGCCATTTCAGCAGGTCAGAGTTTTCAGTCCAGTTCTGTTTCAGCCAAGTCCATTCTGTCTCATTTGCAGATTGTACTGCCAGGGAAGTCCTTGTGCTGCAGTCACAGGGAGTTCTCAGCTGATCTGACAGTTATCTCGTTGTCATGATGCGCAATCTTCATGGCCCAATCCAGGAAAAGAGTACTTCTTGCTGACCTACAGAGAATATAATATGTTTGTGCTTTAGACAGCTTTTCTCACTTCTGTGACTAAAGGATTCAACCAGAACAACTGTAGGGGAGAAAAAATTTATTTGAGGGCTCATGGTTGCAGTGGTCTTAGTTCATACAAGGCCAGCTCGATTCCTGGGGATTGAGGTAAGGCTGAACATCATGGTGGGAGAGTGTGGTGGGGAGAAGCAGTTCACATCATGATCAGAAAGCAGAGGCAGACTTCACTTTCCAGATACAAAACTATATATTCCAAAGCCATGCCCTAATTCCCACCTCCTCAGGCCATACTCTACCACTTCAGTTACCACTCAGTTAATCCCTGTGAGGGGATTAATTCACTGATTGGTTAAGACTTTCAGAACCCAATCATTTCTCCTCTGAAGCTTCTCACATTGTCTTACATTTGAGACATGTGCTTTTAAGAGACACCTCACATCCAAACCATAACAGTATAATAGACACCAATAATGGCAAATCAGTTTCATGAGGCAGAATACTCGCCACTCTACAAACTAGTGTTCGTAAAGTAGCCTGCACAGTCAATATATCCAGGCAGGTAAACCAGACCAATCTATCCATTTGCACTTTGCAGTTATAGAAAGAATAAGATGTTCCTGGAATATATAGCTGTGGCAAACTGATAAAAGTGTTCAAACAATGAAGTGCCATCACCCAAAGATAACATAACTTGTAATTGTGAAGACCAGGTAACCAACACACTAGGTTTTAGTTACTGAAATTTAGATTATTTCCCTTCCACAAGGTTCACTACTTGTACCGTCCATGGCCAACCAAGGTTTCTTAGAGGAGATATCCCGAGGAGCCAACACAAGTTGTTACTAGTGCCCCAGGAAAGCTTGAGAAAATGTTTGATAGATTTGTCCTTTATCTGTAATCTTAACACTGGGGGCCATGGGTACCTTAATATAGAAATGGCTGTGGGATGCTGTTATCATTTAATGCCCTTATTTTCTCAGGCACATGAACAGGCCACCTCTGCATAGAATTATATTCAGTCTTTAAGGCTTGCTTCAGCAAATCATTCATTTGTTCCAGCTCCTGTTAGATTGTACAGCATTGGAAAAATTCCTAATATGTCTCAATGATAAATGCGCTATTAAATATCATGACCTATTGAATGAGTCTCTTGGTCATTCAGTTACCATAAATGACACTCAGCTGGTCAGTCTCTTAATAGGGCCTTGACTGACTCTTCTGGGGAAAGTTTGCATTAAATCTATAACTATGTTTATACACATCAAAGCATGTTTTGTCCCTTTTTGATAATGAGAGAGAGTCAATGTAGTATCCACCTGTGCTGATGAGGGACATCACCTTGTTTGATATGCGCATCAACCATATTTGGCAGTAGTGGGTAGTGCTCACGGCAGGCAAAACAGTTCAAACAGCTTTACGGGCAGTCCTCAGCTTGTCACAGCTACCCTCATAGTCTTTTGACCCGCATGCTTTAGTCTATAGTGTAACCAAGTGGAAATTTCCTCCATGACCTTGAGCAGCACTTCCTTCCTTCATGACCTTGACTGGTACTTCTCTGGTAATGGGCTCTGTGGCAAGAAGGCAGTGTAAGAATTACACAGTTGTTTTATCAACAAGGTATAATATTCTTCCACCTCCTATAACTGTGACTGAATTTCAATGGGGGTCTTACATCTCTTAATTCAGTGCCATAAACCCAAATCAGAGTTATCTGGAGTGACAAGGATGATGATAAGCCTGCTAGGTTTCAATGTGTGTAAGTACTCCAAGGACTTGTGTCTAGTTTACTGTTCATTTGGCCTAATTAGATGCTTCAGTACACAGCTCAAATCAGTTCCATACTGTACCCCTCCTACACAAATTATTTAGAGACTGTAATAACTGAGCCAGATGAGGAATGAAAGCCCTCCAATAACCCAGTAATTCCACAAATTCTTGTTCTTGCTTTACTGTTCTAGGAAGGGGAAATGCCTGAAATTTACCACTTATAGCCTAAGGTAACCCTTCCTCATAACTGACATAAAAAAATCCCAAGAATAATTTCAATGAGTCAAAAGATGGATGCAGTCTCTGTGTGTAGTGAAACAGATTCTGGCTTGAGCATTTTGTAAACAGTTTTACCAGGAGGTGGGGTCCAGTGTTACCACACTATGACACACAGTGGGGCTATCAAGAAGTAACATGGTGAAAGTCCATTTCACCTAAAGGCAAATAGGTCTTGACTCTCAAGGGCTATGTCAATGATAAAGAAGGTATAAGCAAGGTCCAGTATGCAAGGATATGTTATGAATTGAATGCTAAGCCCTTGCAGAATGGCTTATGCTGGGAATGGCTTCATAAAATGAAGGGATCATCTTATTTAATTTCCCATAATCTGCTGTCATGCCCCAAATTCCAACCAGCTTTCTTACAGGCCACACAGGAAAGTAAAGAGAACTATGGGTTGGATGAATTATGTTTACTTTAGCCAATTTATGTATGACCTCTGTTATTTCTTGATGTCCACTGGGGATCCAGTACTGTTTGATAATGATTATTCAGCCAATGGGAGAGAGTTTAACATGCTCTTCTAATATTGGCTTTATAGCTGATGCATGCTTAATTAATCTCCCCACAATGCAAGTAGAACTCCCTAATTATAGTTTGCAGGTATTTTCCCCATAAAACATCAATACCTATAATGAACATAAGCTAGGGGGTAGGCAGTAGGTATCCAAGTTGATGTGTAAGGGTTACTAGTTGAACTCTCACTGTTGTTCCCCCATATTTATCAAGAGCAGTTAATATCTCTGATGATTTGTCAGGGTTCCCATGTGTCAATATGATTCAGCTTCTATGTGTACCATTGCTGTTACTCTGAATATTTTCTGAAGATCAATACATTGCCAATTCTATGTATGACCTTCAGTACAAAGACATGATTTCAACCCTTTAAACCCTGACTTCCCCCCTAACCATCCTGCAAAAAAGGACCCAAAGTCTCCTCAGGGGAAGCCAGAGGCTCTTCTTTCATCGTATCTCCAAATAGGAGAGTTTTATCTTTATCTCCCTTTGGAGTAGAGTCTATTTTAACTTTCTGTCTCCCTTTCCTTTTTCTTCTTGAAAGATAATAGCAGCAGAACTATTTTGTTCTTTTTAATTATTTTTGTAATTGTATCAGAGTGGCATTAGGTTGTTTATCTATTTTCTTTTCATCCACTGCTGTTCCTATTAAGTCCACCTACATCTGTTTATGGGAGACTCAAAAAGGTCCTTCTATTTTGGGCTGGGTTTTATAGATTCCTCTTTTCTGCTTCAAGTTTTATATTTCCCTTGACTCTTCTTGTACTCTGTGGAGCTGGGCTTGAGTGGCTAACTCCCAGCCTGTGGCTAATTTTAATGCACACAGCAGGACCTTACTGCCACTACAGCGACATTCTTTATTTTCTTTTGCTTTTCCATGACTATTTTTAATGATGTTTCCAACACTTGCAGCACCACTGTGCACTTGGGGGACCTGCTCATACTCAAGAAGTGGTCCCTACTCTTCCAACAGGGAAGCCATCTCAAACCACATTCAGGCTTGTGGCCAGCCTACCATCTCCTTTTCTGACTCCAGAGTTAACACGTTCCTCTTTGAAACCCTGATGGTGAAATCAACTGTTCAAGCAAGGATGCAAAGGTTCCAGCTTACCACTTACTGGTCCCAAAGAAAGAACTTTGAAGACTCTAAGGAGAGAATTTAGATATTTTATTACTCACATGCTTCTTGGTGGCAGCGGGCCATAAAAAAAAAAAAAAAAAAAAAAAATGGGGTATTACCCTGTGCCTACAAGTATGGGGAAATAATGCAGGACAGATTTTGTGCCAACAGTGCAGAGGGGTTTTTTCAGATGTTTTGTGAGTACATGACTTGACTTTACAAGGTTTTTCTGCTTTGATCTTCACCTAAAGAATGGAGATAAGGGAGGTAGCCAGTTTCTCTTCTCTTAACCCTTCCTAACACTTTCTTTGGTGTCCTTCTTAGTTTATCTTCAGGAGCAACAACTTCCTGTGTGTTTACTTGTGCTTACCCCAACAATCTGCCACACTGCCCATGAAATATATTAAAAAGTGTTCAAATACAATGACCAGGATACAAATTCACCTCAAGTATTTGGACAATAATATAGAATATATTACACGGGGGGTGTTCTAAGAATATAGGACAAACTAAATATAAAATGACATAGCTATTATAAGAATATGATTTTTTTCCAACCTTGTACCCCAGATTTCATAAATTAAATTATGGTCAGAGAAACATTTCATTATAAGTTGAGGATGGTGACTTGAATCTGTAAAATGCCACAAAAACTAATGTACTATTGGAATTTTTCTTAGAGAAAATGTTTCATTAAAAGGTTTGTTTTTTTCTCTATTGGTTTAATTCCACATGGTATCTATAGTTAATAACAATGAATTACATTTTTTAAAATCACTCAGAGTAGATTTTAAAAGCTGTTACCACAAAAAGGATAAGGATATGATGTAGTATATGTGTTAATTACCCCAATTTGGTCATAAACATATGTTAAAACACCATGTTGTAAACTATGATTATATACACATTTAAAAATAAATTGAATTTAAGGCTGGGGGTGTAGCTTAGTGGTAGAGCATTTGCTTAGCATGGATGAGGTCCTAGGTTTGATGTCCATTACCACCAAAAAAAAAAAAAAGAAGAAGAAGAAAGTTAAAAATATATTGATGCTGGAATACGATAACTCTTACATAAAGAACATAGCAGACATTCATGCCAACATGATGATCTCCATTTTTAAAATCCCACTGACAGTCATTACATAGTAGAAATATATACAATATAAAGATTATTTCACTTGACCCAAATTGACTCAAAGGCTGTTTTGTGTGTACTTGAGAATGAACTTCAGAATTATTTCTTTTGAAACTCTTATCAACATAATCAGTATGCCTCTGCTTCAGAGATCTCCTTTGGCAAATAAATAAGATTCAATCAATTATTGGCCTAATTGGTAATCATCTATGGTAGCAATAAATCATTCTAACAATATTCCTTCCTAGGGTACATTTTTCATTAATTTTCATTCACGAGGTCTACTGTAATATAAAAGACAAGATCACTTAGAATATCTTCAATAGTCATATAAATCCTTACTATGGAAGACTATAAGATTTTATACTATTGACTTATAGTGGAAACCGTGAGTTGATATTCTAAATCAATTTTATTTTTTGTGTAAAAATGTTTTATCTATGATACTTTCCAACTTTTCCTATAACTTAAGTAAGAACACATGAATTTCCAGTGAAAGTGTTGGCCATGTTATGGCAGTTTTCTAATGTACAAATACATGGTCTCTGTGAACAGCAAGATTTGTAGTTGTTCTAAATTTACTTGACACATAAGAGGGATTATTATTTCTGTACATACACTTTTAAGAAGAGCTTTATGTACTATTCACCTTGATGCAATATACTTCACTCAGATTATTTTCTTTTATCAATCTGATATCCTCTGCTATTAGGGGTTATTAGGAAATACAAAAACAAGTTAGAATTTCCAATACCTAAATTTTAATTTACTTTTAAGGTAAAGGACATGGAAGATAGAAATCTTCATGAGATGGTAAACAAAACTCTTCTTGCATTTTTAGCTTATCAAATAAATACAAGTCACTCAGAAACTAGAAAATTGAAATAAATTAAAGATGCTGCCAGTTTAAAATAAATTTAAAAAGAAACTACTTACCATTCTTGTGCAGACCTCAGGAAATAATCTCACTCTTTAAGTATGACTGTGAAGTTTGACCTTGGCCAGGAAGTTATAGATGAATATGTTCTCTTTTAAATGGGTGGTTCAACTGGGCAATTCTTTGGCATTCACAGTTCTGCATTGGTTGTACAAATAATTAATAACAACTTTAATTCCTTTCTTGAAAAACATGATTAAAAATGATACATTGACATTTAAGTGTCTAGCCATATGATCACCTGGAGATGAAAATAATTATCTGCTTGGTTTGAGATCACTCTTATAGAAATGTTTAGATCTAGCTGTCTGGAGATATCTGAAAATTATGTTGTTTCCAGTATATTGTATCCCCGCTCCCGCCCCCCCCCCTCCAGGTCATTTAGCATTATGTGTATCTAACCAGAGATAATTTGATACCAACTAATTTTTTATAGAAAACATTCAAACCTTTAAACAATTTATAGGAAACACTCATAGCATTGAATGTATACTTAGGTTTTACAATTTTATTTTTGAGAAGTCAAGTGTTCTTTTCATAGCCATGGATCCACAGCATTAAAAAATAAGAGTTTGCTTTTACTGAGCACTAAGTTAAGTCCAGTTGTTTCTTCACCTGCTTCTTTGGGTATTGAATCATTTAATCTCTATGATTTCCCTACAAGGAAAATACTATTTTGGGATAGAAAAGGAGGTCATACCCTTTCTCCCATGGGTGTTCTGTCTCAGAGAAGTTCACAAAGCCAGTAAATGCAGAATCAGGATTTGAAATCATCCTGTTTGGTTTTCCTGGTCCTTGTTATTTTGCTTTTCTTTTCTAAATTATATTTAGGAAGAAATTTTTATAAAGGTGCAGAGGTCTTAAAGTCAGTCATAGAAGAATACATATATCCTAATTTGCATGGTAAGAGTCCTTGTGGAGTTTTGAAGTGTTCAGGCCTATGGACTCTGTTGAATTCACCATCTCAGGCCATGTAGGAAGACTTGACCATGACCTCATTTAATGATTGACACTCCACCTCTTCTCATGTACAATACACGATTATTTTTTGGACAGGTACACATACACAAATCTTCAAAGGAAGTGTTGTCACTACTGTTATATATTTTAAAATAAAATTTGCCATCAGAGCTTACCTTGCTCTGGGGAATATCTTGAGGGATAAAAACACAACGATAATGAGAAACTTTATATTTTGGAGCTTAGTTTTTCTTAATTAATGTTCTACTTTTAGTGATCTCATGTAGATATTCTAGAAGATGCAAAGATCATATTTAAAGCAGGAGAAGCACTTCATATATTCTGATGTTCAACTTCAACAGCATGCACTTTTAAGTGATTGACATATTTTTAGAAAAAAAAAATCAAGGCCTAATACTGAAATAATAATTGCTTCTCTTTTAAAGTCATAATATTTAAGTGAAATTTGAACTTCATAAATGTATCAAACATATACTATTAGATATAATTGGCATTGTAATTTTAGGAGAACTCTCAAGTTAAACAAATTCACTTCATGAAATTTCAAAATTCAAAAGTCATAGCTATAAGAGAATTTTTTGATTAAAAAATCATCATGGAACATGGAAAATTTCCTAAATAAAATAAAATGGAAATATCGAGATAAAATACTACACAATTGTTGTTTCTTTTGTTCTTACTTGTTAAAACAAAGTTCTCTTGTAAAGTCAAAAATTAATCAATGAGCATAACATGTTGCTAACTTGGAGTGTATGTATATAAAAGTACTCGCACACTCTATTTCATTTCTGTCACACTGTATGATTTTTCTGCTGTAAGTAAGGTTTAGGCCTAAAATGTAAATTCAAGAACTGTTTATTTTAAAAGCATACTAGAGCCCATAATATGTTGTCCTTATGATTTCTTCAGAAGTAAACAATATTGACTAGACATTGTTTAGCTTTAGCATTTGGTCAATGAATTGATAAATATAAAAGGCTTACCTCTGTATGTATCTGAAAAGAACTGATGCTAAGTATAGATGTAAAAAAGCAAGCATTTTTGAGACACAATCTTGGCAGTACTTTTTGAGAACACTGTGAGTTCTCTGAGGCTGAGCCCAGATGGTTTCCATCCTGAGTTTAGCACAATTTCTGACACATAGTAGGCAGTTACAAATATTTGTTGAATGGAAAAAAGGTTGAATGACTAAATATTCATAACTGTTCCAGTTTAGCATTTAGAGGTTATTTTTAAAACTGTTAGAGTGATGAATATACTCATTGACTACAGCAGCAAATATTTTCCTTTGACAACTCTCCAAAAATTTTTGATAGGTATGCTAGTTTACCATGGTGCCAAGAGCATGCTTTTTAAAAAAAAAAAAAATATGCAAACACTATGGAAATCTTTGGTTAAACCTTAAGAACTGAATGCACTTAGTTGTTCTCTTTGTGAAAATGTTAAATTATGTGCTGAATTTTCCATTATTTAAGGCATTATTAATAGTTTTTTATGTATAATGCCTATGATTATATGCAGGTTTTCTTAAAGCAATTCTATGAAATTAAGCATCATTTAATAATTTCAAAATTATACATAAATCCCACAACAACCCTAAGATATAGAATTATAATTATTTTTCTAGTAAATTAAATCTTGAGATGTTAAAGAATCTGCCTTAGCTTATTCTATTGGTAATGGGGCCAGACATAACCAATCCTAAATTACTGTGTTTGTACTATAGACTTGGCAAAGGAATTCTTTGTTGTACCACTTTCATGGTGCATTCTCTCTCTCTCTCTCTCTCTCTCTCTCTCTCTCTCTCTCTCTCTCATTCTCTCTCTCTCTCTCTGTGTATGTGTGTGTGTGTGTGTTTCATTCAATGTTAGACTATTTAGATTTTGTACTTCAACAAATTAATTTACTCAGCTAAGAATGAACAATACAGCTGGAAATGTCAGTTTTTGAAAGTATTTTTATTAAAATCTAATTTAATTTTAATGGTTTAAATATGCAACATTTTCTTTTACTTTTGTACATTCTGAGGACAGACTATTACAGACTGAGGAATAAAAACAGAATTTGTTTATTTGTAAGCAGATTTGTCTTTCATACAGTGAATTCCTTGGGCAGTTTTGTTTTGTCTATCTATTTTCCCAGATATTTATATAGTTGTGCTCCATTCAGGTCTGGTTGTTTATGATATTCTAGGCAAAGGAAAGTTTCTTTTATTCTTTCAAACTGTTCTTGTATTAATATCAGTAAATACACCACTAAAAATTCTATAAGAAAGACTGAACTATGGAACAAATAGGAATCCATTATTGTCCACAAGTGAGGAGAAAACACATGTATTTAAATTACCCCAAAAGTGCCCATATTACTTCTTCAAATAGTACAATTCAGATATAAGTAGTGATGGAACAGACTCTGTGAGAGCTGTAATTATATTCCTATTATGTCATTTGGATGCTCTTAGCTACTGTGTATCAGGAGCCACATCATGACCACAGAACAGACTGTTTCTTGTGAAAAGCAGTAACACCATAATAGAGTCCTCCATGAAAAATAACAGGCAGAGCCCTGCCATGTTTATGTTTTTGCATTTTCATTATTTTTACAGGTTGTCTCTATTTTCAAAGCTGAACATTAATAAGGGTGACTATTATTTCCAAAGCAACAGAAATAACTACATAACTAAAAAGTTATTTTCATTATTACAGAAATGTAAGCACAGTCTTAGGTTAAGTTAATATAAAAAACTAATTCTAATGTAATATTCTTACAAATAGTTTTGCTTCAGATGGACAAATACATTGATCACTTTAATCAATATATAAAATTAATTTATAAGTCAATAAGTAAACTTTGATTAAAGACATCCCTGATCTTTAGTAGAAATGATAAATCTGTTCCACTTCATTTACACATTTGTGAAATATGTGAAAAAATAAATGAATGAACTGAGCTCATCTCTGAGACAGTGGTGCCTTGATGTTCAATCAGAGCCATCCATTTGAATATTACAAGTGCTAAAAAAGAAAGAAAAAACCCCCTTGTTTTATAGCAATTGGTGTTGATTAATATTATGGTTTCAAGATCAATTTTAGGGTCAGAGAATAGGATACTGGTTGACTCTGCCATGTAAGGACTAATGACCTTCTTCCAATTGTTTTAGCCACTTTGGATCCCATTTCTTCATGGATATTATTAAAACTCTGATTGATTTATTTGCCTTGTGGAGACTATTGAAATCTGAAAGACACTGTTTAAAAATAAATAAATAAATAACCTAAAAATCACATTGTAAACTGTAAAGAAACTTACTAATAGCTTTTCCTTATTAATAGAAAGTTGAAAGTTTTCTGGAGTTTACTTTATTTAGATGGAATCCCAGGCCCCATTAGCTGGTTCCTTCTTGAACTTTTGGAATTTTCCATGTCTACCCAAAAATAGCAAATGAAAAATTTCCTTGAAGGGTTCATCACAGAGATAAAGAAGCAACAAAGTGTGCACCTGTCATAGGATTAGATGACTAAACTGAAGCTATTGCTCCAGATTTCCTTACGGTCTCATGAACCAACATCAATAGTCTTGTGGATGTATGTGCATGTATATGCACTCATGTGAGCTGCTAGTGTGTATATTTGTTTGTATTTTTCTCTTTAAAATAAATATTCATTATATGTTTACCAACACATGTAAATCTTTAACTACTGAATATTCTATAACATACAGAAATTTTTCTGAGCCAATAGTGTATATGTTTGAGAAAACCCCTCACACAAAGAAAATAGATTTATGTCTCCCTCTCTACTGTAGAATAGAAAGGCATTATACATGAGAAACAACCAGCTTGTGCAAAAGGACCAGTCTTAAAAAGACACATTTTATACTATCATGAAGAGATGATGAATGATCTTCCTTGCAACTGGGATCAGATGGCAGTGAGAGAGAGAGAGAGAGAGAGAGAGAGAGAGAGAGAGAGAATTTCACACACATTGACATTCCTCTAATTATTATTTCAGCTGCAGAGATATAGTAAACCTGATTTTAAACCGGAGATAACACTTTCCAAATAAATCAAACCAGAGATAAGACTTTCCAACAATTCTAAATTACATTAAGCAAAGACAATAATATTCAAGAAAGAATATGTTTTTTAGTAATTAAATAATATATTAATATTTCTCTTGTTGCAAAAGTAGATTCAGTCTTGAAATTTTAAAAAAAAACACTTGTAAAAAATAAGAAAATAATTTATGACCACCATATAGAAAAGTAATCTTTTTTTTTTTCTATTAAGGAAATGAGCATGACTATGATTACCACAGGGCTCCACTAGCTGTGATTGTGTTAGTGTAATCAGCTATCTAATTATATTGGACTTGTGCAATTATTTTTGTATATTTTATAGCTCAGTGGTCAATACACTTAAATTAGGCCATTAGGCCATAAGAGTTTAGTGTTTTTAAGAAAGTTTTTTTATAAGCTGAAGTAAACTATTTTAGTAGTATTTTGTTTGTTTTAACTGTATCTTATCTACTTCTCTATTGTAGAGTTACAAGTAAAAAGAAAACAATTAAAAAGAAATATTTCCCTTCCTTTATCATCACATTTAACCCCAGGAAACCACAGACCCTTGCTCTGTCTCTATTTCTACTTCTAAGGTGCTTTAAGGTGAGCAGCTTAACTCAACCATATGCTCCCTACCGTGATATTGAAGCCAGATTTAAAGTTAGGTAGTCAGTGTAGTTAGGTAAATCGGGTCTAATATCGAGTGAAATCTAAAATGGAGGCCACGCTGGGAATGACTCAGGGAAAACGCAGGACAACTCATGGAATGTTAATGAAGTCCTAAAGGCCCTAGGCCAAAGTCCATCCACCTCAAAGAAATGTTAATGGAGCCCAGGAAACAGCCCCAACAGACTTGGAGATAGCCCATCCCAAAAGGTGATAATTAAGCCCACCTGTAGGCCTCCAACCTACATTCCATCACTGAAAGAACTATAAAAAGGGGATAGAACAGCCCTTCCACGGATTCCCACCTCTTGGGTCCCCTTCTTCCTCCGGGAGAAGCCTTTTCTGCTGTCCTTTAATAAATTTCTAATTTCTACTCTGACCTTGCCTCGGTGTGTGCTTTCTGGTGTTATTCTTCAACATTGGGGAAGCAAGAACTCGTCACCGGTCAACAGCGGTTTCATATTGGAGGTCCCATACCGAGATTCTACACCGAGGTAAGTGCACGCACCCCATGTCTGTTTGAGGTGCATCTTTCTCTCTCTTTCTCTCTGGAGGGTAAGGTGGGCACCCGACGGCTACTTAAACGCAACTAGTGCAGCCGCCACTCTTCAAGACTCGGGTGAGAGGTTTCTCGGCCTAGGCAGCTCTCAATCACCTGTTCAATACAGAGCAGGCATGTTGGGTTCTGCCAAAGCCGCTTCCAACTTTTCTGTCTGGGCCCGGAGAGCAATTGGCGTGAGTACACAGTGTCCCGAATCCCGATCTGCCTCGGATGCGTGGAGGTGGGGGAAGGAGTTTGGAACAACTGCGGAATTCTGGTCTGGGCTACTCTCAGACGATTCTTAAGGTTCCTTTCTCTTGAGCCTCCTCCCGACAGCCCTCAGGGGTATCTAGGGTGATCGGTAGATGAATGGCACTGAGGGAAAGCCCCAATCACATTTGCCTCCGTATGGGCTACACAACACTCCAAACCCCGCATCCAATCCCTCCTGGATGCTTCCCTTCCTTCGTGGGTCAGAAACGTTAGCAGTTCAGGTTGTAGGACTGAGAGAAAGGCATGGGATAATTAGTAAGACCTGCCCAGGTTCCCTAAGGTGCATAGGTAACTTTCAATCGTCTGTTTTACCGCCCAATGTTTAAAATGGGCTGTGTTCTCTTTAAGCTGTTAGAGAGGCATTTTTAGAATCAACTCCTCAGGTAATCTGCTAGTCCACAGAGCAAAGGCAACAAAAGAGAACATGTTTCTCTTTTCCAATGGGTTTTTAGTGGCCAGGAGGATACAGTAATGCCCTTAAGTCTGAATCCTCCCAGGGTCTCTGGCACAGGGCAAACTGAGACCCTAGCACTTTGCTAAAGGGGACCAGAAACCCCTTGGCAAAGCAAGGTGAGAGACGGGTTTTCTGGACCGTTTAGGAAGCTCAAACCTAGGGAGACGTCCCTAATGAGAACAGTTTTCTCTGGCGCAGCGTGGGCGCCTGAGTCCTGTTTTCTTCTCACTCAGACGGGAGCTTCTCTCTCTCCAATATGCCAGGTGCACCACTAGCCTGCGTATTGAAAAATTGGGATAGTTTTGAACCTCAGACGCTCAAGACAAAGCGCCTCATTTTCTTGGCCTGGCCTCAATACAAACTCTGATGGAGAAACCTGGCCACCTGAGGGAAATATCAATTTTAATACAATTTTACAGTTTGATAAAATTTACAAAAAGGAAATGGTGTGAGGTGCTGTATGTTCAGATTTTCGTTGCTCTAAGGGAAAATCCTAAATTATGCCAACAGTGTAAAGTAGACTTAGCTATGATATCTGCTATGAAGAGAGAAAATCTTGGACTCCAAACTGCTTGCCCAACATCGCCCCTTTTGTCAGCCTGAAGAAGCCAGAACGGTCTTCGCCCCCATTCCTTACAGCAGTAAGGAGTTCCCCAAATTAGAGGGGGGAATGAAGCCAGATTTAAAGTTAGGTAGTCAGTGTAGTTAGGTAAATCGGGTCTAATATCGAGTGAAATCTAAAATGGAGGCCACGCTGGGAATGACTCAGGGAAAACGCAGGACAACTCATGGAATGTTAATGAAGTCCTAAAGGCCCTAGGCCAAAGTCCATCCACCTCAAAGAAATGTTAATGGAGCCCAGGAAACAGCCCCAACAGACTTGGAGATAGCCCATCCCAAAAGGTGATAATTAAGCCCACCTGTAGGCCTCCAACCTACATTCCATCACTGAAAGAACTATAAAAAGGGGATAGAACAGCCCTTCCATGGATTCCCACCTCTTGGGTCCCCTTCTTCCTCCGGGAGAAGCCTTTTCTGCTGTCCTTTAATAAATTTCTAATTTCTACTCTGACCTTGCCTCGGTGTGTGCTTTCTGGTGTTATTCTTCAACATTGGGGAAGCAAGAACTCGTCACCGGTCAACAGTGGTTTCAATATTTTGCCTTGCCACAGGTCCAAAGTTAATGAAGCCAGGTAACCATAAACTGAAACCTTAGAAAATAAGCCTTTTAGTTTCTTTAAACCTGATTTTCTCAAGTATTTTTATCACCTTGATGGAAAGGTGGCTAACACAGCCAATATCAGGCTGATATTTGAATTCAATTCAATCTCAGATAAAATTTTGTGGTTGGTGCCATAACTTGACCTGAGCTTTTGGATTCATCATTTTCTACAATAATAACCTGAATTGTTTCAATAATTAACTGTGTTTAAACATATTCAAGCAACTCGACATCTAGTATAAAAAACACTTTGTCTTTGAATCATCTTTAGAAGTGCAGACCCATTTTCAGAGACCTTCAACTCTTTTTTAAGATAGTCTCCACAAGCTTTAGTATCGTTTTTAAAAAATATACTGCTTTATATATAAAAATGTAGTTTATCATATTTTTACAATCCTATTTTAAATAGATTTAATTTTGAGATTACATTGTAAATACAGAAACAAATGGCTCATGTCTTACTGAATTTATATATATATATATATATATATATATATATATATATATATATATATCTCCAGACGTTCTTATAATTTCTCTTTATTTTTTCCTTTTTCTTTAGTGCTAACAAGAATACTGATCCTTATATACAATTCTAGGAGCCCAAAAATTTCAATTATTTCAACAAACACTTGTATAATATTCATTAATAATATTATTGACTCTGATTCATCATTTCACATTAAGTAGAAATTTCCATTTTGGAAAGAACACAGTAAGATATTTTCTCCATCAGAATGAAGGAAATTAAGACCAAAGGAATACACAGCACAAAGACAGAGCTGGCATTCAAGAGACTTTGCAATCCCCTATGGTGGATGGTCACCATGAACACAAAGCAGTTAACACAGAGAGCATGACATAAGTATAACCCATTCAAGAACTCTATGGAAAACAACAATAACAAAACCCTCGCAGAGAGGGAAGAGCATGTGACACTATTTGGAGAAGACTGTAAGGAACTGGCCTATGATACAACTAGAAAGAATGAATAAACATCTGAAAAATGGGAGGAAGAATTGTTGAGGGAGAAAAAAAATTTGAGCAAAGGTTCAAAGACATGATAGTATATGACAAAACAGGAAGCAAGCAAGTCATCCTATGTGATTCTAAAGGGGAAAGCAGTTGAGTCTTCTTGATTTATATTCATTGCTCTCAAACGTTAAAGGCACTCAGTGAGTCCTGGGTGTGTGTGGGGGGGCAAAGAATTTTCACTACTACCAGATGACCAGGTGATACTTGTGATTTGGACTCAGGAAGCACACTTTTAGAATTACGGAGTTAGAGGCATATCATTATCATATAAAGGCATATATTACTACCGAATTAAAGTTAAATGCAGAATGTAGAAAGTTCTTTCTGCAGAAAGGGCATAGTTACTAAAAGAGGATAGCTTGTTTGGTCCTACAATATTAAAATCATTAGTGAAAGGGTGTATAATCTGGGGTTTACTGGAGAAAAGATTTATAACAGCGGAGTCTGGAGTTTATGTGATTATGTATTGGAGTGTCTGCTTAGAGCCCTAAGGGTGAAAGCCCTGTTGTTACTGACATAAAACCAAGTTGTATGTAGAAGCAATAATTAAAGTAGCAGTCAGTGACCTGGTTTCAGTAGTGCATATGCAATAGCCCCCAAATAGAGATGGTTGCAGCAAATTGATGTATTGTACATGGTAAAGTAAGTAAATGCCATGTGTGAATGGTATTTGCAATGTCTGTATTTAAAAGGTTGCTGAAAAGGCTCATGACCTGGTATACAGTCCCAGGGTTTCCACCTAAAAGAAACAGAGAGAATTAAAGTTCACCTTCAATTATTATACCAGTACTTGATATTGAGGCAGAAGTACAGTTTTATTGATACAAAATAATCATCTATACAAATAGTGACTCTCGTTCCTAATTCATCTCCCCACTTCAGGGGTCTGTTTTCAACCAAACCCAGTAAGTCAAAGATATAAGCCAAGTGGTAAGTCCTTTAAGTGGACAAAAAGCCACCACATTCATACTGCGGTTACTGTGGTGACTGATAATGGCCTTGAGTAAGTGTTCTAAATCTTCTGGGCTACAATTCTCTAAAAAGTAATTGAAGGAATTGGAATAAAATCTAAAATGCTCTTTCACTCTGGCATTTCATAATCTGTGTTTTAAAATTAAAAAAAAAAGACAGAATGTGAATAGGAAAAAAAAAATCATGGACATCAACACAGGTATGGTCTAGACTAAAATCTACATTCAGAAAACTCACTTGCTAGATGCTTCAGATGCCCTGGTCTCTGAATTTCAGCTGACTCATCTATGAAATGAACACAATAATTCTTACCGCATTAGGACAAGGAAAACTGAAGAACAATGAATTCTAACATAAATATTCTCTTAAAACTGTTAAGACAAAAACAACTCCCATTATTTCTCTTCTTTTAATAGATAAAGGACTATGTAGAGAGAAAATTCCCATCTACCACATTTAAAATTGGCTCTCTCTCAATCCTACAGAGCATAAATTCACAGACAAATTAAAAAGAAAAATAAGAAGGGATGGAAAAGGAGAGAAGATAGACAGGAGGAAGGGGGTAGGCAAGGAAGAAATGTCTTTTAATTCTAGAAAAGAACTATTTTTCCTGATCCAAAATGACTAAATCCAATTATGGCAGCTCCAAAGAATGTAGAACCATATTGAAAGTTACATACTATAAAAATTAAATTGTCAACAGCTGCATATGAAAAGTATGACCACAAAAGAAACAAGTATAAACAGTAAAAATAACTTAATTAATTAATTAAAAAATTCAACGGGTATCTGTATTTTAACAAGAGCAATTTAAAGAGAAAATATCAATCATAAAGATGTCAAATTCTCGAAAGCCTTTAAAAGATGAAACCTTTCACACCACTTCCATAATGTGCTAGAAACTGTGGCCCTGGAAGCTCAGACTAAGTCCTATTTTAATCTTGATTCCAACACTGTACTGCTATAATACAACTTTAGGCCTCATATTTACGTCCTAATTTTAATTTCCTAATCTTTCAAATAAAGGTAATTCTACCTACTTCTCTAGTGACTCTATTACTAGCCATGTGATGTGACAAACCAAAACTAATTTAAATAATTCAAGCCTAGTGCTGAGCTTTCTCAAAGTATTATATCTTCTGAGAATGAAATGGAATAGTGCATTTATAGTACTTGCTCAGAGAAGTCATTCAAAAATCATTAGGTTATTAATGTTAAAAGATTGATATAAAAGTATTTGTATAGATTAAAATATTTATATTTGGATACAATCATTTGAATAATTTTAACATTCTGGACTGCTAAACATCTGTGTCAAATTAATCTAAAATACCTGTGTTTTCTTGAACAATTAATAAAAAAGATTGTGACAATATAGAATACATTTTCACAGATTCTGCTACTTTTGGGGTCAAAAGTGAAAAATGGTAGCTCAAGTTTGTCATATAAATATATTTGTCATATAAATCAAGTCATATCACCAACACTTCTGAATGTTGGTTAATTTATCCAAGAAACAAATAGAATAACACAAGCAGTACTGGTATAAGACACAAATGTCAGCCCTCCATTTGTATATTCAAATATCCCCAAAGGCCATAATTTCCAATGTCTCATGGCCTTCTTTTTTTTAATTTCTTTTTTTTATTTTTGGTGGTTCTGGGAATAATTGAACCCAAGGCCATATACTACAAGTCATCCAATGTAAGACCATTTTGAGTTTATTAAAGGGAAGTAATAGTTCTCAGGTTACAAACTAAATTACTATATTGTACAGATTTTGAAAAAGCAAAACAAAATCAATGAACAACATTACTATCACCAAACATGTAAGTGGTGGGTAATACTTAAACTTCTTGTACTATAACCAATTTTGAGAACATAATTTTATTGCCAATATTTTAGTATTGCTGATAGAAAATAAATAAATCTATTTATAAATAAATATATAAAAATTATTTATTACTTTAAAGCAGATTATTAGAAAGGGAAATTCTGATCTGAATTTAATAAAGCCTTACTTTGGGTAAGACCTATATTTTGCTTTTCATGAATATTGTACTAGTCAATATTAAAAAAAAAAAACCCTGCATTATTCTTTAAAATATCTCTAGTACTATATCGATCACATTTCAGATCATACTCTGTACCTTAGACATATATATTTCTGTAAATTATACCTCAGTAAAGAAGAAGTAAAATAAATAAAAATAATGTTTCCAGTATCATTTATCCTTAGCTCAGTGGAAATATAACTATTTCATGTTTATGGCAGAAAAATTAGAAAATACAGGAGAAAATGCAAATGAATACTGAAAAATTTTGCCATTAATTCATAGTAAATGGCTTTTCCCATTCATGTGTATATTTATATTAAATGTATAATTTTTAAAAAATAATAAAAAGTTTTAAGTTCTTCTTTCTTTACCTCTTTCTAGGTGTAGGATGAGTACTTTTTAATTTTTTGTTGTTTTTATTTCTTCTATGTTTCAGATAGTCACCACAATCTACCCACTTGTCCTAATTGGAGCTCTGCAAATCACTTCAAACGTGATCTTTCTCTTGTGTAATAAAACAGCTCACCAAGCCCCACAAACGTTCACCTATAGAATAATCTTTGCAAACTTCAGTTCGTCAGCATTGCTGCAAGGGTCTCCTAGCTGTTCTTTTTGTGTTCAATCCAGCATCTCACAGCCTGTACTCCATAATGTTGTTGGTGTGTTTTTTTTTTTTAATATTGAAATAAAAACAATGTCATTTTCATAATATTATGATTCACTTAAGATAAAATTCTCGTTTTTCAGTATGACTCTGTTCCTTTCACTTATTCAATTTTATTCCTCTCTTGACCTTTTCCAAGGTGTAGCTTGCCCTTGGGTGATTTGAAATAATTTTCTCTTCTTTGTGTGTTGCTTTTTCATGAGTGTGCAACTTTCATACAGAAACCACATGATGGGGCTAAGATCGGGGACACTGAGATGTACTGCCTATGTTTAAGTCCCTGCTGAGGCAGCTGTTGCCTTTGGGCAATTCATTTAACTTTTACATTTTTCAATTTCCCCACCAGTAAAATTAGGCTGATTGTAGTGTTTAACTGCTATATAGTAATGAGAATCAAATGACATTTGTAATGTTAATTGTAAGGTGCTTTGGAGAGTAACCAGCACAAGTAAGAGTTATGCAAATATGTGCCAAATAAAGCCTTTGTGTTTTGTATGCTACAGTGCTTAACTTGTATAATAAAACTTTGAGATCTTTCCAATAGTTTTTCTTCTGAAAAACTAGCCTGGACACTTTACGCAGTGTTGAAATTGTCTGCACTGATGCGTCCCAAAACCAACAGCTCTGCTATCTGTGAGTAGAGTTTGGCTGTCCCCTCTTTCTCACCAGCATCTAGCACAAAGTCTGAGTCATGTCCTACCAACTAATAGTAGTCTATCAGTATCTGTTTTGCCAAGTAACAATGGTTGATAACTGACAGTTTTCTTTAAGGTCTTCTTTATAACTTGTGCTTTTTGTGTACAGTTTGCTTTCAAGTTGTTAGTTAAATAAAAAAAGCACTTTAAGGGCTGAGCCTCATATAATTAATTAATTACAATTAATTGTAATTACATAACTAAAATTTTAATATAATTAATTGCAAACGTAATCTAATGTTACAAAGACAGTTTTATTTGTCATTTTACAGTATGTTTTCATGAAAAAACAAAGTAGCACATGTCATACAATTAATTCAATGGAAATGAACAGCAAACATGCCACATTTTCTGAGATCATGGGTTATAACTGTTGGAACCAAATGATGAGAATATGATGAGAAGGCATGAAGAAAAAGACAGACCTATTTGCAGGATGCTTGTGACTCTCTTGGACTTCAGAACATGTTTCTACAAGGTTACTTACAAATGCTGGAGAACTGTAACAGTATATAACACAGAGAATAAACACACTAAAATAATGTAGCACCCATACTTATACAGAAAATATAAATGGAATAAGTAGGACAAGAACTTTTAGTTTAACAATTAGGTATTTCAGAAAGATATGTTTTAATTCACACTGTAAAGACAGACAAGCAAGATTTGAAGAGAAAAAGCTAAACTAGCTAAGGAAGATGTACCTCACATTTAAAGTCATGAAAGTGGAAATGAAACAGGTAAAACTCTAAAAATACTTTGTGGAAGATATAAAGTAATTGGCAAATTCCTTCTCTCTTACTGATGGTACATCAGAAAATGAAATAGGCAGATATATTACAAAACCTGGATGTTTTTATCTACTCAAGCCTTTAAGGTTGAGTGAGACAAAGACCTTTGCAAGTGAAAATGCTAGCAAATATATATAGTTCTATGAAACTACTGACATTACCAACAAATATAGTAAATAATAACAGTAATAATATTAGGACTGATGGTAATGAAGATAATTATCACTATATTAATAGACTAAGGGAAATAAAATTGAAGAAAATATAAATATTCTAGATTATATTATTTGCATAGTTAAAGAACTGAGCACCTTAATATATTAATTAATGTATTATAGCAAGGAATATATTATTCTTTTCCTAGTAAAAAAGAGCTTCAAGGAAAAAGAAATAATTTCCAAAGCCTTTCTGGTCACCAAGTTGCTCTTACACGAGAGGAATTTGATGAGTTAAGTGTAAATGCATAAGAGACATGTGGATTGTATTTTCTTTAAAAATACACAAGGGTTTAAAAATTAAAGAGAAAAAAGTTTTTGGCACAATGCATTTTTGGTGAAGCCAAACCAGAAACATTCAAGACAGTTTCAGATTGTAGTATGACCTTCAACATTTCTGTCTTAATCTAAAAATAAGCACTGTCTTTAGGAAGGAGAGCTAAAGCAATATACCCTAGACAAAGGTATGAATTTTAAAGGACAATTTTATAAGGATTTAACTGAGTTTCTTACTCTTTTTTAAAATAATCTCCAATCCCAAGATTTCAAACAAATGCCCACCATATGTGTCATGCTCTGTGTCTATTCCATTATTTCTTCATGATGTTTCTATTTCTCATAGTAGGGGAGACAACATCTGAATATATGTAAGAAAAATGTCAACCCTCCCAAGTGGTAGGATTAATTTAACCACAACTTGTATTATTCAATTGGTTCAAATGAGTTCTGAACTCAGTCAGTTTTTAATACTCTTAGTCCACATTTAAATCTAATCTATCTTTACATATTTGTTTTAAAAAAACCCCACTTTTTAAGAATGACCTTTTGTTCCTGTAAATAGGCAGGAATTATTAAGAAACTTGGATGCTGGGTTATTGTGAGATTTACTGGTGAGTGAGTCAGTCAACCTGCATATGGACAGCCTTCAAGTGGAAAATCAATGATGTGGGAATATAGAGATACAAAGATCAGTTTGCATTTTGATCATCCACTGGTCACTCACCTGGTATCTCTAATTAAACATAGAAATTTAGAAAATTGGGGTCATTGATTTGTTTGTCCTGTACAAAAAAAATAGTATGACACTGAGAATCTTGCTAATCCTTAAGTACTCCCAGTCATCTGGGTTTATCCCCATCTCTCTCATCCCATTTATACTGAACAATGAGTCCCATGAATTATTTTCTAGCACCATTTCTCAAAGTTATCTGTTATGGTTTAGATATTAGGTGACCCCCAGTTGCTCACATGTGAGACAATGCAAGAATATTCAGTGGTAGCTGAGACAAGTAGAGTGTGGCTAGAGGAAGTGGGTCATAGGGGGCGTGCCTTTGAGGTATATATTTTGTACCTGGTGAGTGGAATCTCTCAGCTTACTAAAGCTGACAAAAACATCATCCTTTTCTTTCTATTCCCATTATCCATCTCCTAAGGTAAGTCCTTATCTCTCCAACTTTGTCCAGCCACAGTTATAAAGGAGAAAAATCATCAGTCTTTGTGCTAATCTGAGCATATTCCTATATTACACTGAGAACAATTTAACATTTATAAAGGAAAAAAAAAAACTGGTCTGGAGTTATAGCTCACTGGTAAAGCATGATCTAGCATGCAGAGGCCCTGGGTTTGACTCCCAGCACCTCAAGGAAAAAATTATGTTACTACTTTTCTACTTTACTACTTTAAGTTATATCTTATTATTGAAAAGCTAAAATATTATATTAGAATACTAGAAAGCAGTATTGACTCAATAAATATTTTTGAAGGAATAAATTTGTTTTGATTTGTTTTGTTTTTACTTAGTCCCCCTAAAACCTATCTCCATACCACCTCCAGTACTTCTTAAAGCATGCAAATCAAACTTTCTGGTAGGTAGAATGACTCTTCCAAGCTCTCTATCCCCTAATAGTTGGGAAAATGTGATATGTTGCATAACAAAGGGACTTTACATATTACTTAAAGTTCTACATATTAATATATAGAGAGTACCAATTACTCAAGTAGGTTTGGTCTAATTACCTTAGCCTTAAATATAAAGAACCTATTTAGCTGAAATGCTAAATGACAGAATGCTAAGGTGACAGAAGGTGAAGCAAGAGATATGTTGGGGGAAGAAAAAGAAAGATTCCAGGCATGAACAAAATGGATATGTGATTGCTGGCTTTGAAGTAGAAAGATCTACACACAGAGATTATAAAGGCTACTAGGAGCTAAAGATAGCCAGCCAGCAAGAAAACAGAGGCCTCAGTCCTACAAGCACAAGGAATTGAATTCTGCCAAGAACCTAAATGAGTTGGAAATATATGTTCCCCGTATCTTCCTGATAAAAGCTCATTTGGCCCATAATTTTACTTCAAACTTTTGGATGTCTGAAGCCTAGAACAGAGAAATTATCAAAGTAACAGAGCTGTGAGATAAATGAGGTTTTACTCTAAGTTTGTGATAAAGTCTAAAGTAATGCAGCAACAATAAACTAGTAAATAGTCCTTGAGTATGGGTCTTGGGTTATGGCCATGTTTATCATCATTTCTTCACCTCTGATTGGCACATCATTCCATGACAATAACACCTTCTGTACCACTTTCCAGTACCACCCTAATTCACATAAACATATTTAAATTATTTATGTTTCCCTCTTAATACAATATTCTTAGTTAAGTTTTGAAAAGGAAATTACTTAGTCAAATCTATTTGAGTTGACTGAAAAGAAAATATACAAGCAAAGGAATAAGTGAAGGAGTTTAAATGCCTCTAAATGAATCCATCACACAGTATTGCTGAAGAGCTGGTGGTGAAGGTCCCAGGCCCTTGTTCTTCCTTCAGAAGTGCATTCAATAGTTGTTTTTAGGGAGATTCAGGCTCACAGTGGGATTGAATTCCTGTTGTTGTTAGTGGTAACAACCTTTTTTTCCTTTCCTGGGCCATGTTCTCTATCTCTTGACTTCAGCTTCCAAATAAACTACATTTTTGTAAGTCCTTGTTTCAAACTCTACTTTTGATGTTACAAATATGCTCACCTGTTTGAGGGTAGGATAAAGGGGCAAGACAAAGGATAACATTGCCTCATGAAGTTAGCTCTAATAGTTGCACTATGTGGAGACCGTGGCAATTTTGAAGGTCATGGAAATATATGTGTGTGTGTTGTGTGTGTGTGTGTGTGTGTATAAACATTTTTTAAATTGCATTGACAATTTTGGAGAAATAAAATGCTGCCCTCAAGTCATAACCGCCAACTTAGGGAATATTGGGAAGATCACAAGAATTTTGTGGAAGTTTCTTTCAAAGATCTTTATTTTCTTCAGCAGGGAATAGACTTTGTTGAAATTTAAGCCTAGAATTTATTATTAAAGGTCAAAGGACACTGAATGTTCAGCCCTACTGAGGTTTCTGTGCTGAAACAATGATAAAATACAGAAGAAATGGGAAGCTGAGGTTTGGAATGGGGATTCCTGGGCTGGTGTACCCAATAAAGCAGGTGTTAGTGAGGAGAATACCTGCACCCTAGAAAAGCTCACTCTGCCTGTCCTATGAAGAAGAGAATTGACAGGAGATGATGCCATGAGAGAGAAGTTCTTATTGTCCACAGCATGGTTCCAGAATAGCAAAGACCAGGTGTTGGCACCTAGTAATCAGAAACACTATAGATGCCTTTACTAGAAAGCACAGCAATGCCAGTTTGGCATATAAGGTAATCTTTAACCTACAGGAAATTGTGATAATGGCTAAGAGACTATGGTAAGTAGGGAAGTAAAAACAAAAATGAACAGCAAACAGGGTGTTGCTTGATGTGTATAATCTAAAAAGACAAAAGGCCTAGTAGTACACATCTCTTATCTGCCTCTGGAATAAAAAATCCTTATTCCTTGCGCAGTTCCCAATCTGAGCTAGCCTCAGTCATAGGGCTCATTCATCACAAAGGAGATAGGTTCTCTTTTCACCAAAAGCATATATAATAAATATCATACCAATCTCTCCTCAAAATGATCTCTGACCTTGTACAACAGAATAACCACATATGGAGGAAGAACACATAAACTCTTTCAAGAGGCATTGAAAACTGAATCTTATTTCATATTGAAATTAAAATTTTTTATGGCAGATAGTATATGGATTTCTGATGGAATCCGCTCCTGAAATGGATCTAGTTTTTCCATGGACTCATGCTGTTTTTGTCAAGAGCTGAGCTTCTAATAAGGTCACAAATATTTGTCATCTGGTAAAACCCTCTCAGGAGATTTGTGATTTGTAGAATAAAAGGTAGCAGATGAAATACCAAGAGTGAAACTGAGGTTGCTCTATCTTCCCCTAGTCACAACAGTTAATTAGAATTGATGCTACAACCCAGGTGGAAGTGTATGGTCACAGAACATAGACAATCTGATGCAATGTAAGAGTGACTCATAAAGGAGGTTCTCAGTAAACTTGCAGAAGGTCTTGCCAAATTTTTTGAGACTGCCTTGGAACTTGGGATCATCCTGCCTCAGCTGAGAACGCAGCTGTGTGCCTCCCACCCAGTTCGTGCCTACGACTTTAGACTCTGAATTTGAGATCTTAAACCCCAATGGGGAAGTAAGTGTACCTAGTAGAAAATACACTGAGGGGTTTGCTAAGACTAAAACTTCAACAACTTTTTTTTTTTTTTTTTTGGTGCCAGGGATTGAACTCAGAGCCCTCGACCACTGAGCCACCTCCCCAGCCCTAGTTTGTATTTTATTTAAAGACAGGATCTCCTCAAGTTGCCTAGCACCTTGTTGTTGCTGAGGCTGGCTTTGAACCCGCGATCCTCCTGCCTCAGCCTCCTGAGATGCTGAAATTACAGGTGTGTGCCACCATGCCCAGCTAAAGCTTCAACTTTAGCCTAGTCATTTGTTGACAGCATTATTGAGCCTATCATGAGTTTCTACATTTGCTGTCACATAAAGGAAGTATGGATGAGTGTGCTCGGTACTGAGGGGATCACTGTGGCATCCCACAGTATTTCTATGCTCAGTAGTAACAGAAAACAGGCATTTGCACTAACAGTAACCTGATGAGAGGCAGAGCAACCATGGATTCAGACCACTAAGGACTGAAGGTCTGTGTTTCTGTTAGATAATCAGCCACACAGAGGCCGGACAGCTGACCAAGGGTGAGGGGGCTTTGAAACATGTGGCAGAGTGGTTGATGAATATCAGTGTAGCTTTGGGACCCATTACTATAGCAGGAACTACAGCTTACTCTACTAGAACTATTTTAAATTCTTTTAAAAATAGGTGGTAATCAGTCAATACTTTGAAGAATTGTTTAAAAATTGAAAATAATGTGAGGTGGTAACATTTCTGAGAAGTGAAAACATCTGTACTCTGTGTTAATATCCCTAAACCAGCCTATACATTCAGCCCCATTCTGGGGGAGATGCTGTACTCTCTGGCAACACCTCACCTCAAGGGCTCATTTCTCGGCTTTGTAGTTTTGTGGATCTTTATTTATTTATTTATTTATTTATTTATTTATTTATTTTTGTGGAAGTTGCTCACTGTGCACACAGTGCCCCTTGGAGAGTGAGAGAATTAACTGCCCTGGGATAAAACTCTTCATTAGTAAAAACCTGATGAGAGCATGGTCAGGGTCAAGAACTCAGTTTTCGGTTCTAGAGAGAAATAACTCTGAGGGTCCCCAGCAGGACTGAGCTCCAGTTGCCTTCAATAGTAATCTAACCTTTGTTGCCATTTCTTCTTTTTATATTCTATACCTTTGGCCACTCAACCCTGCTTTCTAGAATCATCTGCCAATTAAATCACCAAATCCCCTGCCCAAACAGTCCCTGTCTCTAAAGAAATGTAAAGTTTATGTTGTTGTAGTGGTTGCTTGTTTGTTTGTTTGGGGGCACTGGAGATTAAACCTAGGACCTCAAAAGTACTAGGCAAGCACTCTACTACTAAGCAAGTCCAGGAAACCTGAAGTACAAATAGATATAAATTTCCCAGCATCCTGCTTGGTATGTATTTTGCAATCAATAATTGTCCTCAGTCTTTTCCTTTGCCTTAATATATCCAAGATTCTTTGGAGAAGATAATTGTTAAAATGAAGTACTATGTGTAACAGTGGTCATACTCTGCAAATATGGTTACTGTCATAAAATCAGGTATGTCTCCAATTGATATTTTTTCAGCCATACTTCAGAGTTTAAAAGGCAGAGTTATGTAGCAATAGAACAGGTACCTGAAGACATGGATTCTGTCCCACTCTGTTTTGTTACTGGGATTTTATTTTACCTTCTAAATCTTCACTGAAAGATTATCTTTAAAATATTGTAATTTCAGTTGCACAACCATTTATTTACATATTGCCATTCTGGTGTCTGTTGTATTCTGCTGCCTTTCCTATCCTTCTGCAATCTGTAAACGGGGTAAAAATGGGAGTTCATATCCCACTTGAATCAAAGTGTGAAATATGATATATCAAGAACTATGTAATGTTTTTAACAACCTACAATAAAATTAATTTAAAAAAAATTGTAATTTCTTCTAGTTTCCCAGTTGATGTGAAGTCTGAATGAACTTCTAAATGAAAATATGCTTTAAAAAATGAACTACCTTAATGCACTTATGTATGTTCTCTATCACATGGAGAGATGGCTCTTATTTAGTTAGCTAATTCAATATAACATTTTCTGAAAAACATTAAATGCATGTTAGTGCATATCATTTCTTCTCATTTCTAGAGCAAAAACTATTTTTAGGAGGATTGGTTGTACTTCTTTGAGTTTTAGGTAATTTGAAAGATTTATAAAAACTGAATATCCCTAATCCAAATATCTGAAATCCAGAATGTTCCAAAAAGTCCAAAAGTTTTTGAGTCAGCATGATGCCACAAGTGGAACTTACACACCTAACTCTGTGTGTTAAGTCACAGACAAAATGCATGTACTAAAAATATTCTACACAATTGACTTCAGGATTTGTATAAAAAGTTGATATGAAATATCAATGAATTTAATGATTAGAAATAGGTTCTATCCCAAAAGATATCTAATTATGTGCACCCTAATAATTGCACAATCTGAAAAAAATCCCAAATACAAATCATTTCTGGTCCCACAAATTTTGGATAAATGTTACCCAACTTTATAACAAAGTTGTCTGTTATCATATTTAAAATTTATACAAAGAATGTAAGCCACTTTCTTTGCGCTTATAGATGATCTTAGTTTGTCTGGCTTGCTTTCTTTGAAAAACAATGCCAACTGCTACAAAGAGGTTGGGGTGAATTCTCAGCGTACAGCCACATATTTGCAAGATACAGATGTAAATCTCATGGAGACTTAGTGAGTAGAGAGCAGTTAAGTTTCAGTTACTTATCCACTGACACCCAGCTGATCCTTCTACAGGTGTTACGAAAAAATCCAAGTGAGATATTTGCTCATGGAGTTATCAGTGTGCCTAAAATGATATCATACTTTGCTCCACAAGTTCTAGAAGGAATAATTAAATTTTTTAAACAATAAAATTAAGAAAAGGATTTAGGAAAATTCTTATAACACAAATAATTATGTAGAAATAAGATTCAACTTAGTACAGTGTCTCAAACAATATTCTAGTGAATTAGTGTTGCTTAACTATTTACAGAATAGAAAATTTTGTCTCCTTGAGATTTTTGTCTCCTTTTATGAATGGTGACAATTGGTGTTAATTGTTTTCATAATCCTTTATCTTCTATATAAAATAATACTCTTAATAAAAGCTTGAAGTTGGGCACAGTGATGCATGCTTATAATCCAAGGGGCTAGGGAAGCTGAGCCAGGAGGATCTCAGGTTTGAAGCCAGCCTCAGCAATTTAGCAAAACTATAAGCAACCTAGTGAAACCCTGCCTCAAAATTTAAAAAAAAATGTAAAAAGGGCTGGAAATGTGGGTCAGTTGTTAAGCACCCCTAGATTCAATCTCTGGTACCAACAAAACAATATAAAATAAACAAAAAAATCTTGAACCTACAAAATTATTGCAATTGAATTATTATTTAGGCAGCACATTTTCCATTCAGTACATTTTTCTTTCTTCTTTAAATTTTACTTAGTCATCAGTTACTTTTCAAGGTTTGCATAACCTGGGATGGAACAGAGGATGTTGTCTCCGTATTAATTGGTGATTCTGTTCCTTATTAGTGAAATGACATGACAGCAGAATATCATAATGCTCCATCATTCAACCTGTCCTTTATCACTACTTCTACAATGACTATATTGACAAAAATCAAGTGTTGTTTCATTTTAGGAATACTGCAGCAAGTTTAAACCCTAAAAGAAATGCCTGTCCTTTGCTATATACTATCACCTTCCCACGAACAGTTACCAATGCAGTGTGTTTTAAAATATATAAATCTAAAGTCGTCAAACATGGTGTAAAACTTTTATTTGAGATGAATTCAGTTTGAGCTTAAACTTTAAGAACTATGAAATTCTGGATTCAAGGTGACTCCTACCTAATTGATTCCATTTAAAACAGAACCACTTATCTCAAGAAAATTAACTTGAATAAAATGATAAGTAGGGAAGAGTATGAATAGGCATGCTATGGTTAATTGATATGAAACATAATCATTTTATCAGACTAGAATTGCCCAGTGAATAAATATGGATAGTTAAAAAACTTTTATAAAATTTCAGAAGAAATAAAAGGTATTTCTATATATTATTTCTGCATATATTACATTCAAGGACTCTAAGAGAAATCCTAAGTTCACAGACTGTTAGAACAGAAGGAAGCTTTGAGATTATACATTTCCATCCTCTATCCTGTCCTCCTTTTTGCCCAGGGAAACCTGGGTATTGTTGAGGTTATACATGCAGAATCTGGAGCTAAACCACCTTGAATCTATCCCTGGTGGTTACCTCCATCTCAGTTTCTCATCAGTACAACGTGGATGGTAATAGTCGTACATAATTACAGAGCTGTTGGAAAACTGACAATATGTGGGACATCTTAAAAGAATTTTGCACACTATAAGAATGTAATGATTCTTCAAGCAACTAGTACATATAATCATTGACAAGGCACTGGAAATGTAAAGATGATCTGTGGTCTCTGTCCTCAAGATACTGAGAAGTTGGAGATGAGTACAAGACTACACAGGACACTGGGCAATATAAATGAAGGGATTATCCTGGTGCAGTCTTTACAGATGAGATGATATTCTAATCATATCTTGCCAGCCAAAGAGGAACTCTCTGGGCAGTTAATGCTATTAATGGTGTTAAAAAATAAAGAAATTAGTAATATGATCTTTAGTAAATTATTAAAATTTACCAGATACTTATCATAGGTCACACAACTTCTAATAACCAAATGCGCTATTTTGTTTAATCCTCAGAAAGAACCCATGAGTTAAGTTTCATTTTTCTTTGTATCCTTGAGCTCAGAAAACTGAGGTCCATGGAGACTATGATAATTTCCCAAGGTTACTTGGAAATATTTGGCAGAACTAGAAAGTGATCATGGGAAGAAATGCATTTTAAGCAGTGAGTTAAGAAATGGGAAGTATAAAGGAGGCAGGGCAGATGAGAAAATGTTCAGGGTGCTTTGAGCACTTGTGTGCAGGTGATGGGCAGTATATTCTCCTAGAAGGTTGACCATAATTCCTCAGTACCTGGTAAGAAAAAGAGAACCCTGTGGAGGTTTATGAATAAATAAATGAATAATTGCTACCATGTACCAAAAATTGACATCCATCCATTATCTCACTTAACCCTCCCCATTAACTTATAATATTTTTAAGTTAATAGTATCTTTCGAAGCTAATGTTTACATTTTGGTTCACTTTCCTAAAAATTTTGGAAAGATTCCTCTGGCAGCAGTGGCTGAAGACAAATACCTTAATTCAAGTAGAGGATGAGAGGCAGGAAATGATGAAGCTAGTTTTCGGTGTAGGGTGCTGGAGAAGAAATAGTACTGTTAAGTCAGATTGATAAGAGAGCTTGAGAGGAAAAGGAGAAAATCCATGATTCAGGCCTTGCATAAAGATCCTGTGCTGATTTGGGGACTTTTTTTGGTAGACCTTTTAGACAGGCACTGGAAATATGTATCTAAATTCAGAAAAAGAACAAGATAAGAATAGCAATGCAAGTAGCTATTAAAATGTATTAATGAACTTTACTCTTTTTAGATGTTTATATTAATGTGTTATAATTGTACATAATAGTGGGATTCATTGTGACATTCATATATCCATAAGAATTTGATCAGTTTAATTCCCTAGCAGCTCCACTTTCATCTCCTTCCTCCTTCCCCCTCATCCTCTTCCTCTATTCTATTGGTCTTTCTTCTATTTTTTAATTGATGTATAATAATTCTACATAATAGTGAGATTCATTGTGATATATTCATACATGCACATAGCATGATTTGGTCAGTTCCATTCCCCAACACTTCTCTTTTCCCTCCCCTCCTCCCTCTGCTCCACTTGCGTTATTTTGAACTTCATACTTTCTTCTTTATGAGGATACAACCCACATACTGCTTGACCTGAGGAGAGAGGAGCAGTTTACCGGATGGGTAAGAAGATGAAAGTATACCCAGGTACAGTGTTTCATGCCTATAATCCAGTGGCTCTGGAGACTGAGGCAGGAGAATTTAAAGTTCAAAGCCAGACTTAACAACTTAGTGAGGCCCTAAACAACTTAGAGAGACCCTGTCCCAAAATAAAACATTTTAAAAGGACTGGGGAGAAGGTTCAGTGGTTCAAATTCTCTGGGTTCAATCCTGAATACCCCACCCCAAAAGATTAAAATATGTTTCAGAAGTAACAGAGAAACAAGAAAAGATGGTAAAGATGGTAATGGTCATCATGTCAATAATATTTTTGTAGCCAACAATGTTCTTAAATTTCAACATTATAAAGAAAAATAAAGATTACTTTGATTCCTTAGTTCTTATTTAGAAAATTAAGAGCTTAACTAGTTATTTTCCCAAAGTTAGAGAAATTAACTATCCACTGAATTTAGCATAGGAAGGAAAGTGACCATACAATAAATACACAACTCTTCACTCTAGCCTAAGTTTGGTCAGAGAATGAGGTGGGCTGTTCAACTTGCATCTCAGTATTTGCTCTGCCCTTGATACGAGAATATATAAAGTAAATCAGATAATTTGCAAAGAGTATTAAATTCGAGGGACTTGTGACTCACTCTCTAATCTGAAATAATTTCGGGAGGAACTACTGTGAACTGAATCCTTTGCTGTAACACAAGGAATCCCATTTGGTAAAGAAATGATGTGTCATGGATAAAGAGAAATGCACTTGGTATTCAAGCTCCTCCCATTCCTTTAGGGTAGAGAGACCTTGTGGGAAGTCCTCGGGTCTGCGGGGATAGAATTTAAAATTAACCTGCACAATTAAAGGGACTTTAATATCTCTACACACCTTAACTGCAATGCATGTTGAATATGGAGAGAGAGGTCATCATGTGACAGAGCTGAAACCAGAGTGGATGACACTCAGGGAAAGAATGTACACTGAGGGAGAGAAGCCCTGATGTCCTGAGCAAAGTCAACATTAAACTTTTAAAAAGCATGACCAGAGGGCTGGGGTTGTGGTTCAGAGGTAGAGCTCTCGCCTCACACTTGTGAGGCCCTAGGTTCGATCTTCAGCACCACATAAAAATAAATAAATAAAATAAAGGTATTGTGTTCAACTACAACTAAAAAATAAATATTAAAATTTTTTTAAAAAGCATGACCAGAATGAGACTGGGAAAGCACAGAGAGAATGAAGGTAGAGGTGAAGCAAATTCAAATTACTGGAGAAACTTTCAAAAAGAAATCTGAGCAAAGTTTAGCAATATATCCAAGATTACAGCAAGTTCACATGGAAATTACTACCCTGACTTCTTTTCTTGACTTTCACATTAAAACCATCTTTGAAGTGAGAGAGGGGTTGTCTAGGATACTAAACAATTCTTAAAATGCTTTTGAGGACTTTAAATGAATGAATTTCCAGTTTGCTTCTGGAAGCACTGACCTAGATGAATGGCAGCTCTGTGAAATACTATTTAGAATTAGAAATGTTAACTTTGTGCTTGAAAACGATACCCAAAAACTCCAACATAATTTAGTAGAAAAATATAGGAATATAAAATGTTTTAAAATAGTCCATTGGTCTTATTTTTCACTTGCCTAAATTCAAAGGAGTTATACGTATATTAGTTTGAGATATTTAACTGTTTTTCATAAAACAGGTTTGTATTTGTCATCTACACCAAACCTATTTGGGGGATATATTTGTAAATAAGATTCTTTGAATTAAACTCAAATAAATTAAAAGTGTCCATGTTATTTTCCAAATATTTAACATTGCTGGAAACTACTAGTCCAATAAATTGATGATAATAAATATTTATAAGTAAATAACTTTTGCATTGCTAAGGAGTTATAATGGAAGGCTGAGAACAATAAAACTACTATGATAATCAGGAAAGAGTTTCCTGATTTTATATAAGATTGAATTGAAAATAATAGGCACAAAAATAGCAAGTAGTACTTAGGTACGTTATACTCTTAGTGAATTTGTATTTAGAGATGAGGAAACTGGAGTGCAGAGTGATTAACTAATATTGGCCCAGAATCATCAAGTTAGTGAATGTTATACACTGTATTTCATCTCCCAGAAATTAATGCTGGCATTCTATCTCCCAGTGCCTCACAATGTGACTGTGGTTAGAGACAAGGTCATTAAATAAATGATTAGCATTGAATGAAGCCTTTTGTGTGGGCCCTGATCCAATCTGACAGGTGACCTTAGGTGAAGATGAAATTTGGACACTTATACATGCTAGGGATGTTCATGCACAGAAGGCCACATAAAGACACAGTGAGAAAGCAGCTATGTGCAAGCCAAGGAGACAGCCCTTAGAAGAAACCCAATTTGCCAAGAACTTGATTATGGACTTATAACCTTCAGAATCATGAGAAAATTGATTTCTGTTATTGGAATCAGCCAGTCTATGATGTTACATATAGTAGCACTAGCATGCTAATCCACTGGGGAAGCCAGGATTCACCCACATGCAGTCTGATTTTGGCATCCATGATCTTTTCCAGCATATCATCACAATTTGGAGAGAAGTGTCGTGTATTCTAGTGTGCACGTCTAACGAGGAAAGAAAGAAAACATCACAACAGCAAAACTCTAGTTAAGCTCTTCTAATTAGGTGGTAATGAGCCCAATCTGAGTATCTTAAACATTCAAAAGGGCTCTCTGGCTGGGATCTGGCACAGAAAAAGGAAATAAAGACTCTCCTTCCTGTTGTAGTTCTTTTATGGTGATCCATGAGTAGAAAAAACAACCCTGAACAGTGCCAATGAGTACCCCGGACAACACCAGAGAATCACAGGAGAGTAATGCTGGCCTCATGGTCCAACACAGGCCCTCACAAACTCCATTCCAGACCAATGCACTAAAAGGGTTATGTGGGAAAACTATTGATTTGAAATATATATAATGATTAAATGTTGATGCCCCTCTCCGATAGAAGTGTGATCACAGCATCTCTTTAAAAGACTTATGACTGGGCACATCACATGAGATACACCTTCTATTGAAGAATCATGTTGCAAAAACCTATATTAATACAACACTTAAATGGAGAAAATGCCAAAACAATCTATTTCTTAGAATGTTAGGTAATGGGAGGCTACAAATTGCTAAAGAGAAATAAGCTAAAGAAACATTTTCAAAATTTAGATTCCTCTGTTTTGTTATGTAAAGTATTTCCAGGAACTGCAAACAATGTTGAAAATTCTAAAACCTTCAACTGAAAGCAAAAAGTTTATAAACTTATTGGCTCATTTTACCGGATACAAATTTTGGAACCATGCTGTAAAGCATCCAGGGATATTATTTCCAACTCTCTGAACAATAAGTTGTAGGAGTAGGTGCACAAAGTAACAAGTTTGCAAAAGAATTTAATATTTTTTCTTTCTATTCCCTAAACATGCATTCATTTAACTGCCTTCAGGAAAAGAAACATTCTTATGTTAAAATGTGAAAAAAATGTTTAGTCAGTGATGGCTTGTAAAATTTTGACTTTGGAAGTAGTCCCTGAAATAGGAGCTTCTTCTGAAGAGACTCTACAAGGAATCTATTAGAGACTCTTGACTCTGAATGGAAGTATATATACACTCATAAGTTTAGACTCCTACAAAGTATGAGAGCTGAAAGCTTTATTGGGAGCATCAAATAATGAAAGAACCCAAATATTTGCTTCCAGGGGTAGGATACAATGTAAATAACATTTAATAACCTGTAATAAATATCTATATTAGGTTAATGGTTTTTTGCATTACATATTGATTGAAGTCCTTCTCATATAAAGTAATTAATACCTACATATGAATTAGAATGTATAGTCCAGCTTAAAAGTGATAAAAACAAAACTCAGTGAGGACAGCATCCGATTCAATATTAACTAAAAATCAAATTCTGGTTTTAAACCCATTTCAGCTTTACAGAAGAAAAAAAAAAACAACAACATAAAAACCTATTTTCAACTAATCTAATGCTTCTTGGTATGACCTAACCCTTGTTTTTGTGTTTTCTTCTAATAGACAAGAAAAGAGTCAAATAATAAAGAAAAATTAAAGTTTAGTAGGATGATGATGGTATAGTGTACTTTTTTCAACTTTTCATATTAAAATATGCATTGGTCTCAAAGGCCATCCAGTTTCTTCACATGATTAGCTCTAGTGTATTTTTTTTCTTGAAAATTTTATTTTCAAAAATTATTTGACAACCTATTTAAACTTTAATTGATTGGTTTTGACACTGACACAAACTTGTCGTCCATAAATTTCTCTGCTTTAATTTCCTAATCCAACAAATGGGTTCTTGCATTCTCTATTTTCTTTTTTTGCTCTGACTGAGGCTTTAATTTGCTACAGCAGAGTTTTAAGTGTTTCTTTAAAGATGATTTATGGTTGATAATTACAATTTTACATTTCCAAAATGCTTTTGATTTTCACTTTGATTAACAGTTTGCCACAGATTAAATACCATTTATCTTAGAAATCTAAAGCCACATTCCATCATCTACCAACCAATGATACTTAGAAATACAAGGTCCATCTTAAAACTGATCTTTTTTTAGTTCATTGTTTACTTTAACTCTAGTTCTTACTTGACTCCTTCTGCCAGCCAATGTGGAGATCTCTTCTTCATAGAAACATTGTGTAGAATGGTGATGACCAGGGATTGGTAGCTAAAAATTTCTTTTAGGAGAAATTATTCCCAGGGATCCATTGCACATTGTGTCAATAGTTAATTACAATGTATTATAAGTTTGGAAATTACTTAAAGAGTAGATTAAGTATTGTTGCTATAAAAAATAAGTATTTTAAGTAATACATGTTAATTAACTCAACCATTCCAAAGTGCATTTGTATTTTGAAAGATCATTTTGTATAACATAAATACTATATATGTAAAATTTGTATTTGTCAATTTAAAAGAATCTTACTCTAGATTTTGCAAAAAAAAAAAAAAAAAAAAAAAAAAAAGTATCTTGTCACGAGTTCTGAAGGGAATGCAGCTCAGAGCAACTCTATAAGCATTTGCTGAGCACTTGTTGAGAGCCTGGGAGAAGCCCTGTTCACTCCCAAGTCTGCTGTGCCATTCCTTTTGCTTCATGCACAGCCTTACAACATTAATTACCTTTTTACATGTGAAGGAATTGATTCTTCAAGATAAACTTCCCTGAGCTTGATGTTGAGATAAGGAGCATTGTCTTGTCTTTGTAGGCTCTACAAAATGGTGGACAAAGCAAGTGCTCTAAAGAATTACCTTGATATATTGAAAATGGAATTTCTTATACTTCAGAGACTTTTAGTAGAAATGAAGTCATTACAAAAAATGATTTATGTAAGACCAGTGATTTATGTGTGCCTTAGGTGTCAGAAATGCATACTCTTGATTTTGGTATCAGGAGAATTAGAACACACACCTATGGGAATGCTATTATTTCTAGTGCACCTTCCATCTTTTCCATCTGTCTTTCTAGAATTTCAATTTTGGAAATGCTGATCTTTTCAGATTAACCCTCTATATCTCTCATATTACTTTCTTATATTTCCATCTCTTTCTCTTTTTGTGTATATTCTGATAATTTCCTGGACATATTCTTCAAGTTTAATTTTAATACTTTCAGTTTGTTACTGTGTGCATGAGTTGTTTCCCAAAATATTTGGGCCATAGCAGTTCATTTATCTTATAGTTTTCTTCTACATTGGTCCTAAACTTGGGTAACTTTTATATGATGTATCAGTCAAATAATTTCACTTCAATTTCACTATTCCAAAATGAACTCAATATTTGTTCTAATAATGGCCTTAATTTTCAGCTCTACCTTGGGAGGGGAACCTTACATGATGGAGACACCATATCAGCCTCAGAGCTACAACTAAATCAGATGTGGACAAAACTGTGGCTTCCTGGATTGATCTTCAATAACTCTGACTGCCAGCACCCAACTTGTCAGTGACTAGAGAACAGGCACGTTAACCAAGCAAGGCCTCAAGAGATGTGCCAAAATTTATGCAAACAAGAGATCTATGAGCCTGTCTTCATCAGCTACTCTCAAATGCCAATTGTTCTATTCAGGAGTGCCAATCCTAATCTTAAAATCTGCCCTACTCTTGATCAACCACAACTATTTGAAATATCCGATAACATGTGCAGTACTGGTTGTAGGTTTGGCCTGTGAATCCACACAGGCTCCATTTGAATTCCAATTCCTCTGCTCACTGGCTGGGGTTTGCTTGAACATGTAACTTAACCTTGTTGTGCCTCTCTCTCTCTCTCTCTCTCTCTCTCTCTCTCTCTCTCTCTCTCTCTCTGAATAACCAAGATATAGCAAAACACATACCTCCTAAGTTTATGTAAAATTAAAGACTCAATATAAGTTAAGCCCTCAAAAGGGTACCAATAAAAGAAAATACTGCTATCCACAGTTTCTTATCTCTTTTTCTTCCAGAAATTAATGAAAGGCTGACTAATCATTGTATCTATGTATTGATACCAATAACTCTCATATTAATAACTAGTCTGGATTTTATTTTAGTAATAATGAAACTTTTGACATTTAAGGTACTTATCTGATGTTCTTGGGCAGTCATCAACATTGCCAACTCACACCCAATTGAGTGGACCCCTGGAGAAAGTTAGATTCTACTTAACCCCTTTTGCCAGGCTATCATTGCCCTTCTGCCTACATTTGCAATAATGACTTTTTTGATTTTTAAAGTTGTAAGGGTTGAATTACTTCCTCAGTCTTTCTCTGAGAACTATATTGAATTCCACTCTGTTGATGAAAAAGGGCTCTGCCCTTAAGTCAAAGGCAAGCTTGAATACTACTTACTCTTGATAAATGTTGAAACTTAAGCCCACAGGACTTTCATCTTTAAACATATTTTTACTCTGACATCTTGAAAATACTATATGATGTAATTATCTCCACAAGTATTTTTAAATTGTTTTTCTATTCCAAATGTAACATTCCAAACGGGACCTCAAATTATTACCATTATCATCATTTCATAAACTCCTACTCTGTGCCTTAAAGATAGTTTAAATACTGAGATGTATGTCTATGTATTTTGGTCACTGAGAGGTTAAGAACCTATTTTAGGTAAATTGCAAAAGAACAGAAATATTATAATCCTGGACAAGATTTACATACCATCTGGCTTAGAATTACATCAGATAATAAATGCTGTGTTGAAAGTAGAAAATAGCTTTAAATAGTTTTAAAAGATAAGCAAGATGGAGACAAATGATGGGAGGATATCACAGCATCCGCAATAGGTAGTGTTGTATTAAGCACCTATGTGGAGCTGAGAAGGTACATTGCATGTTTGATAAAGAGAGAAGGAATTTTAATATGAACTAATTTTTCTAACCAGAAAAACATATGAAGAGTTTATAGGAAAAGAGGAAAAAAAACCTCCACAAGTCAACAAAAACACAGTACAAATTGTGGCTGTTAGATGAGTATTCTTGTTGTGAACAAATATTTTTTGTCAATCTTATCTGTTCTAATGGAGACCTAATGTTCCAAGAATCCATTTGATTTTATCAAGTTGAAAGATGTACCAAACAAACACCAATGTTCATTTCTTCATACAAAACAAAGGGAAAAAAAATACAAATAAATAAACCCCAGAATGATAGTCACCTGAAGAAGGTAGACACCCAGAAGAGTCTGGGTGGTGTATCCAGCAGGAAATGAGTGCTGTCTCTCCAGAGGGCTTCTGCCTCCACCCAGCTTTGTTGTGTATCATAAAACACTCAAGCCCTCTGGTGTGTTGGACTCAATTATTTTCTACTCCCTTTCAGAGGTTAAAACAAGCAGGAGAATCAGAACGTGATGAACACAACAGGAAGAATGTGGGTGTAGGAGGTGGGGGAAATCAGTGTCTGAAGCCTGACTTGGCTTTTTTATGAAATGACTGAAAATCACAAAATGGCTTGATGACCAGGAAAAACCACAAAAATGGTGAGTAGAACTTGTGGTCCAGGTCCATGGGAACATTGTTCTGTAGTGATGAACCCAGCCGTCATTTAACCACAATTGCCAAAATGATCAGCCACAAGAAGGACACCCATCTCCTGCCAAGCCCCCACCCTGTCCCTGATTCTTTCTCACAGGATGCAGTATTGCCTGTTGTAATGAACCATTAGGACTGCCTCAAACACACCCTGACAGCTGCAGAGTTTTTAGTAATCGTCCTAATTCCACTTTCCCTTCCATCTGTCTACAGATGGTTTAAATTTGACCCTTCCAAAAAAGAAAAGTATTCTACCAAAAGTTAATTATTGTGCTTAGAGATTTCTCAAGAATTGACAGGACTGTGATTTTGCAGGAAAGTCTGGTAATTGTGGACTCTGTTGAGAGTTTTACACTCACTCTGGACATGGATGTTCTTACCCTGTTTAAGGCTGGATTGCTAATATTCCATTTAGATTTATTCAAACTGTCAATTATAATGACATAGATAATGGAAATATCAACCTTAAATACTGAAGGGAGTCAGTCCTTTTAAAACTATTAGGACTGCTTTTATTTTTATTTTTCAAAATATCTTTCAGCTACAACAGGATGATACAACACCAGAATGTTTCTGTTTATTATGTGCCATCTGGGTTTCCTTTATTAATTAAATAATTTTTTTATGAAAGACCTTTCTTTGCAGAATTGCAAATCTTTTAAAGATATTACTTCAATGTTCATTGTACTTTGAAGAGATTATCTCAGTATAAATAACAGGATCAAGCTAATTTAGGAGAAATGAAAGTGTGACAAGAGTCCTAGAATATTTCAAAGAATTACAAATTTTAGTTCTTTGCAGTCTTAAAGTTAACTAGTTCTAATCTTCTCTTTGCTAGGTGCAGAGTGTTGGCATGCCTTGAGTCATTCATTTTGTTTGCCACAGAGGCAGAAGGAAATACCTGTTCTCCTGATACCAAAATCAAGAGTATGCACTTTTGACACCTAAGGCACACATAAATCACTGATCTTACATAGATCATTTTTTGTAATGACTTCATTTCTAGTAAAAGTCTCTGAAGTATAAGAAACTCCATTTTCAATATATCAAGGTAATGCTTTAGAGCACTTGCTTTGTCCACCATTTTGTAGAGCCTACAAAGTCAAGACAGTGCTCTTTATCTCAACATCATGCTCAGGGAAGCTTATCTTGAAGAATCAATTCCTTCACATGTATAAAGGTAATTAATGTTGTAAGGCTGTGCATGAAGCAAAAGGAATGGCACAGAAGACTTGGGAGTGAACAGGGTTGTCGAGAGTCCCAGGCTCTCAACAAGTGCTCAGCAAATGCTTATAGAGTTGCTCTGAGCTGTCTTCCCTTCAGAACTCACGTTGAAAACGCATGTTCATTTGGAGAACAGCAGGTTAAATGAACAACATCAGCTATTGGTTTTCTGTATGAATTCTGTAGCTTTGGCTAAATAGTGGGTATTTGCTTAGACATATTTAATTGTAGAATGAGACTGGAAAGATATTTGGGTTTTTTTTTTGTCTATTCTAAAAGACTTTTTGTTAAAAATAAAGAACATATCAATATGCAGAAAAATCTTCCTTCAAATAATTTTCTAAGTATTTTACCAATAGTTTTCTGATCAGACTTTATCCTAAGTTCATAGGTACAAAACATACATGTATTTTATATGTCACCACTAGGTTACTGTACCCAGATAGTTTCTCAAACTTCAGTCTGCATGTTCTTTTAAGGTATTTTTTAGATGCAATGAACATTTAAATCAGTAGACTTTGAGGAAAGCAAATTACTCTCATGATGCAGGAGTAGGAGAGAAGACTGACATCTCCTAAGGAAAAGGGAATCCTGCCAGCTGTCTGCGTTTAGACTTGAACTGCAGTGTAACTCTTCCTGGGACTCCAGGTTTCCAATGGACTCTGTAGATATTGGACATAGCAGCTTCCACAATTATGTGAGCCAGTTGCATAAAATAAATCTCTTTTTTGTGTATATGTGTGTGTCTGTGTGTGTATACAATCTCTACTTATATATAGATGCTCTCTCTCTATATATATGTATACATATATAAACTCTATATATGTATATGTGCATATATATGTATATATATATATAAAATTTGTCTTTGTGTGTGTGTGTGTGATTGTATATGTGTGTGCACCTGCACCATATATCTCTATATATACACAAACATCCTCTCTGATTGTGGTTTGAATATTTCTTCCCTTCAAAACTCATGTTGAGGGCTGGGGATGTGGCTCAAGCGGTAGCGCACTTGCCTGGCATGTGGGCGGACCGGGTTCGATCCTCAGCACTACATACAAATAGAAGATGTTGTGTCCACCGAAAACTAAAAAAAAAAAAAAAAAAAAATTAAAATTCTCTCTCTCTAAAAAAAAAAAAAAAAAAAAAAAAACTCATGTTGAAAATCAACTGCAACTATAACAGTATTAGAAAGTGGTACTTTTAAGAAGTGATTTGGTCATTAGGATTCCAGCTTCATGACTGTAATTTGTGCCATTATAAAAGCATTAGTTTGGCCACCTCTTCCTGGTCTCTTCCACACACACCTTCTGCAATGCTATGGTGTAGCATGAGGCCAGCACCCTGATATTGGACTTTCCAGCCTCCAGAACGGTGGACCAATACATTTCTGTTCATTAGAAGTTATCCATTCTCAGGTAATCTGTTACGTAATCACAAAATAAAATATTTTTTGTATATCACTATCTACCTCTTTATCTCTATATACACACATATATGTGGAAAGTAATTGAATAGAGGGCTATATACTTTACATATAGTATACATATAATATATACCTATATATTATATATTACATATCATATATTACATATATGTGTAGTGTATAAATGTATGCTTATATATCATATATTACATGTATATGAAATTTTACATATTATATATGTAATGTCAGATATAATATAAAATTATATACATATATAAATAGAGTATGTTCTTGTCTTTTGTGCTACTTTAATGGAATGTCTGAGACTGGGAGATATAATATAAATATTATATATGTTTGATATTGTATAAAATGTAGGTGTATATGGTATGTAGTATATATGTATATTAAATATACATATTTAGAGAGGAGTGGGAAATATATGTATAGAATATGTCATAATACCATATATATGAACATATAATATATACCATTTTATATACTCCCACACTCTACCTCAATATTTCCCTGGTGAAACCTGTCTAATGAACCATGTATTTACATATCTGATAAATTACCTTCAAAATGGATTAAAGAAAATTTTCTCCATCCTTTATCAGGAAGCATGAGAGTGACATAGGTATCATAAGGGACTACCACTGTAGCACCTGACTTTTGCCTTGGCTCATAGTAATTGTCCAACTCCTTGGCAGAGCTGGAATAGAGTCTGAGGTTGAGGACTGCCAAGTACTGCAATAAGAGGTTAAAAAGTCTGGGTGCTAGACTCAGACCATTTTCCCATTCTCCACTATTCTGTGGCTGCACGTTTTGAGTAAGTCTTTTAGACTCTCCAAATCATTGGCTTAGCATTTTAAAACCATAACTGATTTAAATAATATATAATTAACAATAATGTATATATAAATACAGACATTCTGAGTATTTTTAAAAAGAAAAACCTGTAACTATGTCTTTTATCAATAAGAATATTCTAAAATAGTTTTAGTATTTTGGGTTTTTTTTCCAAATGTGAATTAATATTTGTGTTTTGGAATCCTTTGGAGTAATTGTACCATGCCATTGAATGATTGTAATATGCTTAAAGACCTCCATCCTGGTAGCAAATGAGAATTAAATCTCACTTTGTGTATAGCCTTTTGCTCAGTGATATACACATGTAAAGGTACTCAAAAAATTTTTTATTGTTGGTGACTTTGGCAGCAAAACATTTCTTACTTCTTGCTCACATTTCCCCATCTTCTTGCAGCTGACTAAGGCCATGTGAATAGTTTGAGCTGATTAAATGTGAGCAGAAGGAACATTCACAATTGTCAAATGGAATCTTTTTTTTTTTTTTTTTTTTTTTTTAGTAGAAACTAAAGAAAAAGTATTGTAGATGTTGCAACTTCAAGAAGCAGAGCCTTTCTTATTCTGGATTTTGGAAGGTCTAAAAGGAATAAGAGTCTCCTGTTGAGCTCTGTAGTATGAGTATGAAATAAAGGTGTATGTGTTGAAACCTGAGGTATGTTCATTGTTATCTCAGCCTAACTTTTTTTTATCTGGTCTAAAACTGTGAATAACCATGAATACCCTTCAATAAGAGTAATTAGTGATGTTTCCAAATAACTACATACAGCTTCCAACCACTATTATATCCTACTGTCCACTGAAATACACTGCATTGTCCAATGTTGGATTTACTGTCAACAGAATGTAGAACTTGTTTTGAAACAGTGACTGACAATGTAGTTCCATTTTTTTTTCCTCATAGTCACAACACTGGTCTGGGAATTATGTCTGGAAAATGCTCTGGTTTGATATCCCCATCAAAAAATATTTTCAAATTTAATTCCTATTAAAAGGAATTAATAGGTAAGACTAAGTAGGAATTTAAAAGGTGATTATATCATGAGAGCCCTACTACCCTCATAAATGGATTTATCCAAAAAAGGCTTAATGGGTATAGGAGGAGTGGCTTTGTCATATAAATAAGCTCTTTATGGCTTGTTTGCCCTGCCCAACTAAGTGAAGCCTTCCACCATGTTGCGATACAATAAAGAGATGCTTACCAGACGCTGAGCAGATGTTGTCCCTGTACTCTTCTTTCTCCCTGACTTCAGAATTCAAGAATAACATAAATCTTGTTTTAGTCAGTTTTTTCATCCTTATGACTAGAAGACCCGACAAGATCAACATAGAAGAGGAAAACTTTATTTTGGCTCATGGTTTCAGAAGTTTCAATCCATGAATGGCCAATTCCATTGCCCTGAACCCACGGTGAGGCAGAGCATCATGGCAGAAGGGCATGGTGGAGGAAAGCAGTTCAAAATGAGGTCAGAAAAAAAAGAGAGTCCTCCACTCACTAGAAATAAATATAAACTCCAAAGGCACACTCCCAGTGACCTACCTCATCTAGCCATACCCTACTTGCCCAGAGTTACCACATTGGTGGATTACTCCACTGATTAGGTAACAACTCTCAATTCTCATAATGTAATCAATCATGACACTTGGGGCATTCTTGCATTGTTTCATGCATGAGTTTTGGTGGGACACGATCTTTCTTCCTTATAAATTAGACTATAACAACAGAAAAAAAGACTGACAGAAGTGACCCCTCTTGGTCTTGTACCATGGAACTAAGGATAAAGTCTGCATGGTGCTATAGGCTCATCTTCTTCTCCCTTTTAGAAGCTTCTTCCAAGAGGACAAAGCACCTCCAGAGGGAAAGAACTTCTTCTATTAACATCTACATTCCTAGCATGCAAGGTTTTCCAGACAGAAGTGATGTGATTTCTAAGCATTCTGTATAAATCACTCCTGAGCACAGCAATCTTTACATATTTTTCATTTTGTCATGAAAATAGGTGTTTGATAACCCCCCTTAGGCTAATTTATAGATGATGTAGTGTAAGCATGAGGCTCATTCACAATCATAGTGGCTTCTTAGTCTCTCTTCCAGCATTCTGGTCCTGGTAGGTCCCCTCTGGTAGATTTGCAACCAGGGTATATCAGCCCATATATACTCTGCCTGGGCTGTGGAATAATGAGTTTGGGAGACAGAATTTTCTGTTCTGTTTTTCTAGTTGGAGTTTTAGCCAATAAATACTATATTTTTTTTCTTGGATAAACTCTATGTATGCATACATGTTGATGTTAGTGCATGCATATTTAATGCTTTTGAATAAAAATTGCCATTTTGCTACAGGCCCTTAATTAGGAAGGAAGGAATGGTTTCATTAGGGAATATGACAATTGTTTCATTGAATTGGGAGTAGAAACTAACTTCTTTTCTTTTGAGCTCCCTAACCTGAACATCAGAGATGGAGAGAGGTTACAAAAGCAAAAGGAAAATAGATTGCTGCTAATGAGAACAAGAATAAATATGAGTGGACTCCAAGGCATGCATTTTATTACATCCATATTTCACAGTAAAGATCGGTGGAAGTCAATACAAAACCAATAAAGGACCCATTCACAAACATAGTTTTGATTGATTCAGCAGATAATATACCTGGCCACCTAAGGTCCTATTGAAGGTTAAATAAAATAATTTGAACACCAAAGGCATGGTAGCACTGGCTTATAATATGTATTCAGGCATGGTGTTACAGGTATTCCTGCATTGTGTGGGTCCTTGAGGTTAGTTTTCAGGACAGAGAAATGATTCAGACCCAATTCATCTCACAAGATCTGAGTACTTATAAAATAGGAAAGTATATTCAACTTTCTGCTCTTATCTTTCAGTCTTGCAGTGAGGATCATTCCAACATTCCTGAAGCAGCTGCTTCTATTCTACTCCATATAAAAGAAAGGCTCATGATCTTGGTACATCCATTAAGATCATCCGTAATGAACTGTTCCCTCACCCAAAACTTACTATCATAGTGGCTTCTCAGTTGTTCCTGTAGCATTCTGGTCCTGGAATTATAACAATTACAATTGTTTGAATAATTGGTGTCCCCAAAAACTCGTGCATGAGACAATGCAAAAATGCCCATGTGTAATGATTGATTACATTATGAGAATTGAGAGTTGTTACCTAATCAGTGGAGTAATTCACCAATGTGGTAACTCTGGGTATGGCTAGATGAGGTAGGTCACTGGGAGTTGTGCCTTTGAAGTTTATATTTATTTCTAGTGAGTGGAGGACTCTCTTTTTTTTTCCTGACCTTATTCTGAGCTGCTTTCCTCCACCATGCCCTTCTGCCATGATGCCCTGCCTCACCTTGGGCCCAGGGCAGTGGAGTTGACCATCCAAGGGTTGAAACCTCTAATCAAACTGGAAGCAATAAGGTTCCAGAACAGGTAAATGCACTTCTAAAATATGTCTATATTTCAGTAAAAACTAAACTTTGCTTCACAAAAGTTGTTTCTTCTTCTGGGAGGCACATCATTCAAGCTGTAATAACTTGTGTTTTGCCTAAAACAGAATATTCCTACATATTCTTAGAAATTTCACTGACATGATGAAATGACTTACAAAGCATTATAAGTAATTATTGGTACTCTCTGCTAAGGAGATTCAATTAAGCATTAATGTCATGGACCAATGAGATATTCTATGGAATGTTCTAATCAAGATCTTGACGACGGGCTGGGGATGTGGCTCAAGCGGTAGAGTGCTCGCCTGGAATGCGTGCGGCCCGGGTTCGATCCTCAGCACCACATACAAACAAAGATGTTGTGCCCACTGATAACTAAAATAAATAAATAAATAAATATTAAAGTTCTCTCTCTCTCTCTCTCTCTCTCTCTCTCTCTCTCTCTCTCTCTCTCTCTCCCTCTCTTAAAAAAAAAAAAGATCTTGAGGACTATAGTATGACAGAGAACAAAAGTTGAAATACCTCTAAAGTATGGCAATACCCATATAATATATGATATATACATAGTGCTCTGATGCTCCTGCCAAGAGCAAGTTAAGTGTACTAAGCTCCAAAGAACTGCTTTGATTTATCTTATTCAGGGTACATATCTGGAACTGTAGCTACAATTGCAGTGAACTGCGAAATGAAGTTTAAGACAATTTGTCATCGATCTCCACAATCCTATCTGCTTTTCTACAAGTTAATTCTGGCGGACCTTGAAATTGTTATTTCTACATCTTTGGATATTTTTGAAGGAAGATCCCCAGGGATTTGTGTTCAAGACCTAGTAATCAATTATCCATGGCCCAGAACTCTAAAGAGCAAAACATGAGGAATAACAAGACTCTGTCTACCTTCAGTTATGGTAATTGAGCCATCCTTGTCTCTGATGCTTAAGAAACATTGTCACCTAGATTCTGTCATTCTGGGGTTCCAACAATTCCTGTTAGAGTACTGTAGATCACTTTAAGGGTGGCAACTGTCACCATCAACTCCAATCTACTAGCATCAAGGTTTTGAGGTTACTGTTAGCTTCCTTAAAGCATTTCTCAATGCCCCAGGCATGAGAGTATTTTCTGTAACTTACAGAAAACACTATCAGAGAGAGAAAACAAGTTGTAATTTTGTTCAAACATTCCCACTTTTGTAAATGTGCTAGTTTCCTCCCTCAGAATTACTTCGGGAAGTTCTTTCATCTTGATGTCATTACACATAGCTTGCTATGGAATCCATGGTTTGGTCAGTCAACCAAGCAAGATATTAGGGCCATTTCTAGCTACTTGAGTTAGTACATTAACTACTGTATCTAAATATACCAACTGATTTATATATTCCATCTCCTTTTTTTAGACTAACATGCTTAGCATCCACTCACGTATGTGATCTGCAGATTTCAAATGACAAACATAGGCAAGTTATTGTAATCCTATGCTATATGCTGTCTCCTTCCAAAATAACTTGTGACTCTCCCCTGGTGTTATTGAATTCTGACTCTAGTTTTGGGTGTAGTGACAATGAAAGATGGTATGGCTGAATCATGCAAAGAGCTGGTTCTCCCAGCTTTATCTGAGAACACCCCTATGTTTATCTCTGAGAATCACTGTTTTCTCAATAATCCTCTAATATCAACATAAGAACTTTAGTTATCTGACCAATTTGCTTCCAAATTTTCCAAAGTTTAAGACCTAAGTCCTGATCTACATTTACCACTGTCTACAATGTATTTGTTTAAAAAAATTACTTAAAACTGTCAAGAAGTTCTCTGATTTTCTATCTGTGTGATTTGAGCTGAGGGTTGAAATCCTTGAATTGATTTTTTAAATTTTTTTCCTGAAGTCTTTTTGTGCTATCTCAAATACTTTCTCAACCTCAGTGAGACTTTTAATCACAGTGGTTGCTGTAGTGGCAGAGTACAACCATTCTTACCTTTCTGGAGCATTAATGGTCCAGTTGTTTGTGATGCTATAGCATTACACAGATGACTAAAATCACCCCTTCTACCTACAAATGGATCATTCCTATTGTCGTGCTCTAACATGTAAACAACTTTATGCCATAATTATTTCTTCAGGCTTTGCTTTTTGGGGAACACTCAATTTAGGCAAAATTCTATCTGCCATATTGGAACTAGGTAAACAAAAACTACTCTGAGTTTTTAAAAGAGCCAAGTCAATGTGGAAAATGAGTTACATAGTGGCAGAAGAACTAAGGTGAACTAAGGCTATGGTGAAGTATACTAGAGATTAGCAATACGAGGGGCCACTACCACCCACAGGGGGAAAGTAGGGGCAATATTAAGGGAACCCAAAGTCCAGGGTACCTAGAGATAGTTGAGAATGTGGCAGGAGCCAAAAACCACAGAAAAATCATAGTCTGTGCAGGACACAGCTTCTGCCAGAGGTACTGTCCAAAGCAAAGCAGGAGGAAAAGAGAAACCCTTGCTTCCTCCTGCCTCCTGCTCTCACCCCATGTTTTCATGTCAATGCCAGAAGTCAATATTCCTTTGATTTAACCTGGAACACTTAGAAAGTCTAAAAAGGGATCAATCCTGATCATATAGTTCAAATAATTCCTGGGCCTGAAAAGAAACAAATGTGTTTTGCAGAAGAGTAATTTATTCAAGAGGCAGAACAATTCCTTCCACCTCAGGGTAGATAGAGTGCTGTGGCCACACTGAGAAATCAATCACCCACTGTGTCCAGTGAGCAGGACATTGGGCTGTATGTGCTAGCTCTATAAAATAAAGTTATCAGAAGAATGAAGTTGGATTAAATATGCCTTAGGACAATGTATGAGGAAGAAGTACTTAAGAAGAAATAGACATTTATTTATGAATAATGAAGGAAGTCAAATATGATTAACACAACCAGATTATTGATAGAACCCAATAGAGATCCAAACACAAGACAATCTGCTTGGATGACCAGACCATGCAGATTAAGGTTGTTTTTTAGAGCATAAGAACCAGATGCATTTAACTTGTTTTGTTTAGCACTCCAGATAGCATCATAAGTAGGTGGTGAATAGTTTGGCTTTTTTAATGATAAATTGTTCTTCCTGATGAAAGTGTGAATGACTATGATAACTATATGACATTTGGGCACATGGCAGTTAAAGAGTTAGTAAATGCAGAAAAACAATATTGAAATTGATCCAATTGTTAGTTTCCTAGTGGAAGCTATAGAAGCTAGAGTGCACTGTTAACATTAAGCTGGACACACCACAAGGATTCTGTCTTTTAAAACAAGGCAGAGCTAAGTGAATAGGTGGCAGGGCTGGATAAAGTGTTGTGTCTTCAGTGATGTATCTGTAACTTTGTCTACTGTGCTGCACATAATTAGTAATAGGAATGCTGTGAATGGCTTTCCCCCCCTATGTTTCTATTTTCCATCATTGAGTAATTTGAACCAGCATGTGGGACACATGGGATGAGCAAAATCTAAATTACACACAGGTTTGAATATTGGCTCCTTGAAGGATAAACTGTGTTAAAAATACAAATTCCAGGATGTCAATTCCTTAAGGGAATTATGTCTTTCTTGCTTATTATTTTTTTCTTCTTCTTTGTATTACATAAATACCAATGGCATTTGTTGCAAAGAGATTCTTGGGAATTTTTCTTTGTTCCACTTTGCACAACATTGTCATTATTGAATTTTTATAACTTGGACTTCCATTAACATCTAAAGAAGTTGTCAAATAATCTTTTCCAATTAGATTATTCTTTCCAAACTATTCTAGCTCCAGGAAAATATTAATTCTGATGTCTAAACAGTGTATGGTATTATATTTATAGACAATAGATATACAATGACATAAATTTTAGAATCATAAAAAGTAATATTTCATTGTAATATTTCATTGCTTTAAGTATATGATAATAGTTCCAGGGCTGGGTTGTGGCTCAGTGGTAGAGTACTTGCCTAGCATGTGTGAGGCACTGGGTTTGATTCTCAGCACCACATATAAACAAATAAATAAAGATCCATAAATAACTAGTAAAAATATTTTTTAAAAAATAGTTCCAATTCACGGTCACATATAGTTGTGAATACCATATCATTTTATTCTTAAGTAAAACAAGATTTTTTACCCGAGAGGCAACTCATTCCTCCCTGTATTTAGCTTCAGGTTATTTGCACATAAATTCTTCAGTTCAGAATCATCTTACTGTGTTTTCCTTGTTTGTCTGTGTAAAATTCCTTCCAAAACATTTTAGCTTTCCCTTCTGAGTTCTTCCTTTAACCCGAATTCTTTTTAAATCTTAGCTATTCAGTTTATAATTCTCTTATCATCTGTGAGTTTGCAGTTTGATATACTCCAAAACAAATTGAAACCAGAAATTAAAAATGCAAAGCCACAATCCAAAGCTGTTGCTTGTAGAACTTCCTTTTTTAACATGAGGGACATATTTGTACTAGCATGTGCATAAGCAGATTTTCTTTAAACCTAGTGAGACCAAAGCTTCAGGGGCCCTTGCCTTCACTGGACCTTCCCAGACAGGCCTTGGGAACAGATCTTAGAGCTCATGTGGAAATTTACATATCTTTTTTGTCCTGGGGATTGAACCCAGGGATGCTTAATCACTGAGCCACATCCCTAGCTCTTTTTTATAGTTTTATTTTGAGTCAGAGTCTCACTAATTTGCTTAGGGTCTGGCTGAATTTCTGAGACTGGCTTTGAACTTGCAATCCTCCTGCCTCAGAATCCTGAAGTGCTGGAATTATAGGTGTGTGCCACTGTGCCTGGTGAATTTTTTAACAAGCTTTTTAAATCCCTGTGGTTTATGAATACTGTTTCACTCAGGGGTCTCTTTTATCATGTATTCCTCTTGTGAGACAATAGGCTTAAACCTAAGGGAAAGCTGACTTTGGATTTATGCATATACTCATGAAGCTCACGGAGGCACCCTTGTGTAATAAAGTAATCACTCTTCAGTGTTTGAATGGCTGCTAAGGATTCTTTAACACTTTAACACCTTCCTGCTGCTACAAGTGGGCCTGAGACTAGATCACTCTATGAACATGTTCTATGAATATTCTATTAACAAACATAAGAGGGCAGCAAAAAAGAAATGAGTTTGAAATGTGCAGAAGATTAAACTAGATTTTGGAGAAGTACTATGCTCTATCATCCATGTGTCTTTAACAGCAAATTAATACAATCAAAAAATTTTATTATTTTTCTGAAAATTTGGTATTAACTTTTCAAAATGTATCAGTTGTGGTTTCTAAGTATTCGCTTTCATACAGAACTCAGGACTCACTCACCTTGCTCTCAAATTTCTCAATTCCAACCCCCACCAATCCTGGATCTGCCCCTGGGTGATGAAATTTCCATAAGTCAGTTCTGTAGGCTTTTGAGGAATAGAAGGCCTCACTGGAGTGTGCTTGGTTCACTCCAGAAGCCAAAACTTACCAGGACTGAGACTGAAAAGACCTATTCAAACAAAAGTAAAAGCAGGTAAAAAAAAAGTTAAAAGAAGTGCAATTATAAATAAATCAACAACAGAGATACTGAATTCTGTTGACAAGTCAAAGAGGATAGGTATTGAAGTGAGGAAATCTGGAAAAGTTCAGAGGACTCAGGCCTATAGTACAGCAGAAAGCAAGGATCTGTCATATCATCTAAGAATATTTCCGTTACAAAGCTGGCATTTCTAAGACTTGTTTTGATAAATGTGCACTGACTAATAGGAGGTGGTCTAACATAATTCAAGTAGTCAGTACAGATTCTATACCTACCATCTAAATTGTCAAGGGAAAATGATTAAATATATATAACTCTAAACCATTACCCCCTAGGGATTGAAATCACTACCTGTCTTTACTTGCATTAGTATTGCTAGCATATACAGTTGACCCTGTGGAAAGTTTAAACATGGAAGAAGGAAAAGGTTACACACACACATACACACACGTACACACACATATTCCAGAGATATAGAGATTACTTCTGCTCTATTATCATGGGATTTGCAGGAAGAAGAAAGCCTGATTATTTACCTCTCATAAATTTGTAGCAATCTAATTTCTGATGCAGAAGTCGAAATATATTTTCAAAGTACTTATCATGTTCTTAGTTTTTTATTTAGATCACCAGCAATTCAATTCAGGGATACAGCAAGTTGTTGTATAAGCAGTTTTAAAGCCAGTCTTCCAAGTACCCAGAGTAGAATGTTTATGCTTTTGCTTTACATAATTTAATAAGTGAATGTGAGCAAATGGAAGACACTCAAAATTAACTGTTAAGAAGATGAAGACATAAGCACAGAAATTATGCAGACTAAGAATTCAATGTTGACTCTACTTTAGAAAAGTTATTTAAAATCTCTGCAACTCAGTTTTCTACTTCATAATATGAAGGAAGGAAAACTCACCTTGGAAAGGTTTGTTGAGGGTTCATGAACTTGACTTGTAAAGCTCCAGGCTATGGATACCTAATAAATTGAGGTCAATATCAACCAATTAACAAATGGATTTGTGAAATTCTAAGCTCCTAGGACATCTAGTATTCAACAACCATTTACACATTATCCCATTAATTCTATATATTAATCCTGATATATATGTCTTTCTATGTGTTTTAACTAATTTTCCCATGTCAAACTACTGGCAAGTAGAGGGTAAGATGCAAACAATTTTCCTTCAACCTCAGCTTTGCAACAGAGAAACTGAAAGTTGAAATAATTGTATGTTTTTAAATGATTTATTCTATCACTTCCAGTCTTGCCCCAACTCATATTTAGGATGTGATAAATGAAGATGCTTGAAAATATTTCCTTTATTATAAAAAATAAAATTCGGATTAAAATAAAGTTTGATTTTTTTGGAAGATTAAACAAGAGCTCATCACTTAAACAAATAATTGACAATTTTGATGAAAAATAAGATGTAAATCAAAGAGTTTGTAACTCTTCCAACCCATTATTCACTATTTTAATGAGATTTGAAGTTAACCTAGGTAGAAAAGAGCCACAGTCCTTCAGACTAGAAGAATATGTTGAAGGAATTGATTCTGCATCCCCAAATTGAAAATAGTATTCTACAATTCCAAAGCTTGTCATAGGTTTATTTGGTTCATGAAAGTCACATTATTCTTTCTTACTCTCCCAAACTATCCTATTCTTTCTGGCTATTTTTAATAGTTCCTGCTATTTATTTTAGTTTGCTGAGATCATTAAAAATTTGCTCACAGAAAATACGTTTAGATGCAACAATAACAAAAATCATTGGGATGGTGTGATGCTCTTGAGATTCTTAGACTGAACTTGGGTTTAAACTCTGGGGATCAATCACTTGCAGTTGGGTGCCCTTAGGGAGTCCTTAACAGGTGACTTTCTCAATTATTGAAAAACGAGATTGAAACAGAAGCACTAGCTTTTGCTTAGTGATAACCAGGTTACATGCTCTGATTAGACCCTCCAACAACTTTATATGAAGTATTACCTTTAACGCCTTCATTTTACAAATGACCACTCTTAAGATTTAAAGAAATTAAGAAAATTGTCCAAGAATGTATGTGTTCTAAGTAGCGCTGTTAAAACTTGAGTCTCTATCATTTATATTGCTAATAATTTTTCAAATAATGTTACCTACATACTGCTAACTCATGAGATTTAAGATAAATTCATGTAACACTCATGATAAATATTGGTTCTCATTTCTTTGAATCTGTACAGTACTTTCAGTCTTTCAAAAGGAGTTAAGACTTCCTATTTTATTTGGTTTGCATTGACAGATAAAGAAACTGAGGCACCATGGGACTAAATGATATCAATAAATTACCACGGTGTCTGTTCCTAGGATCTGGGCTTTTTCTCTTCACATTTGTCACCTTTTCTTCTCTAAACCTTCATTCAGCCTATTTAAATCCTGTAAGAAGACACTTTCATTTTTAACATCTTTTGAATGCTCCCTTACTCTCATTGCTCTGAGGAGAAAGGCTTATATTTATTTTCACAAGTTAATCGGTGCCTTAATGTTACAGAAATCTGATAACACACTGAAAATGATTATTCCATGATCTCTAGGATCATCATCGCTGGAAATCCACTCACAACAGGACTTTCCTGCCTCTTGCAATGACAAGCGTTAATGGAATCTGGCCTTCTAACCGTCTGGTCTGTGTATGAGGCTGGTGTCAAAAGCGAGTCCAAGCAAGTTCCCCTGATGCACAGCCTTTACAACATCTTATAACTCATAAATGTTCCTTCAAGCCACCACCCACCTTTCCCAGTGGGAATCTAGTGAAACCATTCTCTTGGAAATAGCATAGATGTATTGGGTGGGAGGAAAATCCCTGCCTTTGGAGGAGATTGTGGAGGAGTGAGTGGGTGGAGATGAGCGGGGTGGCTGGGTGGAGGGAGATTTGAACAGCAAACATGGAAAAAATAACCACCACTGCCACCAAAATATTCTGCTCAGGGATGAGGGAGTACACCCTACAGCTGTTAGCACTGTGCAACATATTTTGCATATTTGCATATAACAAGTATTTCCAAACAGCCTCATGTTTGTTTAAACTCCCCCAAGGAGATGTCTGGTAAAGATGTTATTGTAGAAAGCTATTTTCTTGGTGAAGTTTGCAAAATTGTTTTCAAATTGCTTAGATAAATACATATATCTGAAGCTGAGAACAGCCATTGTCATTAGCTACATTATAGAGAAATGTGGACTAGTCCATCTACTCATCAACTCTTAAAACAAAGCACCCATGTTGTACAAGGAACGAAGACACCTTGTTAGTTGAAGCTAATTTTTAAAAAAATGGAATTGTGGTTCAATTCAAAATGAAACACAGAATATTACCCAGTGATCCTTGATTCCTCCTGAAGCTGCCCAAAATGGGATTTTCTTAGTTGCTCTTAACTCTCCTCTTAGAGTTACAAATATTTTTCCCTAGCTTTAATGAGGTATATTTACAAATAAACTGTATATTCAAGGTATACTTGATAAATTAATATATATTCATTGTACAATGATTACCACAAATTAAGTAATACTTCCACCATTAGAGATATTTCATTTGGTAAGAAAAATTATAATACTGAGTAGATTTCTCATGTAGCTGTTTACTTTTGGAAACATAAACCACTACAAAACCACACATAGCTCTTTTGAAAAAGACTAGTGAACTTTCAACACAAGGAATGGGGTAGTTTAAAACTATATTTTCCTTTTAGCAAGATCCACAAGAAAAGGATAGAGTATCACGCTTAAAGGGAAACAGATTTTGTATTTTTTGGCAAGATCTTAAATCCTCTGTTGCTATATTTGGCTCTCTACAAATAGTCTCTGTACAAGTGCAAAGCAAAGATCAATGCTGGTGTTCTTCATTCAGCTATAGCCAAACTTGGTATGGAAAGTAAAACAATTGTGTTTGAATGTTGTTTCTAACAAAAATTTGCTTCTCCTCTACTGATTAGTAACATTGCATAGTGTGGATACTTAATTTGCACATTACATGTTCACTTTGCTGTCACAGTTTTTCCACTGTTTAACTGATAACAGATGGAATGATTCAATCTGAACAGAAGTGTTAAAGCTTTACCACGTCAATGTGGTCATCTGTTGCTATTGAGTCAAATGTGTATGGGCAGGTCAAATGAGATGCTTGGAGACTTAGGACATCATAGGATGGGCATATGTTCCCAAAAAAGGAAGCAAAACAATTGAGTTATAGTTGGTTGTCCCCAGAGAAAACACACTTCAGCTAGGAAGAATCTGCAGTAGATGACCAGCTTTTCAACCCCAAGTGCCTGTCTTACATAAATACCACATAACCCCTTGGATTCCAAATCACCATAATAACTACTTGAAACTTTTGAAAATGCAACAGGAGTTCCTTTATATACAGTTTTTCAAGTGAATGAAGATGAACATGAATGCCCCTGCAAACATTGTGCCTTGCTAGTTGTAGTGAAGTATTAAATCCTCTGGTTTATAAAGCTAATAAAAAAAAACAAAATTCTTTCAGTTCAATAACTGTAATAGTGATCCCAATGATGTTGACATCCCAATCTTCAGAACTTGTGAATATGTTGTCTTACAAGGAAAAGGGGCTGGGAGATGGGATGATTGCTCTGAATGGTACAGGAGAAGTCAACATAGTCTCAGAGATCCTTAAACACCTAAGCAAGAGGCAGAAGGGAGGGTGAGAGTGAGGCTTTGAAGCAGGAGAAGAGGGCCTTGTGCTAAGGATTCTAGAATCTGGAAACTCTCCAGGAGAATCAAGACAGAAAACTGCCTGCTCTCTGTAGCCCACCAAAACAACACTTTGACCAATGTTCGACTCACCAAATTGCAAAATAATAAACTTGTTTTAAGACAACTTAAATATTTTTAGTAAATTTATAAAAAAGCTATAAGAACCTCATATGCTAGCCAAGCCTTATATGACAGACAGTGAAGATGGCCATGCAAATTATTTCACTGGGATACTGGAGGGTATACTTATTTAAATACTGATTTCCAGACTTTTGCATTTTCACTTTAAAGATTCACTTAATAAGAAAATAGAGGAGCCCCATCTAGGGCCCACATCCACATCTTTTTTCATTCAAAATACAAGGTCTTAGAATACTTCTGTGGCACTTGTGCAATGTCAATGAATCATAGAAAAATTTTTGTCAGTTTGTCTTTTCATACTACTTATAGCATGTCTGTGTCAACAACTGAAAAACAAACAAACAAATATATATATATATATATATATATGTATATACATATATATATATATATATATACACACACACACACACACACACACACACACACACACACATATATATATATATACACATATATATCCCTCCAAGGATCAAATGAATACCTAAGAAGCACTGTTTAAAAACAAATCTTGATTCCTGCTGTTAAATAATTTGCATAAACCATTCCACTTTCCCTTTCATTATAAAAATTTGTTTTCTACACCACTCTACACTGCAACATATAAGTGTCTTGGCTCTAAATAATAACCTCATAATTTGAAAGCCTCTGGTGCAATTTTGAAAGATATTTATAAGTTGTTTAAAAATGAAGGAAACAAAAAAAGAATTTAGCCAATTCTTAAGAAATTCAGATCAAATTAACATTAAAACTACATAAAAATATAAACTTTAAATTCACATTAAATTATTTATTGAACAAATTGAAGATAATGACATCTGTTTTCATTACAAAAATTTCCATCATTTTATATCATTGACACATAGGTATGAGTCCTGCATTTAAAGAGCAAATAGAAATGAAAAAGTCTCTTCCCCAACCTCCCACAAAGAAAAAAAACATATGATTTCATAATTATTTTATAAAGCCGAAAGTTTTATGAATTACATATTTTTGTTAATTAATAATGATAGCATAACTAATATTAGTTAATTTTCCTCTCTGAAATCAGGTATAATTAAGGTAGGATAATTTCTGACAAAACTAACAAATCTGGATTTGAATGTATTTCAATGCCATAAGATAATATTTTTGTTATGAGTTTTCAGATTACCTAATCAAGAGAATAAAGTAAAGTGTAGCATACTGTGTATTTTTTTCCTCTATGAAAAATTTGACTTTACCTATTTTTATGCAATACCAAATTTACTCCATATTTCCCCTTTAAATATATGCACTTTAAAATTATACAAATAATTCACATGAAAACATTTCCCTATATTGTATATCCTGAAAAAAAAACTGAATGGAATATTTTAAAATCAGATAGAATATTCAAGATTGTACATATCCTAAGAAATTAAATCAAGTGTGTAAATAACCATTAACTTTTGCTCTAGCCGCAACATAGAAAATGTACAACTCTATTAGTATAAAGAGATCAATAGAAAACTTCACATCTTATGCATATACAAAACAACTAACTAAAGAGTCTTGTATTCTAAAAAAATTATTCTTAGACCTAAATTTAGTAGTCCAGAAATTGTTAAAAAGGAAGATAATTGATGACGACCTGCCTTTTTTTAGAAGGTGTCCTTAGACAAAGGAATTGGTGAATGATACTTAAATGTATTAGAATTTCATGAAATTTTAAGAGATTTACATAAATTTATTGAATCAAATTAATCTGAGGTTTCAAGTGAATATTAGTTTGATTACTTAAAATCATAAAAATAGTTTTCAAGCAAACAAAAAAGCACAACGGAAATAAGAAAATTAAGACATTTAGCAATAATGGCTACTCTAAAGGTTTAAAATCCTCAGAAACCACTAAAAGAAAACTCTTAATGCAAACATCTAAAAAAAATCTGTTCTCTGACCGCTCTCTATGACCACATAACCAAGACATTAACCTTTTGAAGCTGTTGAGATTGAGGTTTCCTTGCAGATGCCACTTATATCCCCATCACCAGAGTCATCCAACTCTTTTATAGCTTATATATTCATTTTCAACATAAATTTTGGATCAAAACATGATCCTAATTTTTTTAAAAACATTTTAACCACATTTTTAATGCCTTGATAATGGACTGAAAGAGCTCTCAAGCCTTTCAATGTTTCTAGAGAGTAAACTATAATTTCTCTCTCAAACAAATCTTATATTTTCTGAAAGATATATATATATCTTTTATCCTGCTGGGAGGAAAAAAAAATCTGAGTCTTTATGGTCCTGTCCATTAAAATTGGCAGGCTGATTTCATTTTGGTCCCATAGTTTCTACTGTCCTGTCAGCTGCGAAGGAGATTCATCACAGGGATTCTAACTTCCATCAATACCCTTTGTAACTGCAATGGTTTGAGTGAACTCTTTCCATCTTCAATAACTGACACAGTGTCAACATCTGCTTCCAATAAAGTTGTTTCTTTTTTTCTCAAGTAGAGTAAATTTGCTGACTGAGATTGTAAAGGGTTGTTTTCCCCCTCCTTTTCATGACTTCATGGGGGGATATATTTTCCATCATATTTTGCAACTTTTCCTCCAAGGCAAATTTAAAAAAAAGAAAAGAAAAGAAAAACTTGGATAACTTCAGATGACACGTTCTTATTCCAGGTGCCAAGTAAACTCAAAATATAACTGAAAAACATAAACTTTGATAATTTAATGCCACTGTCCTCTTAATTTTGGAGATAGCAATACATAGGGACCCTAGATGAATAACATTTTGAAATATGTGAGAAAACTCCAAGTTGGGCCTTCAGAAAAGCAGTCACGTATCTATTTGGTTGCCACAGAAATGCATATGGAAAGTAAAGATAAGGGACATTTGGCAGGTCAATTTAATGACTTAATTACTCAACTCATGGACATTTTTTGGTAGCTGTCATTTGTTGAGCACATAATATGAGCCAGCTTTTATTTTTATATATGTATGATTTACCACTTCTGCAGCCTGTTAGGAATTAGTATCCCATTTTACTTAAGAGGTAAATAAGTGAAGTCCCAAATCACACATTACATTGTGGCTAAGCCAGAATTCAAAGAATGGCCTAGTATCCAAACTTTTTTCCATTAACTTATTCTGTTCCCTACTCATCTCCCTCTCAAAACTCAAACATGTGTACTTTCCTTTTCCACCACTTAATGCCACTGCTCCCAGTGGCTTAATTCAGCAAATACTATTTAACAAAAGGACACTGAGGAATAGAATGTAGCTTCTTAAAATACAGTTGAGATTACAACTTTAAATTACAAATACAATGTCAAGCCAGACAGAAACTCAAAGACTAGATTCTGTCACATATTCTGCAAATCTCAGAATAAAAATGGGCAAACATTATTGGCATAATAAATAATGACCACCTTAAGGGTATCATTTATAACAGTGTCTAGAGTTCTTTTCAAATGTTATAAAGTCAAAAAAATCAATTCCTTAATTATTTGCAATTCACTAATTCTCATTTTGTACATTTTTTTGAACAATCTTGGCCATTTTTGCTTAGCATAATGTAAATAAACTTATGATCAAAGAGTAAGAGAAAAATTAAAGCAGACAGTTAAGAGAGGGTGGCTGATCTAAGAAAACATACTGGTTTTTAAAAAGTTTGCACAGTCTCTTTTCAAATTAATAATGAAGCATCACATCTCTTGTTAGGATCCTAACTTGCCAACATGTTGTTTCTTAGCTCCTGGCAATTTAGTGGTGGAAGCACAGATTAGATTGAGAATAAATGAGAAGATTTTCCAGTATTTACTTCTTAGGAGTTTTAGATAGTTTCAGTGGAGCATCCTTTGTAAAAGATTCAAGGGTCTAAGTCAAATTAGGGAGACCACTGATAGCCTTCAGTAAAGTAATTTAGAAACCTATAAGTTCAACTGTAGCATTTTGATGAAAGAAAAACAGACCTAGAAAATGATAGCATTTTAAATGTAAAGGAAATTCAGATTATTGTGCTAAATTACAAACCATCCCGTTTAATAACTTCTGGTAGTAATAGTGACATGGCAGGACTAAGGGATGCCAAACAATTAAGAGAATTTGTAAGTAGGCTCTGCCTCTTTCTACTCAAATTTGATCCACTCCTTTGGTGGCAGTGTGCTAACAATACCTGATCCTGTTCTCAATGAGATAGCTTATTGATGGAAATTTTTCTATGTAAAAAAGAATTGGGGTTCTTCATTTTCTCAGGCTGTCACAACCAAGAAATGTTTTGCCCATAGTTCACAGAGGGACATAGAACAAAGTCTAAAATCAGGATGAAGCCAGTTGTTACTCTTTCAATTCAATTCAATGGAGACAAAGGAAAGAAGCAAAGAGTTAATGCTTTTTCCCCCCCTTCTTAATTGAGAAAATCCAATTGAATGCTCTGAATGAGTTAAAGTATGACACTGTTCTAAGAGAAATTGAAAAGGAAGTTAATAGATTCCAAGGGAAGAGGAGGTAAATAAATAATCCCCAGTAAGTCATCCCATGGGAACTACTGAATGCTTGTTTTTGAAAACTCAAGACAACTCAAGATAAAATAAATTGTATAGATTCATCAAACTGTGTTGCTCCACATATTTGGCAGATTACAAAAAAAAAACTGCATCAAATCAAATTATAGGTCAAAATGTACATAGTTTAATCAAGCCACTTCCCTGGAAAGTGAAGTTTATATTATAAGTGAGTGGAAGTTTCCTCAAGTTTGGACTTCACATTGGTAAAACTGTGTATATTGTTGAGGAAAAGCCAAATATGGAGTGATGAGAATACAAAAGAGTGTACAGGTTTACAAGTCAAAGAATGCATCAGGAAAGAAGACTAATGCACAAAACATAGCCAAGATAATATTTGAAAATTACATATGAGAACTCTGTCTACCTAAGCATGTTGTCTTGTCAATGTTTATTCACACATATTATATATGCAACTAAAGATGCTAATATCACTTCACTGAAAATCTTATTTCTTGTTGGTAGAGAGAGATAGGAGAAACTTGAGAAACTTTCTATCAAATGAAAACACCTATATTACATTGACTTTCTATATGAAGCCCTGAAAGCAGTTGAAAAGAGGAGAGAATTTTGTCTTTAAATTCCTTACATTATCAATAACTGCCAACTTCTTAATCCTAATCTTTCCCTAATAGTGTCATAATGATAATTTTTATTTTAAAATTTTAGTTAGATCCTGAGGGCCACATCAAATTGAATCCTCAAATTTAAAAATTTTAGCCCAATTTCAGTAACTGTGGTATCAACATAAATAATACCAATATAAATTTTATTTTGTCCTAAATTTTTAAAAGGATTGAAACAAAACTAAATTTGAACAATAACAAAAAATGGCTTGCACAATGCTATTGAAAATATTACATATAGTTTTTTTCAATTTGCAATGATGAGTGGCATGATCAGAAATAGACAGGGCTTTGTGATATGTCTAGTATCTTTCTAGATATTATTCCTTCAAACTCCAGGAAAAAAAAATCACTTAAAAATAACTTTGAAATTGCCACTGGCACAAAGAAAATAAATCACTGGCATGTACAGATCTCATGGTTAAATGTATTTTATCCCAGTATAAGTAGTTGTATTAAAACTCTGGTTTGATTTATCAAAGTTGGATGGACTAAAAAGAGGAGTGTACTATAGGTAAACTTTCCATCTAACTGAAAGTTTGTGCAAACTTTCTTCTTAGTCAACTTGTAAGGAGTCTTTGGGAGAAATCAAAGTAATGAAATACTCTTTCTTTAGTGTGCTCACCCCCTGACCCCCCGCCCCAAAAATCTCCCTTTCCAAGTTATATATATCACTCAAAACTAGTGAGCTAGCATGGAATTAAATCTTCACTGAGATTTAATGCAAAAACAATACTGCATTGGTTTGGCTGTGGTATAGCTACTTTTGTTGAAAGGAGAAAATACTGAACGCTTGAGGTAACCTAGAAAGCACAGACAGGAACATATCACACACATTTGAAAGATAAGCATTTAAACATTTTTTGCCAGTGCTTCTCTGAGATCAAGTTCTTTAAACAGAACTCAACAATTGTTACAATATTAAAAAAAAATACATCTCCCCAAAATAGCCCATCAATGCTAAACCAAACTTTCTGTATTTCTACAAAAATAGATGCACATAGAACTGCAAAATTGTATTCCTGAAAGAATGAACATTTTCATTTGTGGTTCATCTTTTCCTGACAAGGTGGCCAGTTGGAAAAAAAGAATGACACAAAAACTATCCCAAGTACTGGTAAAAGCAAGAAAGTAAGGAAGAGTTGCACAGTTGACAAAGGCTCAGATGAGGGAAAAATTAAAACTGCTTTTCTTCAATGACTAGGACCCACTCTGCTTTCTCCAGAAAAGGTTCAAAACCAAAGTAAACTGCCTGCCACTTCCGCTTCTCCTTCCACGTTTCTTGTGTCCCATTGCGGAATGGAAAATCCCAATGGCTTCTTTCTCCAGTGGGCCTTTGGATTCAGGCTGCAGCCTGACTTGCTAACACTGGATGCTTCAGTACCAGGGTGATTCCTTGCTCTTGTCTTGATGCTGCAGACCTAGAAAAGAAGAATGTGGATATGAATACTCACTGTACTCAAAAATGTGCACAACCTGCAATGCACTGGATATAAAAGCCAAAAAGAATACAGGCAGCTATGAGAAATGACCTCAGGACAACCTAGTCTCTAAGAAAATCCTGGGCTTCTATCACAATTTTCAAAAGGCGTACCAACACAATATGTGACAAAAATTCTATGTAAGTGTCATTTTGTCATATAAGTGTCATATTACTGTACAGTAATATATATTATATTATAAAATATATAGACAGATATATTAGCTATAGTTTTTTATTCTCCTGGTATTGAGTAAATAATATATCCAAAAACATAAACAATAATTTTATTTGTAATTTCAAAAGGAACTGATATTTTGAAGAAAAAAATGATAGCCAAACTTTGGGGTATATTTAGCAAAATTTTAATAGTTTAGTCACTATCCCAAAATGATACTTCAGGACTAAAATGATAAACAAATTATATTGTTTTGAAATATATTCCACAATGAAATTAGTATAAATTATAGCTAAAAGCCAGATTTATATGAATTTATACTAAAAGCAATGGCACAGATTTTGTAATCCCAGCAACTCGGGAGGCTGAGGTAGGAGGATCTCAAGTTCAAAGTCAGCCTCAGCAACTTAATAAGGCTCTTAGCAACTCAACCAGATCCTCTCTCTAAATAAAAATTACAAAAAAAGGACTGGGAATGTAGCTCAGTGTTTAAGTACCCTAGATTTAATTCCTAGTCTCAAAATAAATGTTATGGCTAAAATGGAGTTTAAAATTGCCAGTGAAAAACAAAAAACAGTATCCAAAGGAAGATATGAGAACATAGATTCAACTCAACTTATAGCTCAAATTAGAAAGTTTATCAAAGAATAAAAATAGAAAATATGACTCTGTTGTAAGTTTAATGCAGTTGACTGATATCTGATAGGAGCAATTAGCATAGCATCCCTAGCTTATATCTACTTGAAGTCATTTAGATTTTGTTTTGCGTTTTTCTTTCCAGCTTTATTGAAGTATAATTGACAAGTATAGATGTATATATTTAAGGCATGCATGTAGCACAAGGCTTTGATGTACATATATACTGTGAAATAACTACCACAGTCAAATTAGTTAACATATCCATCACCTCTTTCAATTCCCCTTATTTTTGTATCTAAAGCATATTGTATGGAAGAGTGAATATCCCAAACATACTCTTAAGTCCTTTAACGTCAAATATCAAAATATAAATGGAAGCCTTAGAAACAAGTGGGGAGGAATGGGATTTGACTGCAGATATGTGGGTGTGAGGGTCTCAGGATATTCTCCTGACTCTTAACATAAAACTGTTATAAATCTGGGTGGACATCAAAAATTAAAGAGTTAAATGACCCAGTATAGTTTTAAGGGTTTATTTTTACTAAAATATTTATTCTTTATTTTTTTGTATTTATTTTAATTAGTTATACATGACAGTAAAACACATTTATGCACTTTGATATATCATACATAGATGGGATATAATTTCTCATTTTTCTGAGTGTACATGTTGCAGAATCATATTGTTCATGTTGTCACATATATACACACAGTAATAATGTCTGTTTCATCTACTATCTTTCCTAGCCCTACATCTCCTCCCCTTCCCTCTCATCACTTCCCTCTACCTAATCTAAGGTAACGCTATTCTTCCCTAGTGTCCCCACCTTATTGTGAATTAGCATCCACATATTAGAGAAAACAGTCGGCCTTCAGTTTTGTGGGATTGGCTTATTTTGCTTAGCATGATATTCTCCAAATTACTCTGGTTTCTCTTCAGATCGTATAAATCTTTCACCTTTTACTAAAATATTCCTTGTATCTCAGTTTATAGAAGAATTTTATCAAATAAGTCAAAACCAGACACAATTAGTCATTGAATGCAAGCCTTCAGATGTCAGACAAAATGGAACAGCAAAGATGAGATCAAGAGACAACACAGAGAATTTCAAGTCTGTCTATATTCTATTTCGAATTAGTGCACTGGGAAAAGAAAAGGCAACACATTCCAAATGCAAAATAGAAAAAGAAAGAAAAAGATACTGTTTTTATTTTTTTTTCCCTGAGGCATACTGGCATTATGTTTAGATGCATAATCAATACTTTTCTTTTCCAATTTCAAAAGGAGAGAGAGGGGATGAAAGAAGAAGGGAGAAGAAGAAGAAATAAAAGGATCTGGGTTGTATCAAGTCACTCGAAGTTTGCTTTACTCATTTTCAAATGATTCTGTGGTTAGAATAATTTGCAACCTGACATAGTCTCCGTTGGGTGACTCTTATAATCTAAACCACCTTTACTGACAATCTGCTGACTACATAAATATTTTTTTCATTATTAAAACGTCTCATCTTCTGTATGACTCAGTGTTTCCACACTTGAAGACTGCATCAATCTATAGGATGTCAGCACTGCAAGTCATGAATATTATTGTAATCATCAAGTGGTTTGACCATCTTTTTTTCTTTTTAAATAAAGGCTATCCCTGGTTTGCTTTGCAAAGACATATGACTCCTTCAAAATTGCATTAGTTTTTTTTGCCATACACAAGTATTGGATTACTTAAGATAGCCCCGAATTTTCCAACCAGAATAACAGAAGGCATCCTTCTCATTATAAATTCATCTCTTTGGTTTTTGTTTCCACATCTCTGCAATACTGCAATGTAAACCTTTAATAATCAATTCATCTGTGGCCCCAAAGCTACTAGGAGTTCCGTTTCTTTTGTGGTGAGATATAAATCAAAACTTTGCTTTAATTACCAGGAATTCATATCTTAATTTCAAAACAGGCATGAGTAATGCACAAGAAAATGAGCAACCTCAAACAAAAGATCCTTCTAAGTTGCAACAGATAAGCAGGGTTTATAATTTTTCTAGTTAAAAGACAATCACAAAGGGTAGGTCAAGATATTCAATGGTTAGCAAGTACATTTAGCATTCCTGAGAAAGGAGGGGACAAAACTGTTAAACCATGATCTTTGTGTGGTCCATATATATTTGGGATTTCCCCAAATGTTCTTGCCACAACAGAAGCCACTCTTCCACCAGTTTTGCTCCTATTTAGGATTTTGCTGCCTCTTTACTTCTTAACTCAAGCCTCCATGGAATGAGTTCACACCACTTCCTGAGATTACTAGCTACTTGAAATCAACTATGCTTACTTTCTTTTATGGTAATTCAGTTTTAATTTTATTGTTTTAGCCTGTGAGATATCTAGAAGAGAAAATAAACAACATAAAAATGATGTTAGCGGACAATTTCTTAGGGCCTGAATATGCCTGGTGCTTTGTACTAATTGCTTTACATGAAATGTGTCTTTCAATGTTCCCAACCATGCTGGAATAATATTCACTTTGTCTATGAGAATTTTGAAACTAAGAGAAGTTATGCAACTATTAGGTGGGAAGGGAGAATTTTAAAAGAGGTGTTTGATGTCAGTGTCAGCAACCCTAATCACAACATATACGCTCACCCATATGTATATGTTGGCTGTGGGCTGTGGCATTGCCCTAATCCTCTCTACTCTCCAAATAAGAAACTTCTCCAGAATCAATTCAAGGAAAAGTCAGTCTGTTTTTTGTTGTTGTTGCTGTTTTCTTTTTTTTTTTTTCATTTCTTTTGCACTGTTTAGAAACACACTCATTTAGTAGAATTGATATAGGAATTAACAAAATAGGTTCCAGTGATTTTGCAACAGCTAAACATGTGACTTTTTTTTCCCCAAGATGCAATAAACGATACACAGTAATGCATTATGCTTCAGATAAAGGTCTCTTCAGTGATATAATGGGGTATGCCATATCAACGGATGTGTTTTTCTATGTGTTTTTCCTTTAACGTGACCACTCTTCCCACTACCACCACCAGACTTCATCATTGTGAATTTTTAAAACATAGAGTGGTCATTATTTGACTCCTGAGGTATTTGTCAGAAATAAACCAGGGAAACAAAGACATCAAATTGTTGGCTTCAGAGCCTGAGTCTGAAGTTCAGTTTACAGAAAAGCCTGAGAGAAAATGAAAGCTCATAGATGCACGTCCTCACTTCAACTCTAATACCACCAGCACTGCCACCTGACCAACAGAGAAGGAACAGAAGAAAAAAGTAAACACAAGAAAAGATACTTGGGAAAATTAGGGACAAGAGAGAAGAAATCTTGGTCAAAGAAGAGGTTCAAAATTTGATTTCCTTTCAAAATTTAGAAAATATGAGTCAGTCTGTTCATGCTGCTAAAACAAATCACTATACATAAACTCAGTAGCTTATAAACAACAGAAATTTATTCATCATAACTCTGGAGTCTGGGAAATCTAAGATCTGAGGCACCTAGAGACACAACATCTGGTAGAGGACTCTCCGAACTCTTCAAAGAAGGCATTTTCTCAGTGTGTCCTCAATAATGTAGAAAGGGTTTGGAGTTTCTCAGAGGCCTCTTTATAAGGACACTGATCCCATTTCTGAGAGCTGTTTCCCAGAAGCCCACTCACCTCCCAAAGGTCTAATACCATAGCCATAAGGGACAGAATATTAACGTGAATTTAGGAGGAGACACAAATATCTAGATTATAAAACTGATGACAAATAACAAGTCACTGTTATTGGGAACAGGAAAAATCATAAGCTCATTATGATTTTAGGAGGGTGCATCTTCATAGATTTGCAAAAGGCTATAGGAATAAGGATAGAGAATAGCAACAAGTTTTGTCTAAGTATGAAAAGCTTGGAAACTTCCTGCTGTTCAGTTTCCAACTCCTAGAGTTTTGTGAATGCATCCTAAAGTTTTCACGTACCCCAAAGCAAGAAGGGTACAGAAACTGGCGCAGAGGGAATGATGGTGGGCTTGTCAATGGTTTCCATAAGTACCCTAAAGCATAAGAAAGGGCTCAGACCACATCAAACGAGCATTTTGAAGGGATCACAAACACAAAGAAACTGAACTCACCACCAAGTTTAATAGGGGGAGACACAGTACAGAGAGTGCACAGAGAATCAGAGGAAGGACTTCAGGAGGTAGATCAAGAAACAGGATCAGAATAGAAATGAAATGATCACACCCAGAAGTAAACAGCAACCTATTAGTTGACAAGTTTTTCAATCTAATAACTTCCTAGAAATACAGGGGCAACCACAGGGAAAGTGCAAAGAAATAATTTGAGAAGAGGTTTCAGCTGTAAATGGGAGTTGTTTTTGAATGGAGAGCAATGGAGATATCACCAGATTGGACGAATAATAATCAGAATAAATGAAGCGAAGTTTTCTGCAATTACATAGAAACAATCAATTAGGTAACTGAAAAAATTGCACCTCTGCACAGCTGGGTTGTAGGGACTATCTTGATTGTCAGAGTCACATTCCACTAGAGAAACATGTTCTACTTCTAAGGAAGCATAATCACTTGACAACACACTTGACCACAGCTCTTTACGTTGAATGTGCTTCCAATTATTTTTATTGCTGGAGATAAAAGAAGTAACCATAAAATGGGAAACACACTGTTGATAAAAATAGAAGAGAAATAGGAACATAAACTCTGGGAGTGTGGATAGAACATTCCATGACCTAAAAGTGAAAAAAGCATTTAAATGAATAAATATCAACTTTCAGGTTGTAGATATTACAAGTCTATATGTCACTTAGAAAAGAATGCTTGCCATTAGAATGATAAGATGGTAATTCTTTTCCTGTATTTTAGCAAAATGAATCCCCTACTTTACCTATGCTTTAGGAAAGGTAAGTCATACTTAGTACAAACTTAAATAAATACAATACTGTGTTGTAAACTGCATTAAGATAGCCAGCCTTCACCAGCAACCTGATAGCTCATATTGACACAGTGACAAATGATCACAAAGACATGCAAGAAACAGTCATGATATTTTCTATAACTTTATTAAATTATCTTTGTAAATGATCCTATAACTGCATTTGTGTCTGAGCCTGAGGACAATCAATTTAAGTTCAAACTAAGAATTTCTAATTAAGACCTATGTTAGCATAGCACCCTACTATAAATGTACAGGCAAAAAATATAGAAAAAAAAAGTTGTCCACTTTGGCAACTATGATTTTATTGTAGGTGACTGTCAAAACAGATCAGGTTCACCCACCATGGAAATATTCTTTAAATGTTTTTAAAACATCTTTGTTTTTTGAATCTTAAAACATCATAAAATTCTAGTTTAAAAATTCAATATAAATAGTATTTAAAAAATTCAATATAAATAGTATTTATTTAAAAACTCTATATAATATCCCCTTGTCATCAGACAACATGCTGAGTATATTTTGGATCTATGTACACACGCCACCATTTATACTGTGCTGCAGCTTACTTCACCAGCAATATTATCTTGGAAAACCATCATTTCAGTATGCACAGCTCACCCTATCCTTCTGAAAGGAGTCACAGTATTTACTCCACATTATGTCATTACTCAATTTTCCATAGCAATACATCATTTGAATACACCCATATACACATATACAGGTGTGTATCTATATACAGGTGTGTGTGTATGTGTATATATATATACACATACACACACATTTATCACTTATGTGAATATTTTAGTAGTTATAAATTCTGTAGAATATATTTGTATCATTGCTGAATCCAAGCATACATACTTGTTTATTGGTTCTTCTTAGTTATACATAACATTAGTATTCTTAGTTATACAAAACATTAGTATTCTTAGTTATACATAACATTAGTATTCATTTTAACACAATTATAAAGGCATGGAATATAATTTGCTCTAATTCAGTCCCCAGTACTTCCTCTTTCTCTCTCCTCCTTCCCTTCTGTTCCCCTTCCTAAACTCTACTGATCTGTTATTAATTTATAGTTCTTTTTATTAGTGTCCTGTGAATGTATATGATGGTAAGATTCACTGTGATATATTCATATAGGTACATAGGAAAGTTAGGTTATATTCATTCCATTGTGTCTCTATCCCATCCTTCCTCCCTTCCCTTCAGTACCCTGATCTACTCCACTGATCTTTCTTCTATATACCCCATCCACCATTTTGGATTAGGTTCTGCATATTAGAGAAAACATTCGACCTTTTAATCTATATATTTGTAAATGATCCTACAACTGCATTTGTGTCTGAGCCTGAGGGCAATCAGTTTAAGTACAAGCTCAATGTGTGTTTGTATCTATATTTCTACTTTTTTGCTACTACTTATGATTTATATAAAATATCTAATTGTTTCCACTTGGATTTCCTTCACAATTAGTCAAGATAAGACATTATGTGTTTCTTCCTTGTACTTTATCTTTGGCCAATTTTGGGGGCTTTTTAAAAAGCAATTTGTTCACTGGCTTCTAAGTGTTTTTTTTTTTTTTTTTTTGTATATTAGGTATGTGAAATTTTTTTTCTCATGTATTACAAATATTTTTGCCTTTTTAATAGTCTGTCTTCATATTTAATATGTAAATGATGGACAATAATTCCTTTTAAGGTCATCAAAAATAAGATGTTTTCCTCTTGGACCAGATCAAAGATAAAATTTATTAGACATTTTAATAATGACTTTCTTATGACTATAACTCTTGCACACCAAAATATTAATAAAAGACTCTCAGTTGTGATTGCATAACTTTCTAGCAGAAAGACATTTTTCTATCTATAGAGAGATTTTCTCGAGGCACATTTAAAATCCAATAAATATCTCCACGTAGTAGTACTGTCAGAAACAATCAGGTGAAAACTGTCTGAACTTGTCAAAATGTCTTTAAACTCAAATTCAAAAGAGGAGTAGAAATGTAAACCCCAGCAAACTTGATGTTACCAGTAGGCCATAATTTACAGTGTCATTGTAAGCGGGGCACCTGCATACCTGAGGCAAGCATTACAGGTGACAAGCCCTTCACTGCCCAGGTGTTTTCCACTAGCTCTTCTTTTCCTAGGTCTAGACAGCAAGCCTCTGCCATCTGTCTCCCCTCTCAGAACCTTCCTTCCTTCAAACCATGAGCCCTTCTCAGCACAAAATCTCTAGCCTTCGCCTTTAAGTATCAGCTGCTTCCTCAGACTGGCCCATGTTAAAATGTGCAGCTGGAAGATAAACTAGTGAGTATTTAAGGCATCATGATATGGAGTTACCAATCTGAAGAAGTCACTTGAAAACTGAACTTGTGGACAAACATAAAATATAAATCACAGAGTGAGGTGATTTTTGATCATTGTGGCAATTTACCAGGTTCAAATTTGATTGATAACCTCTTAGGTGATAGAGTCTGAGGATCATGAGACACAATATGGAATGCAACTATTTACCAATTCAGTGACCTTAACTTCAAAAGCAGATACAAAGAAACTTTGAAGACAAAGAATGAAGAAAGAAGAGAATAGGAAAGAGTGAAATAGAATACTCTTTGTAATTTCTTCTACAGACTTTCTCCCAGAACGGAGAGGCGCAAGACAAAAAAAAAAAAAAAAAAAAAGTTTGGATCACTTATTGTAACTGAAACCACAAGTTATAATACTCTCAAGAGATTCTAACTATTCAGACATCTGTTGGATAACAAATGCAGCCAAACATGCATCTTTAAAGAGGTTTCTAGGTTATGCAGTGACAGCTTTACGATTCAGAAAATAGATAATCCAACCAGAGGAAAAGCTAATCGGGATACACAAAAATATCATTAGGGATACAATAACCACACAGGAAACACAGTATCTAGGAGTATCAAATATTTTAAAACTTCACAATTTTAAAAATTACTTCAGAACTGCTGGAATACAAACATCTTTTAAATGTGCATTTGGTTTAAATAATCACTTTCTCTAATCCCAGTGACTCAGGAAGCTAAGGCAGGAGAATCACAAGTTCGAGACTAGCCTTGGCAATCTAGAAAGACCATGCCTTAAAATTTAAAAAATGCAAAGGACTGGAGATGTAGCTCCGGGGAGAGGGCCCTGAGTTCAATCCCCATTATCAATAAAAGGAAAAAAAAATCTCTTTATTAAAGCAAAGTTTATTGTAAAAAAATTCAGTAAGAATGAGATATGTTTTATATCTCAATTCCTGCTCTGACATGGTTAAATTTTTTTTTCTCATTTCTGTGTGACATGAACACAAGATTACTCTCTGACAATTTCCAGAAGAGTTTGTTCAATCCTAGCAAACATGAATCGGACTTCAATGATTATGAATAAGCTAAGCATCACCTGATATAGCACGAGCAAAGCCAGCATGAAAATAAGCATTAGAACACATGCCTGTGGTCAAACAAAATTTATGAATTTAATTCTCCAGTATATCAAGCTGGATCCAATGGCATATTTTGCCTCTCATCAGTCTTTGCAAGACCTTTCTTTCTTTTTTTTTTTGGTCATCTTGCCAAGGAATTTGGAACATGTTGGCTACAGACAACTGTTTGTGAAACCTTATATTGTTGATAACTAGAATAATAAGAGAAATGTTAGGTGGCCTGAAAGGGAATAAAGAATATCTGTAAGTTTTTCAGGCCATGTGGAATTCTTGTATGTAATCTTTGCAGCCTATTTGAAAACTGATGCAAAATTGGGAACAAATTCTGAAACGGAGCTCTTCATTCAAGCTGTTCTTTTTGAAGATTCTCTATATGAGATGGGAAAAAATAGTAGAGAACTAGTGAAAAGATGATTTGCTGGTACAGAAAGACCCTGACCCCTGAAAACAGACATTCCAATGGTTTGTGTGGTTTTCCACCTTTAAGGGTCATACCAAAACTATCTAAGAGCGTTTTAAACCTCTACAGCTGCCCCTCGCCACACACAAAGAATCAGTTTCTTTTAGGAAGCCATGGTATCATTTTAAAAGGCCCCAACTTCCCATATAGCTAGAGAATGACAACTCCTTTAAGAAATCTGTCAAGAAGGTTCTAAACATAATCAAATGATAAGATGAAAATGCTAATTACCCAATTCACCAATAAATATTTTATATACATTTTTATATATTATACTGTGTCCCATAAGTTTATATAACTACTTAATAAAAATAAATTTTAAAGAAAACAGTTAAAAGATAATAGTATTGCTTAATTTCACTGTTTTTGAGAAAGTAATTAAGAAAGCAAGAGATTCTATCCAATTTACACAGCAACTGATATAGTAAACATGTTTTGAATCTCATTCACATTAGCATTAATCAAAATTAATGCAAAAATAGAGGATGCACTAAATCTTTCACAACTTTGAAAAATTAACAGGTATTAATGGAGTCTTGTGGAGTCTAATTTCTAGTCTGACTTTCTTTTCTGCACCTAAAATTTCTTTCTGATCCATCTGAGTGAAAGGATGAATGCCTTGACAATACATAGGCACAATGGGATGGTGTTGGTTTTTTTTTTTTTTTAATTCCCCTCTCCTTCCATGTGACAGAGTGCTCTAAAAAGAGAGAGATATGTTCAAAAATGTCTTGGAAATACATAAAATGGTAATTGTTATCATATATATGTATATATGTATGTATGTATGTATACATGTTTTATTTTTCATTCTTGACCACACTTTACCATTATGTGCCTAACCAGTATTAAAAAAAAAAAAAAAAAAAAAGCATTCACTGTGTGGCCAACCAGTGAATCCCACTACTGAGAAATTTGGCTTCAACAAATATCACAACTTATAGTCAAGAACAGAAACTAAGTTAGATGCAATCAAAACACAAAACAGGTATTTAAAGCTTGCATATAAATTATTCCTGATGCTTCACACCTCCAAGTGTAATTTTCTTTTTTTCTGTTTAAAATGCACCATATTTATCAAAAATCACAAGAACTTTCATTTGTTTTACTTGTCAACATCTGGAAAACACAACCATGTGTATGGGTTTATTGCAATCTTTTAGCTGGGTTATGTCAGAAAGTATAATTTCTGTTTTGAATCCAGGGAAAAGGAGGAGCTAAGAGGGTTATGAGACTTGCTCAACATGATACAGCTATGAAGTGGTGATACGGGTCCCAGAATCTTTTTGCTTTTTTTTCCTGTGCATATATCTGTACACACATTGCTACATCTCTGTAAAAACTAAAAATCCCTGCGTTGACCATTATTTTTAAGATTCACTAAGTGATTCGGGAGAAATTAATCTCTTTCTCTTTTTTATTCCTCCTTGTTCACCTCTTTCTTGGAGACTAAGGAGGGTATAGAGCTCAGTGGTAAAGTGCTTGTCAGTCATGCATGAGGCCCTGCTCAGATTCAAAAAAAAAAAAAAAAAAAAAAATATATATATATATATATATATATATATATATGTACTTATATATTTTTTTCCTTCTTTCTGGACTCCCCTTCTTTCATTCTCCTCAAACTTTATTAGTGAGCCCAATATTGCAGCCCCAAAAGTAAACATGATTTGACAAACTACTTTTCTCTGCTTTCATTAAATTACGTGTACGTGAACACATCACACAGACCAACACATTCTGGATTTTTTTAAAAAAAGAAAGGAGATATATATGTATGTATGTGTGTGTGTATATATATATATGTATATACACACACACATATATATGTATATATATATATAAAAGCAGGAAAGCATATATATATATGCTTAAGGAAAGCATATATATACACAAATATATGTATATGTATATATATAATATATGTATATATGTTCTTATACATATACATACATATGTATACATATGCATACATATATGTATATATATATATATATGTTTTCCTGCAATTTTTTCCAGTCAGCAATTCCACATGGAACATAATTCACTTATAGATTCTCCTCTTGGTGACAGTCACTGAATTCTAGTCTTATCTAGTCTTATTATGAACATTATTACTAAACATTTTTTATTCAAACATCCTTAAATGCTCAAGTTTATGTGTAGAAGACTCAGGGATTAAAATGTGGAGCCAAAGCTTATGAGTACTTTTGATGTTAATTCATTTTCCAGGCTACTTTTTTAAAGGTTACAACTCTTTAATTTCCTACCAACAATATATGTGGAAAATAGAATTTTCCCTTAACCAAGATATCTTATGCAAGGATTCAAATTTATATACTCACAATTATTTGCATTACTTTGCAAATTCATCCTAAAACATTCATAATGCTCTCAGAAGGCTCCTGAACTTGTCCTATCAAGCAAGAGAAGGATCTCTGAGGCAAATTCCCATGGATTGGGCATCATGACATTATCGCACTATTCTATGGCGAGAGGCCCAGGGAAGAGCACAGGCATGATGTCTACATGGCTCTGGGAGAACAGGGGAATTTCATTAAAGTCCAACAAAATCCAGCCATGGATACTTGAAACCGACAGCAGGGCTCTGGAATGCATTTCTCCCCTCTGATTCACCACCCAGTTGCTTTTCATGCACATCTCACTATCTGGCTGGGATCTCCTGGCATTTTGCATGCTTCTCAAACATGGTTTCCATTACTCTTCTGGTCATGAAATTGTCATTCTGGATATGTGCCCTAGTCAACTAACACCATTCAAGAGTGTGTAAATATTTTATCATATGTGTGATAGATTTTTTTTTCCCTCAACGAAAATAGGTTTATGATATATAGGCAAGGGGAGCTTTGTAGAAAGGGTGAAGCAATCAGTTGTTGATTACCACACAACCCCTACTGTTACCAAAACACACACACCCAAAAATCTTAATGATTACAAAGGTCCAAAGAAAGTATTTAAGTATTTCCATTAGTTCACAAATGTCTGCCATATATATATATATATATATATATATAGATAGATAGATAGATAGATAGATATATATTTTTTTTAATCTGTGACTATTGCTTTGTGACAGTTTAATTTTCCTTACTGAAATAGCACATTCAATGTAGGTATTCAAAATTCTGTAACTCTTTACTGAACAGCATTACTGCCATTGAGAAATACTGTCTAACACTGGATTCTGTATGGATACGCTGCTTAATTTTTCTATCTGCTGAAATCAAATATTCAGAAATAACTTCTGAATATACAATAAATAAGATTTCATGATTTTCTAATCACTGACAAAAGTTAATAATATTGTCAAGAGTAAGAATAGATGTTTGTTTACAATTCAGCCACCTTTTACAAATGTATTAGCCATGGGGGTCTAATACATGTTCCATAGGAAGAGGTGAAGTGAAAAGGAGAAATTATTTTAATGAAGCATCTACATAATATTTGTTACTTTGATGCCTTCTCTTCCCTAGAGTTAAAAGTATCATAGGGCCATGATATTTTACTACTACCTAGAGTATCCTCTAAATTATTATTGTGGATCTCTGATAATTCCTCTCCATACTTACTACATCTCTCTTTCATGATAAAGCTTGGAATTGGAGCATAGTGATATTAATGAATATTCAAGCATCTTAAGTAACTCATGATTTTCTTTAGTCCTTCCTTATAAATGAAAATGTTTAAAAAGAGAAACTATCTCCCAGCAGTGATTGGATATGAAGCTACATAACTTTAAACCTTTTAATATTCCAATCAAATTTCAAAATTAGTAATATTTTTAAAAGCTTTTGGAAGAGTTTAGCAAGGTAATTTTGAGAACTTTCAATGACAGTCTTTTTGATCCGGGTTTGTTAGCATCAGACCAGCTACAAAAAAAGCATGGCTCTCAGGATATTATCTAGAGATAACAATTCACAGGGTGGATGAAAAAGCAATGTCAAACTAGACATCTACTGGTCTTTTATGCAGAGAAACTGTTCTCCATTTACTGCTGTTGTATATCAGCTGTTTCTTGTCCTGCTTTACTGTTTCCTGTGTTTAATAAATCAAATATATTTATGTTTCTACTAATGGATTTCATTGAAAAGCATTCTTATAGCACTGACTACCATGATCTTAACCAGTGAAGAAGTTTAACCTATTACAAACGAAACACTATATGTTCTATAGTAACTTTTAAAAAAACTTTTCTTGAATTTTGCTTTTGTACTGAGTATTGAACCCAGAGCCTCACACATGGTAAGCACATGCTGTATCACTGAGCTATACCCGAGCCCTACTATTTATCTATTTTGAGCAATAATAATTCCCACTTAAATTCCATTATAATTTTGTCATTTGTAAACATTGTCCTACTGATAGATGTTCACATTGCAAGATTCAGAGTAAACCAAGGTTTGTTTTTAAATGTATTTTTCTCCATAAGTTTTCAGAAATCTACTTAATGTGATTTCACTTTAATGATTTTATCAGACACAAAGTGTCCATCAAAAGAAATGAATAGATAAAGACATTCTTCTATTTCTAACTCCCCCAGTGATGCCCAGTATTCCCTATCTAATATCAAAATGTAGGTTCTCCTCATACAATTTTTAGCAGATTTCCTAAAAGAGAAATTCCTTTCATAGGCCAAAGAATTAGGCCCATTGACATTCATTTCTCTTCAGAAATAATCTAGTTCATTCTTCAACATCTGACACAGTACTAGAAATACTTTTCTGAACTTAAGAAAAATTTTATTATCTGAATTTCACAAGTAATTTGTAGATCTGATAACTATTGTAGTTCTGTTTTTCTCTGCCTGACCAAAACCAATTTCCTGTGATACATAATCTTGATTTTACTTGATATTTGAATATATCTTGTCAGTAAGAAATCAACCAGATAATGCTTATTTTCTAGCTAACACCATAGTTTGGGACAGTCTCATATAATGATTCCCTCACTGAACCTACTACTTGGTGGCTAATTATACACATCTATGGCTAATACTCTTAAGGCTTTTGGAAAAGTCAGAATAACATTAGCATGCTCTATTCCTTTTTAGCTCCACATTTCATGATCTATGTTATAATAAAAAATGTTGTTTTGTGTTTTAATTTTAGTTTACCTAAATGTATCTCAAAAAAAGAATATGTGGACCTAAACTGTAATACTGTAATATATATATATGATGTTACATTATTGTGCTATTTATCAAAGTAAGAGAGAATAAATTCATAACAAAATTTTAGCTAAAATAACAGGAGGTCTACAAAGAAAAATAAATCTGTGAATCTACAGATGAATACCATTCTCAAGCCACAAGCAGCTTGTGTTTACAGAGAAGAAGTCACATCACAAAACATGACTCCTTCTACTTTGGGTAAGTTTAAATACAGAGAATGAAGTGGAAGTTATAAATATAGTCAACTTTGTATTTTAGTAAAAAGAAAAGTCATTGACAAAATTCTACTTGAAAAACTAATTCAAACTGGCTAGGAAATGCAAGATTGTATGTCTTACATAAGGTAAATTATGGACAATAACAGGAAATAGGAATGACAGCATTTCAATGAAATGAAGTAAATGGTTATGACCAGTGAAAGAGGATTACTAGATCAGAATTTAATTAATGTCATCACCCAAAAATCTGTGAATAAGAAGATGCATATTCTTGCATTCATATGCATGTCTGATAATATATTAAGACAACCACAAACCCTCCCACACTTAACTCTCTTCTTTCTGATGCACACAGGCTCATTTAGTATCCAGGGGTTGCTTGAAATTAGTCTTCCCTTCACTTTATCATTCTAGATATTATCTCCAGTCCCACCTACCCTGAAACTAAACCACTTCATAGCTGCTTAATGGGAGAGGAAACTTATGAAAGTTGAAAGCAATGGCTTTTACTATGAAGAAAAATTAAGCTAAGTGAGTCCAACAGCTTTTTTCAACTAAGCCCACATGCTAGAATCAGTGCTTCTATGGAGGTCACAGAACCTGGTTTTGAGATTGATAAAGGAAAGGGGAGAAAGAATAATAGAAGATTTGTGATAACAGCATTTTGGCAAAGATATATTTTCCCAATAAGGGCAGATATCATATCAACACACTGATCATCTCAAGGTAACTGTAATACCTGTTCAACAAGAGAGTAATAAGTGAGATAGTGCCACTACAAGGTGAAGGGGAGAAGGCTCCCTGGATACAAATTCTAAGGAGGTGTGCATACACACAACCCTGACAGTAAGGAGGCCTTTACATTTTGTGTGCCAGAGAACTTGACTGAACTCATTGTAGTTCAGTTCTTCAGAAATGATGCAACATTTCACTTAATTCTTATGGAAGAATTTTACTTACCAAACTACAAAGCTCTATGATTATAAAATGCTGTAATTAATTTTTAAAAAATGAAACTTCTAAATTTATAAAGGAAATTTAAATTAATTATAGATATGATAAAAATAAACTTCCAGAAATACAGAAGCATAAAATGAAAAGTGAGAGCCTCTCAATCCCACAAGATATACATTTAAGAGATTTGAAAACATATACATGTACTCATCATGGATGTTCATAGCAGCATTATTCATATTAGTCAAAAATTAGAAACAAAGCAAATGTTCACCAACTAATTCATGGATAAAAAAAATATGGTATATTCATACAATAGATCCACTCATTAAAAAAGGAAAAAAATATGATATATACTACAATATGGATGAAATTGGAAAAGATTGCATTAAGCAAATGGAGACACCTAAGGTTAGATAATGTATGAGCCTATTTATGTACAATGACCAGAATAGAAAAATCCATAGAGGCAGCAAATTGACTAGTGGTTGATAGGATAGGATGGTAGTGGGAAATAAGAAGTGATTCCTAATGAGTACACAGTTTCTTGCTGAGGTTATTGAATGTTCTGGAATTATATTGAAAAGGGTTACACAATATGGTGAATAGACTTAAAGCTACCGAATTGTATTCATTAATTGTGAGGTACATCAACATAATAATTGTTTAAACTTAAAAACAGTGAGTCTGTTTACTTTTTCTTATGTAACTAGAATTTAGAGACTGTTATATGCCAGAGCATTTGTAAATGTTTCACTGAAATGATACATTTAACACTCAAAATGATTGTATATTAGGCATCTTTAATGCATAAGAAACCTGAGGCACTGGGAGGGGTTAAATAATTTGCTCAGAGTCTGCTTACTTTGTTTTGTAAATGACTAAGCTGAGTTTATGAAATCAGGCTGTCTGACTTTAAAACTCAGGTCACGTGCTAACCTACCACCAGTAACTACCATTAACAGTTGGGAGAATATAATTCTAATTTTCACTGAGGAAGTATGCTATAGTTTGGTGTCCCCAAAAGATCATGTGTGGGACAATGCAAGAAGGTTCAGAATAGAAATGATTAGATTATGAGAGCTTTGAACTAATGGAGAGATTAATCCATTGATATGCATTAACTGAATGTTAAGTGCAGGTAGGTAGTGTGTGGCTGGCTAGAAGAGGTACGTCACTGGGCATGTGCCTTTGGGATTTATATTTTATCCATGAAGAGATCTCCCCCCACCTTCCGTCCGTGTGTGTGTGTGTGTGTGTGTGTGTGTGTCTGTATGTGTAAGTGCATGTGTTTCTGTCTCTTCATCCTGCTTTCCAGGTCCTGAGTTACTTTTTTCCAGTCATTCTGCCTTGATGTTTTGCCTCACTTTGGGCCCAGAGATATGAAGGGGGCTGTCTATGGACCAAGGCCACTGAAACCATGAGCCTCAAATAAGCTTTCCCTCCTCTATGTTGTTCTTGTCAGATCTTTTGGCCACAGTGACGACAAAGCTGACTAAAACAGAGTACATCTCATTTAAATTTGGGCTGTGACAGTTTGAGCAGAGCTGAGTAGTGATCCAGCAAAACAAACTATTATCTGGTCCTATACAGAAAAATTTCACACTTGCACTATACTGTACATGTTACTACAAAACCTTCTTTTATCAATTAATGCTATATTATGTTGAACCTTTTAGATTTCCTTATTTTCTTTAAATGGCTGCAAAATAAAAATGTACCCGCAGTTATTAAATCATTTGCAAATGAACAGAAAGTTTATGTTCCCCCCACAAATTCTTACATTGAAATCCTAACCTGCCAAAGTAGTGGTATTAGAATGTGGGACTTTTACGTGTGATCAGGTCATAAGAATGGACCCCTCATGAATGGGAATAGTGCCTTTTAAAAGAGGTCCTAGGGTGCTCATTTGCCCCTACCACCACCATATGAAGTCATAGCAAAACAATGGTCATCTATGAACTAGGAAACAAGTCCCTACTGGACACAGGCTCAGCCACTGTGCTTTGATCTGGGACTCAGCAGTCTCCAAAACTGGGGGGAAATACATCTTGTTTTTAATGCTATATAATGATATTATATAAGTATAGTCACCAAGATTATGTCATTTTGTTGTAGCAGTCTAAAATGAGTAAGACCACTTCTCTATGGAAACATCATGACTAAGAAAAACACCATGTCATTTAACAAACTACCCTAAAAAGTTGAATTAATTTATTTACTTTCTAACATTACCTACATTTTGGTGGTCTAGATATCTAGACTTTGAGAAGTGTTATGACTTTCTCACCTGAATAAAGCTTTCTTCTTTGGCTGTTCAGTAGCCCTCCAACACTGATGCCGAGTCCTGGGCTGCAGAGTCAGGTCAGTGTGATGCAATCACATAGAGGAAACTGTCCCTCACTCTTCTCAGCTACCTTACCCTTTCCAAGCTTGTATCTTTTACATGGAAACTTATGATCTCTTGCAAGTAGTTATAAGAGTGAAAGAAAAGCTACTATCCAGTTGTTGTCCTTCTATAGTGAATACTGTGGTGTGCCTTTTGTGACTGAGGCATTCATTCTCCTCCTGTTGGTAGTTCATGACTTAAGAGTTGATTCTTTGGGAACTGCCTTCAGCTCAATGAAGACAACATTATTATGGCCTTCTACCAGAGGCAGATCACAAGCAAAAACTGGTGAATACAGAAATAGGAAAGGCCGATGTCCTAGGCTCAACGACAGTGATGGAGTGCCATCCAGCTGCAGAGTTCTCTGTGAAGTAAGGTCTGTACTGACCTTCATTCAACAAGCAAGACTTTCTCAGTCCAAGTCTTATCTCATCTCACAAAGGTGATGCGCAAATAACACTCCCCCATAAAATTTCCTGTGGAAAATGGTCCCTTTCTAATTCATGGGATAGTTGACTTTATGTCTGAGTTTAGGTGAAGAAAATGACTATATGTGGCTTAGAGCCTTCCCATTTTGGGCCAACCCCACACAGAGAGCTCCATGAAGTTCCTCCTGCTAGTGCCCTTTGTAGGGTAAACACACAAGATTCATGCCTCAAATTATTTTTTTTTTAGAGAAAAGTCTGAGCATTCATCAGTCTTTTTTCCCAGTAATGGGGTTCTGAACTGTGATAAAGATGTTTATGTTAATCTTCTCTGAGGTTCAGATTTTCCCTGGGATTGCATCTCCCAAAATGTAAATTTAGCTGAAGGTAGTAAAAAGTCCAGTTGTAGCAGTTAACCTAATCTAGGATACAAGTCTACCTCCTGAATGACTATGCCAATAACGCCATTTTCAACTGCTTGATATCTTTGTTTTCTTAGTTGACTCAAAACTCATGGGATAGGGATAGATCATGATCATGACCCCAAGTCCACACTGCCAAAGCGCAACACTACATGCATCGAGTAAGAGAAGTCTTCATTCCTTACTATGAACTATTATGAGTCTTAGTTACCTAATTTTATCTATGCACACAGGGAACTGCTTTTCCAGCACTCCATTAGAGAAGGACGCGTCCAGATTCAAACCTCAGCTTGGACACAGGACAATTCTATTTAGGCAAATGGATTTCCCAAGCCTGGATATACACAGATCCTCTCAAGACTTTTCAGAGAACAAAAAATCCATTCTTGTCCATTTCTAGAAGGTAAGAACAGGGCATTTCATCCTGACAAGACTATTTCAAGTTTGAATTCTGAACAATTAGTGAATCAGACTCACATAAAATACAGCAGTACAAAAGTAGGCAAAAGATGGCAGAATTAGAACACAGAGCAAATTATCAGGGCCACTGTCCATGACAGTGGCTGCTAACCTGGGACTCCAACAATATCTGGCAGCAGGCATCAAACAACTCAAGAGTCATCCTCATTCTTTTAGTGTGTGGCAATAAAAGAAGAGCAGCCTATGACAGCCAGCTCCACAACCTACTCTTGTCTAAGAAGGAGAACCCAGCTCCTTGATAGTTTTTTTAGAGAATAAGCTTGAACCCTGAGAGTGGATGAGAAGCTGAAATGGGTGAGGCAGGGCACTGACCAACACCAAAAAGCTCAGAGACAGGCCTCTGACCAAAATAAGAATGTTCTACTCATGCCAGAGTGAATGCAGCCTGAGGCTGGGTATTTCCCACTCTGGAGAGTTTTTTCTGTCATGAGACAGCACAGGATTAAAGATCCCTCCCACTGTTGAAAAGCTAAAGAATCAAAAAAAAAAAAATCTCTTTGAGCTGGTGGAAAGAAAGTTCTAGTACATCACAAAGTGTTCCAGGGAAGGAAGTTGTGATTGGAGGTGGAGATGGGTGACTCTGGAATGCAGACTCTGGGGATAGAATTGCTAACTTGATTTTTGTTCAATTCTTAAATTTTTAATATTTTTCGTCTGGCGCCTGTGACTTCATGAACTCAGAACTAGTAATACTATTAATATCACACATCTAGTCCAAAAAACCAAGCTCAAACATTTAACACCATGACCTTCAAAGCTAGAGAGGAGATGAATGCTAGAGGAAGAAATCCTTTCCTTGCCATATTTTTCTGAATCTGTTGAATTTGTAGATTTTATAGTAGTCAAAATAAGTCTGTGTTACTGAAATGAGAATGGGGAAGGGCATGACAAATTAATCATGAATTCTATTGGGCATTACACAGAATAGAGCACAGATAAGATTTAAAGAATATGTTCCAGTCTCTATAAACCTAAGGTACCAGAGATTCCAGTGCAAAGGAACCAATCACTAGTCCAAGAGACGGAGAAAAGTTATGAGATCTTTCTCAGGCTGGATTTCATAAGCTCGTCATACCAGTTTCTGTAGGAATGTAGGAACTATTGCAAAATGGTTAGGTTCTACAAACATATCATCAAAGCTTCACTGTACATAGGAAAAAAATGTTTCAAAAATTTTTTAAAAAATAATCCATCTTATTAAATGCCTTAACTTATTCTTCTTTGTATGAAAAAGGAGGAAATCTACCAGCTCACCTGTGTCAAACCCCACACTTGGCACTATGTCCACTGTTCCATGAAAGGCTCCGGCCCACGCTGAGGTAGCAGTGGTGACTGTAGTCGGATCTGTCTTTGTGATGTCACACTGGGGAGCAGGAATCCTGGCCGCTCGCACTGACGGCATCAGCAGGGGCCCATATGAGGGATCCAGGGCAGAGCCAGCAGCAGGGTGGTGGTGGTGGTGGTGATGGTGGTGGTGACGGTGGTGCATGTGGGCATGGGGGTGGTGGTGCCGCATGTACACGTCATGCATGTGGCTGTAGGATGGGCTCACCTGAGATGCCAAGGGATAATGCCAGGACTCAGACACGGGCGGGGGAGGGGCTGGGCCAGTCTGATGCAGGCCATGTCCTGGCCAGGGGCTGGGCTCTGCAGCAGTAAAGGTGCCAGGGGGTGCAGTGACCTGGAAGTCAGGATGAACTCCCCCCAAACAGGGTGCAGGTGGGGGCTGGTAGGAGCTGGTCCAAAAGGAAGTTGGAAAACTACTCCGCGGGCTTGAGAGAGCTGAGCTATCTGAGAAGACAGAAAACACATTATTTACATAAGATTCAATTCTGGGATAGACTTGCCTTTACTTGTCCGATAATGTTTCACAAGCAGGTGAATCAGCATGCACTCTTCCTCTCCCCACACAGGGGTGAACTGATATAAAATGTTAGCCTGTGGGCTCCCATGCCAAGACAATGGGCAGAATTCAAAGTGCTGAATACCCCCTTCACCCCCAGCATTTGCTTTCTTAGTTTGTACTGTGGCTTGTAGTTTGGAGATTGAAAAGCTTCATTTCCTCTTGGGAGGTTTGGTGCCTTTAGGCCTGAGCACAGGTCATGGCTACACTCTTCCCGTAAAGAAAACTTGTGCCATAGATGAGTCGTGTATGGATTGGAAATAATCATTTTGACCAACTTCTTTTAAACACAAATATATTTTTCACTCAAACCAAACATTCCAACTCAAAAAGTAACAAATGTAAGTATGATTACATTTTACTGTGCTCTCTATTTAATTTTCCTTTAAGAAAAGTATATTCCTGGGGCTGGGGTTTTGGCTCAGTGGTAGCATGTGTGAATCAATTTTCCCTTCAGTGTTGGGATCAATTCTTAGCACCTCAGGTAAATAAATGAATAAAATAAAGGTCCATAACATCTAAAATAATATTTCAAAAAGAAGTGTGTGGGGGGCGGGGGAGTGTCTTCCAACCTCTTTTTACCCCCTGTACAGAACTGAGAGTCTTTCAATTGTGATAATAATGGTTAACATTTAATGAGAGTAACCAAATACCCAACACTAGGTCAAGTGCTTTGCATGGATGATCCCATAAGATCCTCACTCTAGTCCCATGAGACTGTTATTTTATTATGGACATTTTAGAGATGAAGGAATGGAGGCAGAGAAACCAAAGATTTACAATGGCAAGCACAAAGCTGGGCTTTGAAGCTAACATATCTGTCTTTATTTTATTATTTTATTTGTAGTGCTAGGGTTTGAACCCAGGGTCTTGTGCATGTGAGACAAGCACTCTACCAACTGAGCTATATCCCCAGCCCAAGACATTTGTCTTAAGAGTCAACAGCTGGCATGCTTCATAATATGCTGCAAAAAGAGATAATTATAACTACAACCTGAAAATATGGAATTTGTTGAAAAATCTAAGTAGAGTTCATGGGTGTAAGGAGGTGTTTGAAAGAGAAGATAATATCAAAGTACACCACACACAAATGGAAGAGAGGGACTCTTCCTCTAACTCTGCATCAGTCCAGTGGCTCAACTGTCATGACCTATTTCTGAATGACCTAGTGTATGCCAAACATAAAGGGGTCAGAAATGACTAGACAAATGTCATTTTCAATCACCATTTGGAGGAGGACAATAAGTCAAAATGCATAAGCAAAAAGACATGGCAGGCATTCTCACAAGAGGAAGCCAAGAGAAAGAACACCGAACCAATCTAATAAAGTGGAAACCCAGTCTACGTTGAAAGGTTGAGAGGAAGCTAGTTTTGTGAAGAGGTAGGACAAAACATTTTAAGACAATGAAAAAGCACATGAACAAAGACCACTTATCACATACACATGCACACAGCAGCAGTTGTAATAGCAATACTGAAGGGAAAATGAGATCAATAGGCAGAATTTGAAGAAAAGAAAGATACTACAGAAATATGAAGGACCCAGATGAGTGTTCTATGAATTATTCCTAACTACTGATACAGATTGCCAAAGATATTAGTTATGCATGTATAATAAGATAGTATTTTCATACTGGGTTTCACATAAAAGAACCTTCTAGATCATTCCACCGAAGAAAGGATATCCAAAATACTCTGAAAATTAAAAGTATCCAAAGTATGATGTGTTCATGGTCTCACTTCATTAATTTACAGAACTTTTTTTTCCTGCATCAGGGAAATAACTTGAATTAACCATTCTATATATCATGAGGTGAATATCATTAGGCTATCACCATCATGTTCAAGCATTTTCTCCAACTTCCCTGAAGACACTGGCACCAGCAGTGCAAGCACTTCTACTCTCTTCCCTGCAGCCATCATGTGCTCCATTTACCCTGTGAATAAACAGCCATTTAGAGTCTCATTGTCAAGCATATCCATCACAGCACCATGATGGTTCTGAAAGCTTTGAGGAAACTTTTGTTCTTCAAAAGGCAAAGGATGGAGCTGCACAATTGTCAAGTCTTCCCACCTTTCCAGGAAACCTAATGGAATGACTGTGTTTTGTCACAATCTATTCAAAAGATCCCACGTAAAAATCAAACTCACTGGCACTGGGGCAAATACGCTTCATTTAATAATTGTTTCCAATTATGAAAAATGCTGCTAATGAAGGCAGTGCAGTGTTGCATGCCTGTAATTCCAGTGGCTGGGGAGGCTGAGGCAGAGGATCATGAGTTTGAAGCCAGCCTCAGCAAAAGTGAGGCATTAAGCAACTCAGTGAGACCCTGTTTCTAAAAAAAAAAAAAAAAAAAAAAAAAAAAGACAAAATAGGGCTGGGGATTTGGCTCAGTGGTAAGTGCCCCTGAATTCAATACCCAGTACCCCCGCCCCCCCCAAAAAAATGTTGCTGATGAAACAAAGGACAGTTATATAAATTGTGAGAAGAAAATACAATTTGCCTTAAGGGATGGCCATTTGTAGAATATTTTTGTCACATCTACAATGAAAGTCACTAGTATTTAAAATCTACACAGGGAATTTATAGATATTCTCTAAATTACATAGTGCAGCTTTTGCCACCACCAATCTGTCATTTTGCTGTAGCAATTCCCATCTTTAGGACCAAATCATTCTACTCTTGAGCTTTATCTCTTGGTGTGCCAGAATCCACACTCCAGCTCACAAATATATGCCACAGATAGAGTTCCCTTGAATAAAGTAGCCTATCAAAATTTAAAATTACAGAGTGTAGACTGTTTGTCTGGTTGCTTTCCTTTTGTTTATTCTCTTTTATATGGACATGGAACCAATCTTATTTTATACATGCCTAAACATTTTGGATATACATACACAAATGTGAATAATGAACTAATTCCCTACCAAAATATTATTGTCTTATGTATGAAGTATCAGGTTGTGATTAGTGTACTCATTATTATTGAAAGGAGACATTTATTTTTACAAATACACTTCTTAAAGATTAAACAAAGTACTAAAATGTCCAGGGAGAAAAAAAAAATTAAAAGCAACTTAATATATTTCCAATCAGTATGTCTCCTGAGATCAATATAAAGTTTACAAAGATCTATGCAGCCTTTTTCAGAAACACTGTTGCATTTTACAAGTAAGTGAAACAATATTGAATGGAAAATATGTGTATGAAAAAAAATGCACTTCAGAATCACTATTTGCTATCTTTTTTAAAGAAAAAAATCTTGACACAAAGAAACAGATGATATGCTTTGTTTCATGCTGGAGAATCATTGTGCTTATTTCATATGTATGTAAATTTTTTTCATTACATGACTCTTTGCTTACGAGTACTTAATCACAGCCACATTTGTTGGATGAAAAAGCATATGAAAAACAGCACGAGCTATTTCTGTGCCATATTACTTTTCAGGTTAGTGGAGACAATTCAAAACTGCATGATATTAACACTCTCTGGTGACTTTGGATTCAATATTATTCAATATTTGAGTGATATTAAACAATATTTGAATGATGTTAACACTGATAGCCTAACACATATGAAAAGCCAAAAGATAATTTGGTTCACTTTGCATTTGGGATTTAAGAATCCCCACCTCGTCCCTCTCTTTCACACACACATACACACACACACACACACACACACACACACTCACCACAGTTTATTTCTAAACAAAAAAAGAAAATGATGAAATTGATATATTTTTATTCAGTGCAACCAACCCAAAGCATACTAAGTAAATCTATCTGATTCCAACCAGAAATGTATCTTAGAAAATCTAAGGAGTTTCTTACAGTATTTCCTCCAGTTTAATAGCTGTGATGTTCTTTACAGTAACCCCAATTGTTTCTTAAAAGAAAGCAAAATACTAATGATAAAAAATTGAAGAGAAAATTCAAATTTTAATTTAAAGAATTTAAAAATATTACTTAATTTTGAAAACTATATTAAAAGACAAAATGAGATAATGAAATGCTGTAGGACCTCTATCTTAAGTCATCTTAATAATCTCCAGAAAACACATTCTTAGAATAAATATTGATTAAACACATCAGTGTTAAATGATAATATTTATCAGCTTAATCTCAGTAAAGAAAAAAAAATCAGCTCAATCAATCATTCTTAACCTAAAGGGATCCTGATAAAATCCAAGTGCCACTCTCCTGTTCAGCTTCTCATATACACAAACTGTAGGGTCAGAGGTGAAATGAAACATGTTTCAACATTTTCTGTCATTCAGGAATTATGCATTACCATTATGTTCAAAGATTGCCCTCTAGTTACTTTGTTGCGCAGTTACTCAAAATGGGCCTTGTGACTCTACAATGAGAGTTTTAAAGAGTGACATCAGATGCCCATATCCTTGGGGGCAGAAGAATGAGGTAAGTCAAGCCTTGCTTCCTTCTCACGTGTTCCTCCTAAACTTCCTGAAAGCAACAACCTCCAGAGCCTCCTGGACATTCTGCTCAACTCTGTCCTTTCCAGCCAGACTGTTCCTGAGATATGCCTTCCTCTTCCTTTTTTCCAAAACTGAGTTGCCCCAAGCACATCCTATGTAGCTCAACTAACCAAAAGAGAGTTGCTTTGCAACTACAAGAAAAGGAGAACAAAACACCAATAAGTTTTCCATTCAGCACAATTTTAAATATGTGACGTACTCTGCCATCATTTGATTTGTTACTCATTTCTACACACAATCTCTCTCTCTCTCTCTCTCTCTCTCTCTCTCTCTGTGTGTGTGTGTGTGTGTGTGTGTGTGTGTGAAAATTAATGCACAGACATATTCAAAGCCAATGTTTTTATTTGGATGGGGATAAGGTTACAATCAGATCATTATGTTTTCTTAACTGCAAATCTCTAATTAATTCCTGATAAAAAGTATAGTGAGATTGGAATTAATTGATGAGCTGCTTTGTGAAATACTGTACAAATATTGTCTCTAATTAGTTTAAGTACAAAACACATAAAGTACTCTTCTATCTTCATTAGAAGATATACATTCAAACTATGACTGTTGTTTGATTGTCACCTGACTTTTTTCATCTAATATGGAAATATCTTTTGTAGTCAGACATAATTCAGTTGTAGCACTGTAGCATGTCTGAAGCATTTCAATAACTCCATGATATAAACTAGACCCTTTAATAGAGCTGGTCAGCAGCTCCTTTGTAAAAAGTGTCATAGTCACTACTATTAACATGATCAATAGCCTTTAGCACCTATTATGTCCAAAACACTCTGCTTTGTGCCAGAAATATAAACTTTCAGAAAACAACACTTCTGGATAAAAACTCAAGATTGGTTTTCTACTTACCAAATGAGTGGAAACTTACTTAAGGAAAAGAGAAATGTCATCTGACTTTCATTGAATGCCTTGATTCAAGCTCTGTGCTGAATTACTCATATACATTATCACAAAATCTTTACAATAACTCTAGGACTTGAGTATCAATAAACACATATTACAATTGAGGAAGTTGATCTCAGAGAGATTTTAAGTTATTAATCCAAGATCACATTACAACCAGAAACTAATAAGGTTTGGACTTGATTCCAAAATAAATAGGCTCCAAAGACTGCATTTTTCAACTTTGTGTAGTTTTCTCAATTAATATTAAATTCTTGCTGGCACACGCTACAATCCCAGCTACTCAGGAGGCTGAGGTACAAGAATCAGAAGCTTGAGGCCAGCCTGGGCAACTCAGAAAGAACCTGTCTCAAAATAAAAAAGGTCTGGGGATGTAGCTCACTGGCAGAGCACTCCTGGGTTCAGTCTCCACTACTGAAAAAAAAAAAAAAATGTCACCAACTATCTCCATCAGATATGTGAATCTCATTTTCTTCTCTTTAATTTTCTGTATCTTCGATTACATTTGGGGGCTCTCCTATGAATCCTACCCAGCTTTTTTATGTTTATTTAAAATTGACTAATTCAGAACTAGAAACAACCAAGGTAAACTTCTGTTCACAAATGGAAAGTAAATCCTGCATCTGAAATCAAAGAATTTTACAGAACAAAAGATTTTCTCAATTACTTAATTCACCGCCTTATCTTATAAATAAGAAAAGTGTATCCAAAGGTTTCATACAACTTATTGCAAGACTTGTTTCTCTACTGAAGTCTTGTTTTCAAATCCTGAGAACATAGTATAAATTTGGTTCCCTTAATTCAGTCATTCAGTTATTTAATTTATATTTATTTTAGAGTTTCCTCATAGAAATGCATTATCTAGAGCATCAGGAAAAATGATGTGAGATAACTAGATGTGATATTCGTAAACCTAGTGGGAAAGAGATTAAAAAGCTCTAAAATATACGCTCTACACTACCACTTTTCCCTTCTCTCCACATACACAAAGGTTTTTGCTTCTCATTGCCCATGCTAGGGTCAATCTTCTGAGTCTTTGCACTAGCAGTTCCCTTTGTGTAGAATTATTTCCCCCTAAATAGTCACATGATGAATCCTTATTTCTTTCAGGTCTCTGTCCAAATGTAACTGTTTCAGACAGAGCTTCTATTATGGCCTGCAGTAAAGTAAGACGTTGCATGACATTTTTTCTTTATTACCTGTTGCTACCACTGAAACATAAGCTCCACGAGTGTGGAGCTTCAGGCTGTCTCATATAGTCCCAGTACCAAGAACATCAACTAGATATGCTAGGAGCTTGATAAATATTTGTTGAATAAGTCAATGAATGAAACTGGAGATAGATTTGAAGACTGAATTGATTATGTCAAGAAAATTCTAATTATGGTATTAAAATATTACCATTATTCACCCTTTATATACTAAAAGGTGCCAGCTGATCAGAGGTTTTCTCTAATTTTTCCAATGAGTCATGAAAATATTATAGAGTTTTTGCACATAATACAACAACCCCTTTAAAACGTTTCTGGCTATGATACTATAGACAATTGCTCTGGACAATTTGGTGCCCTTTTGGTTTTGAGTTTAAATGATTACTAGGCTTTATATGCCAATAAACTTAAAGTAGTAGATATTGCAATAATTATTCTCCTGGAACTAATTAACTCGATAAGATTTCTTATTGATGCATCAAACTGTTTACTAAATAATCTGATTCACAGAAACATTCTTATTTTCACCCTCTAAAAATTATTTACCATGTGCTATCAAATAAGACATTGATTGATATCATAAGTGTCTTAGGTTTTCCAAGGACTGTTTTAGTTCCTGTAAGAAATCCATAGTATTTACTAATCAAATAAGCAGGATGTTTCCCAATTCACTTCTACTGAATCTTGTTATCAAGATTCCCCTATGCTCATGGCAGTATAGTTTAGAGTTGCTAGAAAAAAAATAAGGAGGAAAAAGGGGAAAGGAAGGAGGGAAAGAGGAAAAGGTAAGAGGAGAGGAAGGAAAGAAGAGAGGGATGGAAGGAAAGCAAGAAGAGTGAAAGAAGAAGGGTAGAAGAAAAGGAGGGAGGGAAGGAGGAAGAATGGGTAAGAATTAAAAAGGTGGAAGAAGGGAAGGGAGAAAAGCCCTGTATCTACAGATCTACAGATCAGGCTCAGCAATTCCAGACCAGTTCTCTGGCTGTAATAGAGCAAAACCATTCTTCTGACATTGAGAAAGATATTAGTTACCTCTCACTTGACCTGCTCGCAGATGGCCAGCCTGTCCTTACCATGGGAATCACTCAAGACACTTGTTAAAATGTGATTCCCATGTCTTCTTCCAAAAACTATGCTTCAATAGACTTGAGGGAAGTGGCCTTTGATTTGTCTTCAACAACACTAAATCAATGATTACCAAATTTGAGTTTGCCTCTCAATCACTGGGCATATTGGCTGAACACAAGTGGACATTATCCCAGAGTTTCTGATTTAGTAGATTGGGGGATGGGGTGGATAATTTACATTTCTAACAAGCTCCCAGTGATGTTCAGGGTTCTGATCAGGAACTTTGAGATCCATTTTATATGCACTTCTCATAACCAGGTGAATTTGTAAGAAACATCTGTACCACATTTCTCTGAAGCTACCATTGGAATGATGCATTATTTTTTTTCTAACCTTGTAATTACCATGAAAATGTCACCCAGTGATTTTTTTGTTGTTGTTGTTAGAAATCAGATTCAAATAAATCTCTGTGTCCTCCAGTATAGAAGAATATAAGAAGATGCTCAATCTGCAGCGTTTTCTTTATTATGGTGAGACATCACTTTATATCATAGAAATACTGCCAACAATGCCTAGTTGTACACTTTAAAGAGTTAATCCAAAATCGGCTGAAAAGCAAGCTATGGAGAGAACACAGACTGTGTCCCTGGGTCAGACTCAAATCTCCACTGTGTCACCACAAAACACCTACAGGAACGGGCAATAGCTAGCTTTTTTAGAAGAGATTCCAGCACGCCTATTATTTAGAGATCCAAAATTGGGCCTTCGGGGCTTCAGGAATGGTGCTTTGCTTTTTGATTAGGCCACTATAAACTCAGGCCGGTTGCATTGCTACTTTCCATGAGGAATTTAAGGGGTGTGACTGCATCCTTTCCAGCCCTGCATTCCACATGTGACAAAACTGATCCAGCTGTTTGTCTGAAAGAAATTCCTTGCTGTCCTTAAAAATTAAAAAGCAAGTGATATCCGTCCTCCAGAGGCACGTCTCCAGCTGGAACCTGGTACAGGCAGTTGCGAAACAGAGACAGTGCCCTGGAGAGCATCTGCTTTAGAATTCTTACCTCGCCATAGGGGGGTTAGCCCCATCTTGCTTTTTGAAATGGCAGATTCTGGATGGAAGGTGCTGGCTTGGCCCAAAGCTCTTGAGAAGTGTTCATCCACTACTGACCCAATGTCTCCCTGGAAATAAGTGAAAAGGACACATCGAGAGTTAAGGTACTCCATCTCGGCAGGCTGGTCTTTCTCCTCCTCCTCCTCCTCATCCTCCTCCTCCTCCTCCTCCTCTTGTTTGCTGGGAAGGGTGACTTCCAGAGAGTCCTGCATCTTGCTGTATACCGCTAACTTCTTCTGGGATGGAATAAACAAAACACAGTATCAAAGACCATTTGTAAAAAAGCATTAACCAGTTAACTTTTCACTTAAAAAAAAAAGAATCTAAATATTAACATATGTTTGCAAATTGATTCTTCTTCATCTGCTTTATTCCATCTTTTCCCTCCCCAAACCAATTGCCTCCTTCCCACACTAAAAAAAAAAAAAAAAAAAAAAAAAAAAAAAATCTACTATTCCAAATCAGTTAAAGGGAAAAAAAAAAAGCCATTTTCAAATAGTATATTTTCAGTGTCAGAATTTCATTTTTTGTTTGTTTTTCTTTGATTTAGTTGTACTACAAAAGATAATAATTTTTTTTAAAAAAAGTGACAGATTCCTTCTATTTTTTCTTCCCACTTTTGATTGACTTTTAAAGATGTAATCTACAATAGCATTATAGTTTAAAACAGGGAAGAACAGCGGATAGGAGATCTAACTTACTCAGGGCACGATGGAGAAGAAAAGAGCTTTTCACAAACGAAATAAACTAAAATAAAAACAGGAATGTAGCATCTTATAAAAGGATTTGGCAGATGTGCTGAACTCATTTCTCAAAAATCAAACTAAAATGACAAAATAAGTCTGTGTGAAGATCCATTTTGCATGGAACATATTTTTCAGATGTTCCACTTACCACCATTACATAGAGAGAAAAAAGATTTTATTGTGGCTTACTGAAAATAATACAGAATGCTGGAAAGGACTAACTTTCCAAATAAAAATGAGAAAAGCCTGATAATTTAAAAAATATTTTGAAATATATGATCATAACACCAATAATAATTAATACATATTAAGCCAGATACTCCTCTAAAAACCTTGTGTTTAGTTCCTCATTTAATCTTGACAATTCTATTACATGGTTATTATTAGTATCTGTATCTTAGAGAAAAAGACATTAAGGCATAGAGAAGTTAAGTGACTTCTCAAAAATCACAGAGCATGTTAGTGATGGAGACAAAATGCATAATAAAACATCAGGGAGAGATATGCATGCATATGCATTTCGGGGAACAGGAGATGAATATCTAGGGTGGAAGAAAAGTCACCAAGATGTTGTATTTGGTATTGTTTCTTTGAACAGTAAGTTGTAGTTTATTGTTATATTTTATTCTTGTACTTTGATATTTCCATATATTTTTTCACTGAGCATGTATTATTTATATTATAAACTACTTCAATATGAATTAAATATACACTGAATTGTTAAAGCTTATAAAATGCATTATTTCAGTGACCAAATAAGCTTTCTATATCATCTGTTTATTTGTAAAACCCCTTCCCTTCTCATATCATTTTTCTTATTTCAGAAAATAACAACAAAAAAACACCCCCCCCCAAAAAAAAACAAAACAACAAAACAACAACAACAACAACAAAAAAACACATTCTAGAAAATGAGTGGAATAGAAAAAACTAAACTAAATCATTACAAAATACTACTCATTCGTTCTGCAAATGTTACCAAAACATGTAACCTAGATTCTATGTTTCTAATGTAATTACTAGATTCAAAATCCATAGCACCAAACTATAAATGATATTCTTTTGTGAGGTGGGTCCTGAATGTTTAAACACATTGTGAGGTGTGGTTATTAGGTTGGGGCTCTTATGTACACAATATATGTGTTGCTTTTTATTTAAACTTTGTGTTATTGTGGTATCGTTTGTTAATGAAAAGATAATGAATAGGTAATTGTAAAGACTGCCTGATATATTTCTTATAATCTATTTTTGCGCAGATTTAAGCCTGTTTAATTTTACTTGAATGGTAAAAACAACAGAATAACATAGATTATGTATAAAAGGAGGGGGTTAAACTAAATCAGCTCTAAAGTTACTGCTAGTTTCAAATTCCATTAAAAAATTAAACAGATATTGTGATCAATTAGTCAAACCACAGTGCTGTTTCCTTGTGTGTGTGTGTGTGTGTGTGTGTGTGTGTATTCAAAGCATGCTTTGTTGAAGGATATGCACACACTTTTTCTTGAAGAGTCTGGCATACTAGAAAGAAGCACTACATTTTTATGGAAGGGAAATTAAAATTGATCTACAGAGCAGGTTCACTGTCCATAGTGTTCATTCTAAACTGTGAAACTGATTCTCAGCACAATTTGTGAGAATCAGGCTATGCATATAAAAGTTTCACTTGTTTAATTCTAATATGTATCCTTCAAGTAAAATAGCCTTGGCTGTGTTAATTATCCAAATAAAGGCATGAGTTTATTTTATCCTCACTTAGCAACAATTAATTCTTAAGTAAAATAAATTTAAAGTTATCTATACTGAAAAAAATTGAAAACTGCATATCCTGATACAAATGTAAATACTGTGATCAATAACAGCAATCATAAAATATTTTAATTTGTAATTGATGGCTGTTGAATTCGAGATACAGATTTTTCAATCTATTTAAGATTACATAATTTTTCAAATGCTGAACTAGTTTTGTGGGGGTTTTTCTCTTAGTTATTGAATGACTGAGTACAAATAAATTAATGCTTGAACGCATATACTTTTCAATATACATGGGCGAAAAGTAAGCAAAATCTGCCCTTGTATCACAACAGCTGTCAGTCTAGTTTTTAGAAATCATTCTTCTGCCCATTCATGCATTGATTCTCTATATCCTTTATATTTCACACACATGTAATATCTTTGTATATATTCTTATAAATATGCATGTCAAAATACTTCATTTTGATATTGCAAACACCTGTGGTCCTAAAAAAAAAAAAAAAAAAAAAAAAGAAGCCTATGATGTTCCTATCAATAAGCAGTATTTAAGAATATTTATCATTCCCACCTGCACTTTTTTCAATAAAGTGGATTAAATTTTGATAAAATATACAGAACCAATTTAAATATTTATATCTCCAAAACTCACATACTTATAGCCTCACAGTTAACATCACTGTTTAAAAGAAAAAAATTCAAAGTATCCAAATGACCTGATAACTACCTGAAATGCTAAATCTGAATTAGTATAAATTTTTTAACATTAATTGTGAGCATAAAGAATACAAAAACAAAATTGAAATAGAAATGAACTCATATGCTGACATTCACACCAGGCTAATTTTCTTCTTTATAGACTCTTGAGCTTAACTACTTTCTTATATCTGTGCTTTGGTGATTGTAAATCAATTATTTGCTTTTTTTTTTTTTTTTTAAACCCAGCATACTACTTCTGTGTGTTTTTGCCACACTCTGTATTCACCAATGTTTACTTTTTTGGAATGAAATTTCCCTAGAGTTACATTCTTTCTTGGGAATCATATGAAATTTAAAATACTGATATGGAATCTAATATGCACAGAACCTAAACTTCCAAAATCGAATTAGAAATGTAATCCACTTATATTATTCCCCAAATCCACAATCACTTCCTAATAACAACTCAATCTCATAAGTATTCATAATTCCCTTATAAACTTCTGAAGAATTATTAACAGAAATCAAGAAGCTGTCAAAGGTGGCCTTAAAGACTACAGTCACTTTACCTAATGCACATATATGTCTCACTGTCACTGCCTAGTAATGACAATATTTCCCCAGGTAATATTACTTTGGAGTTAGGTGAGGCAATGAATGGGTTAACTGACACACAGTGAAAGCTAACTCACAAAGGTGTAAAGCAGGAGAGTGAAGGAGAGTTGGCCCAGGCAGTGCAAGCTTTAGCCACCACCTCAATGCCTGCCATTAGGCGCAACAGAAACAAATTGCAGCAGGAATGTGCAGGGGAAAGGATTTGTCTGACAAGAGAAAGACTTCCATGTCAGGAGCCAAATACCACTAACTCCCCAAGGCTTAAGCCTGCAAAATGCCAAATGATTACTGTGCATATGTGGAAACTTTTTTCCTAAGGAAACAAAAGTATTTTAATGAATCACTGCAATCATTGGATATTTTTCTTTTTCTTCCTTTCTTATTTTTTAAAAATTTCTTCTACTAGCTATCTTCTTTAAATGCAAGGATTTTGGGGGGTTCAAAAACATGAGCAGTACTTTTAGAAAGAACCATTAGCTTTTAGTAAATGTTTCAAAACTGTGAAGCTCGTAAGAGCAGCACATTGCTCCTTCATCATTTTTTTTTTAATTTACTTTAATAGCAGAGTTTTAAAAATATCTCAGAGAGACTGGAGCTTTGAGATCTTCACCTGTTTGGAGGTGAATGGATCAGGAAATGCAAGGTTGGATTAGGTTAGTAGAAACATGCCATAGACCTTTTACACATTTTATTTCATTTACTCTCTCTCTCACATGCAGAAATATTTTGCCAGAATTCCCAATTTACATATGCAAAATCTGGCTAATTTAGCCAGGATCACCCAAGTAATAAGAGGCAGACATGGGATTAGAACCTATTTCTGTATTAATACAAATCCTGCGCTAGGAAAACAGACTGGAGAAGGTGTGTCTCAATAACATAACTTATTTTGATGGAATAAACAAACATAACTCCATGGCAATATGGCATTGCATGGCAACTAGGATAGTCTAATGTTATTTATAGCATTAAAAATTACATTATAAACATATAAGGGATATAGTTATTAAGTAATACAATGCTTTTAAATATATACATGTCTGGATGAAATGTAATGTCTAAAAATGTACTGTCTCCTTGGTAATCAGACACATAATCCACTGGCCTACAATTTTTCTGGAAATCCTATTTTGGAAATGTGAGAAGAGTCAACTTATAAGAAACAATCACCTCATGATCCTCTGTTTTTTATTTATTTTTCTTAATCTGAAATGCTATTACTTAGCACAACGAGCTACTTTTGAGCACTGTGCCTCTAAATGATTCTGGTTATTATCAAAACTCCAACCTACCCCCTCCAAAGATGAAAACTTTTCCATTTTTATGATGTTCAAAAAAATGTGCCACAGGCTTAGAAGCAATTTCAAAATTTGCATTCCCAAAATGTTTTAAGCAATGATCACATCATTAGGGTATGTGTTTTTTCTCAAACCAACTACTTTGAATGAAACAACAGTTTCCATGTATAAATTTCTGGTATGTTTTTTATAATCCTTTGTCTAGACTTAGTGTATGATTTTTAAACAAATTATCTATTATTCATTAATTCACCTAATCGTCCATTGATTCCTATTTTGTGTCAGTAATTGCACAGAGGTCTGGAGATACAAAGATGAAAGGTGTAGCCGGTGCCTAAACTGAAATTGCTCATGGTGGTTGGAAGAGATAGTAAGGATGATAGTATATAAAGTGGGCCTCCTGGTTTAACTACATAGTGAATTGTGTTATTTCTCCAAGGAGCTAATATTCAACAATAAAAAAAAAAAAGGTAAGGAAGTAAACTATGAATTTTTCTCTAGTTTCTAAGGAGGCTGAAATGACAAAGAGGACTTGACCAAAACTAGTTCCATGAGTCTGAGCAAGCCACTGAGCCTTCTGGCCCTTAGCTTGATCTTTAGAAACTAAGGAATTTTGACTTGATTTCATCTCAGCAGTCTCATCCAAAGCTATCATAATAACCGCACACTGGAGCTCTAGACAGATTCACACTTAGATGTTTCTTACATTGAACCTCTTCTGATATTGCAGGACAGTAGCCAAAAAAAAAAAAAAAAAGGAAAAAAGAAAAAGAAATCTACAGATCATTAAAAAAAAAAAAAAAAAAAAAAAACTACTTCATTTCTAGACAAGGGTCATCTAGCCCAACTCCTAGCAATTAGTTATGGTGTTTCCTATATTTATCTTCATATAAACAAGAAAGAAGAGGTCTTCAGAATCCTCCTACTCCAGTCCCCAAGGACAAGTGATTTGGCATACTAAAATGGTATCTCTTTAAGAAGAAAAGACACCTGTTGAGTTTAGGTCATTTTTTTTTCCTCTACAAATATTAAGAGACATGTGAAAAATAATTCAGTTACCCCAGTTCAGACCACACTTATAAATTACTGGCACAAATCTGGTATCCACTGAAATATCTATAAATATGGCATTTATGAGTTGTTCTAGCAACAGCTGTTTGGATCTAATGGTTCGAAGCACTCTCAGGGTCTTCCTAAATGAGTAGTTAAAGCAGGAAAACAGCTGTTTAAAGAGGTGCATTTTGAAAGGCTCAGGGCAGAGCTTTGCCCAAAATTATTGCCTTCACTATCTTTGCCAGAGCCTGAAAATCAACAATTAGAGAGCCTCTGTTTCTTGAATTAAAATATTTTTCTGGAGATACCTTAAATTATTATCTATTAGCTGATGTATTCCTTTAGGTATTAAAAAAAAAAAAGGTTAACTAGAAATAGGATTTGTGAGAATGAGATTCAAGTTAAGCACGCTGTTTTAAAATTATACTCATCTCACTGATAAACTTGCTTAAGGATCTGCCCTAGGCATCATAGGCATAATTGTTTTACTCTCATTGAAAATTCTCTTTTTATAGATGGATACAAGACAGAAATACACACACTACTCAGCGGGGTCAGCTTAGTGTCTCTTCTGCAGTAGCCTGAAGAGATGCTGAGCAGAAGAGCAAGGTTCTTGCTCTGAACACCCACATTTCCCTTGCCATGGCTTGCATCCCTGCCATCTTAAACTTTTTGAGATTTTACCAAGTGCTAGGTGAAGTAGGACTCCCTTGCATTTAGTCAAAGTATCTTTCACTTAAATTTCTAGGATCACCTTGTAGGTGTATCTGGCTTGTTAGCCAACATATCCTCACTCCGCATGATAGATTTCAGTCCTCCTCTTTCGATAATTATTGTAATCTCCATTCTAGTTGACTGCCAGAGCCAATAATTCAGTTATTTGAAAGTTTAACTTTTCCTCTATCTTTGAATTTTTCTGGCTAGGAAGTTCCTGGGAACCCAAAGCCATGGGACAGATTAATCTAAGTCTTTGTAGTCAAGTTAATTTGTGTAGTGTGGAATGGTAGAGGCTGCTTTTTCTCAACGGAGTCCTGTATGAATTCTTATAAATCCACTTAAGTCTTTGCTTACAGTTGCAAGAAAATTAAATCCTCTGCCTTAAATAAGTTGGCTGTATATTGAAACTATTTAAGTTATAATTGTATTCTTTCTTTTTAATGAATATAAACTTATATTCAAATAGCAATGAAATACAAGGCACTTAAAACTGATTGTTAATGCCACTGTCTGTAATTTCTTTTCAATAAATAAATGTTCATTTGCTAAGTGAATATTCTGTCTCATAGATAAAAGATGCAACATGGATAGTAAAAGTCATTAGCATAATACAAATGCTTGCAAAAGGCCCTTGGAATGCCTAAACTTTAAAAAGTACACTACCAAGGACTTGGAAAGAATCTCAAACTTCAAGGCCAAAAATCCACTGCATATTAATCTTCTTTATCAAAAAAAGTTGATTGGGGCACTAAAGACAAAAATAAGCCTATTGTGCAAGAGCAAAAAAGAGAGCGAGAGAGACAGAGACAGATACAGAGACAGAGACAGAGAGAGAATATATATAAAAGACTGAGAGACCACATGGTATGGTGGAAAGATGCTACACTGAGGCAAGGGAATCTGGTGGCCTTGATTTTTTCTCCAATCAGCTTTTAAATCTCTAGCCAGGCATTTCAACTTTGTGAACATGCATTTTCCCATATGCAAAAGGAGAGGGTGAAGTACTTTTTCCAGGGTTTTTCCATGACAAACAATCTCAGCAGTTTTATGACTTAACCAAGGTGGCAGAGTCCAGAGAAGGATTTTGAAAAAAACTCTACAAACTTATAACTGGAGCTTTGCTTCCCAAGGGAACTCTTTTAAGTGAAAGCACTCATGCAGATTCACCCAGCTGTTACCCTTGAAAAGCACAGAGTAAATATGTTCTAACTTTCACAAAGCCGGAAATGTGATTGTTAAAAACTTCTGAGCATAATTAGAAATTTGGTGATTGCTTTCTGCTTTTGTCATCTCATTTATAAACTACTTAATTCTGAAAACTTTCCTTTAAGAATCTTCCTAATGTGAACATTATGAACATGGTGTAGGGTGGGTAGACAACAGACTGTCTGCATTTAAGATGAGAAGTCCACGGGGTATGAAGGGAATCTATGATTTCATATCATTGCCTTCAATTTTTCCTGACACATATTTCGAAATTTTATGTTGATTCCTACTGTCACTGCTAGTATACAAGTGCATTCCTTTCCACACACGTTCTGCAGTGTCATTACCCTCCAGAGCATGTGCTAAGAAACGCGAGTCAAGAGTTCTCCTGAGGAGATGTTAGGATGGATGAGTGAAGGCAATGAAGAGATGGTGGGCATCTCTCAGAAATACCTGGCACTGTACAACTCACTGTAAGATATATGCATAGCATGTAATTTATAGGATTTAATTTACTCTTCAGACACTTACAAATTACTTTGATTCATGTAGCCTACCATATGCCTCCATAACAGATTATAGGACAGCCTAGGTGTGTGCAGCTTTCTATATTTTTAAGACACTCACCAACAACATATAATATGTTCTATAAAAACCTAAACTTAAAATATCAGCTGTTAGGAGAAAGGCTGAGAATACACTTGCTTGGAAAATAAAGTTCTGTTAGTTCACAAAGAATTTTCAGTATATGATCATATATTGAGAAGAAAAGCATACCTAAGCTTAAGATTCATTATAATGATAATGAACCATGTTGATACATTAATTTACAAGGACTTCACAACTAGGGTATAGCTCAGTGGTAGATTACTTGTCTAGCATGTGTGAGGCAAAAACAAACATTTGAGCATCTCAGAGCTATGCAGATTTGAAGGGGAAATCAGTGCAAAAATACATTAGGACAACTGAATAAAAAAATATAAAACTTTAATGTTCTCTCTCCTAGCATTTTATAAATGACCATTAAACTTTCTTAATTACACTGTCAGACTTTTTATTCCTTTCCTTTTTATTTCCTCAATAAATAAGTTTTTCAAGAGCACTAGGAGTTGAAGCCCCATTTTTTTGTCTCACAGGCAAGATGCTATTAGGGGTCACTTCCCATGTACGGTGAAAACAATCTTCTTGGACAATAATGATAAAACCTTATGGAATGCAAAAACAACCAAAATATGTATTCTCGGATGACTGCATTAGGGCCAAGTCAATATTAGTCCCACTTCACCCACGCACCGCATAGTCTAAAAATGCTGTCAGCCTGATAAGAATTTCCTGATTTACTCTTTTCTCCAATAGAAAATATAGGTCATCAAAATAAACTCTTGACAGTAAAAGAACAGTAGTTATACTTTCAAGTCTCTCTTTAGTTCCCTAGCCAGTCAAATGTCAAATAGGGGGAAAAAAGAAAAAGAAAAAGAGAGAGAGAGAGAGATTTGAACAAGACATTTTAGTAAAAGCAACATGAAAATTCCAAGCACCCCTTTCAACTCAATTCTTATGATCAACTCAGCCAAACTTCTACTTAAGCAATGTCTACAGGAGCTCAAATACAGTAGAAGTTGATCATAGTACAACATAAATGTAGACAACTCAGGTTTACAAAGATTTTTTTTAAAGTTCATTCTTCAGCTTGTTGATAGCTTTTAGTAAAAGAATGAATTCATTCCTCACGGAAAACTAATTTTATGATTGGTAATTTGTAATTTCTAATAATGGATTGCATTTTCTAGCACAAATAAAGTATTACAATACTAATCCTTCTACAGAGGTTCATTGAATTAATTTCACAACTCTACAAAAAGATCTTATTTGCAACTTCTAGCTCACCAGATTTTTTTAAGAGGGGGAACTATCTTTCTGAATATTTAATAAAGTTTGAGTCTGTTGCTTATCTACACTCCAACTGTTAACTGAAGTCCTCTAGAGTTTCAGAGATGGAGGAAAAGAGCTTCATTCTAGACTGGATGTTAAAAATACCCAGGGTCTCCTTGCCTCACTTATCCTATTTGAACTCCCATAGGTTTCTCTATTACTGATATTTTGCATATACCAAAGAAAAACAAACAGCTAAACTAAATGTTTTAATCTGTTCATCCTCAGTACAAATTACAAAATGTTTCCCCATCCTCCTCTTCAAAAGTAATTTCACCTTGAAATGCTGAAGCTGTTGAATAGTACAAATAAACAAATAAATAAATAATAGCAAGAAAGTAGGGCTTCTTCCTTTTTCACCCTATCTGGTACAAGTTAAGTTGGTCCTGTGTTGCAGATGAATCTGGGGCATGTACCCTTACAGAATCAGTTGAATTTTATAGCCCCTAAAATTTAAACAGAAAGTCATAGTTTATTTCCAAAGAAACCTATCAATCCAGGAAAGGGACAGAAGAAGAAATATAAAAATTCGAGGTGCGAATTAACTAAAGGGTAAAGTACATAGAGTCACAATAAAACGTTTGTTTCCTGAGAAACAAAAATCAAGGAAATCAGTAAATTCTGTCAATGATAATGCCCTAACCCCTAACCATATCTAGTTGCATTTAAGACTCTAAACCCCACAATCTGAGGAGGATCCTATTTTGGTACAGTCCCTTGACACACACATACATTTTTTAATGTAGTGCTAATTAAACCTTGTTGTGTTCAGTGAGTAATATCCAAGGACACCTAGTGTCTGATTCCACACAGCCCTAGTCTCCCTTCTAAACTAGATCATCTCCTTGTTCTGAGTCCCCCTTTAAGGACGCATTCAGTCGCCCAGCATGGTAGAAACCCAGTTTCCAGGGACTCAAGATTACCTCTGGAATGGGGAACACACGTTTCAACAGACCAAACACTGTTAACAGGCTCTGTGCTTTGATGGAATTAGAAAATGAATGAAGAACCTTGACATCACTGCTGTCTAAGTCACAGTCACAGAGAAAAGCTCTACGAGAAGTTATAGAAACATTCAATATAGGTTGCATTAGGCCAGTGTTCCACCCTAAAATTCCCCAAAAAGTTCATGTCATGAGCTCACTGTTCAGGTAGCCTCTTATACCTCAGTGGCACACTTCGTTCTCCTAATCCCGAAAAACCTAGCTGGCACACTCTACCTTTCCAAAGAAAACAAAATATTTGATTTAAAGGAAGTTTACTCACATAGTCCTAAGTCAGATGCCCTTGGTGAGCTTCAGAGAACTGAGTCCTAAGAGTCAGGGTGGCTTTGAGGATCAGCCTCTGAGCTCTGGTGACAACAGCTCAATAAAGCCCCCAGCCAGGTAATGCCTCTTATCCCACCCATCCACCTGGCTGTTCTTCCCTCCCCAACCAAGCCTCTCCTCCTATCTTCTATTAGCTTTCTGCTCAGGGACGCTTCCGCAGGTCCCAGAGCATCCTTTGCGCCACCCGTCCCAGCTGGACCGGATGTCGCAGGAGTCCCAGACCGATACTCTCGGTGCCCCTCGCCCCCGCCCCCAGCAGGTTGCCTGCTCCGTGACTCACCTGCTGGCCAGGTTGGGGCGCCGAATGATAGCAGGCTGTGGGACAGGTTGCAGCTGCCACAGGGTTGGGCAGATACTGGGGCGCTCCATACGGCTGAGGGTGATACATCACCTCCGCACAACTCATGGCAGCAGGGGCAGCGGCGGACCCCGAGTTGCTGCAGCCGCTTTACGCGCTGGCGCGAGGGGCGCCGCTGCCACCGCCGCAGCTGCTGCCTCTGTGGCTGCTCCAGCTGCTACTGCGGCGAAGGCGGGTCTTCGGCGGCCTCCGGCTCCGCGCCGGGAGCGAGCTCGGGAGGGGTTGGCAATCAGCAGCGGCCCATGCGCGGGCACCTTCATCTTCAGCCCCTCCGGGTGCCCCCTTGCCCGCGCTTATATAGCGACTCCGGGACGCAGCCGCCCGCCCTGCAACGGGAGCATGACAGTGCTCGGTTTCGGAGAGGGCAGCGATGCCCAAGGCAGCAGCAGCCACAGACCTGGCCCGGATTAGGTAGCCCTGGGGAGCCGGGACACTGGTTTGCATATACACAATGCACGTCCGGGGCTCGTCCTATCACCAGCGCTGGCTGCTGGGCGAGGACCCGGAGGCGGGGGCACCGAGGGAAGAAGGCTGGGGAGGAGGGGGAACGCTTCACCTCCCCAGGCTCTGACGCCGAGCTTTGCAAAGTTCCTCCAACTCTGTCTGCGGAGGGCGGGTCGCCCAGCAGGGGGACCCTGGGGAGGGCTGGCTGCGGATTGGAGCGAAGTTTGCAGCCCTCTCCGCCTCCCAGCATGGGATGGTGGTGGGAGGAGAATGGTATGCTAGAGGCTCCGCGCCCTCAGAGTTCCACGGGATCCCACCCTGTCTCTGTCACCTGGACACCAGGGCCAGAGCTTCGCAATTCCAAGAAGCTTTTACAGGGAGCATCAACTCAGACACTAGAACCAAATGGAGGTCAAATGTACAAAGAGGTAAAACCTCGCAGGCGCAAAATAAACTGAGATTAGTTCCAAACATTAAAAATACCCCGAAGTGAAAGTTAACATTATCCCAAGTGTTCACATGCCAAGAATGTAACACGGTTTTCTACAAGCAATTCCGCTTTAAATTTAATCTTCATGGTAAGACATTCCTGTGGGATGTGTACCTTTTCTGGCTCTTACCACCTGGTTTCCATAGAGCTCTAGGGGGAAAAAATTGATCAAACCCATTCAGCTACTATTTAAAGATGTATTGATTTGCAAGTGGCTTATAAATCCTCTGCAAAAAGAAGAAAAAAAAATGTTTGTAGGAATATAATTTTTCCCGATACAATCAGTTTTAGAAAAGAATTATACATATTTTATAAATGAGCAAACTCTAGTTCTGACATTTACCTCTTTTATGACACACAGTGATCTCTTGTTTTTGATCTGTCCTTTTTCAGAAGAAAGTCAATTTGGATGTCAAATGAGCTGATTTTGTCATGGACTAAATAGTGTCCCTCACCAAAAATTCACAAGTTGAAACCCCAGCCCCCAATATGATTGTATTTGAACATAGGCCTTTAAGGAGGCAATTAAGAAGTCATGGCTTTGGGACTTATTGGACTGGTGTGCTTACAAGAGGAAGACACCTCAGATTGATATCTCTCTCTCTCTCTCTCTCTCTCTCTCTCTCTCTCTCTCTCTTCCACCACCCCTCCACTGACAGAGAAGAAAGTCCATACATATGAAGAGTCAGTGCCAAGGCAGCTGTCTCTACAAGCCAGGAAGAAAAGCCTAACTTAAAATCAACACTGCAGGAGGATCTTGAATTTGTAACTTCCAGAACTGAGAGAAAATAAATTTTGTTGTTTAAATCACCCAGTCTGTGTGTGGTATTTTTGTTATGCCAGACCCAGCATACCAATGTACATGTATAGTTCTAATATATTGTTAATCTTTATATCCTCTCACACAAATGCACACACACAAAGACATAAACTATACATAAACTATAAAATTGAATAGGAACATTTTGCTATCCCATAACATCTCCTATTAATTCATTCATTTTATCATCCCTTGATTATTAAAAATATATGTATCAGAGACTTACACTGTTAGACTTTTAAATTATGCTTTTTGTAGCATTTTTATCAATAAAATAAGTACAAACTTACTTCAACTGTTTATTACTGTATTTTCCCAAATTTACTCTCCTTGGTTATACCCCAGACTCATCTATTTGGATTCTTTCTAGACCGCTCTACACAGGTGCTCCATAAGGACTTTGGTCATGATAGCACTGCTCTCCCCACACCCCAAATTGATCCTGCTTTCATGTCTATCCCAGATATTGAAACAGCAGTGATCAACTATACCAGTAGACAACTTAGAATCTTCACACACTCCTTTCTTCTCCTCAGAGTCCCTGCCTCCAGTCTTGGAGTCCAGTTGATCCCAAATCTTACATTGACGCTGACAAGCTGACAATCTCCTCTCCTTTCCTTACTCTTGTTGCTATGATCTTGAGTTTCTCAGTATCTCTTCCCCAGAATTCTGCAAGAGGCTCCTTGCTGATTTTCAGGCTTCATACACAGATCCATTCTGAGCAATTTTATTTATTCTTTTATGATCCAAACACAGCAAATCAAACAGAGCAATGAGCTTTTATCCTTTTAAAAAAATCATAGTAGCTTCATAAAATCTGTCATTACTTTTTTTTTTTTTTAATCTTCCAATCATGGACTCTGCCTTTGTGACTACCATGTAGTCATCTGAATCAAGAGCTCCCATTCTAGGTAGGATCCATAGAATCTTCTACTACTATGTCTTTTTATAGGTGTGCAGAACATCTGATCCAATAGCCTACTTCCTGTCTTCTTCACTTGCTAATTCTTTCTTGCTCTTCAAGGAACCATTTTTTAGAAGATTCAATGAAGGCTAGCCTTAATGCCTCTATTCTCAACAGACACTGCTCTTATTTTACTAATAATCAATTACTTGACTTGAAACTGCTTATGTGCTTGTCCTGACAATAACTGTTTGAGAGCTGAGATTGTGACTTCTACCTCTGAATCTCAACTCTATAAATTGTGGCTTAATAAATATTCATTGAATAAATTATAAAAAGGAAGGAATAAAAAACATTTTAGAAGAATCTAAAAAAAAATCCAAGCATATATGAAATCAATGAATGTTAAAACGGTGAACATGTTTCTGCTTTTCTCTCAAATAAGAGAATGAGAAGTTCCTGGTGGTAGAAAAAATTCAAGACCTAGAGGATAAAGTGACTGAATTCAACCATAAAGCTAGGACAGCCTCTCAAAACACTTAATAGCTCCAACTTTTTCTTCAGATAATATAATTATAATTAATTACATTTTTTCAATGATGTGTTTAATGTATATCTCTTCTACTAGAATCTTGCAGAGATCATTTCTATCTTATTTACTCCTACAATTAACATTTAGGAGGTTTCAAGTATATATTTGTTGATTGAGAAACCAAAACTAGATTAAAGATATGATATCCCCACTTGTGGTACTTTCCAAGTGCCCAAAGGTCTTGCAAATCTTCATTTTGTGACAAAGATATTGTTCTTAGGTACTAAAGTCATGGACACAAATGTCTGGAAGTAATTGATAAAATCTTCCTACAATGTAATATCTTTTTTGATAGCTTCCCTTTTTATTCTTGAAAGAAGAAAATGAGAAAGTAAAGATAAATTTTGTCTAGAATTAGAATCTAGAGAATAATACATAGAAAAGAGAGAGAAAATATCTTGTCCAACGCTGTAGTATTAGTTGTCTCCTTGGTAAAAATTAAGATAATTCCTGTTAGAACTAAGTTAGAATTCTGGTAGAAAAGGAGATATGTCTGACTTATCCAAGGTATATGTTAAGGGTTTTAGAATGGAAAAGAATCAGAAGAGTCATTTAGTTTAAAACATCTTGTTTCATAGATAAGTGAACATATGGCCTGAGTAAGGTCTCATAATGGACTTGTGGTAGAACCAAAGCCCCAAGTCTCTTGAATCTTGATTCAATTTTCTTTCCATCATCACATGATAAGGATATATGAATAAACACCACATAATAAGGATATATGACTAAACACTTCTATTCACATTTATATTCACATTATAGATGTGTATGCATATTCATTTATGCAAATGCAAGCATGCATACATGAAAAAAAAAAAGAGGTTTCCTATTACATTATCCTTTGGTCACCTTGGAATGTGTGGGCAAGAGTGCAGACCAGTTGCATTTAGCTGTGTATAATGAGTCACTCAGATTAGATAATATTATCTGACCACTGCATTCATTGTCATCACTATTATGTACAAGAGTCACAATTGTGTGGAAAGAACAATGAAAGGTAATGTGATTTTATGAACTTCTCAGCCAATGTTCCTCAAAGTTTGCCCTCTGGTATTTTCTTCTCTTTCTTTAGCACTACTTACCTTCTCTTCTGATTTAATCTATATATGGAACCAAATCTTACCTGGTCTGATACTTATCCCTCTACTTTTTTCTATCCCAGTCACTGTAATACTAATAAAATACTCAAATGACCTGAAATGTTCCCAATTCTTTGAATTCAGTAATTTACAGCCACTACATTTTAATACTCCACCTGCAAATTTTCCTAGAATGTTCCCAAATTTTATAGCTGCCATTTAGTGAGGTGAATCTCCCATTTATTTATTCATTTATGTATTTTAATTTGGAGAGGTAACTTGAACTGGATTTTCTTTTTTTAATTTTATTTTTTAATATATATTTTTTAGTTTTAGGTGGACACAATATCTTTTTTTTTTTTTAATTTTTATGTGGTGCTGAGAATCGAACCCAGTGCCTCACGCATGCTAGGCGAGCACACTACCAGCTACCACTTGAGCCACATCCCCAGCCCTTGAACTGGATTTTCAGTTATCTCTTGGGATAACTTAGGGTCAAAAGTGGGGGAACTTCTTTTTTTGAGTGATGACAGCCAGCCTGCTTTTAGCTTGGGGTCCCTATGTAAGAAAACATAGAGGACCTGTAAATACATTTGCATGGCTATCCCAGGCTATATATCCAAATCCCCTCCCCACCTATTCCAGCCACTAAACAGCGACTTTGAGGCAGCCTCTGGCCTAAGTTGAGCCCACTGATAAAACAGCCTGCTCTGGGCTCTGAGGATATGGGTGTCCATCATTTGTGTAGAGGATCAGCAGGTTATGAGTATAAAAACATGGTTATTTTAGGCAGAAAAAAAATGATCTGCTAGAGTTTTCCATACTCTAATATCTGGAATCTATGAACATGTTATCTTACATAGTTAAGAGAGTTGAGATTATAGATGAAATGAAGATTGCTATGGAGAAAATTTTAAGATAGGAAGGTAATTATGATTATCAGGGTGGGCCCAATGTCATCCTAAGGGCTCTTAAAAAAAAAATAAGTAAGAGAGAGAGGAGTCACTCTCACATTGATACGAAATAAGGTAAAAGACTCCATAGGTCATTGCCGACTTTGAGGGCAGAAAGAAGGGAGTCAAAAGCAGAGGAAGAGAGGCAGTCAACTGAAGCAGGACAGGGAGGAAAATAGAGTCTTCTAGAGTCTCCAGAAATGCATGCAACCTTGCTGATATCAGTAACAAGCTGAAGCTTGGGATTTCTGACAAGATATGAACGTAAGATAATAGATGTGCTTTGTTTAAAGTCACTATGTTTGTGGTTACTGGTTATAGCAATAATTGGAAAATGATACAATAGTTTCATGGGGCAAGGGTCACTAGAAAGGAGGGCTCTAGAGGAGCAAATTCCCTTGGTCCTTCAGTGTTCCATGAGGAGATGCGCAATGGAAAAGTGGCTAGTGAGAAGGACTCTGAATCTCAGAGACCAGGGAGGGATTCTGATTGCCTGGATCTTATGGTGGTACCAATGCAATAGAAAATAAAATATGAATTCAAAATATATAGGCAAATAAGAGCTTTTTATTTTGTGTCCTTCACATCCCCTGCCTTAAACGGTCCTCTTCAATGCCCACAACTTCATGGTACTTATGCATATCCTCTTAACATTTGTCACCTCCTGTTTATTTCACCAGTCTCAAATCTTTAACATTTAACTTTTGTTCACTTTCTTCCTTTTCACAACACTCTTCTGCCCCATCTCACCACCAAAGGTCAGTAAGATCACTGGTAATTCACATGTTAAAAAAATACAAAGTTGATTATTTAAACCTTATCCTATTTGATACTTCAGAGTGTTTGATATTGTGGATTAATCTCTCCTTAAATTTCTTCTCCTGACATCTGTTTTTGACATCCTCCTCTTTTAATCTGTTTTCCTCTACTCTGACATTCTTTCTGCTTTCTTTGTTCACTACCTAAACTTTAAATATAGAGTTCCATAGTGCATATGGTCCTTTCTCATCTTATTCTATACTCTCATCCTAAGAGATCTCATGCATCTTTGAATCACCCCTATATACAATAACTTAGAAAATTAACCTTCCACCCAGAAGTTTCCTCAGACCACATGACTTGAAGAGATGCTTCCCTATGGGGGTTCTGAAATCAATAAATAAGAGCAAATATAATCATGCATGGCCCAAAGGAGTATTTTGTTTTATATGTTTATTTTATATATATGTAATATTATATATAATAATATATTATAAATTATTACTTATGCATATTTGTATGTATTATAATATAAAAATGTACTGGGATTGAACCCAGGGGCACTTTAGCACTAAGTTACATCCCCAGTTCTTTTTAATTTTTATTTTGAGACAGGATCTCACTAAGTTGCTGCAGCTAACCTCAAACTTGTGATCATCTTATCACAGCCTCTGGAGTCTCTGGGATTAAAGACATATGCCATCACACCCAAATGTTTATTTTATTTCGATTTGCTATTGAAAGTTTTCCCAATCCCTTACAAAGAGTTAAATACACTAATACTGTGTCTCAATAAATTTCACATGGATTCTAACTTTGAAAAGACTTTATTTTCTGTGATTGACCACCACCAGATGAAATATTGGTTCATGTTTAAAAGCCATTTTTAAAGATATATACTATTTAAAAAGTGCTAATGCTAAAATCTTATTCAGCTTGGCAATACACATAATGTAGGAGAGGCATGGGAGAGTTTAGATGACTCAAGGAATGACAGACTCACATCTCCCACATTAATTTTATTCTCTGTTGGGTTCAATGTTGACTACATTGCTTCTTTATCATAAATTTTATCTCCCCATCCTCTTATATATATTTCATATCTGAATGGGGATAGTAATATTAATAGGGCTTCTCTGTAGATTGATAAATAACGTAGATAAGACTCATAGTGTGGAATATGACCCATGTTGAAACATTTGTTTGTTTTCCTGTTAAAATAACTACCTTGGAAAGTTGTGGAATAGACCAAGGTCTAGAATCGTGGGGCAAAAAAAAACCCTTTTTAAAAAACATAATTTGAGAATCATTTTAAGAGTTCTGATTGAACTGTTCACAAGCACACTATTTAGTTTTGTCAATTAAAAAATAATCTAAGGTTTCAGACTTGTGTGTAATGCATGTCACATGCCTACTATGTTTTGCATTATTCTATTCTCTCCAGGCGGGTAAGATTTAATAGGCAAGCTTGTAATTGTCTTTTAAAACCCATGCAAGTATTTCTTAGACAGAGATTATAATTGTACTCTGATTCAAGATGATATATTTTATCCTGATAATTTTTAACAGTAGTAAAGTGGTCCCTGCTTTTATTAATTCCTCTTGTAATGTTGTAGTATTGAACTCCAAAGTGCTAGTTACAAACTGAAGAGCTCATCTGAAGACTCGGAGGCTGGGATTTCATCTGTAGCAATTAGTAATAAAGATGCTCTTAATCCTCATAGTTTGATTTGTTTACGGAATAGTGAGACTAAATATATATTGTTGACCCAAAAGACACATAGCAATTGTCATCCCTTAATTCACACAGTACCTCACTCATTGGGAACCCAGCCAGCATTTGTTACATTCTATCACTACCTCTAACCCTTGAAGGTATTCCTGAGCCACAAAGGATGCTCTCTCTGTTGAGTGCCTTTTTGTTGTTTTGTTTAGTTTTGCTTTTGTAGTCTTCATTGGAGTTGCAGAATTTCATGGCTCTTAAGATCTAGTGTACTTTGTAGATACTTGATAACAAAGGAATCCAAGTTGGGAAATAATTAAGTGGAAGGAAAAAAAAATATCAAGACACTACTTAGTCTGTATCTTGAAAATCATTCCACCTCATATTATTTAATGTATCATAATATCACTTTATACCCAAAAGTATATAAAATTATTATTTATCGATTAAAAATAAAATATATTTTTAAATCTCAAGTTAGTCTAACAAATGTTCAGACATCATCATTTATCCACGTGTTACTAAAATTTAATTATCAATAAGATCAGTAAAGAGCACATACTAAACTGTAAAATAAGGGCATTTGTCCTTATGGAGTATAATGGCAAACCATTAATTCAATGTTACCTTGAGTTAGTTGTTCCTTGCTTTGTTAGGTCTCCTGGTAGTAATGACAGGTCTAGGGTAATTCAATGACATCCTCTCTGTCAGCTCTGACAAGTGGAATGCATTCGCATGAAGTCTGGCCTGGGTATGAGTACCGTTCTGTCTATGGAATGGAACAAAGCTAAGTGGGCCAGGGAGGATTAAACCCTTGATCTTGGCATCATTAGCACCGTGTTCTAACCCATGGGGCTAACTAGCCACAAACAAAGAACAATTGGACTAATAAATCACAGCAGCCAGAAGGATCTGGTTTGCATTTATTTCCCATTTTTAATACATTAGTTTTGTAATTTGATTTAAATATTTTAGAATAAATGAAGCCAAAGGTCCATGTTGCTGTCATTCAGAAGAAAGCAGAAGAAGAAGCCATCCCACACCAATCCCCCATAAGTGCTAGCTACAAAGTGACACTGTGAACTGGGCTACCCTTTTGCATGGGAGGTGTCAGTCAGGAACACTGAGAGTAAAATCACAATTCTTACATTTATGTTTAATGTAAAATATAACTTATGTTTAATAATCACAGAAGAGACTTTGTATTTAAGGGAAACTTTTTTGAACCACTATGAAGGCCAAAAACTTTTACGAGAAAGAAAAATCACCTCTCTATTGTTTCTGTTTCCAGATTTTCATTCTTTGCTTGATTCAAAAATGAAGAATGCGTGTATCTTTAAACCTGAAAGTATCTTACTTGAACCTATTTCATTCTCATTGTATAAATAGGTCACTGGAGAATATGGCTTAACTTTACTGTCCTGTGCTTTTAAATGGCTCCAATATATTCAAATCCCACCTATTTCCAAAGTAGCACCTCCTTTAAGCAGTACATCTGAGCATCTGAAAATTGACTTCCTTAATAACATTATAATTAGCATTGCTTGCACCTTTTATTTGGATACTTGATTGTACAATTAGATTACTGCTAACTTTAGGTGATCATTTCAATTGTGATAATTACCTGTCTTATGAAAAGGTAAATTCCATGAGGGAAAAGACAAAGTTAGATACATCATTGGTAAATCATACAGCTCCAAAGCTAGGTACAAAGTATAAACCTGCTGAATTTAATTTGAATTTAACAACTCTGTCTGTGCTTGTGAATGCTGCTTTTTAATCTATAAATGCTCTTGTTTTGGTCTCTTTCAACCAAATAAAAAGGATACAGAGGCTAAGCATTTTTTATGAATTTTATATAAGGAATATACCTTATATTATTTTTAGCCTAATTTCAGTCCTTTCTTTGATGAGTACATTTCATATTTTTAAATGGGTATCTTTCTTTATCTATTGAATAATATGAAAACGTGAGATGCTTGGGAATACTTCTGACAATATGTTTTCTTTTCATTTTCTAAGAATTTTAAAGAGAGTAAACCCCTTACTACCTGACAATTCTAGTACAACTGAAAAAAATAAAATCCTTTAGAATTAGGATTTCACAATACATATTATTTTCAGTAAGTATAAATGGAGCAGTTCATCCTCCCTACGTTAATATCTTGAGAACTTGAAAAAATCAAGTTCATCCTGATGGAATAGTGAAGAGCAAACCTCCTGAGATTACAAAACCATAACATTTTGATCAGAATAAGGAGATAAAGTAACAGTAATGATAGTAATAGTGATAATAATCATAATTAACCTCTGAAGTGCCTATAATAAGAATCTAGGCAAGCCTTAAGCACTTTGCACATATTAACTCATTTATTCTTCACAAAACTCATGAGATAAGAACAACAACTATCACCATTATACAGATTAGGAAACTGAGGCACCATGTGTTTATGTGATTTGCTCACCATTATCCACCCAGTATTTTGATAGCTTTTAACCAGTGCACTCCTTTTCAAAGGAAAAGGGGGTTAAGAACAGTTGCTGTATGATTAGGCAGTTCCAGGTCATTTGACCCATTCCAATATAAGATTCAACAAGCTCTTGTCTATCATGTCTTATCAGATGAACAGACAACATCATCTCTGGAATATACAACGACATTCTGTACTCTAAATGGCAATTTAGAGTACAGGCATAAAAGTCAATTTTAAAAGTAAAGTATTAATCAGCTCAATTACCTCTTCTCCAAGGGGCAAAGCTGTGGTTGATAATATTCCATAAGCACTGTTTTCTTGAACTCTCAAGGAGATAGGGACCACAGAAATAATCAAACCAAGATAAAATGGTACTTCTATTGCCTTAAAACATGCCCAGATTTCTTACTTATAGTATCCAAATATAAATTTGGTTCTTTCTTAAAAGCGAATAACTGAAATAATGGCATGTCTGCTGCCAACTTTGTGGAATTAAATCTCATAAATTCTCAAGGACCGAACTGTTTGTTTATACTTTCCCTGGAAGCACATCATGTTCTGTATGGATAATAACAAATATTTAAAAGAAAAACCTAAAAGTAATTTCAGAGCATTTGATAATCAGGTCATAATATCATCAACTTCAGATATGCCTAGAATAGGAGGAACTTGATGTGAACAGATGGGAGTAATAAAGAAATTCTTGAGCAATGTGAGATGTGATATTGAATATTAATTGTTACTTCAAGCTCAGGAAATGCAAAAAAAATAGTTCATTAACTAGAGAATTGCTGCTCAAAATGTGGTATATGGTCCACAGGATGGATGATGATCTATGTTAAAAACAGACCATCTCAACCCCTATCCCACACATGGATCTCAATCTGCATTTAATAATACTCTCCAGGTGATTCCTTTGCACATTAAAATTTGAGAATCACTGAACAAAACCCAATCAAATCACTTACATTACCATTATTCTGATTTTTAGACCATTGCCACTTGACAAAAATAAACTAATAAAGATACATTTCTGACAATTTAAATATTACAAAGTGCTTTCTGAGTCACCTCATGTAATATCCTCATACTGCCTATGAGAAATTCAGAATATATACAGTTTTTTTATGATAAATTATTGCTGAGAGAGAAACTATCCTGAGGTCAAATACAGAAATATGATGATTTAAGCCTTGATCTTCTCCATCCAAATCCAATAACTTTTTCCATTCCTGAGCAAAGCATCTAGAGTTGTCAGAATATTTTCAAGTTCTGTTCTAGAAATGCTAGAGTTGGATAGTCTTTATTATTTTAGGACCTAACATCCTAACATTCCCTATTAGAGCATTCACTCTTCCTGAGGCATTAAAGTCAATTTTAAAAGTAAAGGATTAATCAGCTCAATTACCTCAAGATTTTCACAACTTTTTTTGAGAGAATAGAATGATTTGGAGTTTCAGTATAGACCTTTCAGATTTTTTCTTCATTTCCTTCCCTAAATGATCTTAGGCTATTTGGAGGTTGGGGAATGCATATGTGAAAGCAATAGCATAAAGGAGAAGCCATGATTGTCTCAAAGTTCTCAGTCCTGTCACCATGGATTGCCACCTCTACCTTCTTCCCAGGGTTTGGTAGTATTCTTGGAAGGCTGTTGCCTCTCAGCGTGCCAGACATGGAGCAGAGGCACAGGTGATTTGTCCAAATAGGACTAACTTCTATTGCTTTTTTTCCCTTGTAGGAACTGACTCTGAGAGTGAGGGTGGAAGAGGAGTGGAGAGGGCACAGGAGCCACCTCATGGGTCCTCACAAGAGATGAAGTCCGTAGTCGCCTCTATAACTCTATTTCTTCTAGTCCATGGAGTTCTTATCACTTCACAGGCAAGAAAAACTTGATTTTCAAGTATTGTACTATGGCTTTTTTTTTTTTTTTTGAAAGCTAAGAAGTCAGGAATTTGATGTTTTTGTTCTCTGGTTTCCACAGTTGCTGCTCTGCCTGGAGGCACTGCCTGTCTAGTGGCCTAAGTAAAGAAGAGGTGACAGGGTGCAATGGAATGAGGAATGGCAAAATGGCTAGCATTGGTTAATACTTTAAAATAGTTTCCTTTTTGATGTTCTCTAATTCTTACAAGATAAGGTAAATGTCTAGAGGAACTAAACTCTATAGAGTTTACATCATGGGAAGTTAGGCTCACACAAATCTCTCTCTGACAATACGTGAAGTACTGATTTCAGTCCTTGGTAGCATTCTTCACATGTCATCAACAACCTAAGAGTGCTACAAGGAAAAAGATCAAAATGGTAAGTTATCTAGGAATGATTTTCAGGTGAGACTTGATTACATTAGTTATAATTATTTGAAAAAATAGAGACTAAAGGGAAATAAATATTCAAACATCTATCCTATCATGTGGAAAGGTGAATAAACTTTTGTTATTGTTTGGAACAAGTGCAGAAAAAGAATCAGTAGTTTATTTCAAAGAAGTTAAATGCATGTCCAAATTAAGTATGCCATTTTCAATTTACTCCTGGTAAAGCAATGTTATAGAAGTACCCCAAGTCCTGAGCCATCACTTGATGGAAAAAGTCCCCAGGAAGGCCAGCTTCCTAACTCATATCACATGCTGACATGAGTAGAAATTAAAATTTGTATTATGGAAGTTGTAGAATTCACAAATATCTTGTGGATTTTATATCATCACAGCATAGTGTCTCTTATCTTGAATTATAAAGTAAGAAAGACTGCGTAGAATGTACGTTATCCAATGGACTGAGTTTCTCATGCAGAAATATCTACAGTTTCATGGAAATTGACAAGCATTAAAGAAAATGCATTTGTTAAATAAATCAATGTATTGATAAATAAATAAATACATATGTATGAGTGTGTGTTTATATATGTGTGTGTATATAGATATCTATATCTATCTATCTATCTATATATATATATGGATATAGTCATGGAGTACAAAATATATGCCAATGTTCTATTGTACCCCAGAGAAAAGGTGGTAAACCAGATGAATGTGAATTCTCAGTATTGTCTAATAGTTTTGATTAGGAGTTTCTTATGTTTGTTACTGAGTCTAAGAATTTTAGGGTCAGCTCAATATATTAATAAAATATTACTATCCCTACATCCTACTGTACAATGAAGCTGCTATAGCATTTTTGTTTTTCCACATACAAGAGTGCATATATGAATACATACCATTTCTGTGTTTAAACAGACATGCTCTGCATCTACGATTATTCACTTAATGTCAGGAATTATAGAGAATCTTTTATTCTGTTTGCAGGCTAACAAATTAGCTTGTCCTAGTTTCATGGATACTAGCAGAAGGGAAACATGCCTGGATCCCAAACAAAAGACAATTTATTACATATAGCAATATCAGGAGCCAAAAAAAATCAGCATTTGCACTAGCTGTCTGCATCCCAATTCCTTGAGGATATGATGAGGGCCAGGTGACACCTGCACATGCTATGGGTTGCATCAGGCAAGGAATCCCAAGCTTAGGAAATCTCTGTCTTCTAGAAGGGCTGCAGGCAAGCTGGCCCAAACATGGCTCTAGAGGAAAACATAACATTTTTTATTCTTATTTTTTTAACAGTAAAAACAAACAAACAAACAAAAAATCCCCCCTCTTTGCTGTGAATGAAGATGCCATCTTCCAATCTTGCTATCTACACAGCCTGAGTTCTATCTGGAAAGAGGGAACTAAAGGCTGTCAGTGTTTCTTACTCCCAAGACCTACAAAAATGTAAGAGAAACAGAGCTGCCTTGCAACAGTGCTGCCCACTAGACTTTAAGCTCCCATGGACCAGACACTCTTTTTCATCACCACACCTGCAGTTCCTAACACAGTACTTAGTGCACCATAAAAAAAAAAACCTAACATTTACTGTGGCCTTAAAATACTCCAGGACTTTTAAAATACTGCATGTGTTAACTTAATGCTAACAACTATTTTAGATAGTTACAAATATAACTTGGATTTTTAAATATGAAAGCCAAAAAGTTTAATGTCAAAAATTAAGAAACCAAGACCATACAGCTAATAAGTAGTGGGACCTACACATGCATTTCTTGAAGAAGACAATTGAATGAATTGATACATGAATAATTTTAAGCAGAAGAGAAGCCTTTGTGATTATCTGTATCAAGCCAGACTGCATTTATGAATTTGACCACAGTGCAGTTCTGTCTCCAGACCTCACATACTACTAAAACCAGAACAATAATCAGAGTCCAATGTGTATATTATCTATCGATTTCTACAACTGCAAACTGCTCTGGGACTCAGCAAGGAAATCTTTGCTGCAAAATCTAATTGAAGCTTTATTGTGTAGGTTTAATTGACTTAACGTGGTCAAATTTCATGGTACAAAACTAATTCTCTCTGAAAAATGTAAGAATTTATTTCATACTTATTGTTCTTACCAGTATGTTCATTGGCAGAACATTAAAAACGAGTAGAATTGCTCTGTTTTATTAGCTGTGGAATAAATGTACAATGGAAAAACTAGCTCATGACTAAAACAGAAAGAAATAATTCCTATGCTATGTAGCTGTCCCTGGACGTAGATAGAACGATAGCTACACAGAGCACACACTGCTTTATGTCTTAATTTTTGTTTTTTTGAAAAAAAAAAGTTCAATCTGTTTTTTTAAAAATTTCTATTTTTCCTCTTAATTGAATGATCTGTTTTGCCAAGTTTTAAATGAGAAAGGGCATGTGCTTTGGCAGAAGGCTCAAGAAATATATTTTTGAGTATCAACAAAAAAATATATGAAGAGGTAGAAAAAGTGGTAGAAAATGTTTACAAATGTTTACAAATCCAATATACCAACCACAGCCAAACATGGAACCATTATCACATTAATTTGCATATTGTTTTTCAATATTTACTTTAAATTATTCATCAGTATATTAATATGACATTTATTAAGTGTCTATCAGGTGCCAGATACTATAAAAAGTCCTGGGTGTATAAGAGTGTACAAGATAAAATAGATAAATATACCTGCCTTAAATCCTAAAGATGGCTTTTTAGGAAATATTTATCATATTTTGAAATTTAATTTTTAAATTTATTATAATTATTTTTACCCATTACTTTTTGGATTTTATAACCATGATTTTAAAGATTGAAAATTCTTTTTATAGATAATAATTTAAACTAGTTTTCTATGGTTGCAATATTTTTTGTTTTCAGTTTTTTCTCTCTTCCCTCCCCTTGCTTTCTTTCCCCTCCTCTGCCTTCTTTCTTCCCTCCCTCTCCTTCCTTCCTTCCTTTATTCTTTCCTTTCTCCTTCTTTTCATTCCAAATAACCCATCATAAACATTATTGTGTTTTTCTTCTTAAAATAAGCATATTCTTAAAGCTTATATTTCCTCTGGACTTGCATCCGTTGCCTTGGGACATACTCCTGCTCTTTCTTTGAGCAAGAGTCACATTACAGAGTCTGAATATTAACATGTTGAATTTTCTGCCCAAATAATTGTCCTGGAATAATTTCAGAAGTGCCATTGAGTGATTATTCTCAGGATCTTCTTCATCCATAGCTGATATCTGACATTTAAATTTCTATCTTTGTTCTCTTTTAAAATGCACATAACACTGCAATAATTTCTTGCATTTCATAATCATCTACACCATTTTAAGAACAAAGAAGAAGACATCAGACTTGATAGAGGATAGGCTGAAAGCAGGAGCTACCCATTGTATCCTATGCATAAAGTTCAGACAACTAGTATCTCTCTTCCTTCTCTCCTAGCTTTCACTCACTCACTCACTCACTCACTTATTATATAAGAGTATGCAAGAGAGAGAAAAATGTAGTTTTATATATTTAATGTAAATATATATAATAGATATTGTATCTTCATCATTATCATGAAATATCTAGTACAGGGCTAACTGATATTAAAGACTTCTCTCCAAGTCCAACTTCACTGAGTAGAGGGAGCAGGTATGAATCTTATCAGTGTAACAGGTAGTTGTCTGAAACCAAAAAATAAGAGTGATTTTTATACATCATTATAAAGTTTAAGGATAAGAAAAAGTTGGGGATAGGGTTAAGTTCACAAGTTATTAGTTCTGCAAGATCTTATAATATAATTAATTGGTTTTCTAAATGAAGAAACAAGGGCTAAAGAAACTGAGAGATCTGACCAAGTCATAAACAGTAAAACATTCCCATTCTAGTATCCCTCAGCTGCAGCCTACTGCTTCTCTGCTTTGGTGAACATTTGAATATTTTGTAATATTCCTTGAAAAACTCTAGATTGTTTCTTCTTTTTGGAGGAAGAGGAAATAAGTAGAGGCTCTCCTATGATTTTATTTTTCCCTTTTTACCTGGAATCTTGATAATTTTTCCAAGTTTATGGACATAACTTATGCAAATGTAAATAGAAGAGGAAAAAGAAGAGAAAAGGAAAATTCAGAATGAAACAACAATTTGAAAGTGAATTAAACTGAGTGAATTAAACTTTTCTTCTTTAATTTTGTCAGTAGATAAAACTTCAACTTGTGTTTTTGATATGAAAGTTTAAGTTTCCTATGCATTATGTTAGAGCCATTCAATCTCTCCCCTGAGGGTCATGATTCCCAGGACAAAATGAAGCATCTTTTTTTCCCTCTGTTGGGAGTTTGGCCAAGTTTCAGCATTGGGTTTCTTAAGACAAAGTCCCCTCTATCCTTAAAGAAGGGTAAATAATTTTTTTAAAAATTGCTAATGGATTTGGGCTTTATTCTGACAGATGATTATTCTTTTAAATCCTTTCATGAGAGAAAAAAATAAGCAGAAAAACACTTCATGTACTCATTTTGGAGGAAGCAAAATGGCATGATTGAAAATTTGGGGGACAACTGGGGAAATTGGAATGAGTACTTAGAGAGTATAGGAACCAAGAACCAAATGCCTCTAAGCACCGTCCTACAGTGTAGCTACATTTCAGAAGGCCTTCTTTTCTAAAGCAAGGAGGTAAGGACAAAGACTTTAGAAGAAGCCCCACTCTGATGCCCAGTAGCTGTGGGGAACAAGAAACGCAACTTCAGCCAACTGTCTAGTCATGACATAATGGGAATACAATCCCTCCCTGCTGTCAACTTAGTCTTCAGGAGCAATGATCTGGACATGTCACTCCCATCCTCTCAGGTAACATACTTAGTCTATGCTGGGGTTGTAATATTTGTGAACACAAAATTCACATATTGGAGACTAACCACCAATGTGATGGTCTTTGGGAATTATGAAGGTGGAGCTCCTATGCGGGGAAATATTGCCCTTATTAAAGAGGACCTAAAGAGTTGCCTTGTTTCTCTTACTGTCTGAAGACACAGCTCGAAGCCACCACTATGAACAAGGAACTGAGCACTGATTACACACTATCAGCCAGTGCCTTAATCTCACAGTCCAAGTCTCCAGAAACCTTAGAAATTAATTTGAGATATTTATTAACTACGGGATATGCATTTTGCTATAACAGTAAGAACAGACTGAGATGCCTCATAAGGTTGACATCCTACAATTTCCCCAGGTATTTATATGCCAATATAATATGAATTACTTATCACTGAGAGAAAATGTAAGCCTGTATTTGGGGGCAGAACAGGATATACAGAGTAGAATCTGATACCCTTAAACATATCTCATTTCTCACTTTTTGTTAAAGTTGATCTTTTTTCACTATCAATATTTTTTTCTGAGAAGATTGATAAGTACTTGTATAGAAATATATATTTGATGATTCCAAAAGTCTTTCTTACTAACTCCTGTGGTCTGTAAATGGTTTGTGATTAGGAAGTAGAAGTGAGAAAGAAAAGCTAGATAGAGTGCCTGTGTAATACACATGCTATTAGTTATGAAGTGGTTGTAATGCTCCTGATTAAGGTTGCCTAGGGAATGCTTATGGTTAGACAGGAAGGGTCATGATACTGCACCAGTGGGGAACCTGCTTTATATTCAGATTTCAAATAGGTCCAGACTCTTCCCACCAAGAGACTTTAAAATCCCATACAAGATTACAGAATCAACATAGGAAAGCAAGAGCATAGAATGTGCCCCCACCCCTCCCAGGCAGCCAGCAATCCTTAGTAATCAAGACACAGCAAGAGATGTATAGGAGTGTTACTTTTTAACTTGGAACTCACTAGAAGAGACTCAGAAATGCAACTGGTAAAAAGCTTTTTATATAAATGTGGGCAGAGGACATAAGAGGAACTAATACATAGTCCTACAAGTGTCTAATGAATAACAGTCTTTGTTAAATTTAACCTCCACCTTGCCCTCCCAGAAAATGCCCAACTAAGCCATTGATGTGATTTGTTTTTGTTTGATTTTATTTTGTTTTAAAATATTTAAAAATCAATCTGGATATTTATTTTAATTCATCAGTTCTGTAACTGAATTACTTAAATTATGTAAGACTATTTTAGACAAAAACAATGCTTTGAACTATTTTTCTCTGTACTTTAGAGCTTATTTTTACTTTTAACTGAATCATTACTGGAAATAAAAAATAATCCTTTACCTCTTCTCTCTGTATTTTACGATATTATCTTGGAATGAAAGAAGTGAAATACAGGGAGTGGGGGCTCTCAATTATATTCCATATTTTCTCTCTACTCATCTTTCTTGGCAATTATTTGTTCTTGAATAATGCATGTCAGTTGAATTTTTATATGTTTATATAATTTATAAGCTGCCAGAACACAGTTTTGTGCAACTACCAAATTAAAATATTATGTCCATTAAAGTGCAGCATTCCTTATTTAGATTATGCAGTATTTCTTAGGGAATGGGAATGACTCAAAAGCCTTTTACAATTATACACTGATGCCAACTTCTTTTATAAAACCCACAGACCATAAAATCCATGATAGACATTACATGCTGAGAATTATTTTCTTAAAAAGAAAATAAAAATAAATTTCTTAATTGCAAATTTTCATATTAAAGCCATGGTTATCAGAGTCTATATCTAAATTCATGAATTATTTGCTGCCGCCTCAAAAAGCTATAAATGAATATTTTGTTTTCTTTGTCTGTTAGTTTGTTATATATTTCAACTATTATTTCTTGAAAAGTATATTAAGCAATTTATGCATAAAATAACATAAAAGTAAATATGATTTTTATACTTTAAGCTAATATATATACAAGAATAATTTACATAAAGTGAAATTCACTGTTTTAGAAGAAGATGTTTATGAGTTTTGAAAAACATACAGTAGTATTACCACCGTAAAACATAATATTCCCATCATCCCTGCAAAATACCCTTGTTTCCACTTAGCTTCAGTGCCTTTCTCACTACCAGTCTCTGCCAAACACTGGTCTGTTTTCATTTTCTGGTTTTGATCTTTATTGAATGTCACAAAAATAGAATCATAAGATACATAACAATTTGGGTTTGATTTCTTTCACCAAACATAATGTCTTTGATACTAGTGGTTACATGTATCATTAATTGTTTGCTACTTTTTCTTGCTTAGTATTATTTCGTTGTGTGGATGTGCCACTATTTGCTTCTGCATTCACTAGGAGATACACACTGGGATGGTTTTCTTCCTTGGTGGTCATGAATAAAGCTGCTTTAAACATCAACATATGGGTTTTGTGTAGTGCTGCATCTTCATTTTTCTTGGGGCAAGTGCATAGAGGTGAAATGGAGGACTCTTAATGCATGTCTATATTTAACTTCTCTCTTGCTGTAAGAGAATTATACTTATTTCCCTTTCATATCAGGGTTCTCCACGGAATTTGCTTCAGCCAATGAAGTGTGAGCAAATCTACCTGTGCAGTTTCTGAGTAAAGGTTATTAATTTTTTTAAAACTGCATATTTCTGTCCCACCCTTTCACCTCTACCATGAGAATTCCATGTCCCCATAGGGCTGCTCTTTGAGGCTGCATCTGGGAATGAAGATAGAGCCTATGAGTAATCTGTGTGAGAAACGAATCTCAGCTGTTGTATGAAACTGAGGCTTTGAGTTTGTTACTGAGCAAAAGCAGAGTGGTAAACTCTGGAAAATCTTCCTTATAACCTGCTTGACTTTATATAGCCTTTGTAGCCCACATCCTTGAACTTCCTTCTTTATTTCCTTGAACTTGATACAGTACTTGTCATTTGTGGTTGTTACTGTTGTTTATTTTATTTTGTTTTATCTCTTTTCCTACCTTTTTCTTGCTTCTTCATTACTATTTCCATTAGGTCTTTGTACTACTGCCATTCTCTCCAAAACAAAGTCTGTAAGTCACACCTTCCCCTCCACAGTCTACCTGCTCTAGAGTAGATGTTTAACTAACTCACAATTTTTAATATTCAATCCCCTAGTGTAGACTATGCTGTGCATATTTGTGATACTACATGAAACTTTTTAAAAAAGCCAATATTCTACTTTTATTATGGTTCTACTCAAAACCTTCAATAATAACTCATTACTTGTAGAGTTAATCTGAACATCTTACCTTTGTTAACAAGTTCCTATCTGTTGGTTGCTGACTCCCTCCTCTGCCTCTTTCAGCATTACAAACATCTTCCATTATCGAATGGACACTCTCTTCCAATCACATAGATATATTCCTTGTTTCACAATTTTGTAGAATATATTTCTATATATGCACCACATTTTTTTCTAATCATCTTAATTCTTCCAAGATACATATTAAATTCCACTGTATTCCAAAGAATTTTTTATGTTAATTCTCCTGGGCTCCTCCAAGCCACTCTTCATTAATCTGTAAGAATAGCCTCTTAAAAACATATATCCACAATCTTTTCTCTCTACTCAAGTTGTCTCGTGAGCACTTAGGATGAATACTACGGGCCTTGAGTGCCCCAGATAAGCTGGCCTCTTCCTGTCATTTCACCTCATTGTACCCTTTCCTCTCTAGCATTCCTGGCCACAACAGTCTCTTCTGGTTTCATTGGATTCCAGGCTCACTTCCACCATAGAATCTTTGTATTTGCTATTCCCTTTACCTGGAATGCTATTATTTTAACAATGTTTTTTTTTAGTTAAGCCCTTCTTATCCAACAGATCTCAATTCTACTATTTCTACTGTTATTTCGTCAGAGAAACCCTTCCTGTACTCTTTAGAAGGTCCAAACATTATTGTTGTTGTTGTTGTTGTTGTTGTTATTATTATTATTATTATTATTATTATTATTATTATACTGGGACCTCCACTCAGCAAATTTACCAATGAGCTACATCCCCAGTCCTTTCTTATTTTGAGACAGGGTCTTGCGAAGTTGCTGAGTCTGGCCTTGAACTTGGAATACTCTGGCCTCTGCCTCTCAAGTGATTGGGATTACAGACATGCACCACTATGCCTGGCTAGGTCCAAACTTCCTATATGCCTTTTATAACAACATTTTCCCTGTCCCTCTTCCAGTGATCTCACCACAATTATAGTTTTACATTTACTTGTGGAGTCATTACACTGCCAACCTGCTTGGGATTCAGCATTGCAGACTACCCACCTATGCAATAGTAGCTGGCATCTTACAGATCACGTGTTGAGTGTTGTTCAAAACCCTATAGCCCATGGGGCCTAGACTTCTCTCTGCATCATTCATTTGTCATGCATTAACATGCTGATTGGTAGGCTTGTACTGATTTGTAATTTATCATTCTGCATTGCTGACTTTTTTTTTTTTCATCATCACCATACAACAAACACAGCCATCTAGAAATAGGAGAAGGTGCTTGCCATTAGTTGAATAAATGTATATTTTCTGGTTGTTCTCTAATACTGAAAGTAGTAGACTTACAACATCTACATATTGATATGCATCAATATGGGTCTATTTGTAAAAATTTTGATCCATGCTGTCATTTACACATTCAAGCAAAACTATTCAAACAAAAAATTGAATGCCTGCCACCCCCAGCACTATGATTAAGTTTACCAGATAAAATTTTAGCCATGAATAATTTTTTAATGTATGCTTTCAGTATAGCATAGGCCATGCATATGCTAAAATTTATGAGTGGTTTATATGAAATTCAACTGAGAACCCTTTGTTTTTATTGGCTAAATCTATCAACTGCAACATTGTTACTCACTAAAATAAAAAGAATTGTTCCTTGAGTACTGAATATGGGTCACATAGAACACCAAGTGCTATCTATTTTGTTTCATTTTTACAGACCATGTGCATAGGTCCTACAAAAATTTAATTTTTACACAGGAGATACAAATTAAAGAAATTGATCAGATATGGAGAAAAAGGTACACTCATACATTGCTGGTGGGACTTCAAATTGGTTCAAGCATTCTGAAAAGAAATAGGGAGATTCCTTAGAAAACTTTGAATGGAACCACCATTTGAGTTATCCAACTCCTAGGTTTATACCCAAAGTACTTAAAATCAGCATTCTACAATGATGCAGCCATATCAACGTTTTTAGCAGCTCAATTCACAATAGCTAAACTGTGGAACCAACCAAGGTGTCCTTCAACAATGAATACATAAAGAAACTGTGGTATATACACACAATGGAATATTACTCATCTTTAAAGAATGAAATTATGGCATTTGCAGGTAAATGGATGGAATTGTAGAATATCATGTTAAGTGAAGTAAGTCAATCCCCCCAAAACAAAGCCTGAATGTTTTCTCTAATATATGGATGCTAAATCACAATAACAGGATGAGGGGGCACTACAGAAGAATATATTTACCTTAGACTAGGTAGAAGGAAGTGAAGGGAGGGGAGAGGAGGGGATAGATATGGGTATAAGAAGGATAGTAGAATGAAATAGACATTTTTACTTTCTGTATATATATATATATATATATATATATATATATATATATATATATATATATATATGACTGCATGACCAATGTGATTCTACAACATGTACAACCAGAAAAATGAGAAATATCCCATCTAAGTATGATACATCAAAGTGCATAAATACATTCTGTCATGCATAACTAATTAAAACAAATTTCAAAAAATTTAAAAAAGAAAAGAGAACATGATCAGAGTTATTTAACTATCAAGTGGAAACTCTGATGTCTCAAGTGTATAAGAAGTTAGAGCCTGAACTCCCTAAAATTATAAAATATAACTTCATCTAACACTATCTAAGCTACTGTGTGCACCCAAGGCAATCACAGAATCAACAGAGAGGTTTTTGTCATTAAGGGCTTTGAGTATCTTTTAACTGTAGTAAGCCAGAGATCCCACTGTATAACTCTGTGTTGCATTTGTGAAACTGCAAATGGATTTCTGACACCCTCTAGGGGATCCCAAGTCATTTGGCCACTATATGGACTCCGAATTGACATGGATGTGTTACAGTATCAATGTCTGTAAGTTATGACTTTCTGATCCTTCTATGAGATAGAAAAAAAATCTAGATAAAGTTTTCATTTCCTTAGTTCAATGGAATAGATTCCTGCCTGGTGACAAAAAAGATCCTTAAGATCAAGTTTTCTTTGAGGTTTTATGAAGATTCCCACTATATTTGCCATTTTATTTCAATAGTAACTTTTAGTTAATAGGCCACCCACTTTCCATGATAGGCTTTCCACTCTAATGTTGTAAATATTAGATTAATGGGTAAAATTTTATTTCTTTCAATCTTTTTTGCAAGTATTATTTCTAATTTCCTTCTCTTTTAAATGGCTTTTTTTTTTTTTTTTTTTTTTTTTTGTGACTTAAAGTAATTCCCAAACTTCATGCAAAGGGCAACCTGAACACAGTGATGGACGAAGTGATTCTTGTGCAGAGTTTAAATATCAGTTTCAAAGACAGTAAGGAGGAAATTTTAAGGTAGATCATCTGTCAAAGAGTTTGGGCCTTCAGGGTGTTGTGCATTTCATCATTCCTCTACAAGTTTTGTTCAAGGAAAATGTTGCTCCTCAGGTTTCATGCAAAGTAAACTTCTCCTTCATCACTGCATGACTTTCATCAAGCTGTGGGTCTCAGACACAGATTAAAATGTCTATGTCCCACACTGAGTCTAGTCAAGCTCTCTCTCTGATTCCTCCAACCTAGTTCCCTTACTCTTTCTCACCCTCTTTACAACACTCCCCTAAAATCACTCAGTTGGCTGCCCCTCTTCCTGATGTGGTGGCAATAGTGCAAGCTCTTAATTCAGACCTGCTGCAGTTCAAAACCTAACTTTTCATCAGCTATAACTCAACCCTTAATTTGTTTATTTGAAAACACATGATGATAATAGCACCCCCTTCCTAGCGTTTTCATAAATATTAAATAAATAATACATGGAGAGCATAGTAGAGGGTAAGCAGTTAAAATATTGTTTTATCATCATCATCATCATCATCATTTGCTGACAGAAAAATGTAAATTGTATGCCTTCATAAACATAAAAATTTAATGCTTTCTCTCTCTTTCCTGTTGGATTATACTCTAATACACTTCTCCAATTACTTATTAATAAACTACCTCTAATGCAGGTAATTTTTCTTTTAGCTTTCAAAATACATTTCAAGAAAGCTATTAAACCCCAACATATCAATGAAAAATAGAGTGGCATATATTGCTGACTCTGCTCAGATCTCATCATTTCTTATAATTTGCTACTCTTCAATCACTAGATTGTCAAAGTATACTATTCTAAAATAAAATGCTTCCTTGACTTACAAAAGATAATCAGAGCGAATATTTTCTATTATTGTGCTTAAAATGTTATTACAGGTTTTTGCGGTAGGTAGAACCTCAGTTCTTTCCAATTAAAAATATATTAATACTCTTTCTTCCATGTTAAATGTCATTGTACCATCTCTAACATAGTTTTACCTTTCTTCAGATTCATGAAATATTTCACATCCACAGTTAGATCTCTCTCTTTCCCCCTCCCCAGAGAGATGTGTATAATACATTGTTATCATAGGGCACAAATATCTAACTTTTCTTCCTAGCAGAATATAGATATGTTATTATTCCTCATATTTAAACTTCCACCAGTCCTTCACAGATAGGTATAATTTCAAGTGTCTGAATCTACAAAAAAACAAAAACTATATCAATACTCTAAGTATCAGTTATTTTAACACAAAATAATCTCTGGAAATTTTCATGGTCTGTGAATTCATTATAGATTCACAAGTATATTTTTATGGTGATTGCAATTATATCTCCATATTGGTCCAAACTTTGTTATAAACATTGTTCTTGACAAATAATAACTAGTTGAAACTGTCTTCTGTGGGAAAATCTACAGTGTTTAAGATGGTTGCACTGTTGCTGTTAAGTAATAAATTTTTCCATTAAATAAATACCCACAAAGCCCTTTATGGTAATATTCTGTGCTAAATGTCTTTTACAATTGAAATATAAACAATACTGGCATTTATCTCTTCAATAAGTATTTGTTAAGAAACGAATATGTTTCAAACTTCAGGTAAAGCAGAGGAATAGTTTTGAGCAAGATGACATAACCAGGTCATTATATTTATGCAGTTTGCATATTCAATGAAAAGACTCATCTCAATAACTAAAATATATATATGTATATATATTCATTTTTACAACTCTAAAATAAGTTGTGGTGTTTCTACATCAGTCTTTGATAGGCTGGGTGGAGAATTGGGTACATCTTGGAACTCTGAAGACACAGAGTTCTCACAATAAAATAAAGATCACCAGATAATCCACGTGGTCTGATATTTCAGTATCAGTATTCTTTATAAATACAAATGGATTCCTTATGCATGTCTATTGAATTAACCAGTCATGTAGATAATCGCATAAGAATTGGAACAACTCATACTTGGATTAAACCAAAATGCTACTTAAGGAAAGAAATTTCTATTCTGAAATGTGTATTGTCATCAATTTATGATTTATAGGTCATAATATCTTTAGGACTCTAGCCGAAAAACTTAAAATATGAGTTAGGAAAAGATATAGTGATACCAAGATTCTCACTACAGCTACTGAAGACTGAAACTCACTTTTGATAAAGTTGCATTATGATCAGAAATTATTTATATCTGAAAGTCAAATATGTGATAGAAAAGGACACTACTTCATATGTTTACAAAATTTCTTAGGTTCCTCTTTTGGGCCAGATCTGGGCCTCCAAAGGCCCAGGTAATAATAATAACTACATTTTCTGGGGGAAAATCAGAAAGAGTTTACCCAAAGGAATGATATTTTAGGTAGATCTCTAAGTGTGAGTAGATTCTCATCATATTGAGAGAATAGAATGTACATTCCAAGGTTATAGAACAACTTGAACTAATACAAGGACTTTTAAAAAGGCACTGCATATTCAGAAAACATTGAAAAGAGGATGGTTTATAGGGAAGTCATAGTTGCATTTTATCACCATACTGAACAATTTAGATATTAATTTTTATTTATGATCCAATAGCAGTTTCTGAGTAGCAAACTGACAGGATCAGATTAGCATTTCAGAAAGTGTTCTATGCTGTTAGTATGAGTATGAACTGGTATGTCACCATGAAACAGATGGACTACAGAAATATTCTGGCTAAAAGATAACCTCACCCTACATAATAATAATATAATAATGTAATATTCTGAGATTATTACATCTGGGATAAACTTATTCTCAATGAGAAATACCACACATGTGATAGTATATAATATAATGAGTTTATGTTTAAGATCAATAAAATATATTTAGGCATAGCATTAACTTGACCATTAACATCATGATTGAACATTTTTTGACCAATCAGGAAGCCATGGCACATGGGGTATGTCTCACAGAAACAGTATAAATTTTGATCTTAGTGTAAATTTTGACAAGAAAAGTCATGTCTTCAGATTATATGCAGTTTTTCAAACATCAAACAAAAATTAATTGTTTAGACCTATTTATATTACTTTTATTATTCTCTACAGAGGACTTCTATCTCTCTATTTTTTAAATGCTATGGTCACCCATGTCAATTTTTTCACAAGGGCAACTGTTGGGATCTCAAGTTGCTGGGCAACCTCTGTGCTGTAGGTTTCTAAGCAACGTTTTGCCTATGGTCAGACTTACAATTTGTTGTAGTCCAGGGTGTTTGGGCTGCTATGGAAAGTTTTCTTGCTTGCTTGCTTGTTTGCTTTATTTAGCTTAAGTTTCAGATACACTTGTTAATAGTTTATCATCTAATGCATAAAATTGTCTGCCATAAGAAAAGTTTCAGGTGTAAAAGAAAACAAATCGGCAACATTTTTCTGAATATTGATGTCCATAGGGGGTCAGATTCCCTGAGAGTATACTCTGGTTTTCCTGCTTCTCTGATGTTAACAGTTTTCTGTATGCCCATTTTTGCTGTTTGTCAAGAGAATCAATAACACCCTCTGGATATTGGGGCTGGGTGAAATACAGGATGAAATGAAGAAGCCTCTTTCATCTGGCTACTAAATTCATGAATCCAGCTGGGCTCAGGCCCTGCTGAGAAAAACCAAGCCCTACTCCCCTGTTGTCATCAGGCAGGGCTGCAGTTGCAGAGGGAAACCTCCTAGGTACATATTAAGTGCACGCGTGGCTGTTGACCGACTGTGGAATGCAGCAGACTGTGGAATGCAGCAGAGCCTGCAAAGCCCGACATGTGACCTCAGGGGTGTCCATTCCCACTCTGTTTGGGAATCCTGTTTGGGGACTGTGAATCTGGATCTAACTTTGTTGATCTTCTGAATCATTTATTAATTCAGGCAGTGAAACACCAGAAAATCTAGTCACAGAAGATGGATTCAGCCCCACCTTTCCTGTCCCTAGCATAGCAAACAACCTCTGAACACACTCCATGAACTATCCTTGGGAAGAACTGAGTCATTAATTGACATACTGGCATTTTGAAATACTGTTGAACTGGAAGAAAGAAGACCCCCTACCTACCAAGACATCACCCAATATACCCAAACTCTTTAGTGTTTCCCTCATATTAAGTTTTGTTTTGTTTTTTAAAATTTTCTAGCAAATCAGAGACTCATCTATACTACATTATTTATGGTTCAAGGAAAACACACTGACATTTTATTCCTCTCTTTGGATTCTCTTCTGATCACCTAAAGGTTCTTTTTTCCTCCCTTGTTTTTCTTGTGAGCCTTCATTTTTCATCCAATATGAAATTCTGAAGTCATCTCTTCTGTGAAAATCTCCTTGGATTTCATATGCAGGTACACCATTTCCCGTTTTCTGACCTCATGTTGTTTCACTTCAGCTCCTTGTGAGCCTCTTGTTCCCTTGAACTTCCAAGACCCTAAGTAGAGCCGGCACATAGGAACTAATTCATATCCATCTTTAGTAAATAAAAGAAACTTCGGGAATGAGCATTATTTCAAATTAATTACTTGTGTGCTTTTGTGCAGACAATTCTTTTTGCTAGGAATTAGTTGCTACCTCTTTAAAATAGGTATTAACTAGGTGACTTCAAAAATTCTTCCTGTGATAATCGTTAAAGTTTTTCAAATATTCTGGTTCTCCCCCATCAGACCCATGTTAGACTGGAGTATGGTACAATCATGGAATCTTAGTGGCACTGACATGTACGCCTTTTCAATGTAAGATCCTGCAGGGTCCTCCCCTTCCTTCTACTTCCCTCTCTTCCTACGTGACAGATGTGAGGCATTAAGTGTGCCACGATGACCTGTACTGGACAAAACATGAGTGAAAAACATTTATTTCTCAGATTTGGGGTTGTTTTGTTACCATAGTCTAGTATAGCCTTTCCTGACTAAGTTCAACACATATTTCATGATTCTATTTTATTTAAGAGAAGATACATATTTCAATTACAAGAGTAATGCTATGCCATAAAAGAATGGTTTCCAAAAATCGATTATATTAATGTGTTTTATATAAGGGTTATTTTAAAAGTATCACCAACACTTGAAGCATAAATGTGCTTCTATTTAATGTTAGTAAGCAAGTACAATAAAACAAAAAGACTTTAAAATTAGGTTTCTACAAACCATAAAGAGAAATGGGGGTAGAACAGGAACTATTTTCCTCTTCTGCATTTAATTTGTATCCAGAAAAGATGGTTCAGTTTCCATATTTTGGAAAACAGGATTACACATGGACTCAATTTTACTAAAAATGCAGGGTTTGTGTATATTATTTTCCAAATTATTCTTCTTTCCATGAAATATGGCTAAATTTTTTTATTGTGACTATGATATATTTTCACAATTTAATGGGTAACATGGTAATGTTTTAAATATTAGCAAAATTTTGAAAATATATATTTTTAATGTTGAAACTATCACCAAAAAACAGTGTAAATCATCCCAACAAAAATTTAAAAACATTCAGACATCCACATGTTTCTAATTTTAAAGATAAATTATTGAATAAACTAAACAATAAAATGTTGCTTACATTTTCCAATTTTATTCAGAAATTTATTTAATACCAAATAGATTTTAAAGTTATTTAAATTTTGTTTGAAACAAATAAATTGATAAATTTATTTATTCTCAAGAAAATGCTTTATTGCTTTATCAATGAAATCAGATCCTTGCTTATCACAGGTGGTATAACTTTTACTTATTCTGAGATAGATGCTATATAGTCAAGAATGAAATTACTACTTTTTAACTGTCAATACTTACCCAAGACATTTCAAATCCCTGTATTTCTTCAAACTAAATGGTAATAAAGCACTCTTAATTTAATTTATAAACTTGGACTCATTTACTGAGCTTTAAGGAGTTTTAGACCATAAGGACAGTCTTTTGATCTGATAAACTGAGTAAAAAATCCTAAGGATCAGCCAATCAATTGGGTATCCTTGGAGAATTGTATATCTTTTCTCAAAGCCTCAGGTTCTGCATTTCCAAACATGAGTACTGACAGTGATCTGCCTCAAGCATTTGTTATGAGAGATAAATGGGAACTGGCATTTAATTCCAGAACTACTTATTACATAAAGACATTGTCCTCTGCTTCCTCTGTAGCCCTGAATGTTTTCTCTGCCTTTCACAGAGAAAGACTTGAATAATATTTGTAGAATTAATGATTGAATAAATGTTTAATAAATCCAATGGATCAATGATAGAATAAAGAAGTCCACATGGCATATTAGTAAGTTCTATAAGCAATAGCAATTATGAATTCTATCTCCTGACATGCTAATTTTACCCCTAAAATCTTCTAAAATTTTATGATTTAACTATTTAATAAAATACTTTGATCAATTTCCATAATTTTGATAGATAAAATTGCTATGACCTAAGATGGTGCATCATTATGAAAAAAATTCATATATGCCTCTAATGAAAAGCCACTCATTCTTTTTCTATCTTTTTCTTAACTAGAGTTTTATAGTTACACCTTGTAGGTAGATTCATCCAGACAAACTTATCCATGCATGGAATTTGATTTCAGTTTATGATTTAATACTTTTCCCTCCCCTTTTCGCTCCCATCCTCCCCTTACATTTCTCCCTCTTCTACTCCACTAGACTTCCTTTCATTCATCTATTTATTTATATTTGATTACTAATTTTATCTATGCATAAAGGTGAAATTCCCTGCATTATATTTATATATGCACATGAGTTTTAAAGAATTGAATTTACATTTCCTCCCCTTATCCATCCCTCCTCTGTGCCTCTGGATCCCCTTCTTCTACATTACTGATCTTCCTTTTATCTTTATAATATCCTACCTTCCCTCCCCCTTTCCTTTCATTCTTTTCACTATTCCATGTCTGTCCTCAAAGATTATATTCATCTTTACTTTCAAGTTTAAGATATTCCTGATATTGGTTAGCTTTAAAGAAAATATAAAGATTGACTATAATTTATTCTGTATACAATGTTTTTAGACACATATTCTTCAGATTTATTTTCCGTATGAGATCCATTTCCTTAAAACACCCCCTCCCGCTGCCAAAGCTCTTACAGCATCTTTGTGGAGACCAGGGGATAGTTTGACCAGATCATGCTATGGGAAAAGAATCTGCACAGAGCCACATTTATTCTTCACCTCCTGGTGTTGGCCATTCCGCTTGTGGACTATAAAGACTTAAACACCAAGTACCACACCCCTCCTGGAGCTGACCTTTCTTGTAGGCTAGGCATCTTGGCTCAAGGATTTTGCTATTGCTTATAAAGTTCTGTGATGAGCCAAAAAAGTAACAAGCAGAACTTTGAAATCCCTCCTGGGTAATGCTAAATGAGGATAGCAGAGCAAAGGCAGCTCCTTGGGATGCAAGACTATCCAGAAACCTGTGGCTGGACTAAATTCCCTCCTAAGCCCAAAATGATTAGCAAAACTAGGCTTACAGAGCTCAAGCAAAAGGGTAAAGGAGCCAGACAACACATGCATTTATTGTCACTACATATATCTCCTCTAATAATACACAGTTGTGTGCTGTCATTTTATCTTTTCATGGTGTTGCAGGAGTATTTGCCAGTGTGACAGTACCTGGGTATCATTGGATCCCTGTTAGATGTACAAAGTCTAGTTTCCTTTTAAAAAGGGACCCAGTTCCAGGTTGAATGCACAAGCTGACAAACTAGGGTTCTAACAGGACTTCCACAAGTCATGTAAGGAAGCACATTTCTTTGCTCTAAATGAACTAGCAAAAATCCACAGCAACATGCTGAGAATTGCAGGTAAGAAAAATGAAGAGTCTCAGATTATTTAAGTGCAGAATTTCTTCAGGAAAAAGTATACAAATGGTTTTAACAGTCTATACTTTTAAATTATTGCAGCATTTATTATTCTTGGGTATCTGGCACACAAGTATTCAAGTAGCTCCTCAATATGGGAATGGTGTCTTTAATTGTGCAGCCTAAATTAGGACTGCAGCGAGGCTACCTACAGCGTGTTGCAAAACCTCTTCTCAGAGGCACTGCCAAAGTATATTAACATCATGAAAACTTTTTCTAGTAAATGAGAGGAGATTTTTGTTTGTGGGGGGGCATTGATATATCTCTACTGTTATTAAAATGTCAGGCACATAGTAGGTATTTAGTGAATATTTGAAAAACAAATTACTGAATGACTGAAAGAACGTGCATCCTTTGTCCAGCTGCTAAGTAGGATTTTAAGATTCCTTGATATGCATTCCTATTCCCATCAAGAACATTGTGAAGAGCTTTAGACCATATCAGTTTTCATCTTGTTATTTGATAATGGGGAATTTGATGCCCATTGATTGGCAGTGCCAGCTACTTATTCACAAAGAGGTAGGCATCCTGAGGGGCTTGCAGGTGCTTTTCCAAAGAAACTGATCTAGATGTAGGATTGTAAAGAATAAGAGTTACACACAATGATGGTGAAGAAATGTACTCCAGGTTATAACTCATCCAATTTCAGATGTGTTAAAATCCAGTTTTCTTGATGCTCAAGTTCAGTTCTTTTTAGTGCCAGTTGTAACCCAGTTTTGCCATGAGAAATTCTTCGTATTTACAATGAAACAAAACAAAACCTCAAATCTTCCTCCTGCTCTCCTCCCACTTAGACCATAAATCCAGAACACATCTAAGGTTTCACTCTGCTCTGAGCAAATGACTTTCCAATAGTTCCAAGGGTTTCCTCCCTAACCCCACTCCTCCAAGTTTTTCCCAAGAGCATATTTTCAATGCCACTTATTGCTCTGCTCAGAAACTCAGTCCACAGCGTTTAACAAGATTCTGGGCACACAGGCACTAATTTTCGATGCCCACAGCTGTTCTACTCACACATCTTGATGTGGGCATGTGGAGTGAGGAAATTAATAGAAGTCCAGGAGCTCCTAGGCCACCTTTTCAGCAAAATTAGATATGCCACTTTTCTAGATCAGATTTTGTTACCTTCTCGAAGCAGAGCAAGAACTAAGACTGTTGTATTTGCCAATCTCAACAGTCAACAACATGCCTTTTTCATTAAATCCAGAGTCAATAGAGTCTCCAGAACATTCTTCATCTTAAAACAAAGTAACTTAAAAGATGTTCCTGAACTGGATGTAAGATGTAACTTTAAACCACAGAAGATTGGAGAAAACAGAAAATATTTTTTTTTTCTGTTTCTCAATGGTTTTATATCTAAAGGAAGTTCAGAAGTTGGCTTTCTTTAAGTGAATAGGCACTGCCTGTTTTCCCTATGAATATGTAAAACTGGCTGCAACACAGCAATATAGCAGTTTCAAATGTGATGTTTTGTTTTTTTCAAGTATTTAGCAATCAATTATGTACAAGAATTGTCAATCATTTAAAAAAAGAATAATTTTCTAAATATTTTAAAATAGATAAGTAGATTTTAGGAGGGGTAGTTAAAAATAACATGGAATTGTACCAATTTGCCAGATTAATGGACATGAACCAAATACATTTATTTACAACAACTCCTTATTTTTACTCAAATAGTACTGAGACAAACACACACATGCAAAAAAAAAATAAAAAAATAAAAAAACAGAGGTTGTTTCTGTGTATTTCTGAAAAAGTTGTGTATCAGAGGAATGAAAAGGACAAAGAAAGCCATAAAACTTTCACCAAAATAATGAATCAAAGGTAAATTCATTTCATCATTTTTATGTAATGAAGTCAAAGGATCTTGCACTTGAATCTTCTGTAAGTATTCCCCCCAAAATAACTATTCAAATCAATCCTTAATAAAACATTCAACATTTATCAATTTATTTAAGTGTATAATTATATGCTGTGTTCTATCTAGACATGTCGTAATACAATGAGAAATTTATTAAAGGAAATTACAACTAAGTACTATCTATTATGAAACAAAAATCAATAGAATCTAAGACCTTACTGTCTTGCCAACAATTTCTTAACTAGACACAATTTCGTGTCACCTGTAGAGATTATGGGGGTGATTCCTGATATATCTTTTTAACCTTGACTCAAGCATAGGGATTCTGGAATGAAACATGATCAACTCTGGTCATTCCTCATTTGGAATCTTCCTACATCTTTAGTGGGACTATATTGATATCAGCAAAACTTAACATTATCATTCCAACCAATATCAATGTATATCTATCACTTTAACTTTTGGAACGGCGCGATAGTGCCAAATCAATAAATTAAAGCATCTACCAGGGATCTGGTGTCATAAATATATGCAAATAAACAACTCAAGAAGATGGTCTTCCACACTGGGTGTTGACTGAATTTTCTCGTGTTCTTTGGGTCTTTAGGCAAAATCGTAGGTCTTGGGGCACGAAGTCTCATTATTTCATGCGCGTATTGCAACCTTCTTTTTCCACACTGGAAACGTATAGTGGATAATTAGACAAATGTCTGTGTGCGCATGACATGGTTTAAATGTGGATGAAGATGTTATTTTTAAAGGATAATTGTACAAAAGTAGAAGGCTAAAATTGAGATCTCCTAAGCAGAAGATATCTCCAACATCTATGAAAATATCAAGAGTAGGGTAGAACAGAATAGTCGCCTCAAAATGCCCTTTCCTAATCACTGAATCCTACCAATATTTTACCTTATAAAGCAAAAGGGACTTTGCAGACAGGATTAAGTTAAGGATCTTGATGTATAGAGATTATCTTCAATTATCTGGGTGAGCCCAATTTAATCACAAGTATCCTTCTAAGAAGGGTTCAGTAGGATCAGAGTCAAAAGGAAATGTGGTGATGGAAGCAGAGTCAGATATTTGAAGGCACCACCCTGAAGAGGCTACAAACTAGAGAAGGCAGATTGCCTCTAGAAACATTCTTCTCAAGAGACTTCAGAATGAATACAGTCTTGCTTTTAGCCCCATAACACCCTTTCAGGGTTTTTAAAATAATATATGTATATATATTTACTTGTATGGACATAATACCTTTATTTTATTTATTCATTTATATGTTGTACTGAGGATCAAACCCAGTGCCTCACATGTGCCAGGCAGATGCTCTACTAGTGAGCCACAACCCCAGGTCCTTTCAGGATTTTACCGCCAGAACTGTGAGATAATGATGAATTTTCATTGTTTCAGGACACTACATTTGTGGTAATATTTTTAGAATAGCAACAGGAAACTAAAGCAATTAGTTCTCGCTGTTGAATAAGAGATGTCTGGAGATTGACTAGTTAGGTTTGAATCCACCTCTCTATATGACATTGAGCAATTTGAATTTTCTCTGTGGAATAGGGATAAATAATTGTAACCATAACATAGGACTGAGGTAAGGATTAATTACAAAAAAAAAAAAAAAATATATATATATATATATATATATATATATATATATATATATAGTGAGAATATATATATATATTCTCACAAAGTGAGCCTAAAAAATTATACCCTGTAACCTTTATATATTATCCATTATTATAATTTTTTAAAATAAATATTGGAATATCTGACAGTTAAATGATAATACCTGTGTAGCTAGTGCCTACATAGCTACCACCTGCTCAATTGATGAATGAAGCCCTCTTGGTCTATTGACAAGGTGTGTGGCAATACATTGCCCACTACTCTATAATATTCTGTTTTATTGGGATGATTCATGGCCAAATTCCTATCACAGAGCAGGACAACTTCATTTTAAGTCATTCTGAGGCAGGAGTTGGGAGATTATTTTCAAAATTCCAAATTTTTATCAATGGAAGTACAGAGGAATACAAAGCAGATTAAGACCAAATGTAGAATCATAATCAAAGCTGAAGTCATACCTAAAAAGCATAAAAAATATTGGATTTTGTTGCTTGATTTAAAGGTGAAGAAGGATGATGACAGAGAAAGAGGTTAGGGATGGGAAAGACCAAAAATATTAGAAAGTCTAAAAAAATTCACCCAAACTATGTTTTCAGGTTATGGAATTTTCCCTAGTCTACTTTTGATCCACAAATCTCTCCAGAGACCAAACATCTCTTTCCAATAGCCAAACAGCTATAGTCCTTATCTTGCTTGATTAATGACACTAACATTCCACTCAGAAACTGGGAGCTATCACCAACCTCTCCCTCATAACTAATGTATTGGCCAAATCCCACCCATTGTGCATGCCAAGGAAATCACAATCTGCCTTCCATTTTTACCCCCATGCTTTAAGCCCTGTTAATTTCCCATAAAGATCCTAACAAGTCTATCTGCTTCTATCATCCCCAGCTTGTAAATACATACACAGTCTACTCTGCCTGAATTGTACTGTATAATTCACATTTGTTCCTGTCACTCCCTTACAAAATATTTTGATAGATCTTTATCAACTATAAGACAAAAACAACATTTCCTAGCAAGGACTTTAATGTTCCACTGTGTCTCTTTCCCAATACCATGGCTCTCTGTCCCCGTATCCTTAGGTGCCTGACCACTATGTGTTATCTCTTGATCTTACCCAGTTTTCTTTTAACTTTTTAGAACTTTGCATATCTTCTCCTTTGTTCTAAATGTACCTTCCCATTATTCACACAGTTCTTTTCTCATCTTTCTCATTTACTCAAGTGTTACCCCCTTTACAAATAGTATAAAGCTTTCTCTACTGCAAGGTATTTGTTACATGGGTGTTCATAGGAGGTATGAACCCAGGAAATGATGTGAAAGAAGCAGACTTTTCTTTTTGTAATACAAATCAACTTTATTTTGAACTCTCATCTTGTCAGTGTAGCAAAAACTTTTTGTATATCAATTTAGGCTTCCTGCCCCTTTTCCTAAGGCTGTGTTTAGGTGTGGGAGACTTAAATAATTACCAAATGGTTATGGATTGGGAACCTCATCATTGACTCTTCATCTTTGCATTGTTCTGTGTGGTTCTTAGTCATCAGATCATTTAGCTCAGCACTGAAAACCCTACTCTTTTGAGCCATTTCATTGGGTTGGTTATTTGCTGTTATTATGATGCTTTCATGACATTATTGGGCCACAAGAATTACTGCAATGATAGCTATGGCTTCTATGCTTAAAGTTAAATCTTCCAGAACTATAACTAGAAACATGAGGTTCACAGTCTCCCTTTCTCTCCTATCCCTACACTCCTCCCAACTTTTCTGTTCTCATATTATCTTCTCTGTCTCTTTTCCCTCCAATCATGAAGGTTGTATTATACTTCAAGTCGTCTTCATTTCCTAAACGCCTAAGTATCTGAAAATCAAAACCACAGTGAAATTCTAACTATTATTTTCACTTTTGAAAATTGTTATAGTTTTGATTGTGGATATTGTGGTCCTTGTGTATCTTTTCTGGTGCTCCCACCAGGACTAAAGGAACATCACAGTCTATCTGCTAAAGCAGGGAAAAAGGAGAAGAGTGAGTCTAGGTAGGGGGGAGAGAAGAAAACAGTTGATGTCCTCACTACCTTATATTGCCCACTCCATAATTGAGATATAAGGCAGAGACAGGTGGTGAAGTCCAAAACTGCCAATTTTCCACCAAGACTACTGAAAGTCAAATTAAGAAGTGGAAGAATTTGATCTGGGGGCATCCCATCTCCTCATTCATCTCCTTAACTTTTTCTCATTTCTCATTTTAGTTTGTCTACTTCTTCCCAAATCCTCCAACACATTTTTCCAGGAAAGATTCACTTAGTAGTTTTTTACCATCAAATATAACAATTTTAATAGCAGTAATTTCACAACAGTTGGTTTTTACATGTTAATCTCATAAACATTTCAGATCTTAGTCATAAACTAACATGGGACAGGAGCAGGGAGATATTTAAAAGTGGACACGTTCTAATTCTAAAGAGACACATTTAACCTGTTCTTTTTCTCCCCTATGGTACTTTTTGGGGGTAAGACTAAGAAGCTATCTAAGAAAATGGATGTACAAGAGAATACATCAAGCATATATTTTGTCATCTTCTTGCAGGCAATCAGAAAACATGACTGCTAGTAATTGAATCTTTGACTTGTTATCCAGTTGTACCAGGGTCACTTTGGGTTCAGTTACTCATCACAGTTTGCAAGAAAATTTTGTGGGTCTTCTCCAACTGCCAAACATCAGCTGCCAGGTTTGATTTACATGCTTAGAATAATCTCATTTTAAAAATTATTACCATATGAATGATTATGCATAAACACTATTTTAAAACTATCTTGGTACAAAAGAAACATGTTAAATACATAAAACCATTCTTTTTTAAACACATGGAGGAATATTAAACTTCACATTATCAATTTTCAGAAAAAAAAAACATGTGCTTAAGGATGTGATTGTAAGTTATATACAGGCTTAGGACAAAAATTTATCTTTCATAAGAAAGGAACTAAGTAGTATTTGTACTCAGCAATATAAATATTTCTACTCCTCTATTAAAGTTGCTAAATATTAAATATATTTGAATGAATAAGATCTACATTTAATATAAATCAATGAAACAATTAAGTCTTTGAAATTGTCATTACTAAATTTAGAGACCAAGGGCAACTTTTTGGTCCATGCATAATAAAGCCAAGAACAAAACCTTGAAATAGGCCCAAACCATTTGAGGCTTAAATATCCTTGTTTTTCCAGCTGTGCATTCTAAAAGATCCTACAGATATCTAACAGTTTACATTTTGAAGATTGCATTGAAATGGAAAAAAAATGGTTTTTCATGATAGAAACTATTTTTTGCAAATATAGATTTAAATGAAACCAGAAGGTACACTTTATAGTTTAGCTGAAGGGGAAATTTTAGCTATCCATACAAATTCATAAAATTCTTTTTTTTTTCTCCTCTCTCTGAGTTTCACTTGAATGGCTTCCAATTCTATTTGCCTCTTGTCTGTGCTTCATGATCCTTTTCTCTTAATCCATAGTTCAGGTGCTGTGTCTATTGAATAACTTCTGAATGTAAAACTCACTCCAGTGTTATTGGAATCAAATGTTTCTTTCTCTCCTGACTCACCACTTGTTTACCAAAAGGTATTCCATTCAAAAGGAGGAAACACACCATAGCTCTGGTAGAGTTTTCACACTTAGAAAAAGTGATGACATGATCAAACAGATGAGGAGCTTCTATTTCTTTCAGAAGGCTGATTATCTGGAATGAAAACAAGTTGAATTTCTCTGGTCTCTTTCCTTCCTGGTTTGGCACTGGTCAGCAGGCAGAGAGAGTACAGTTGCTGCAGAATGAAACTGCCAGGCACCTTACTCAGTTTAATTTCCAAAATCCTGAGTATTCATCCTCTGGAAGACACAAGGAACACATTGATAAGTAAATATTAGATTAACATTTTTGTAAGAATTTAGATTATTGTTTTCAAGACAAGTTTAGGGCTTTTTGAATTTGTGCTTGGCTTCACAAGAAGCTAAACTGGATTAGTGTGGCTATGATAACTTTATTTTGGGAGAAAATTCAAAGAATAAAATATATCATTGCATATTTTAAATGATATGTGTGTATGTATGTGTGTGTGTGTATATATATACATATGTGTGTGTGTGTGTGTGTGTGTGTGTATATATATATATATATATATATATATATATTTATAAACATGCACAAAAGCAGCATTTCATTATTGTGTGATGCAATGTTTTGTCCACTAGATGGATCTCACTTTCATATTTTTCAAACTTAAATACCTATTTCTCTGTATTCATTCTGATTGACCTCAAAGAGTTACTTATTGGCATTAAGAAGAATATTTAATCAGTAATCTTCAAAAGTGCCAAATATGTGGAGGACAAAAAAAATGATTAAGGAACTGTTGCAACCATTACTAGCTAGAAGAAACTGAGGAGAAATAATAACTATATACTAGGTGGGAGCTGGAATCCAATCTTGGAACAAAACACAGACATTAGTGGGATAACTGGTGAAATCGTAATAATGTGTAGTTTATAGTAAGTGTGAATTTCTGTATTAGTAGTGAAATTCTTTATTAGTATATAGTAGTTAATTTCTGCATATAGTAAGTGTGCAGTTTGGTATTAGTGTATAGTAATTATAGTAAGTGTGAATTTCTGTATTTTGATAGTTTTATCACATTTATATAAGGTGTTTATATCTTTGATAAAGGCAGAAATAATATGTATAAACTACTATTTTTACAAGATTTCTGTAAGTGTAAAAATACTTTAAAATAAAATTGTTTATAAATCAACTGAGTTCAAATGAATTACAGATTAGAAAAAAATAATCAGAAGTGTCAATGACTGCTTAGTAAAATAGATATTGTTAAATGAATGAATCCTAGAAAATATTTCAATGGTATATTAACATTGCATAAGATATGACTGTTAAAAATGTAGTCCTAGTAAGGCACAAAGATCACAACTGTTGGCTTGGTTTATTAAAACAAAATAATTAATTGAGAAAAATAAAGTCATATGGGAATGGTAACATAGTTCTTTTATCTATTTTTTTTCTTTTTATGTTAAATTATTGCTCAGTCACTTAGGATATACATCTGAACACTCCCCCTGCCATGACTGCCAGTGAAAATACACATGGATAGCACATTTTCTTAAGTAAATGCCTGAACTGACACACAGTTACCAAGTCATAGCATTCTGTTTGAAAATATGAGCTTATCCTGAATTTTCTGTCATTTAATTACTTGTTTTGTTTCATTCCTAGAGTCTTTCAGAGTTCTTTTTGTTATAGAGATGCTAAAAATGCTACTAGTATATATCTACATGTAGGTCTTTTATTATCATGATCATTGGGGCATACTGTTAATAATGAATACAATTTGTAGATACATGCTTTATTTGTCACAGGAAAGTGTCATTCTATGAAATACTTCAGTTGTTTATATTTTAGTTGTCCTGTTTTATTATTTGTGCACAATTACTTACATGTCATATCTGTGATATCAGTTCTTCTTTCCTATTAACACATAATCCATCTTTTTTTCTTCTTTCATTTTTTATTCCCTTCTCTTTCTTCTCCTATCTCTGTCTCTCTCTCTCTCTTCCCCCACAACCCCCCATCTCCCTCACTCTACCCCTCTGTCTCTCCATCTCTCTTCTCTTTCTCTGTCCAGTCTCCTTTTTCTACATCTGGTGTGGTGTGTGTGTGTGTCCAATATGCTTCTGAATTCTGGGTAGTTAATTATTTTATTGCTCTTACTGATTTGGATTGTTTGCATTCTGCCTTTTAATGCATTAGATGCTAATTTTAATTATGCTATTATAGTTTAACTACTGCATTACTTTTCAGTTTTACTGTGACACATCATAATTGTTTCTCTGTAAATGAGACTATTCTGCTTTTTGAGGGTGCCTGACTTACAAGTTTCCTTCTTGTTTTAAACTTCATCATTAATAATTTCTAAATCTTTTTGAAGATTGTAGTTTCCTATATATAACATAATTATGAGTAGAAATAGACTCTTTTAAAAGAGATATGTATAAACTGCTAAGCTATCAAAAGTGAAAAGGGAACAGAAATCTTCAAACTATATACCTCAGGAGAATGAATAAAAGACTGTAAATGTTTAGGAATAAAAGAGAAGAATCTGTTGGAATTTTGACTGTGGTGGTAGATTCACAGACAGGTAAAAGCATTAGATTTAGTATAGAACTCACACACATGAACATGTATGTGTACACACACACAGTAAGCACAAGTGAAACTATGGAACTCTGAGCAAGATTAATGGGTATTATTATTATTAATGTCTTGATTGTCATGTTATGATTTTTAAAATACCTTTATTTATTTAATTTGTGTGTATGTTGCGGTGGGGGGGGGGCGGTGTGTTTGGTGCTGAGAATGGAACCAGTGTCTCATGAGTGTTAGGCAAGCACTCTACCACTGAGCTACAACCCCAGTCCCCATGTTATATGGTCTTCTACAGCTTTGCTAAAGGTTATCTCTTAGGGAAATGAGGCAGATTATACAAGAAATATCTCATCATTTCTTACAATTATGGGTCAATCCATAATTATCTCAATTAAGAAAAAATATGAAGACAAAATACAGCTAATCCCCAATTTAAAAAGAAAAAGAGAGTAATAATCTGAAAACATTTGCTGTTTTATCAAAGAAAAAGGAAATAAATTTTGGATGGTTTCTAAGTAATCAGCTACTTTTTCTATAACGGGATAAATAGATTCTTGAAACGAATCCTCTTTGTTCTTGTAGCACAAGAGCAGCTATAGTTGATAAACACATACTGATTCTTGCTGTGCCGGAATAAAACTTTATTCATAGACATTATAAAAATCTGAATTTCATATAATTGTCAGGTGTTTTTAAATATTATACTTTTAACAATTTAAAAATATGTATACAATGAAAGATATGAAAAAATTTGCTCTATATGTATAATATGAATTGTAATGCATTCTGCTGTCAAATTAATTTTTTTAAAAAATGAAAAAAAAACATGTTAAAGTTGTTCTTAGATGTGATAGAAAGATAAGAAGCAAGCCAGAAATTTGTCAAAGAGTCATGGTTTTCTGATCCCCTACTATAAAGCTTTTGCTGTAAACACTGACAATGTTTAAAGAAAGGCTATTGATGCTAGGTAGTCATTATGGCAATTTGATAAGAAGGAGCTTTACAAATGGATGAGAAACTAAAACTGGTCACCCAAGATGACTTTCATTTTGAATTGGAAGATTGTATGGCTTTATGTTCTTGTTTTGTCTTAAAATGCAGGAATTTAAGAGACAAAAAGAGATTTTATTAATTGTATCAAAATATTTTTTTCAATTTTCTCAAAATATTGGCTATTATTTTCAGTATGGTAAAAAATCTATATTGTAACATTTCTTGAACCTGAAATATAGCTTCCAAACCTAAAATCTTCTTTATGCTCTGTCTTATAGATGACTTTCAAATCACATTTTCAGTAGGTTTACTTAAATTTTGTAGAGGAAGCCACAATTTACCAAAGATCTTGTCCTTCATTAAGTTGTCAATCAATTCTAACTATTCTTAGCATTGTTGTCATTTTTATTTGCCAACTTCGTGCAAATATAATATCTGGCCATACCATGGCAAATAAGAGACAGAAACTCAGAGGACCTCCATATGGTCCTTTGAAATATCAGTATATAGAAGCAAAAATATTTTATTTTAGACCTTGGAAAGGTTTTTTGCTCCTCACTGCCATGTGTCTGAAATTCAAACTCCATCTCTTTATGTTTAGGCCATAGGCCCTGTGTGAACGCAGTGTCTTTGGAAAACCAACATACTAAACTATGTGAGTAAGTTCTGATTTTAGTTTTGTGGGATATGAAACTCTCCTTGCAAAAACTAATGCACATTTAGTATAAAAATTTATACAAGATTTTGGAGGGGGGCATGCAAGTGAGGAAATTTATGACTAAGTTTTATAAACTTGATAGTAAATTCAGCTCAGTTAAAACAAAAGGATGAATTTCAGATTCTTTACTAAAAGCATTTATGAAACAAAAGATGGAAGACCCCCCAGCCTTAACAAATTGAGTTTTTATAATAAGATGTTCAGTAAATCTCATTAAATGGGCAAACACTGGGAACTGGGGAGTGGGGGGTTCCCAAAGACAAACACCCTGTGCTTTAAACCATGAGCAGTTTAATCTTTAGCCCGTTCTTTGATGACCTCGTCTTTATAGGCCCCTGGAGAAAGTAGTATTACCCAGTCACCTGTCAACTGGCATCCACTGCTCTAACTAGTAAATAGATTAATAATCCACTGAAATATGTCCCAAGAAAAAATAAGTATGAATTTTCAATAAACATGAAATAGGAATTTGGTTCATGAGAACATCTTCTGGAAAGGAACTACCTTCTTCTATAATTGATCAGAATTTTAGGACTATCCCAGGGAATGTGAATCTTTGAGCCAATAGCCTCCTGTTGTCTTTGGCAGTTCTGGCTTGCTTTCTTTTGTCATTAAGCACACACATTGAAGCATGTAATTATGGCAGCATGCTGAGAATTGAACTGCTGCTACATGAGCATATGTCTTTTCCTAAATGCCCTCTGAGCAATAGCTGATCAATGAGCATGACTTTGTAGTTCCTGCTGATGTTTTTAGCTTAAGTCATTCAGATACAACTGAATCTTTTGACTCTTACTTGTATATTAGAATTTTATACCTGCATTTAGGAAGAACCATTTTTATATTTTGCATGACAGAATAGCTTCAGGTTCATAGAAGTTTTAGGAAATTTGTGGTCCAACCTGGCCCAAACCCCATACATCTTACCATGTGCATTATTTTATCTGATTCATCAATTGCTTATCAATGGTTTTCAAATGAGATGTAGCCACCCATGTGAGGTAGGTTTTAGGTCACTTTTTAAAAATATAAAAAGGACAAAATATATGCTTAGCTCTTAAAATTAAAACAGATTCAAGATTATACAAAACCATTAGTTTCAATGCCACATTATTATATGCTTTCTTTGGCCAAAGAAATGGGTGGAATTATAGCTACTTAGCTGGAAATTGCACATAGCCTACAAAATATTGGTGAAGTATTTAAATAACTGTTTGTTATTGATGTAATCATTAATTGCTTTTTATAATGATATATAAAACAACTATGTGCTATTTTATATCTAATATTCCATAGCATATAGCAAATAAAAATGAATCTATTGAGTAGATTATAGTGTTGAAAGATTGGAAAACACTGGCTTAAGGACTATGCATCCCTAATACTTTTAAATTTATAAATGTACCAAAAGATGCCTAGAGATAAAATAGTCTTACACATATATCTCACACACATAGCTAAAGTATTTTATTGCGTAAATGCTACTTTGATTTAAAATGCCTTTTTAAGTTCTCGAATTCATAGTTTTTTGTGTTTTTTTTACTGTGTTTTTGCAATTAACAGACTTTCAAAAATACAGTAGCTACTATATTAGGGTTTATAAAATATTTTGAGATTAAAAAATGTCAGGTAGTTGAAAAATTTAGCAATGACTCTAACTCTCCAAAGATAGATTTAGTAATATGATAACACTACTTCATTCCCCAGAACTCTTTATTAATAATTTCCCTTGTGCTTCCAGGTTTCTGAGCTAGAGAACTGGACCTTGTAAAGCATATGCACACAGTAGAAGTGCAGTGATGGGACCTTTATTTTGTCCCAGATTGTGTATTCCCCTCCTTCTATCAGTGTAGAATCATTCTCTTTTACCATTGCAAATGGAATTACTTTTTCCCAACATGATTTATGGTCCAAATCTTGACTTACCAAAAGCAATGAGTCTTTAAAGTATCTAAGCATGTCTTCCCTGAATCTGCCCAAGGTTGCTCTTTTTAAACCAAATAATCCTCTTTTAAGCAAAATAATCCCTCAGTAGCAACTAGCTTATTTTAATGTTCTTTGATTAAAAACAATTGTGATTTATAGAGCGGAGGTAATAGCTCCATTTAAGATCCTACCATTATTAACAACACAGCGTGAGCTCTCTCAAGACAGCAGCTTTTTAGCAGAGAACATTACAGAGCAACTGTAAGGGATGTCAATAGCTGCAGCCCATCCTCTTTAAAGTATCCCTAGAACAAATGCTGCACTAATGGGTGACTGAATGCACACATATCTGAATAAATGTAATGAAAACAGTTCAATGAGTTCTGCTAATTTAGCTTTTTTTAAAAAAAAAATCACATTGTTCACGCTTTTGCTACAGCACTATCTAAATGAGTCTTACATAATTAGCGTGGTACATGAGAAAATTCATCCATTGTAGACGTCACCAAATCTTTCCTATGCATCGCATATATACCTCATGAAAATTTTAAAAGCAGTTTACTTGTTCATTTATTTGCTATTTAATATTAAAATCTTAATTTAAAAAATTCTTTTCTTCCTTCTGACTATTAAAATTTGACAACATTTGGTGGAAAGATAATGACATTTCAGGGAGAAGTTCTTTGCCTTATATATATGAGATATGTGGCAAGTGATTGAAAGTATTATTTCAGAAGGTAAAACAAATTATCTAATCTTGCCACTTGCCTAACCAAACATTCAATAAGGAAATGGTTGAGGTCAAGAGTGTAACAGTGCATTGAATCACCGTAGAGAGCTATTTTTGAAACTATTCTTTAACTGAGCCATCAAAATTATTTTAAGTAGTATTCTCAATAAACAGATATTCAGAGCTCACCTAAAAGGTTGTCTAAAAGTATCTGAATTGAATGTGTCTGCTGAAGTTATTTAGCACACCTTCTCATTTTATTGATGAACAAATCATAGAAGTGATTTGTCCAAGGTCACACCAAGATCATTGAGAATTCAGACTGAGTAGATGCTCCTTCTATTTTGTCTTAGTGCTTCTACTCTTCTGCCACCACCCCTCCCTCTTAGCATAAATTTAATAAAGATCTAGAAGCATCTCAGAAGTAGTCATAGCTGGTCTAACCCCATTAAAATTTTCTCCCAACTAATCTTTATATAGAAAAAAATTACCCACTGTTTAATTTTTTAGTCAGATCTGAGCATAATTTTAGTAGTACCTCTCTTCTTTTTCCAAGGTCTTTTTGCTTATTATATGCTGAAGGGGCAAAGCCTGAACCAGCATTGGTCAAATAAGGACCCAGCATAGATGGCTGGCCTTTTGACCCTTCTGAATTTGATGAAAGGACTACATGAAACATCTGCAGGGATTCGCCACATAGAATAGGATGTCAAACCTTTCAAACCCTTGAGAAGAACACAACATATGAGTATGCCACTTCGGGGCACTTACCTTTGCCACAGGATTCTAGAGTGTGTAGGAGGAAATATGGTAGGGAAACAAGAGAAAAGGGGTTGGGATGACTTCCCTGAGCTCAGAAAGGCATTTGTTAGTCTTGTTCTAAATGTAAAGCTGTAAATCAACCTTAAGACCAATGCTGTTTGAATTGATATTCACCGAAAGCAACTCAAGAGTTTCAGAAATATTACAACCACGAGGTTGCTAAGCATCCCTCTAATGTACACAGAGGGAGTCTAAAGACTTTTAACACAGGCCAAGACTATTCAAATAGAAGGGTCTCAAATGATCCTGAAAGCAACGTGACATGAATACTTGCAGATCCTAACAGGAATATGTTCTGCCATTGTTGGTTTACAAATGAAAATGTTATGCCTTGGCCTTTCCCAATTCAAAAAATAAATCCTCTGAATTTTCCTCTAATTCCATTCACCAATATATTTTTATTTTGTATCCACAGATGTATTTAACACATAAAACTAGATAATTGAAGGTTAAAGGTCTTGCATAAAGAAGGGACTTAATAAATAGTAAGATACTACAACTTAAGTAATGCTGATTTTTGTTATACCAAATAATATTGCTCTATAATTCTTAAACTAAAATTTTATTTACTATATATTCAATACCACACTACAAATTGAACACTTCTTAGCAAGCTTCAGGTGAAGTAAACATTATACAGAAAAATGCAGCTATTTATCTGCTTTTTAAAAATTTCATGTAGTAATTAGTCAGTAGGTTGTATGTCTATATAATGTGCATATTTAAATAAAAGCATAGGTTAATTTACTTATCTTCAACTTTAAAAGACCAAAGCTCAAATGTAAGAGTTATCCTTGTTATTTTAAATAAATACAATGACCCCTGCACATGCCCAGCATTGACTATTATGCAACACTTTCAAATGTACAAAAAGATATTGAGAAGGCAGAGATTTCAAAATAACTGTTGATCTGACTGATATTTCGTTCACCCTACTAAGTTTGCATGAGAAAACTGTCAATTAATGCAATTTTTTTAAGTTTAAAGTATTTTCTTAGTGATTCACATTAAAAAGAGTCACTCCATCAACTTTCCAAATAGTTGGTTCCTCCTTCCTAGGAACTCTCTCAATTTGGTTTTAATGACAGTAAATCTTTCCTTTTCCTTTAGTCACTATTTCTCCTCATATGAGCATTCCACCCCTTCCTCCTCCTCCTCCTCCTCCTCCTCCTCCTCTTCCTCCTCTTTCTTCTTCTTTTCTTCTCCTCAATCCAAAATTGAAATGTTGGAGTATTTCTCAGGGCTTGTTTTTATACCCTATTCTGTTCTCAATGTAAATTCTTATGCTGGGTTAATTCTTTGCCTTTATTGTGATTTAATAGAAACTGTGACCCTAGTGTAGCAGCAAGTGTATTTTGTAGTAGATGATAGATAAGAAAACTTATTTTTTTTCAAATTAACAAATGAGTCTGAGAAAATAAGAAAAAGAAAAGTATTATTAAAATGCTCAAAGCATGATCTGTCACCTGTGACTCCTTTTTAATTTTTTTATTTGTTCTCTTTAGTTATACATGACAGTAGAATGTGTATTTAGACATATCATACATACTGGAGTATAATGTCCCATTATTGTACTTGATGTAGAGATCCATTGGTCACGTATTCTGATATGAACAAAGGAAAGTTATGTTCAATTCATTCTACTGTCTTTCCCATTCCTTCCCCTCTCTGTTTCCCCCATTCACCCCTGTCTAATCCAGTGAACCTCCACCCACCTCTCCTCACCACAAGTCAGCATCCACATATGAGAGAGAACATTCAATCTTTAGTTTTTATGGATTGGCTTATATCACTGATCATGATAGTCTCCAGTTCCATCCATTTTCCAGCAAATGCCGTAATTTTATTTTATTTTTTTTAATGGCTGAGTGTTATTCCATTATCTATATGTACTACATTTTCTTTATCCACTCATCTGTTGAAGGGCACCTAGGTTGGTTCCATAGCTTAGCTATTAATTGTAAATAAAGCTGGGAATGTTGTTTCAGTTGTCAGTCATTCCCATGCTCCAATTTTTATTTCATATCGTTACAAAGCAAAGGAAGTGATAAGTTGATAGACAATGGCCTCTATTCCAGAATTGATGTCTGAGATCAGAATATCATGACTTCCTCCAAAACTCAGTCAAAAATATTGGCAGGATATGTATTCAAATGCTGTTATGTAGCTAACTAATATGTAGTTCAATTAAAAATGAACTACTTTCCCTCCCCATTCTTCCCACTCTATTTTCAAACCTCCAATACCTGTCTTTTGATGGCTTGCTGAATTTATATTTATACCATAAACTGCGTAGAAGAGTAGGTATTCATCAAGAAATAACTTCTTGTTTCAAATTAACAAATGAGTCTAAGAATATGAATGGACAAAGCCCTCTAACTGCTTCATTCCCTCCCCCACTTACTTTGGAAATAATTTTTAAGGTGATATTGACAAGATCACTCTTGGCCACCAGTTAGCTCTGCCTATATATAAATCCCAGTTTTCTCATGGCCAGTTATTCTCAACTTTGGCTGCACATTGGAATCACCTGGGGAGCTTTTAACACTACTGATGCTGAGGTTCCAGCCTCAGAGATTCTGATTTATAGGTCTGGCATAGGGCCTAAGTATTGGGGGTTTTAATAGCTCCTCAGGTGATTCTAACAAGCAGCCATTGCTAAGAATTCCTCTGAGTTCTCAGAATGTGTGAAGGAATCCAGACTCTGGCTCACTTAAAACACTGCACTCATCTCTGTATCTGTCCGTCTGCTTCACTCCTGGTGTTTTCTGAGTTAAAAGAAAGAGCATACATTATTTGGTTTTGGCTGCAAGGAAATATCGTGACTTTTAAAGAGACTTTCAGATATTTCTATATTGGGGAGGCTGCATATTTCCTCTTAGGTAGAAAATGGTAATTTTCATTAAAAAATATTATTCTTTCATTATGAAAAGCAAAAGAGAGATTTCAAATGAGGCATCACAGATAAACATGATTAACTGTTTTGCATAATAAAGTTTATATTTGTATGGAAAGATTATTTTAATGTAAAGTTAACTTCAGCTTTGAACAGCTAACTCCAGAAGTAGAAAGTTTTTTGTCTTTTTGTTGTGTTGTAATTTTTTCTTACCATTTTTTTCTTTTTATTTATATATTTTGTTTTAGTGGAGAAGGGATTGGGTAGATAAGAAAGAAAAGAATGGAGTAGTTAGGGATGGAAAGTGTTGAAAAAGAAAAAAAGAGAAAAAGCCTTCCAAACACAGAGTGGGTATCAGCAACCTATGTATTCATATTAAGCCTCCCACCCCACAGGAAAAAAAAAAAAACATGGTTCATGGTTATTATTTTTAAGATCCTAAGACACTGTATGATTAGTATATTTAGTAAGCTGTTTCTTATTCTATGCTGTAACTTCCCTTACTTCAATCTTTAATACAACTTTATCAACTACTATTAGTAATGGTCCTCTCTTCCCCTCCTTTAAGGAATAAAATCTGAATTTACATTTTGAGGTGAACTGGACCAGAAAGCCTGGAGGAATGTAAAGGGGTAGTGGAGAGATGGCCAGACTGATGGAGGAGAAGCCAGCCAGTACCAGGAATTTGACATGAGAGCTGGCGAGTAACAAGCAAGACTTAAGCACAATATCCAGGAATCCTCAGAAATATTTGGTAAGAATATGAATTTCTTAGAGTCTGAAGCATGATCAGAATTCTAATTTGTTCATTTAGAAATTAATGAAAAATTTGTTCCACTAAAGGCCAGAGGGTACAAGAGGGTTACCCAGTGGAATATTCACAGATGAGACAGAACTCCTTGTACAGAACAGTTATTGGCTAATTCGTCATCAGTTCCATTGGCCCTTTTACAGTGAGTACATGGAAAGTTTCAGAAACAGTGCTCTGGGCTTTCATTCTGTAATGGAAAGAGCTTATAGGAACCCTTTACTGAAGAGCTGAGACCTTGAGGAGACTCCAGATTTCTATATTACAGTCCTGAATAACTTGACCCTCCTGAAATGGCCTGTGGAGTTGAATTTTTAATATCTAAAGTTTTAGTTGTTTCTTGTTGGTGCTTTTGTGAGAGGGATCTCCAGTCAAAAAGATCAAGTAAGTCACAAATTTACCTACATTAGGGCAATTACAGAATGCTATATATTTTCTAAGTCTGTAAACAAAGTATACTATATTGAATTACTGGCACTTTTATTTAGATGATATTTTTTTCTTTCCTTAAAAAACTAAAAATGAGACAGTTTTAAATTCTTGGTAATGGTCAATTTACTAGACTCATGCGATACTCTTGGCGACAGGTTAGTATTTCTTTTCTTTTTTTTTCCTAGAAATGCTATATTTTTTATAGAAATGCTGTTGTAAATTTTTAGTCTTTGCTTCCAAAAGCACATAAAACACAAAATAAGGATGCACACACAAAAATACATAGTCAGTTGCTTTAGTAATAATCATTTTGATGATTTTGTGTTGGAAATGTTTGAGTCCCAACTGTAATAAGTCAGGGATGAGGAACGGAAATGCATTTTCCTAGGGAAAGGGTAGAGGAAACAGGTTTGAGACACAGTGGGCTATAGAACATATCTCTTAAGCAATCTACCATTCTGAAGTTTAAATAACTTTTGCTGCTAAAAGCAAATGCATATATTCTGCTTAAATTGTCAGATAATGTTGCTTGTTTATTTCATAGTTTTTACATTTCTCTTTCTAATTCCTTCTCTCCTTCCTCCTGTTTCTCCTCATAATCATCCTTTTTCTCCTCCACTAACCCATTTCAACATCTCCTTATCAACTGCATTTTTCCTTCTCATTGGTTCAGCAGGATTTTTACGTGATCAACCACAGGATACTTTTTTTTTTCTGCTTTAAGGAAATACAGTAATTTCTGATGGAGACTCTGAAAACACAAACTTCAATACAAAATGAGCTAAAATTCAAGTATTCATACAAAGAAGAAAAATATTCTGAAGCACTCTGCCAAGGGGTATATGATACATGACTGTTCCTATCCTATACTTAGTTTCTAGAATATGGCACATATCAATTGTTTCATAAACATTTGTAGAATTAACAAATGAATGAATAATCAATTTTAGAAAATCAATATATCATTGAAGCTATTAAACAAGTCTCTGGCATCAGCTCACATATCTATCAGAGATTTGGACCTACTAAATTATTGAATTTTTGTTTCTTTAGCCAAATGTACATTTCAGATGTATTATTAGGATTTTATAGAATCTCGAGAGAGAAAAATTATTAGGAGATTGCTTAGAGAAGGCATTGTGACACATAAATTAATTTTAAGAGTAACATATCATTTTAAAATTAAGACAAGTAAATGTTGATAGAAAAAATTCTCCCAAATGGTTCATGATATGTCCCATTATGTTCTAGGCCACTCTTTAATATCCCCAAGTAGATTATAAAGCATTTTTAATAAATAAATTTACTATTTTGTAGAGCTTTGTTATTTTGTTTATATTCTTCTTTTCATATCATTATCAATTTATCCCTATTGATAACAAGTTTAAATTTATATTTAAGCCATTACCATTATGGTTTATTCAAAATTAATAATCAGGAGAACTGAATTTCATTCTTTTTATTTTTAATCTATAAAATAACACTTTATTGGAAGAATAATTACACCTGAAAAAGAGGGAGGCAATGACTATTTAATTAATGAGCCACCATTACTGAACTAGGATAATAAAATTTTAAAAAACTATACTTAGTGTCTTCTTATTTTTAAAAAAATACATTAATGTTATTGAATAGGGCAGAAAGGCTTTTCTTTGAAAGTAATGTGGAAAAATTGTATATTCTAGAATGGAAAAAAAATGATTTTAACCAATGTTATTTCATTTCCTATCTACATATAACATAGAAGAGTCATAGGATCTTCAATGTGGTCTCAACCTTAAATCTAAATAATGGACAGAAGACAAATAAAGGAATATTTGAGGAAAGTTTATTTCACGCTGAAGAATAGCAAGCACAGGGCTGAGGTTGTGGCTCAGTGGCAGGAGCACTTACCTCGCATGTGTGAGGCACTGGGTTCCATCCTCAACACCACATATAAATAAATAAAATCAAGGTTCATAGATAACTAGAAAAAATATTTTTAAAAGAGAATAGAAAGCACAAAGCAATGAGCAAGACTAAGATCCATGTGTTGCCTCATATAAGGAAGCTGCCCTCATGAATGAGAATTCTGCTGGTTGAGGCAGAAATAGGTAGATCTTAAGGTGAGAGGCACAGGCAAAGTCAGATATGAGTGGTTTTGCAGGCATGGAAAGGCTTTGGATTGTATTCCAATTGCAATGAAAGGTTTTCACAATCTTTCAAAAAAGGATAAAAGGTGGGGTTCTGTTATATATATATAACCTGTTTTGAAGAGATGAGTTACCATTAGTCAAGAGAAGCTCTGCTAAGAAGCTGTAAAAGAAGTTCAAGCATGAGATGATACTGATAGGACTCAGGCAGCCTTGAAAAGTATGATAGCTATGGTCTTTTGGTGTGTTTTCCTTTTCTACTTCTACCATCATCCCTGTACTATGGTCCTGCAAACTGAGAACTGCTTTTCCCCACACTGCATACTGCAGACTTGAAGTTTGGACTCTGCCTGTTGTTGACACTCACACAGGCTGAGAAGAAAGGAGACAGAGTCCATTCTCTTTCCAGGAGTGGTGCTAGTAGCTTGGCCTCCTGGAGTAGATAGCAATGATTTCATGATGGTTCTTAAAATCCAGAGTCTCCAATCTCCCAAAAGCAGTGTCAGTTTTGGCTTCTTGCAGTGTGATAAGTTCTACATGACATCCAAATTTTCTATTTACTCTTTGTTTCTCTCCAACACTATTGTAGGCAGCTCATCTTATATTAAATCTTTCTATTTGAAATACATGGACTGGACTGATTTCTGTTTTCCTCACTCTGACTTGATGCAGTGCTTCTTTTTGCCCAGAAGAAATTCCGTGAAGTAGTCCTTCAGAGATAGGAAAATTAGAGTGTTTTTCTGTCCTGGATGGGTTTAAACAAAGCTACAATCTCCTCTCCAGAAGAAAATGGGATGCTGTCATACACGGCATGTAGAAAAAGTAGCCATTAGGGTCTGAGTGATAGGCTGCAAGATCTTTGTGGTGGGCCCTGGCTGCATCAGAAATTGTAATAGAGACAATTAGAAGTCCAAGGCTACAAATTCTTCTCAAGCTATAAACAGGTAACTGAAATATTTAAATTACTGTCCTAAAATAATCTCTAATCTCTTATCTAAAAGAGATAAGATTATTGACATAGCAAAAAAAATATCAGATCAAAAATTTAATCCTGGATATGAGTGGTTTTGCAGGCACGTGTTAATCAGACAGTTACGTTATCAGTTGAACTCAGGTTACTAGAAGGATACTATTTTGAAATATTGGCTTTAAGAAATGGGAAATAGGAACTAGAGCAAGATAGAAGTTGAGTAAATTCCTCCAGCAGTTGTCTCCCTACAAACACACATTTAAATAGTTATTCAAACAACAAATTTCCTTCAGAAGAGCAAAAAAAAAAAAAAAAAAATTCAGGTAAAGAGATAATAGTACCTGGTTCTAATGTAATGAAAAGACACATTAAAGAGATTACCACATTGTCACTCTTCCAATTCCAAGCAGGGTAGTAGGCTGACTCCTACTTCTGGGAGAGAACTAGAATTAAATCCACACCTCTAACTTGCCAGCATCAGCTCTAACATGGTGAAACATAGTACTGGGCAGAACCCCATGACCCTTGTCTCTAGTACCCACACACTGAGCCTCTGGAGCTGTGTTAATCAGGCAGTCACAGCTATGCCTGTATGGTCCCTTTCCCAATCTTGGGCAAGAGAGCAAGACTGCATTTTTTTGAGAAACATGGCATGAAAGTGAGCATAGAGTTTCTCTTGGAGCTCAGTGCTAGTACCACCATGGTGAGACTCAACCCCAAGCTCAAAAACCAAAGACCCTGATCTCAAGCCAAAGCTCACAGAGCCTCTAGAACTAACCTGGTATCAGACAGACTCTTGCATGCTGCTAGGAGAGACTCGAGATTTGTCCCAAATTATTGCCAGCCTGTGGCACTCCTGCCCCCCAGATTACTAAGGTTTCTGAAGCTCTGACATTCAGGTTAGACTTAGCTTAGCATCAGCCATTAGTAGCCAAGGGACTGTCTATACTACGGATCCCTGGGCCAGTGTTCACAGATGGAGCCTGAAGACATGTTCTGCCTCCAGGCTGAGTCCTATGCCTTAGTGGGACAGACATCTGTTTCAGCCTGTTTGTTACCACGAGCTACAGCCTGTTCCTTGGTGCATTTCAGAGCCAGGACCCCATGGAGTAGATAGCTCTAGCACAATCCAGATTAATGTTAGCTTTGGTGGCCCAGGAAATTTCTTCACCAACACTACCTCAACCTTGGGCAGTATAGTGTGTGGTAAGGTTGAAATATGAGGTATCGCTCAAAGCTCATGTGTAAGACAATGCAAGAAAGTTTAGAGGTAAAACCGTCGGGTTATGAGAGCTTTAACCTACTTAGTGCATTAATCCCCCAATAGGGATTAATTGGGAGATAACTGTAGGCAGGTAGGTTGTGGCTGAAGGGGGTGGGTTGGAAGAGGTATGTCTTTGGGGTTTATATTTTGTCCCTGGTGAGCAAGTGCTCTCTTTCTGCTTCCTGATTACCATGTCCTGAGCCTCTTTTCTCCACCACGCACTTCTGCCATGCTGTTCTGCCTTACCTCTGGCCTAGTGCAATGGAGTTGACTGTCTATGGTCTATGGACTAAGACCTCTGAAACTTTGAGCCCCAAATAAATAATACTTTTCTTTCTCTATTTTTTTTTTTCTGTCAGGTCTTTTGAACATATCAGCAAAAGATCTGACCAACACAGTGTGGCAAGTCTCAATTCTCTGGGAGCAAGACAAGGTAATTAGCACAGGACTTGACCTTGGACTACAGTGCCATTCTGATAAGACCAAACACTGGGCAGATCCCAACAGCCTCCAAATCCAGACCAGTGCTTGCAGAGACAGCCTCTGGAATAGCTCTGTTTCCAGGCAGAGACAAATTACCTCAATCTACCAAACTTCATTCCACCCAACTTCTTTCCACCTAGTATATACCTGATGATGGTTATAGCAATCTTGAGCCACTAGTTTACTGCAGCAGTAGGCAGCCCATAACAGGGTAAATATGATCCTATCTCTGATGCTGTTCTAGTCTTAGAGGTTTGTAGTGCTGTGGTTCTTGATGTGACCCAGCTTAGCACCATTGGTGGCCACAGGTATGGTCTTTTCTTAGCTCCAGGGAGACCCTTGAGGGAATAGACTGTCCTTTTAGGTACCCGTCCTATGAATGCTGAACAACACATCAATGGTAGAATTAGGACAAACCTGGGGTTGGATTGCTCTCTAGTGCTGAAACAGTGACAACAAGCCAACTATGGGCTTGAAACAAACCTAGTTGTATGTCTCCATCTAGTGGTAATATAGCAGAAGTGTTTACAGCTTCAGGGAAAATAAGCAAACTTAAGACTTTTGGGAAGGGCAGTCACAAATATTGAGATTATGAAGAGTGGAATAAGTAACTATCCTTCAATGTCCAGCAAATATCACACCAAGCATCAAGAGTTTTCAGGAAGCCATAACCTCACCTCATCATCAATATAAGGTACCAGAAATGAAAGAAAGAGCTTCAAGAAAACACAGAGAACCTGATACTCTAGAAGATAAATTTAACAGAGAGATGGAAGCAATTTTTAAAAAATCAAACAGAAATCCTTAATCCAAAAAAATATATACTCAGCAAAATTAAAAATGCAATAGAAGGCATCCATAATAGAATTGGTCAAACAGAAGAAAGAATGAGCTCAAAAAAGTTATTGGAAAATACACAGTTAAACAACAACAACAAAAATAATGCAGAAGACTTATTGGAGAAGCAAATATTCAGGTTGTTGGGATTTAAGAGGAACTGGAGAATGCCAAAGGGGTAGAGAACTTATTTGAAGAGGTATTAACAGAAAAAATACATCTGCAGAGAAAAATACAAATATCTACATATAGGTCAATCAGATATTTACTCAACAAAGTCCACCCCATGATATATCATAATCAAGTTCCCGAAGGTGAAATGTAGGGGGAAGTTTCTTAAAAATGAAAAAGAAAACACACACACTCACACTCACACATGCATACGTTTGCACACACACACCAAACAAACCTGAAGAAATAGGAAACCTGAACAGATCCATAGCAAGCAATAAGATTGAATCTGTAATCAATCATTTGCCATCAAAGAAAAATACAGAACATGGGAGCTTCACTGCTGAATTCTACTATACATTTAAAGAATTATTGGCAATTTTTCTTAAGTCATTCCAAATATTGACAAGGAAGGAATTCTCTCAAACTTGTTTTACAAGGGAAGCATTAACCCAATATCCAAAACAGACAAGAACATAAGAACACAGAACTCCTACAGACCACTATCTTCAATGAACATACATGCAAAAATCCTCAGCAAAATGCTAAGAAAATGAATAAAACAGTACATTAAAAAGATCATTTGCCATGATCCAAGGAGGCAAGGATGGTTCCACAATGTAAATCAATGAACATAAAATACCGGGTCAACCAAATGACCGAGAAAAGCCACATGATTATCTCAATAGATAAAAGTCATTCGATAGAATTCAATGTCCCATCATGATGAAAATTATGCAAAGGATAGAAATAAAAGGAATGTAACTCAACATACTGAAGGTGGATGAAAAGCCAGCAGTTAACATTATACTAAATGGGGGAAAGCTGAAAGCTTTCCCACTAAGAGCTGGAACAAGACAAGGATTCCCACCTGCACCACTTTTATTCAATATAATACTAGAAGTTATTCCCAGAGTAATTAGGAAAAAGAAATAAAAGACATCCAAATTGGAAAACAGGAAGTCAAACTGTCACTGTTTGCAAATGAAATGATCTTATATATAGAAAACCCCAACATCTCCATGAAAAGATACTAGAATAAATTCAAATAGTAAGTTTTCAGGACACAAAATCAGTTTTGTTGCTAAATGCCAGTAGTGAATGACCTGAAATAGAAACAAACAAAGCAACCTTATTTATAATGACTACAAAAATGCCTAGGAATAAATTAAACCAAACAGTTGAAAGATCTCTACAATAAAAATTATAAAATATTATGGAAATAAATTGAAGAGGACACACATGCAATAAATGAAGAGTCATTTGTGTTCATGCACAGAAAGAAAGAAACACATTGTTAAAATGTATATGCTACCCCCATGAATGCACAAATTCAATCTAATCCCAATCAAAATACCAATAAAAATCTTCACATATCTAGAAAAATCCCTCCTAAAATTTGTATACACACACACACACACACACACACACACACACAAATAACCAAGGTCATCTTGGGAAAAATAAACAAATAAATAAATAAATAAAAATCAGAAGGACCAGATACAATGGTGCACACCTGGAATCCTAGAGCCTCTGAGGTGGAAGTAGGAGGATCAAGAGTTGAAAGCCAGCCTCAGCAACTTAGCAAGACCCTGTCTCTAAATAAAAAATAAAAGTGGACTGGGGATGTGGCTCAATGGTTAAGTGTCCCTGGGTTCAATCCCGGGTACCTGCCCCCCTACTAAAAAACGAACAAACAATACCCCACACAAAAAAAGCAGAAGGCATTACACTACCTGACTTGAAAACATATACAAAGTCATAGTCATGAAACAGCATGATATTGGCATAAAAACAGACACCTAGACCAATAGAGCAGAAAACAGAGCCTAGAAATAAATCCATGCATCTATAGCCAGTTGATCTGCAACACGGCTGTTAAGTACATGCATGGATGAAAGGACACTCTTTTCAATAAACATTGTTGGGGAAATTAAATATCCACATGCAAAGGGTGAAACTGGACTCCAATTTCTCACCACTTACAAAAATCAACTCAAAATGGATTAGAGATCTACATGTAAGACCTGAAGCTGTGGAAATAGCTACAACAAAATGTAGGGGAAACTTTAAAATGCACAAGGATTTTCTGGACAAGACCCCAAAGTACAGGCAACAAGAGCAAAAGTAGACACATAGAATTATACCAAACTAAAAATCTCCTGCACAGCAAAGGAAATAGTCATCAGAGTAAAGACATAACCTATAGAATCAGGAAAATATTTGTAAAATATACATGTGAGAAAGGCTTAATATCCACAATATATAAAGAGTTCAAATAATTCAATAGCATAATTTTTTTAAATGTGCAATAAACCTAAATAGACATTTCTCCAAATAAGACATAAAAATTACAGGAAGACGTATTAACAAATGCTAAAAATTACTAATCATCAGAAATATTCAAATCACAACCACAATGAGTAATCACCTCATCCCAGTAAGAAAGATTAATATTCAAAAGACAACAAAAATTAACAAGTGTTGTCTGTTGAAGATATTTAGCAAAGCAAAAATTTGGGCCCTGTAGGTGAGAACACAGATTAGTATATCCATTATGGAAAACATTTTGAAGTTCCTCACAAAATTAAAAATTAAACTACCATATGATTAAGCAATCCTATTACCATGTGTGTATACAAAGAAAATGAAATCAGTCTAATAAAGACATATCTGCACTATTCAATGCAGCTCTATTCACAATGGCCAAGAAATGTAAACAACTTAAAAATGTATCACCTAATGAATGAGTGAATAATATGTGGTACACATACACATTGGAATACTATTCAGCCATACTAGCGAATGAAGTCCTGTCAATTGCAACAACATGGATGGAACTGGAGATCATTATATTAAATGAAATAAGCCAAGAACAAACACAAGTACCCCATGATCTCCCTTATATATACAACTTTTAAAAATTTGGTCTCAGAATTTGGGAGAGGCTTGGAAATACAAGAGGATAGTATGGATAGAGAAAGTTCAACCAGTGCCTATTAATTTACATTTTGATGGGAGCAAGAAGTTATGGTGTGCTAGTGCACAATATCATGATTATAAATAACAATTATGTACCATAGATCTTACAAAGCTAGAGGAAAGAATTTTGAATGTTTTCAACCTGAAGAAATTGCAAGTGCTTGAAGAGATAGATGTGTTTACCATAATTTAAACATCAAACACTGTACACAGTGACAAAACATCACATGGTGCACTATTAATATGTATAGTGTTTATGTTTTATGTATCAGTTGACATTTTATTATAAAATAAGAGAAAAATGGAATACAACACAGAAAATTGGATGGGGATATTTCAGCTGACTGAGATGAATATGTGAATCAGTAAATTGCTCTGTACTTTTTGGTGGAAACACTCCTTTATTCCTTGAGAGAAAAAAAAATCCTTTCTTATTCCATTTGCAGTTATTTTGAAAAAAAAAAAAAAAAAAAAAAAAAAGATCCACCTCTTCAGGATGCATCCACATTTTGCATTTTCTCTAAAACCTTAATTAGAACATGGGTTGGAATCACAGCTTGTCGATGAGGAAAGGGGCTTGGAATCACAGTTTGTCCATTAGGAAACACATTGCACACAATGCAAGGCATCAAAACCTATGTTCTCACTTAGATCTGTATCTAAGGCAGTTCCTGTACCTTAAGACCTTTGAAGGAAGAAACTTTAGAATCTGCCAGAAGTGTTTATTGTAAATCATCCTCTTAACCTTCCCCAAAGTGACCTGTCCACATTATTTAGGGTCATTGAGCACAGAGGAAAGGAAAATATACTAGAGATTTAAGGAGATTACTAAACACTGCCGCTATTTTCAAAGAACTCTAAGTCCTCCAGTCATAAAGAGAACGGAAGATGGAAGGAAACCCTCATCATTATACAAAATACATATATGATGGTGTGAGGGGGAAGGAAAAAAAGAGAGAGAGAGAAAGAAATGTGTCACAGTAGATTGGGTAGAGAGAGGTGATGGGAGGGGAGGGGAGGGGAGGGGGGATAGGGAGGGCAGCAAAATACAACAGACACTAGGATTGTTGTATGTATATATGTGGCTGTATAACCAATGTGATCCTGCAATCTGTACATGTGGAAAAATGAGAATTCATGCCCCATTTGAATTAAATGTATGTTATGTCAAGATCAAAAAAAGAAAAGAACAGGCCCAATAATAAATATTTTAGACTTTGTGGACAACACAATTTCTATGGGAATGACTCAACTCTGCCATTGCGTGCCATAGAAATTACATAATGTGTGACCGTGTTTCTATGACAATAAAATTTTCTTGGCAAAAACAGGGGAAAAAAAAGAAAGAGAACGTCTAGAAGTTATATGATAAAGATTAACATAAATCCATTAACGATGGACCTGGATGATTCGTTAAACTGTCTTTCCCATCTTTAAAGGTAGCATTTACCTGTTTCCCCAGAGATGTCCTATTACATTTCTTCTTATAATTTTGATGAAGACAGAAAATTCTAGATCCTTATGCTTTATCCTATCCATCATAGGTATTTTTTAAAATATTTATTTTTTAGTTTTAGGTGGACACAATATCTTTATTTTATTTTTATGTGGTGTTGAAGATCAAATCCAGCATCCCATGCATGCCAGGCGAGCACGCTACCGCTTGAGCCACATCCCCAGTCCCATCATAGGTATTTATTTATTTATTTATTTTTTGAATGAGGGAAATAATATCAGATTGTTGAAAGAAGCCTCTATATATTCTTGCCTCTGTGATTTGAAAAGAGGTCACAGAAAATAATGATCTCCGTTAAATGTAAGTAGGCAATGATACTAATTATAGCTTAATGTTTCAGGTGTGATCTTTTGGCTACAGTAAAGTAACTTATACATTCTCAATAAGCATGCAGATTTTGATCTGGCAAGTGTCCTCCTAACACAAGTATAATTAGTAAACCAACCTGACTGTGTTTAATCATTATTCATTTGTTTCAAAAATGTGTCAAGTTTCTGATTACCTGTCATACTCTAATGTTTTGGGCCCTTGATTGTTATAGCATCCTACAGGATGTTATACTGGCCCAATATATTTATGACCTCATCCTAATCAGACTTAGTGAACAAGAGGCAGCAAATATCTCAAATGTATTGCCTGAAGGAAGAGAGAAACTTCATGAAATTTCAGAGAGAGAACTGTTAAATTCATGATGCTTAGAAATCCTGTAAACTGAGGAATGTCCAGATATGGCTTTCAAGTGAAAGACAAGTTGCTTTGCCTTGCAGCCCCGGACATGCTCCTAAGTACCGATAGAGGCCAAATGCCTGACCTGTAACATCAGATACACATGTAATTTCATATGCCTATCTATGAATGACTTCTTATATGATCTACCACATCATAAAGTTGGGTGTGCACGGTAGCACAGCAATCTCAAGTGGAGTTAAAATGAGGCTTTAGCACTCTGAGAACACAGGGAAATTATATATTTTTGTTTCAGAGTCTGGTTGCACCTACTCATTCTGTAGTGTCCTGTCTCTCTTAATCTGAAAGAGATACAATATTTAGTGAATTTCTTTAGATTTTAAAGACAATGTGCACTTCATAGAATATGCTCCTCTGAATCATTTAACATGTAGTTTTGACATTGGCTACAATAATGGCCCAATGATATTTAAATACGTTGCATTGCTTGAAAAGGGGGGCTTTTCAGATATAAGTTAAAGACCTTGAGTTAGGGAGATAATCATGAATTACATTGATGGACCCAATGAAATCCATGGATTCTTAAAAACAGAATGTTTTCCATGGTTGCAATAGAGGGAGCTGTGACTATGGGAGAAAGGTCAGAGAGATGTGGCATTGTTGTATTTGAAGACAGAGAAACAAGTATTTGTCGCAAGACAAGGAATGAGGGAAGCCTCTATTGAACGAAAAGACAAGAAATTGATCCTCAGTGTTAACCTCTTGGGAGAAAAAAAATACAGCTTAAACAACACCATGGTTTTAGCTCAATGATACCCATCTTAGATTTCTGACTTATAGATATTATGATAATGTTTACAGATTTAGACCTCGTTAAATTTACAGTCATTTATTACACAAAAATAGAAAGTTAATATAAGACCAGAGCAAGAAAAGTTTCTGAAAATGGAGCAACTATGGTGTAAGATACTTTCCTTCTTGGGCCATAAGGCCAGCAGATTCATCAGTGCTCCATAAGTTTATTGCAGATAGGAATGCTGATTGACCATCTGGGAATTCCTGATAGGAGAAACATGAGATGGGCTCCTAAAGCAACTAGGCCTCTCTGCAAAAATAACTTGTGCCTATCTTGAAACTCAGCTCCTGGGCATGCTTGTAGGCACTGATAGAGGCCAAATGCCTGACCTGTAACATCATGTACACATATAACCTCATCTGCCCATCTATGAATGACTTCTTATCTACCAAATCATAAAGTTGGGTGTGCACAGTGGCACAGCAATCTCAAGTGGAGTTAAATGAGGCTTTAGCATTCTGAGAACACAGGGAAGTTTTATATATATATATATATATATATATATATATATATATATATATTTGCCAGACTCTGAAACATACATATATGTTTCAGAGTCTGGCTACACCTCATCATTCTGCATTGTCCTGTCTCTCTTAACCCGAACCTCTTGGTAAGTTGCCATAATCCTTAATGTGTTAAAAAGCTTCAGGTGGATGTACTAATATCCAGAACAAATCCCTATTGCAAAGGAGGGTCTTAATAATCATGTAGACAATATAACCTGCTTTGAGGCAAGATTATTAATATTATACCCAGGATAGAAATATGATTATGGAATATGTGGTATACCCCCATACAATCATTATCTGAGCACTGCCCTTGCTGTATTTCCAATTTTCTAACAACAGAAGTTAGGCTAAGTTCCTCGTGTCTCTATTTCATTCTTTTTTTTTTTTTTTTTTTGGTACCGCAGCTTGAACCCAAGAGTACTTAACCATTGATCCGCATCCCCAAGCCTTTTTATATTTTGTATTGAGACAGGGTCTCACTAATTTGTTTAGGGCCTTATTAGTTTGCTGAGCTAGTTTTGAACACATGATCCTCCTGACTCAGCCTCCTGAGCCACTGGAATTACAGGCCTATGCCACCACACCCAGCTCATATCTCTGATTCTTATTGAACTGACCAGCCACCAGAGAACACAGTAGTTCCAGCAAAATCCTTATATCATAGAGGGCATTTTTTCTTCACCATGAAATACCCTTATTCTGAATACCTGTCTAGTTCACGGTGCTTTTATTATTATTACTACCCATTGACTTATTTGTGATTATGGTGTCCCATATAGTATCATTTGTCTGAGGAGCTCAGTTTTCTGCAAAGTAAGTGAGGCAAAATGCTTCCCAACTCTATCATGAATCTCATCATCCCGAAATACCTTGCTTTATCCAAGATCCAGACCTGTTCTGGACTCAGTTATGGGATAGTTGGAAGAACACTTGTGAGTTTGGGGTGCCATCCAATAAGATGCAAAATAATCTTCGAACATTATTTTGGCTTATAAACAATGAATGGAGCTATTTGTTGCAAAACCAGAATGAAAGGTACTGGGAATCAAAGAGTGAAAAATGACAGGGTGGTTTCTACCACTGTGGCCCTAATAAACTACTTAAATATTTCCTTGTTGTGTCCAGATCATATGCTGAATTTAGTGTTCCTAATTATATGGTGAATCTATTGTTCCTAATTACCAAGAGAAGAATGCTTCAACCAGAAAATATAGTAATGTTTTCATTGAAATAAAGTTAACATGTTTTTTAGGATGAAAATTATTTAATTTTTAAACATCTAAAATCTGTAAACAAGAGGTCTAGGTTAAATAATACCATTTTTAAAAGTTGAGTGTACTCATTTGAGATCCATTTTTCTGCTTGAAATACAACTCCTAAAACTACTAGGTGGAACACAACTGTTCTGATGACCTGCAACTAGACGAATTGATCAGTCTCCACTGGTGAAATCCCTATTTTCCCCTTGGTAAGGTTTTAAAAAACCTCAGACGCATTGTTCTAGTCTTACACTGAAGACTTCACAAGTGTCTCCTGCAAGGTATATATAGGAACTGGTTTTCACCCTTCTCATTCTGGTTGTATGTGTGTGTATACGACAGTACAATTCATCCTCTCAGCTCTTTCACCTATCTTTTAATTCCTCCTGTCCTACATAAGGCTATGTCTGCACAATAATCACACACACACACATACACACACACACACACACACACTCACACACACACACACACACACACACCACATTTCAGACACATGAACACTAAATTCTTCTCTTAGTTCCAATTGCAAATTCCAAATATGAAAAGCATATCTGAATATGCCTTTGGGGGTCAAATTCTAGCCCTATCCTGATTTACAGAGACCTCAGATCCATTGATATCAAAGCCAGCAGCCAAAGATCATGAACATAAGTACCTAGGTGTTATGGGACATTTTGGACTATCTGCATAGACAGTCCCATAACACCTAAGTACTTATGTTCATTATCTCATTAAATCTTCAAATCAAATCAACTAAGAAGACAACTATGGACTTCCTGGCCTTTGAGTGGTAAGTATGGTTGATTTGAAGTCCCGACTCAATGTTCTATAGATGTTCCCTCAGATGTCAGTGTACTCTCACTGCTTATATTTCCCATCTCCAGAGTTTTCATATACATATCCGGTCTATTACACCCATACCTAAGTATAAATCTCAAATGCTTCTTCAGTTTCCACGAAAATAAAACAAAACAAACCCCAAAGCTATTCATATGCATCATGCATCATGCATCATGCTAAGAGTTTAGATTTATGGAAAAGGGTAACATCACACACAAAAAACATATCAGCAAGTCCCACTGTAATCTTTTTCATGAGAGTTTTAATAGGGCCCTAAGTAGTTCTTAAATCATGTATTTGTAACTTTTCTCTGTTCAATGTTTGCTCAGAGACCAGAAAATCAAAACACAGTCACCAAATCTGCTCATGCTATACGATTGAACTCTCTTAGCTTCGTTAGTAGAAATATCATCTTCAAATTCAAAATAAATATTGAGTTTTCATTTTCCCTGAACAAGAAAATCTCCTTTTAAAAAATCTACCAGGTATTAAATGATTAATGATATGATACATCTATAAAATGATAAATTTATTAAAATGTTAAATTTTTACCTAGCTAATCAATTGTGAATTATTGAAATTCTCTCAGCGATTGAAGTCTCAAAAATGAGATCAAGCAATAGTTAATGCCAGATTAGAATGAGATGTAATTTTAACCTGACTATGTTTTATCCCAAGTTCATGCAATTTTCATTGCTGCATACTTCTTCCTGGATGTTTTTTAAGGCCTTGATGTTAGCCAAGGACTTTTTATATTACAACTCATTTATTCTTCACAACAACCCTGTCAAGTCAACAGTTAAGATGTTTAAAAAGTTGGAATCCAGTCAAGATATAATCTTACTAGCTATTATAAAGTTTTGAACTTTTTTTTCTCTACCAGCCAAATTAGGCATTTGGACTTAAATATTTGGATGGCCACTCTTGATTCTAATCTTAGGGGACCTACTATATTTTCTGTCCATCTTCCCCATTCTCTCTGTGAAAACAAATTTTCTCTGACTTTACTCTGTCTTCATAAAATTCTAAGAACTCTATTTCTAGAAATTAGCATCTATAGTTAAATTAATTTCCATGTATATACCTGTAGTTAATTATAATTTAGAGGCAATTCAAACAATACACATTTATATATTTCCAATGGCTATATATTTTAAGGACTTGATGTATACTTCTTGAGTAGCAAATGAATGATTACATGTGACTTAACTATTATATATATGTATATATAATAAGCTGATTTGTATATATATTTATATAGAATATTTGTATATATATTTCTGTATATATATATTTGTATATATATAGTATATATATATATGAAATATATATTTAAATATATATTTTATGATGATTTGTATATATATAATTAATTCGCATTTATTAACAAGGTGAGATGAAAGGCTGCACTAAGGATCGGTATAATTCAAGGGGGCGATGCTCTACTTTATCTGGGCAGATTTTATTTTAAAAAATGTAATACACACACACAAACACCTGTCTACAAAGGTGAAAGTGAGTTCATCTGTAAATGAGGAGATTATTTGTTTGTTTGTTCATTTTTTGTTATCGTTGGTGGTGGTGGTTGATATTTCCTTTCTTTGTTTATATTAAAATATAAATATATAAAGGATCTTGTGTTCATATTAGCCATTTATCGGCTTAGTTTTTTGTTATCGTATGATGTATTTACAGATATTTCAGGTAATTGTTTTGTAAATAAGGTAGGGGAGCTTGATTCCACAAATGAAAACAATTTGACTTCTGTGAACCTGACAATGGAACTTCCCATAATGAAGCCTTCGAAGACGTACTTAAGTTGTCTTTGTTATCCTCCTCATGATTCATGCATAAGTGTACTCTTTTACTTCTTTTTTGTGTAAAGAAAAAGGTAAACTTTCATTTGTGGGATTTAAAGTAAAGTTCTATTCAAATTTTGTTTGTACATGTTCTTTGTTTTGCTCCATTTCTTTATCCCTGAGGTACAGGTTATGTGTTTGGTGCTGGGCCAGGTGTGGAACAGCTCATATTACAGAGTCAACCTGACTGCCTGTCTGGAGATGAATCGTTGATCTTCACCTACAAGAGGGTAAACGCTTAGAGTGCATTCGCATTTCCCTTTTATCAAAAATAAATAAACAGCAAATGGAACAAAAAAAAAATTAGTGTTCATCTTGTTAGCAGTTGAGTTTTTAAGCTGATTTGTAAATTAGAATGTTTGGGATGTAAATGTTACTGACAATTAGGCTTGATTATTTGCTTCCCTTGTTTTCTTCAGTCAAAAGCATCATCTTATAGATTAACATTATTCTGTAGAGCTGACTGGAAATGAGAAGTGAGGAAACAATTTTAGCAGCTAGTATGATTAGTGGAGACACATAATTGCCTGCCTATTTACTTTGAAGCTGTCATTAAATGAAGTGATTCTAACTAAAACTCTAATGGAGAGAAATTCTTAATTTCTTTTTAATATTTTCCCATGTCTGGGAATGTAATTTGAAAGAAATTTGAATGTTGATTGCTAAATTATATTCTTTTAAACTATCAGCAGCACATCAAATTGTTCTGTTTATAGACAACAAAACAGATCATTTAGGATGTTATGCAAAATAAACAGAAAATCATTAGAAGATAATCATAAGTACAAACAAAATGTAGATTCTCATAGTTAATCCCATTTAAATATGTTTTTTTCCATCCAGTATTTTAATATATGTATCCCATAATGGTTTTCAATTCTCATTTATTTTCTGCATGCTATTTATACAAATTATATTTAAGCAAATATTTTATTATAAAATCAAATTAAATTTTGTCCATAGGGATTATCAAACTGATACATTTGAATTTGTCCATTAAATATATATATTTAGTATCATGAGGAGTGAAAAGAGTCAGTCTCACAAGTTATCCCACTATGTGATTCCATTTATAAAACATTTGAAAAATGAAAAATTATAGAAAAAACCAGACAGGTTAGTTGTCAGGAAGGTGTGCATGACTATAAAGATGTAACTATGAGGGAAGTCTTTGTAGTGTTTGACTAGACAGTTGTTGCTGTGTTAGTTACATGAATCTACATTTGATAAAATGGCATAGCAACTCTACACAGACATTGTGTAAGTGCTAATTTCCTGGATTTGAGATTGTACTCTACTCATGTAAGATGTGACGTTGGGGAGAATTGGAGAAAGGAACAAAAGACCTTTATGCAAACTTTTTGTAATTTCCTGTAATGTATAATTATTTTAAAATAAAATTTTAACCCTGTATCTCAGTCTAGTCTAGTGGTTAGCTTCTTGAGTTCTAGAAGCTGATCATCTGAATTGGAATCCTGGTTTTTGTTGCTACTAGCTAGTTTTATCTCTTAGCAGCTGTATGACCTTGAATAAATCTAGGAAATTAAATTGAAATTGTCCTTATCTACAAAATACAGATCTAAATGTTCTTTATGCAAATAAATGTCCTTTATATGCAAATCACTTCCAACCATACCTGTACTATAGGAAAAGTTATTGGTGTGGTTCCTATCACCATCATATCGTCGTCATCATCATCATCATCATCATCATCATCATCATCAATGACACTGTGATACAGGGAATCATTGAGTTAGTATTTTCCTGAGAGAGAGAACCAGTTTGTCAGAGATATTGGTTCTAGATAGTTACTATATGAACTTTGTTTCCAACCTTATTATTAGCATCCTCTTTCACTCTCAAACAAATTCCTATTAGGATCATAAAAGATATGATCACTTTATTTTAAAGCATTATGCTGAAATGATTCTGCTGCATATTGGTCCTCTCCTGAACCCCAATATATGTTATATAAAAAACTGTCTAAAAATAATAAATAATAAAAATTGTAGTGATTAATGTGGCATGCATTCTCATTTTAGGTATCTCTGTCAAAATTTCTTTCTTTGATTGAGCTAAAATCTGACTCTAAGATGATTCATCAGTTTCCACAATCCTAATTTGTCTTCTGGTGCTCTACAAAAAGTATAATGGATGATAAGCCCATGTCTCTTAATATATTCTCGTAGGACATTTATTTACATGTGATTTCTCTTTCATGTTTTACCTCAAATTTCTCTAAAGATAATTATATCCATCATGAGAATTGAGGAATTCTGTTTTCTCCCTGAACACTCATCTCAATGTTACTTTTTGTTTAGGCTTAACATCTTCCATTCCTCTACATTTCTAATTTAGAGCAAAATTCATACATTTTTATTGTTTTTCTTTGGGAAGATATAGTTTGCCAATGATTCTTTTTACAAATGGCACCTGCAGACAATACCCACTGTTAGGGACACCTATAATGCACCAATAAAAATTGTGAAAAAAATATATCAGAGAAAATATTCTCAGGTTATGTAATATTGTACCCTGTTTATTGAAATGTAGGTGACAAATAATAAAGTACATGCAACTTTAATTTGGAGAAAATAAAGATGTTTTCAAATAAAATGACATTAAGTTTCCATACTGAACATAATAGCAGGTATATTTGGAGAAACCAATGCTAATGAATGTTGTATCTCATTTGGAAGTAGTGATAGTAAAGAAATTTATTTGCAGAAGCTGGTTAGTCTATCACAATGTAACCAGGTTCTTCTCCTTATAATTCATATAATCAACTTCTAGTCATAAAACATCCCAATGTACTCCCCACAGTTACCCAGGTTTTATTACTACCACCATATAATAGCCTGTGCAGGAATGTCTTTGTCATTGCTTCACATTAAGATGTATCTGAGTGCTACATGAGAGTGTCTAAGAATTGGGTATATAAATCATCCCTGAGAGGATTTACCACATAGTAACTCATTGTTTTCAGTGCCACAAAGGAATGTTGGTTAAAGAAGACAAAATATTGGGGGGGGGGGGAAACAAAAAATAACAGTCCATTTAACTTAAAATAAATTAACATGCTATATATAATCCAAATTGATTATTCATAGAATCAGAAAAAAAGTGTATTGTATATGAATAAAGTATAATGGATTATAAGCCCATGTCTCTTAAAATATTTTCATAGCACATGTGATTTTGGTGTAACATTTTCACACAGTCAGACAGAATGATACTCAGAAATGACATCCTCAGCTTTGAGGACAAGGCAAGTGTGAGCCTGATTTCTCAAGCAAGATTTCTTGAAAATCAACTCCTTGAAACAAGTAAGACTTGAGTCTAAATTTTGCTCCATCACAACTAAACATATCCAAAATGCTCAAGTGAAAATTGAGAGAAAAATGATTTGTGTGAAACTCTCTTTGATCATTGCAAAAAATGTAAGACTTTTGTAGCATAACCAGGTGATTCGAAGTGAAACACTGAAGCTGCAGAGAAAAAAAAAAAAAAACTGGCAGATAAATTGTCTGAAAGTCAGAAGACGGAGGTTCTATCACCATTCATTCCTGTGCTTCTAAAAAAAGTAACTTGATTTTTTTGAAAATCAAGTCTCTTATTACAATAATAAAGTCCAGTCAAGTAATTAATAAAGCTGCTTTAAAATCCAAGATTTGGATAAAATGCATGATTCAGATGTATATGCATAGAATAAGCCTTTACTTTTTTATTTATTTATTTTTTATTGGTTGTTCAAAACATTACAAAGCTCTTGACATATCATATTTCATACATTAGATTCAAGTGGGTTATGAACTCCCATTTTTACCCCAAATACAGATTGCAGAATCACATCGGTTACACATCCACATTTTTACATAATGCCCTATTAGTAACTGTTGTATTCTGCTACCTTTCCTATCCTCTACTATCCCCCCTCCCCTCCCCTCCCATCTTCTCTCTCTACCCCATCTACTGTAATTCATTTCTCTCCTTGTTTATTTTCCCATTCCCCTCACAACCTCTTATATGTAATTTTGTATAACAATGAGGGTCTCCCTCCATTTCCATGCAATTTCCCTTTTCTCTCCCTTTCCCTCCCACCTCATGTCTCTGTTTAATGTTAATCTTTTCTTCCTGCTCTTCCTCCCTGCTCTGTTCTTAGTTGCTCTCATTATATCAAAGAAGACATTTGGTATTTGTTTTTTAGGGATTGGCTAGTTTCACTAAGCATAATCTGCTCTAGTGCCATCCATTTCCCTGCAAATTCCATGATTTTGTCATTTTTTAGTGCTGCCTAATACTCCATGGTGTATAAATGCCACATTTTTTTTTATCCATTCATCTATTGAAGGGCATCTGGGTTGGTTCCACAGTCTAGCTATTGTGAATTGTGCTGTTATGAACATCAATGTGGCAGTATCCCTGTAGTACGCTCTCTTAAGGTCTTCAGGGAATAGTCCGAGAAGGGCAATAGCTGGGTCAAAGCCTTTACTTTTTGATTGTAACTAAAATTATTATAGGAAACAATGAAGAAAAATAGATTACAATCAAAACATTGAGGTGAGAAGACTCTGCACAGGAGATACAGAAGGAATGGTTAGACTAATGAGAGGAGAAAACGGTATTAACCAAAAGAAAGTAACAGTTCTATATGTATTGCACACATGTCTGTAGCAGAGACCTGAGAGATACTCTGTGTGCTGCACCTGGTTTCACTCTCACATTTTTACTATTGTTCATCTACATATGAGGTAATGTAGATCCAGAAAGACAGGCCAGAAATGGTGAAGGTACAATTAATATCCAGTCCAATTTTCTAGATTATATCTTGAACACGCTAGGAAATATATGGAAACCAAGTTATAAATTATTAGGGAAGATGAAGTTGATGATAAAACAGTCTGGAAAGTAGTTGGTTAGAAGAAAACAAAACCAAAACAAACAAACAAAACCAATGGGTTAAAGAAACGACAGAATCACGGGAAAAGGAATAAGGGGCTTGAGTAAAATAGATAAATTTAGCAAGAATTAATTGGGGTAATAAATTGTAGTTAAGCAGAAATTAAGGGGCACCGTTAACAACAGTGAGAAAACTGCTGTACCTGGAAGAATATGAAGTTCAGGTGGTTCCATTTGTGAGGCTAAATTAAAATGTTCTGGCAATATTTCTTATCTAAAGCAGAGAAACAGAGCATAGCAGCAATCCAGACTTGGTATTTACAAGATGTTCCCAGGAAAAATCAAAGGAAATATAAGAACAGGCTGCCTTGCAGTAGCTGACCAAGGATGCCCAGCAGGGTAGGACTCAAGCTATGATGGAGTGAAAGACTACAGAAACAGTGAAGGAAACATCCTCATGAAAGAGATTATTTCTGCAAAAATATTTTACATTATTTTTGCCTTAACTCCACAATCAACCACTTAGGGTGTAAACAAGTATTTACATCTGTCACCACCAAAAATTTCCTTCCACAGATTTTTCATATAGCCAATTAGAATTCAGAATAGAATGTATATAATTTATTGTGTGAACCTATTATTCAGCAAATCCTCACCTTACTAGCCCAACTAACATAAAAAGTGTACCATTAAAAATAGACACAATCTGTACTCTTTTTTGTCCTTATGAACCATTGAGTAAAGGAAACTCTAATTTTTAAAAGACTTATTTTTTCTATTTTCTTATTTTATTAAAACCATGAGTTTGAGCTTTTATAAGAATATATTGTGTCCATTCCTATAAGATCATTTACAAAAGTAGAGAAGGCAACTTTATAACTGATTTTAAAAGTCTAAGAATATTCTGTATTTCTTAATTAAAAATATATTAGTATAAAATTGATATTAATATTATACTGCTACTACTAGAACTAGGGTTTTTCCCCCTCTTATGATTTTTTTAAAAAAACACAAACTTTCCTTTCTGTTACTCAGTTTCCCAATGTTTCCTTTCTAGTCCTCATCTGATAAACTCATATCCTTCTTTCCAAGCCAACTTGAAGAACACCACTCTGAAGACTCAGAACTAAGAATCCTTTATTGTGTCAGACACAATAAGGGTGACAGACCCTTTGGTGTTAGTGTTAAGAGAGTCAAACTGGGCTTGGCAGGAAACCATCAAATCCTGGCTTGGCTATGAGCTGGAAGTCATTACTTCTTTTGGACTTCAGGTGTTTTAGTGATAGAAATTAATATGATAGATATATGTTTTTATACTGCGTTTAATAGCAATGTGTATATAAAATACATTAGACAAACAGTAGACATATATATGTATATTTATGCCCCCAATCTAGCACAATTCTCATAACAGAAAATCTACTTCATAAATAGTCATTGGAATTAGTGAGTGGATGATAAAAGCAACAGTAATAGCAAATTATCTGTTGAGAGCACTAGCACCATGGTGTTGCATCATGAATGCATTTGACATGCATTCTTATTGAATTGAAATGGAGCTATTCAATAACAACTCAACAATTTACATAGCATCCTCATGTTAATATTGATATTGTTAAATTTGCGAGTTGTTTTAGTCAGCTTTTTTGCTGCTGTGACTAAAAGGACCCAACCACCACAACTGTAGAAGAGGAAAAGTTTACTTAAGGGCTCACAGTTTCAGAGGTCTTAGTCCATAGGAAGCAGACTCCATTCCTTGGGGCAAGGTGAGATAGTACATCAAGGCAGAAGAGTGTGGCAGAGGGAGGCAGAGACAGAGACGTCTCCACTTGCCAGATACAAATACATATTCCAAAGCCACTCCCCCAATTTCCACCTCCTCAGTTACCAGCACCCTACCTTCATTTACCACTCAGTTAGTCCTTATGAGAGAATTAATAACTGATTGAGTTAGGACTCTCACAGCCCAATTATTTCTCCTTTGAACCTTCTTGCATTGTCTTACACGTAAGCTTTTGGGGAACACCTCACATCCAAACCATAACAGGAGTTGAATAATCTTATCAAGTCCTACAGTAAATATGGGAAAGAATTTGAGCCTATGTTAGTCTGATTCTAAAACCGAGTAAGTAAATGATTGAAATGGAGTTATTCAGGCAAGTTAACCTACATATAACAGATGAAGAGATATCCAGACCTAAAATAACTGCAGCTCTCTTACTTCTTGGTGTCCACCAGCAGTGCATGAAGTATGTCTCTATCCATCCTGAAACTGAGGAGAAGAATCAAACCATATATATACCACAGACCCTTTGGTGTTAGTGCCATACCAGATGTACATAGAAGGACAGTTTGGTTTTAGAAGTTTGTATACATGAAACATGACCAAAACATAAATAAACTATAGTATATTCTCTTTTCTAAAAAGTTTATTCAACTTTAACAATTTTTCTAAAAAGTCAATTCAACTTTTAAGTGAACAATTCATTTTTATATGTCTTTTTAAAATAACTTAAAAAGCTATAGATATTATGAACATTGGAGTTTATGATTCAAGGGAATGGGTGATAATCAATCATGTGCAGGTTAATGTTTAATAATTGGTGTACCACTGTATTGGTGGAATTAGGGAGTCCAGGGCAGAAGAAACCATCATGTCTAGCATTTGACTATTACTTTGATAATGAAAATTCCTTTGTTATAAATGTCAACCATGGCATGTTTTCAGCTATCAATAACAAATTGCTGAGGACAGGGTTGGGAAAAGATATTTACAATCAATTCTAACAAGTAGATGTGATAAGACTTGAGTATACCACTGGTTGAAATCCTTTTAGTGGGTCCTCCATAACCTTTTGTATCATAAATTCAAGGTTGGCCAAACCCAAAAAAGAGAGTAATTAAGAGAGGTCTATATTTTTGTTATTATTGTGGGGAGAAAGACAGCTATAAAAATACAGAATGACCACTTAAATAGAAAACACCAGCCATGCAGGCAAAAAGATGTACACCTACAAACATAAGCAAAATCTTTCAAAAAAATTAAAATTACTGCTTAGGAGGCTGAGGCAGGAGGATTTCAAGTTCAAAGCCAGTCTCGGCAACTTAAAAAGGCTATAAGCAACTCAGTGAGACACTGTCTCTAAACAAAATTAAAAAAAAAAAAAAAAAAGGCTAGAGAGGTGGCTCAATAGTTAAGCACCCCTGGGTCCAATCCCCAGTATAAAAAAAATTAAAAATCATCACCTGCAATTATAAATATCACTGTATTTTCCTTGAGAAAAAATACTCAAAGAGTAACTTTAATGAACTAAGAAGGAAAAAAATGTTTTGAGTAAGAGTATAATGTGAATATTTTGAAAAGTATCCTTAGTCCCTTGATATTCTAAATTGGACATAAGAATGTTCCTGATGACCATATTCCCATATCCTGAGGAAGAAGGTGTACAAAGTGGCACAGCACAGAAATTAAAGTTTGAGTAACTGGTGGACCAGATTCCAGCTCTAAAGAATGTGATGATTTTTTTTTGTTTGTTTTGTTTTGTTTAACTTCCAAGGAAGAATTTTCTTTCTCCGCTATAGTTAAGTGACTATACAACCAAATGGAAGAGACAGATATTTGAATTTTTTTGAAGTGTATTTCATAGATGTTACTTTTTTAGATGAATTTCATGCTCTCATATTTTTAGATCATGGATAGGATCTCAACTGATGGTATTTAAAAAGACCCCCACGTGTGAACTGTGGTAAGGGTTTCACAGTCTCACAGTTGGAGACACTCCAAATTCAAAGTCCTTTTGTGTATACCAAATGTTGAATTTGCTTTGCCCTAGTGATAACACTAATATGTTTACATAAATTTTAGTGTTAAAGAAATGTGCACTCATGGTCTCCATTGTACTTTTTATAAACCCCCAAATCTTCACTGTGGACTCAAGGTCCTATGAATGCTGGACCTTGCTGGGGTCCCAGGCCTGTCTTGTGCTCAATGTGGTCCAGGCAGCTAATCTTCCACAGTGCCTCAAGCACCCAGGCTCCTTTTCTGCTCATTTTGTTCCTTCATACTGACTTGCTTTTCTTCTTGTTCTTTACCTTTCAATTAAAATTAACTCCAATCAAAATTCCCAATTGTAATCAATTTCTTCTGTTTTCTTCATACCTTATGGTTTTCCAATTTTCCTGTCTAACACTTATAACAATTCATGTGATATATTTATGTGATTATTTGTCGAATGCACATATCCATCCCACTTCTCTGTGTAGTCAGGGATTAGAACTATTTTTATTCATTTACTATATATGGTGTTTTAATGGGATGGCATGGAGAGTGCTTACTGCATTTAGCTGGGGCATTTCTTCCCTTTGAATGTGTATCAAGCAGGTTTTGTTGCACTAACCTAATAAAACACCTCCAATTTTTAGGGGCTTATGATAATAAAGTTTAACTATTTAATTGCAGTTCTGTTGATTGGCATGCTTTCTCCTGGGCTTGTCTGGTCTGATTTTTATTCAAAAGCTCAGGCTAAAATTTTGAACAGTGGCTCCAAAGACATACTCTTCTCATGGGACAACTCATAAACATAATAGGACAAGCAGAACATAGCTCACTTTGTGTGTGTGTGTGTGTGTGTGTGTGTGTGTGTGTGTGTTGGGAATCAAACTCAGGGCCTCATGAAGTGCTAGCCAAGTGCTAGGCCACTAAGCTATACCACTAGCTCTCCATAGAACACTATTTGAAGCCCATACCCCTCTAGTCAGAGCAAAACAGGTAGACCATATTAGTGGAAAAAGGAGGAAAATTCTGTCCACATGTGAAAACTCCAAATGCAGACAATATCTTCTTAGAGAACTGATGGCAACACCCTTCTCCTCTTGCCTTGTGCCTATAAAGCACCCTCCTCCATACCAGGCAGACAATAAATATTAACTGGTTATTTTGTCCTCCAGAATGACTTTCACAATATGCAGAGTGTTTGGGAATGCTATTGGCATTAATATAGTGCTTTACTAATATTAACAATTTGATCTGTGTAATCAAGAACCTAATTTAATATTTATGGAATGTATGTATTTTTATTTATGTACACTCAAAAAGATTTTAAGTAATCTCTATTTATATTTTTTGACATTTTTCACATAGTATTTCATTTTTAATCTGTGATACTCTTGTCATATATAAATCAACCCTTTCTCAAATCTCTTTTTAAAAAAATTCACGGATACTCTGGGAAACAGGGGTCTTTATGTAGTTTTCTCACTTGCCCTTTTCTTTGATTCATAGCTGTTCAACCTTTTAATGACAACTTATATTTGGTTAGATGGATGTAACACAATTAACTAGTTCCAGTTGCTTTTCATGTCTTTTATAAAAAATATTGTGATAAAGATATTTATAAGTAAATATTTCATGTATTTTTATAGCGATCTGAGAAATAGATGCATCAAATTCAAGAGTATCTTTTTTTGAGAGAGAGAGAGAGAGAGAGAGAGAGAGAGAGAGAGAGAGAATTTTTTAATAATTTCATTTTTCAGTTCTCGGCGGACACAACATCTTTGTTTGTATGTGGAGCTGAGGATCGAACCCGGGCCGCACGCATGCCAGGCGAGCGCACTACCGCTTGAGCTACATCCCCAGCCCCCCGGAGTATCTTTTTAATTGTTTACGTAGTCAAATTATTATCCAGAGAAGTTGTACTGCTTTTCACACTCTTACTCACAAAAGCTGGCAAGAGCCATCAACAATCTTGACCTAAACATTAACACTGAAGATATTTTGAACTAATTTAATGGTGAATATTTCACTTACTTTAATGGTACAAAAGGATAGATAATGGACTTCATTTTGAGGAAGTTCCTTTAAAGAATGGCTCCTAGGGATGGGAAGAAGCAGCCACAAAATGGTTGTCGCAAGCCTCAGAACCACATCCCTGGGCTCCTACAGGCAGCTTTAGACCCCAGGACTCCACACAACCCATGGGTTTCTGCCAGCCTGTCCTTTAAAGGAAGACAAGAGGAACCGCAGGTCGCTCATGTGGGAGGACCTGTCTGAGGATGGCCCTGCACAAAGGGCATCTGGAGCTGGGATCCCCACGCTGGTTCCTGGGAGTCCCCACAGCTCAGACCCTACTGGAGAACCAAGCAGACAAATCTGATTAATTTATCTTTCCGCTGGGGAACGTAAAACAAGTTCTCAGAGCTGCTAAACCCACGCAACTTGGGAGCAGCTCCGCAACAAGCACCCGTCATCCATAGGATGCAAGCTTTCCGTGTGGCGCCAGCAGCTCTGGAAACCCTTCGCTTAAGGGCTGGGACGCCTGGGTCCGTAGCAGCTGAGATGTCCCCTAGCCAGCGTGCGTTCCTCTCTGAGGAGCCTTGCTCCCAGGAAAAAGACTGCGCTCTGGGAAGAGAAAAGGCCTGAGATTAAACTGAAGGAGGCACCTGATCTCATAGGCAAGATCCGGCTACAGGTCCGCTCAGTAAGGGGTGCAGCGGAAACCACATGGCTGTAAGGGGTGCAGGAGAGTGAGCCAAGGATCTGCAGGGCATCTGCCCCCTGCTCAGATTCCCTTACTTTCCTTCCTCGCCAAGATCCCCTGCCAAGCTCCACTAGGCCTCGCAGAGGACACTCCCAGGGTCAAAGGCGGATTTGAACTTGTCTTAACACGCAGCCTATCTTAGAGTTAGGGAATGACATAAATGACAACCTGGGTCTGCAGGAAGGAGGAGAATGCCCTCCCCCCCCCAACAAGGTGGGGGGCTGTCGAGAAACCGACCCCGATGAGCATTTATCACTCTGAAATTGAATTCTTAGTGCCACATTCTGTAAGCTGGAATTTACAGAGGCCCACTGAGCTCTGGGTGTAGCGCACGCAAGCGTTTTGTGCTTTCCCATTTCTTCCGCAGAGTAGTTTCTTTATTTAAGATCAAAGTCACGCTGGGATGGTCTGGCAAAGTCCAATCAGGCAGCTTCAGGGAGAGAGATAGGATAGGGAATGATCAATGACAGGTCTGCAGAAACTCTCCAGTGTACTAACAAGCAAGGGAAGTTGAAACAACACAGATGAAAATCAGAGCTTCATTCTATGATTTGAGTTGCTTCTGTGCTGATTTACACGAAGATTTTCAAATATTTTTGTTAGCATAACAGCTATGGCTCTAACAGGCATTTACATCGAATCTGCATTATTAGCATTTATTCCATGAATTTCGTAAGTCTAGATCATCAACAAAACTATAACTCATGTCCTGATTAGTAGCAATTGCCCATTTCAGTGTTTAAATATCCATCACAGTCAATTTTAAGCTACAATATGTAGTCATTAAACACAGATTTGGGAAGAGATTTACAATTGCACAACTTTGTAAGTTTCCAAAGAAATCTTACAAAGATAAAGATAAGAAGAAAATGTAGCAATTAAGAAGATTTGAGTGTTAACTATTACCTTTTGAAGCAGAATTTATTTAACAAGCATTTTACTTTCAAATGTATGTAATATTTGGCTCAAAATTTCCATAGTTTTAGTAACTGACTTGTTAGTGGTGTGTTAGTTACAGTGGATAATCCTATTCCATTGAGAAGTTTCATGATTTATATATTCATGTGTATCCATGTTTACTGGAACTCAAATACAAAAAGAACAAAACAAGAGAACAAATTACACAAAAATAACACTGTCATATACATTCGGTATATATACAGTATATATGTGTGTATATGTTTATATATATTTTTATTAAGTCATTTTAGTGATAGCACACTCTATGCCAAAACTGTATGTCTCTCAGAATCATAAGCATATAGTATAAGTGTCAACAAATTAGTGCCAGTAGACTAGGTCTAACTTGCTGTTTTGTTTTTCTGCCAGAAAGCTATGTATGGATTTTACAATCTTATCTTAAAAAAGATGATCATCCTTTCCACAAGAACAGTTTGTTCGAGATGACTGAATTAAGGGCTGCAACAATAGCCAACTCAAGTACAAGCAAATCATTTCCAATGTTTTTAAAATGATTTGAATAATGTTACTAGTGATGCTCACTTACCTGAGGTGGTCAATTTGAGTATGAAGTGACTAGAGAAACATCTTCTAAGAACAGTCTGCTTGGAACAATTATAGGAAAGAATAATTTTTTTAAAAAAAATTAAGAAAACATTAATTCAAAACAAACAGAAGTAGAATTTGCCAAGTTGTGTTTAAACTGATGCTGGAAGATTATGTGGAGCAAAAATTTTTAAAAAGAAGATAATTTGGAAAAATTTACAAAGCTGGTGAAAATATAAGGTGTTTAAAAACTAATTCATTTTATTATTATTGGCAAGTGCTTTGCATAATTGTTATTTATTATGAAACCAATGTTGCCATTAGTAAACTTTATTCACCCAGTGGACATTTCCATGAAGAATGTGTGTGTGTGTGTGTGTGTGTGTGTGTGTGTGTAAGAGACAGAGAAAAAAAAAGAGAGAGAGAAATGGAAACTGAATTTCCTAGAGTCATGCTACAACAAACACATCACTTTGATAGGTTAGGATAAATCATGCTTTATTAAATTTTTTAAGCTTAAAGGTGAGAACAAAATATTTTTCTGAATGAAGAAAACTTGCCTTAGCCTATGGTAGCAACCACTACATTCAGTGGTTGCCATTTCAACCATTTCAACGTTAGTTTTTGCTACAGATTTGATAATGTTTCTTAAAGAATTCAACATATTGAGAAGTTTTATGATTTATATTTTCATGCGTATCCATGTATCCATAATCAGAAGGCAAAACAGTGCTGATATGCAGAAGTTATACTGTAATTCATCATTTAAGCAACTAGTGTTATATGAATCACTGGTGATGTCAATTTGTTCAATTCATTTTTTTTGTTGTCAAAGTTAAAGTAAGAAGATCTCCATACCAACAAATATTAGGAGCATGTATATTTTGCAAAATCAAGCTGCAGATTTGACAGCATTTTTCTCATCTTAATGCAAGGACAAGGGAAATATCCATATTTCAGAACTCACTTAACTTTCCAATTGAGAAGCTGACACACAAGCTTAAATTGGAAATGATTACTCTGAAATGCAATGACATTATAAGAGACAAATACCATAAAAAAGCAGAATTCTACAAATATCTTCTAAAAAATAAATACGTGCAATTAAAATCATATGCTACTGGACTAAAATAATACCATTTGCTAGTATATATATTAAAAGCATCTTCAAAGACGGATGCTATAAAATATCACTTCAGATCTAAATTAACACATGAGCATTTGCAATAATTTATGATGAGGAAGACTAACCTTGAACCCTAATTAAATGAAATCTTACTAAAATAATTCTCTAATATTACTCATTATTATGCATTGACTTTCATCTATAAGAAGAGCAAAATAGTTTTCTTGTGATTATATGTACCCACATACTATCCTCAATTTTCTATTTTGGTCTACAAAACCTAAAATATTTAGCAACTCATCTGGTTCTTTACAGAAAAATTTGCTGACCCTTGATCTAATTGAAAACAACAGAATGTATAGATTGACACGAGAATTATCTATGGATGTACTCTGCTTACTTGATTGCTGCTGGTAATAATATTTTATAAGTTGAATTTAAAAATCCATTATAATAATAATTTATGATATAGATTCAGTTGTTATTTAAGTATTTGGCATAATCACTTAAAATAAAACCATGAAGTAAATAGCAGTATTTGAAATAAAATATCAAAGAATGTAAAATTATTTGCTGTTGACATATATTACAATAAGTTTCTATGCTATGTGGAAATATTATGCAAAAGGTAGCTTTATCTTACTGGTTCAGTTTCTTCCAGTTAAATTTTAATATAATTACTATGTATCAGTAGGTCATGCATCAAAAGGGAAATTTTAATCTACAATCATTGTATTGAACAAGATGCCTTCATGTTCCCTGTAAAGTCATGACAGGTACATTGTTGTAACAAAACTGCTTTGCAAAGGTAACTACTGCACAAGATAAAATGATAATTTTTTTTAAAAAAAAATCTACTATTTTGCATTCAAAATCTGTTACTAGTAAAGGATTTCATAAGAAAATGTAAATAATTATAACTTTTAGCAAACTAAACCACATGTCCTGGGATTCATATGACTGTGTGTGTGTGTATCTTGCCCTAGCCAAGAGGACAGGAATTCTTTTTCCTGAAGTAATTTGTTTCATTTGTCTTTTTAGGATGTAAAGATTATCTTGAGACCCAGTTTCCCCCCGCCAAAATTCAGAATTGTGTAATGCACAGCATGCTGAACATAGACCTAAAGCTTTCTACCATATGGCATTTATCATGAAATGAAAATTCCAGCAGTTTTTGATAATAAACAATAAATTACTTTTATACTTTGCAACTTTAAATGGTATATACTCATTTACAGTCTTTAAACTTTGAAAATCAACTATATATCCATGTCATTTACATAATGTTATGCACACACACAGAGAAATAATATCAGACAAGTGAGAGACTTAAGGACTTATTTGTCTGTGTATTCATTTGTCCATTAAAGATATATTTAGTAAATACCAACTAATTACCCAGCACTCAATCAGATGCTAAATTCACATAATAGTAGTTATTGCATCCCCTCATTTTTATTCAACGATGTGTTGATTTTATAAGTTTGATAATATGGAGCTAAATGAGGTGTTCTTCTCATGAGTGTTTCAAGTACATAATTTATTTAAAATATTTAGTATTATTTTATTTATATCCCCAATATAGTAAAAATTACTCAATAAGAGAATTCCATATTTATATTCTTTCCCAAGTTTAACTTCTAGTCATCTTTCAAAATGAGAATGTAAAGTCAAATTTTATTTCAAAGATAAATTTCTCAAACTGGCCTTTGCATTAAGCTTACATTCTGCAGTGTGTTTTCTTATTCTGGGAAGATAAATATATTTAATATACTTTAAATTGCATCATATTTTATGAGATCTCAAGGGATCCATTCTTACATGAGCCAAACATTATTGCATAATTATTACTTCAGATGTCTCAAATGATGACTAATTAAATATACATAAAATATATTTATCAGTGAAAAAATTGCACTGTCTCAATTTCTATTCCCTCTTGAATGTGTCTATATCCTCTGTAGAAGAGGAAGCTTTAAGGAGCAAGTGTCACGGCAACTCAGAACATGATTTAGCATTAATATTTCATACTGCAACTGAAGTACAAGGCTAACTAGACAAATACCAAAATGTTTCACATTAGCGTGATTCTTGGTTTCACTACGAAGTTGATATATCAGGCTGCATGGAAGATATTGGTCTATCTTTGAATTTGAGGTAAAATTTTATTTCATTATTAATTTAGAATAGAGTTACAAAGAGACCTATATTAAAAAAGAAAAAATAAAGAATTTTAAAAACTCTTATTCATTTGCCCACTAAATTTACAAAGTTTACAACAAATTGTGTTAAATTCTTTTTTTCCAGATATGCACAAATATTATTCATTTGCTCACTTGTAACAAGGGACTATTGCTTTATGTGTTATTCCTGTACTATTGTCTAATACTGTTTTCATCAGCTTGCATTTAGTTTAGTCTATTTGAAAACAGAATATAAAACTAAACAAAAACAGGCAAAGAGAAACAAACGCTTTACATCATCTGAGAATGAGAACAATTTAGAGATAAGTGATAGCCACCAGGCTAGTTGATCTTTAACACTGTATCCTATCAGAGATTTTTCCCTACCTACATTTCTGTGTTAACTGGTCATTTTTTGTAGGACTGACACTCATTCTTTTTATGAAATGAAAGTGATAGAAATTGATTTATTTAATGCAGACATTGCAGTTGAATTAGTTGTTGCATACATCTATTCCTCTATATTTTTCCTCTTATTCTGTCTGTCTATGTTTTGCTATTTGCTCATCTTTGTAGTACAAAGGTCCAGGAGCTATGGCTGTGTTGAAGGCAAATACACACCACTTCTCACAGATAATTTCACAAAGAATTGTGGGAAAGGTTCTCCCCAAATCAAAGACAAGTTTAATATTCAAAGCACATTGGGATGTGGTTGTCATCAATGATGATGCTGTGATATTCCTGTGTCTTGGTCATTTTTGAAAGGTAGTGTTAATTAGCTTTCCTTCAAAATATTCTTATAGAAAAGAGTGGAGTGGCAACTTTCTCTAAATGCTACTAGGAGGGATTTATGCAATAATTTCCCTGCAAAACAAACCTTGTGGTTAGCAAGTATATGAAGTTACAAGAACATGAACCACTGAGTTCCTGAATATCTGAAAAGTTTGGTTGATTCATACTCTCTTTGATTTTGGCTTCTTTTCAATAATTTCTTTTGCAAAATGTATATAAACCAGTGCCTAATGGAAAACTTTGTATCATACTGATATCAACAATTTTAAAATAATTTCTTATTGTTTCCAGACAATTTTCCACAAATAACAAGACATTCTAGAAAAACAATGCAAAATGGAATACTAAAAAAATATGAGAAAAGCCTGAAACAGCAATGGTATTAGGAACTTTCAAATTTTCTTGTGCTTTATTTTTAATTAGAGGAAAATCTGCTTCTCTCATCATTAGTAAGCTAGTTATATACTTTTTCTTTGTTTCGATTCTTTCTTCCATTTAAGAGAGGTGACAAGAAAACCCAGATCTGTCTCCAAAAGAATTAGGCATACTCTCCTCACTTCATTTAGGATGAATCTACCATACAAAGTGATACATACAGGACTAGAAGTGACATTAGGATACTAATTGAATCAATAAATGGTTAATAGTTAATGAAATACTTTTTAGAGAGAAAAAACTATTTATTGCTATACTTCCTTAAGCAAGGAAAACCACACATGATAAAATTCTGTGTCTGCTTTTATAACAGTACTGCATCCTCTTCCTCCTTTAGTAATCAGACCCCTAGAATTGCAGTAACAGAATCTGGCCACTGGCAATAATAGTGTAGTATTGAACACTTTAAACCCATGCATATAAGGTTATGTAACATCTTGTACTTGAAGTACATATTCATAACCAATCAGAAAACTTCTCTTCAAGTGAATCCAAATCATTGTTGGTATCCTGGAACAAAGGCAATATTGAATTTTTATGCTACCTTCTTTCTTAATGTCTGCCCTTAATAGGGCAAAACAAGAATTTTTAAAATTTACATGTCAAGGGGAAAATAAAAAAGAAATAAATGTTATCTAGTAATATAGTATAGTACTTACTATCAGAGGGCCATAATTTCCCATAAGAAAGTTCAGGATACTTGAGAATAATGAACAGTATCTAACCCAAAGGTGAAAACAAATCATAACAACAAGTATGGATTGTTTTGCTATGCTAAGCATGAATTCTGAAACAACAATATCCATACTACCTGAGAGCCTGTGAGAAAATGCAGAATTTCAGAACCCTCCCCACAAAAAAAAAAAAAAAACCTGTCACAATGTGCCCTTGAAAAAGATCCCAAGGAAATTTTCATACACATTTTCAAATTAATATCATCCCATTTGAGAATGTTGTTAAATTGTAGTTGGGGGGGAACCCTTCAGTTTGTCAACTTTAATGTGTGGACATAGAGCCATACTCTGATAATACCAATGGATTTAATAGTGAAATCTACTGGCTTCATCAATTCTGTATTGTTTGAATATTTTACAACAAGCACACTTTAAAAAATAGAATAGACATTTTCATTAAAATAACAAATCTTATTTCATTGTGCAAATTTTGTAGTCAATACTACTTAATAAAACTAGAACATTTCAACATCACTCAGAGGTGATACCATATACCATGAAGATCCTTGTGCAATTTTAAAAAACAAACCAAACTTAAATTTGAAATAATTATAAAATAAATATACATTATATAACAGTTTTAGGAAGAAAGAAGATTGCAACCCCCCATCCCCACATACACCCATAAAATAAACACACTAATGTCAGTTTGAAATAACTGCTCCATTGTTAGTGGATAACAAGAAGTAGGAACATTGAGCAATTTTCTACTATGTATTCAAGTATAAAAATCAAGGCCTTACCAAAAGACATTATTATAATTAGACATGCACATGTTATTTCCTAGGTATGATGATTCTAATGGATTCCTTTTCCATGGTTTACTTCTTTGCTATTGCCAAAAAAGATTATCCAAAGAAGAGCTATTTTAGGTGAATTCGATTAATAGCCCTCACTTCTGTGCAAAGCTAGAATAAAAGGTGGAATAAGCTCTTATAAGAGCATAGATGGATATTCAACAATGAAAATAAACAAACCCTTATATGATTTATGCAAGAGGCTCTCAACCAAATTATTTGGGCAAATGAATCTCTGGAGGAAAACAGAGGATAAAGTGAAAGTCTTTTGTTGTATAATGTCTCACAGACAAGAAATCCAAATACCATAAGATGGCGATGTCAAGTATTTTACAGAATTACATAGAAAGATGGATAAAAGGAGATTTTGATATGTAAACTATATGCACAAACTTTCATGTAATAATTTGTTACAAGTAGCTGAGTTTTAATAAAGAAAAGATAATTAGGCAGATGCATTTTGTACTATCTTGCTGTTAATTAGCACACCAAGTCATGGTTGAAGTACTTCGTGATTCTCTTCTGTTTCAGTAACACTACATTCAGAGGTAGAATCCTATTGACTTGGTTAAACTCTACATATTTGGCTTGTGTAGAGGTTCTCTGTAGAGTGCAGGGGGCTTATTTATCCAAATTAAGCAAGAGGCAAATACAGATCACTTTCTTCTATGTTGAGACATATACAATCAAAAGTAAAGATTGTTTAGATCTCCACAAATTTGTTTTATAAGTTGCCAGTTTGGATACTGAATGACATTTGAGAAAAATGAATTGTTTCATTTTTAAAATTCATTTTAAGGAATTATAGAAATGTGGGAAAAGAAAGAACTTTTTAATTAATTCGTTTACTTATTCTTTTCTGTATTTCCTGTACTTTACTAAATGGTTTGCATTTGTCACCTCACATAATATCTACAAAAATTCTTTGGTTTAGCAATTATTTTTTATGTCACTTTTAAAACCAGGAAAATAGATCTGAAAGACCGGTAAACTGAATTCATGTGCTTCAAATAAGGTAGAACTCAAATAAAAAAGAGAGTTTAATAAAAAATCTTTTCACATGTAAAGATACCCAGTTAAATTATAGATGGATGCTCAATTCTGAACATTTTTCTGCATCTGTTTAGCCTCGCAAGTTTTTCTATACAATTATTTTTTTTCAAATAAATGCTAAAATATTCTGCTTCTAAAAATCCGAATTACTTTACCCTTTCTCTGTGACTAAAATGGTTAAGATTTCCTTGTGATATTGTTATCTAGAGATAATTGATGGGCAAAAGTGCCATGCATTTCAGAATGGTAAATAAAATCAGAAAGAGGCCACCAGTAGATAGTTGAGAAACCACTGATAGTTGCTTAGGATAGTTGTGAGAGCATTTTTTAGAATAAAGAAAAAGCAAATTCTTAGTTGCCTCTATTTTGCAAGAGAAAGCAGCTGATCTAGAACATTTTTCAATAAGCACAGCAGTGATGGGAGCAGCAGGCAGTTATTCAGAGGAATCCTAGATTAGTTCCTTTTAAAAATTAGATACAAATTAAGGAAGGAGCTTGGTGTGGTGGCACATGTGTGTAATCCAAGCAGCTCAGAGTTTGAGACTGGAGAATCACAAGTTCAAAGCCAGCCTCAGCAACAGCAAGGCCCTAAGGAATTCAGGGGGACCCTGTCTCTAAATAAATACAAAATAGGGGTGGAGATGTGGCTCTGTGGTTGAGTGCCCCTGAGTTCAATCCCTAGTATAGTTCCCCTGCCAAAAAAAAAAAATGAAGTTTTGGTGATACTAAAAAATAAACAACCAGAGATATGAAAAATTGTGCTCTATTTGTGTAATAAGAATTGTGGGGCTGGGGATGTGGCTCAAGTGGTAGCGCACTTGCCTAGCATGCGTGAGGCACTGGGCTCAATTCTCAGCACCACATAAAAACAAAATAAAGATATTGTGTCCACCTAAAACTAAAAAATAAATATTAATAAAAAGAATTGTAATGCATTCCACTGTCATATATAAATTTAAAAATTAATAAAAATAAATAAATAAAAAATAAACACAATTGAAGGAAAGGACATAGGCAGAATGAGTGAGGAAAAGGATTAAGATGTTTCAGGTTTAGCTGGAATTTAAAAAATACAAAATTTAACAATGGGAAAAAGCATAAGAATCTTGAGAAAATATTGTTATGTTTTATGGGACAAATTTGAATACATAAAGAAATCACACAACCTATTAAAAGCAAATAATCCAATTTAAAAACAAGCAAGAGATATGAATAGATACTTCACCAAAGGTTTTATAAAGATGACTCACCTCATGGCACTAAAAAAGAAATTTTAATATCATTTGGCTTGGAGGAAATAAAAATTAAAACCTTGATGTGATTCTACTATATATCTATTAGAATGGCTAAATAAATATTCTAACAGTACTAAGTACTATCAAAGATGCGTAACTGAAACTTTTATACATTGTTGGTGGGAAAGGAAAAAATAATAAAGAGACTTTGTAAAATATTTTAGCAGTGTTTCAAAAAACGAAGGTAACTACATACTATATGATTCAGTGATCCCACTAATGTGTTTCTACCTTAGAAAAGTAAAAGCCCATGTCTATATAGAAACAAATTTTTATAGTGTCTCTATTTATAATCATCCTAAACTGGAAACAACTCAAATGGCCTTCAACAAATCAACTGAAAAAGTATATTACATCCATACAATGGGATATCATTTCAATATTAAAAAGGCTCAAAATATGATACGTGCAACAACTTGGATGAATTTCAAGGCATTGTGCTGAGTGAAGACGGATAGTCTCAAGAGGTTATGTAATCTATGATTTCATTTCAATGACATTGGTAAAAAAAAGTTCTGGTGAGAGAGAACAGACAAATGGTGACAGGGCTTGGAGAAGGAGAAGTGTACCTAGAAAGAAAAAGTACAACAGAGTTTTTTGAGTCACAGAAATGTATCCCAATTATGGTGGTAGTCCCCCAGAGATGTGTGTATGTGTGTGTGTTTGTACATTTGTGTGTATGTGAGAATGTATCATACCACACACTTCAAAAAACTGTACATCAAAAAAGTGATTAAAAAAGTAGTTTTATTATATTTTAAAAATTTGTTTCTAGACTGACCTGAATGAGACAATAGAAAGTGAGAGCTACATTGCAATACAAAATAAAATAATTAGAATTTGGACATTATTTTCTGGCTACATATGTGAAACATTAGGAGACTTGAAAAGGTGATGGAGGAGAGAATGTGGGGAAATAAAAAGCCAGCAATGTGGAGCAGCCCAGCACCTAGAAAGCATTTTGCTCAAGGATAATGCCCTGTGGAAGAGTGACTAACAGGATAGTATCAGATCTCAAGATTCTTTCTCTTTGGCTGGTGATACCTCTACTCTACTACTTCTAAATATTCCATGAAAATTCTGGTTTGAACAGAAGTTTTGTGTCGAGTTGTTCTGAGGAATATAGAAGAAATGATCACTGCTCACTTAAGGAAACTGCAGCACCAAGTGCAAAGAGAACACTGGCTGAAGAAAGTAAGACGGTGAGGGAACTGAGGATGCAGAGTACCAGGAAAAGGCATGAAAAAACAAGCACCTCTCTTAAGGAACTCTCCACAATATGGTGAAATGAGATTTAGGTTAAGTGGATCCCAGAGGCTAGGAAGCTTAGCTGGCCACATTTGGACTACACATGTGTAACTAGGCAATATAATGCTGAAGTATGCTCTTTGAAATATGCCAATAATAATCACTGGAAATACACAACATCATTGCCATCATTTGAATCAATTGATGCCTAAACTCCTTTAAGTAGAAAAAAATTTTCCATGAAGTCAAATAAATCCTATTGGAACATATATACATAAGTAGGATTTGATTCTAGCAATCATAATATTTACTTTTCTGTGCTTTTACAATTCTCACACTCACTTTCTTATTATAACACTTTTTAATTCTCCATAAAAATCCACTTGAGTATCTGATAAGAGACTGAATATAGCTCCTTTCCATGGAACATCATGAATTGACCTGAAAATATTGTCCTTGGGTGGCTTGTGACCACCTAGGTACCAAGCCATCCTCAAATTAGAAACAACTCCAGAATATATTGGGAATTTTTATATCATTTTATATCATTTTCAAAGTTTATTGCAGCATATCGTTCAAAATGCATCAAGAAAAGGAGAGTGCCATGTGTCAACAGATAGAACAGAAGAAAAATATGCTGCACTCTGAAAAGCCTGGTGACATGTGACTAGCCTACCTTTTGATTTTATTGCTGACTGTACTGAAAAGCCTTGTGACATGTGACCAGTCACCTTTTGGTTTTATTGCTGACTTTAGTGAAACAGATAGTAATACAAAAATTCTCTTTTTTTATTATTATTTACCTTGCAAGAGTATAAACTATACAAACCATTTTGATTCTTACTTCACTTCTAGTATCTTATTTTGAAATTATTTGAAAATTTTTCAAATAATTTGAATTATTTGAAATATTTTATTCTAGCCCTTTCCCTCTATTTCTTTTTGTTTGGAAAATCATCCTTGCTGTCCTGTGGAATAATAATCTATTTTGGAGATAATTGCAATATGTGTCTTCCAGTCCTGTCAGAATCAAACACCACAGAATGAATGACTTAAATAATCACAGTTTATTTGTCTCACCATTATGGAGGTCAAAAGTCCAAGATCAGGATGCAGTCAGTGTTTTCTCTAGTGCTGGCCTCTTGTTGACTTACAGGTGCTTCACATTTCCTTCCTACTGTGTCCTGATGTGTAGGCAAAAGGCTGGGTGGATGCAGAGAGAGTTCTGAGGTCCTTTCAGTTCTTATGAGGCCATAGTCCTATCTGATTAAGGCATCACTCATTAACTTTAACTACCTCCTTGAAGACCAAGTCACTGATACAGTCACATTGGGGATAACAGATACAATGTATGAATTGGGGAAGTGGAAGTCAAGACACAGTCAATTCAAAACACTTGCCTTTTGATGAATCCTCTTTGTTTTTGTTCATTGTTTGTTTGTTTTTGTTTTAGAATATTTTACTCCATTATTTTATGGAGAAGTTTGTGCAGACAGAAGCACACTCTCAGAAGATTGCACTTTTTAAAAAAATATGTCAACATCTTTTACTGAAGATGTGTTTGTTTCTTTTTTTAGTATAATTATATCCAGAAGGACCTTTGAATCTTCACCACTGATTTAGGGATGCTCTGGTAAGTCTCTGGTAAGTCAGATACAGCTGAATTGCTGAATTGGATCACATTGTTCATTAATGTGTTGGATTTAAAATCAATAAATGGCAAAATTTAAGAAAAGGAAAAAAGAAAATTCACCATTTTTTCCCTCACTTGCACAGTGATACAAAAAAAAGGGGGGGGAATATTTTAGGGATGTGATTTAAATGTTTCAGTAGCAGAGCAAACATTGAGACAAACAAACAGAGAAAAGAAAATATATACTATTAAGGCAAAAAATAAAAAAAAAAAAAAAGAAAGGAAAGCAATCCCAATGTATGGGTTAACTAATTACTTGAAAATACTGTAACAGCTCATTGGGCAATTTTGTAATCAGATGAGCCCAAGGGATGAATATGATCAAGTTTATAACAGTTCATTTTCTTTGAATGCAGCTGTATACAATGCCCCCAGGAGATTCTAGAAGCAATGAAACTACAACAACTGTTTTGATTAATAACATATTCAATCTCTAAAATTCAAGAACAAGCAAATACTTAGAAAGGTATCCATGGATATATGGAGCCCCTTCTGGAGAAAAAGTGAAATAGCCAAAAACCTCTTAAGAATAGCCATCATAATTGTATCCCTTCTTAAAGATAGGGTTTTTTTAATCATTTTTTTCTTTATGTCTAAGTTCCTAGGGTTAAACTATGCTGTGATTGCTGTAATTGTAATTTCTCCCCCAGTGATTTTATAGCCAGCAAGGGAACATTAGCACCCACTGATTCCTTGTGGAAAATTATCTATTTAAAGATACTCACTTCCATTGAATCTTTTTCTTCTTCTTCTTTTTTTTAATGCTTCACTCCATTATTTTATTATGGAGAAATCTTCACAAAGGCAAAATAGCTTCCAAAGAACTCACTTGTCTCTCTATTTATTCTTCCCTGGAAGTCATAAGCCTTTGTTGACAGCAGCCCAGATGGGTGCTAGGGAAGCAATTATGATAAAAAAAAAAAAATGATGGGAATTTAGAGAGCTACAGGACATCTGCAAGTATCAAGGACTCTTGTTAAGGACCTAATCCCCTTTTATTTTTGACTTCTTTCTTAAGGTTTGTCCATTTCTCAGTAATTATTGGGTTATTAAATACATATATTTAGCCAACCCTTTATGTGGCATGCTGACATATTCTGATTCAGCTATGTGAACATTGTTTGATATATTTTGGCTAGACATAAAACATCCCTTTCCCTTTAAAGAAAATTTACATTAAAACAATGCAGTAGAGCTGGAGCTGGAGCTCAGTGGTCAAGCACTCGCCTAACCTGCAGGAGACGCTGGGTTTGATTCCTAGAACTGCAATAAAAAAAGAAAAAAGACTTAAGTAAATGAATGAAGTAAGTGTAGTAATGCTATTTTGCTTAGCGGTGTCTGGAATATACAGTAAATACAAATTTTCTTCTCTTCTACCCTTGGTCCCTAAAGTCATTGTTTGACACTTCGTGAGGGGAAGGAGAAAAGACAGTGTGGTTAAACACAAAATAAACATTTTTAAATTAACGGATCTCTGTCCCTTTGAATATTTTTGAAAGAGAATAAATAATATCTAAAATGTGGTGAAAATTCAGAGTTTAAACCATAATGTGAACATCAGAGTGTTCTTTGGGACCAGAGGGTCCTGCTTTACAGTGTTTCCATTGTATGAAAAGTTGATAATAGTTATTCCATTGACATGGGGTGGTGTAGGGAAAAATCAACTATTGTTCTAGTTCTAGAGAATCCTTGGGAGCATGACAACTAAAGGATACAACAGGGAACTGAGATTAATGGTAGCTAAAGAAGTAATTAACAATTAATAGATGATAAAAGAAATATTAATATGGCAAGCAATCATGATATCCAAGGAAATATAAAAGGACAAAGAAAGTCCCTTGGTAACAGTTGAGGAAGAGAGTTTAGGTTTCCCTAAACATTACAGTTACTAAATAACTTTTCAAGGCTAGAAAACCTCAGTGCAATATTGTGTTATGAGCAAGATATTGACTACCTATAAAGACCCCTTTCTTTTAGGCATCATATAAGATAATATGTAAACTCTGTCTTAGAACAGGAACAAATGAATGAACTATCAAAGTGAAGTTAAAAAGTTCCATCAGGATTCTCTCTCTCATATTTGGAAAGAAAAGGGATTGGGGCTCCTCATAGAGAGATACTTTAAAGATAAATTTGGGAAATGAGAGCTAAAACCTTTACAATACTCAAGTTTTCTCACCTTATGTTTTTTTCTCAATTTGGAGTTATTACACTTATGTTTCTATGTAACAAGTAAATCCAAAATTTAGTAATAGCTAAAACAAATTATTGCATTATGGTTACAGATTTTGTATCTCAGAAATTTAGATAGAGCACAAAGGAAGGGCTTATTTCTTTGAGAACTCAAAGGTTGGAAAGAGTATGTACCTGGGAGATAGAATCACCTGAAGGTTTGTTCACTCACAATTTCAGTTCTTTTACTGCGATAACTTAAAGAAAAGGGCTGTGAATGGGGACCATGTGTGGAAACTTCCATGTAGCTTGGGATTCTTAAAGCATGGCAGCCTTTGGTTGTTGGACTTCTTATGTGGCAGCTCAGGGGTCTATGAGTAAGTGTTCCAGCAAACAAGTAGGAAGCTGCATGCCTTTTCATGATGCAGTCTCATGAATCACATGGTGTTTTTTTTACTTTATTGTTTAAAGCTTGGATTCAAAAGATGGAGAATAGACTTATGTCTCAATAGCAGTGGTATCAAGAGATTTGGGAATACATTTCATTTTGGTTTTATAGGAGGACACTTCTAAAATTTGTAAGGAGATGAATGCTCAATAAATGCTAAATGGGTGAATGATTGGTGGTTTAAATATGTTTCTCAGAAATGCACATTGATAATGGGTATTGGTGTAAAGGATTCCTAGAATATAGGAGAGAGTTAAAATTTTGAGAACCCTCCTGAACTAAAAAGAGTCATTGTACCAATTACTTTTCAAATCATATTTCTAGTTCTTTGATAACTTTGTGAGGTAAGCTTTATTCTTCCTTGCCTATAAATGCTAAAATAGGCATCCAAAAATTAATTGACTTGCTGAAATTGTCAATCAGTTGACAGAGACCAAATTTTAATTCAAGTCTGAGTTTTGTTGGTGTTTTCTTTCTATTGAATGTGGTGGGAAAGGAAAATGGACATTCATTATAAGATGCCTTGTGGAGATAAAATTGATATAGTTTTGCAAATAATTGCATACAGGAGTAGTCAGGGAAAGGTGAAGTTGAGAATACATCTTTGCTCTCAACATCATATAAGAAGGCCAATAGAGATAAAACAGAGAAAAGAGAGAAAAGAACAGATTTGCATTGATGTTCAGGAAGAGAGTGAAAAAGTGGGACTAGCAAATTGTGATTCCCACTCCAAAATGAAATTTTAATGAGAATTTCAATACAGCAACAGCAGAACATCAATCCAAGCACTAGGCCCTATATACAGTACAAACCATGCTCCCAGGAAATGAGGCCTGAAACAGTTCAGTGTGGGGTATCCCCTTTTAATTGCTAAAGATAAAACAAAGTTGACCATACAAACCATGGTGGAAATAATTATATGGTTCTTTATAGCTCAGTAAGACAGAGTAAGAACTTCAGAAAAATATGCCAACTAAAAGAATCCATCATCCTTAAAGGCAAATTCTTTCTAAAGACAGAGTGAAAATTCTGTAAGTTTGGGGTGTTATTTTAATCTAAGGTATAATTACTTGGAACAATCTCTTTGTATCTTGAGATATATATAATGAAGTCACTAATTTCAGAGTTCTAGTATTGATTCAGGGATACAAAGAGTATTCTAGAAATGGCCTTACCTATCAGATGTGGTAGACAAAATCCTTATCAAGGAGACAGGATGCTGGGCTTCCCTACCTTCTGCTGCTAACCAGGATAGTGCCCTCTAAGAAAGATTTGCAATTCTTGGTCTCATAGCTTCACTAATTACATAGTAGCTAAGTTATATGTATTCAATCTGCAAACATTTGTTGAGCCCTTATTTTGTTTTATGCACAATGATACTCAGTGATAAACTAAATCCCTGCTCTGGTGGACTTAACAGCTACCATCTCTGACACTCTTCCTGCAAAATACCAAGATTTATTTTAAACATATAAACAATAAAACAACAACATATCAGAAGTATTAGATGCAAACAAACCTGGATGGGAATACCAAATCTCCTTCTTATTAACTATTTGAACTTGGCCAACTTTCCTAACCTTTCTTCTTTTCTTTTGAATAGATAAATTGATATTAATGATGCTATCACTAAACAAATGTTTATGACATTCCAGTCTATAAACTCTTCTCCTTCCTTTCAGTATTATTTACCCATGCAAAAATAAAAATTCTCAGATAACCTCATCTGGGCATTTGTGAATACTGTTTTAAAACCTCCATATTTTTTTTTCACTTTGACACATGAAATTTAAATTTGGGCCAATTTTTCCCAGTCCCTTTAAAACTTCTGATGCAGGTTTGACATTTTCTCTCAAGGTAGTGATTATTAACTTATTCCTCCTCCTCTTATTATTATTATTATGATGATGATCACAATTATTATTTTGTTTCATGGATCACTTTGAAAATGTAATGAGAGATAAAATTATTCTTCATAGAAAAATACACATACAGATGAAACAGAATACAATGTTATGGTGGTCTGAGGTTCCTTGATCCACTGAAGCCTACCCTGGAGCTCCAAGTTAAGAACATTATAGGAATCCAAATATACATTTATTTAGCACAGAATGCTAAAATACTCAATTTTTAATTTGAAATTTATGAAAGCCAAGAAGTTACAGAACTTGATAATCATCCTTGATAATCATCCAAATATCACAAAGGGAAAATTTTGAATTGATTTGATCTCACACATAGGTCATGTGTGAATATTGATTTCAGTCCTGCCACATCTGCCATTCTGCAGAGCAGGGAAGGAACTATTTTTCCAGCATCTCAAGGCGAGGCCCATTTACTGTAGTGATAAACAGTGAAAACAAGCCCCAGGGGATCTGGCTGTCTCAAACCAAATCAGAGCCTGCTTCTATGTGTCCAAAAGATTAGTCAAATGATATTGATATTTCTGTATGTGGTGATGATTCCATGACTTGAATTAGAAATTATTTGAAGTTTCCAAATCTATGTCAAAAGACAGATGATTTTGAAAGCCCCATAATTTTGACTCATTACAGAAAAAATCTTTATGTCTCAGAGATTCCTTATTTAGCATGTGTAAAATACTTTGTAAAAGCCTGTATACTAACAAAGCAAAACTAAATATTTTTTCTTTTTGTTTATGTAATGCATCAGCCATATTAAGGCTTTCATTTCCTTAGCATATTTATGAAACATCTTTTTAGAATTAGTTCATATTCAGAATGCTATAACAAACCATGCTTACTAAATATAATGCATGATCTCTTTCAGCTTACATGATTAGAAGTCATTTCTATAGCACAGCACTGATTTCTTGATCCAGTCTAAATGTATTCTCTTAAAATATTTTTAAGATATTGTCAGTGTTTAGATAACCTTCAGTAATGAATACTAATTATCTTCAGGGATGTATTGTTTTAGGGTTGTTATATTTTAAAACATGTTAAATCCAGACAATCTAGTTTAACTTTTCATAAGATTTTAGTTTGGATTTCCAGTATATGAAACAACACACAAAGGGTGTCTTCCACATCATTCTTTATGGAAATTATTAAGAACCTTTTCTAAACTTTGACATTTAATTGAGATAAAAATCATTAGCTTTACTGGAAAGTTCACCTTAAAACTCATTAAAATTACAGACATAGCCAAGCGCCATGGCGTACTCCTGTAATACCAGCGACTCAGGAGGCTGAGACAAGAGGATCACAAGTTCAAAGCCAGCCTCAGAAAAAGCAAGGTGCTAATCAACTCAGTGAGATCCTGTTTCTAAGTGAAATACAAAATAGGGCTGGGGATGTGGCTCAGTGGTTGAGTGCTCCTGAGTTCCATCCCCAGTATCCCCCTCCCCACCAAAAAAAGGATTACAGATATGGTATAGCTGTAATATTTAAGTCCTCTGATTTCAGGAATCTAAGTTTGTATGTTCAAAAGCATAACCTCACAACACATTGGAAATAATCCGCTTTTTGCTCTTTTGATAAATATTAATTTGAAATCTCTACATTCGAAAATTAAAATTGGAGTTATTATGATACACCAGTACTAATTATATATTTCACTGACTTCCAAAATCAAATTAAAAATTAAATGGTGATTTTGTTAACACTTATCATTTTTAGAAATATAAACCTCAATACTCAATAAAAAATATCTAAAACTCCTTAATTCTGTTTAAATGGAGACTACTGGTCTATCATACTATATGTTCTTTAGACATTAGATCTTGACTTTGAAGCAATATCAGTTCACATATATTGAAAGCATATTATATATCCACTGTCAGTCATATGCATTTAAGTATAAATTCATTTAGTCCTCCAAATAGCACCAGAGGAGTGATGTCACTTCAGATGGAAGAGGTAAGATTTCTGAGGTACTCAGCTCAGTACCTCAGTGTACCTCACACCACTATTATGAGGGAGATTTGAGCTGCAGTCTTCCTGACTCCACATTCTGAGCCCCCTGCCCCATACATCCCTTACAGACATCATAGTCTTGAGCAGCTTCCCCAGTTCTACAATTTGTGGAATGTAAAACAAAATGTAAAAACATTGGTATTTTTCTGAATGAAGGCCACATACCATTATAGTTACAAATGTGGGCTGTGGAACCAAACTGCCTGCATTGATTCTTGACCCTGATACTCATTGGTCTAGAGGGCCTGAACTCTCAGTTCATCAGTAAAAGCAAATTCATCAAAGTGCTAATTTCACAGACTGATTATAGGTGTGAAATGAAGACACCAACATGTAGAAATCACTAAAAAAGAGGCCTTGCTACCTAATAAATATTCAAGATATGTTAATGATCAATGTAGCTACTATTGCTGAATTATCTTTACTTCATACATGTCATATTTCATGCTTAAAAATGAAAATTTTTATCAGATGCTATTAATATTTCATGGTTTTTCAACTTCTCTATAATGCAACTGTCTTGATATATTAAAATGATTAGATTGTCTTCCACATCACCTTCCAAAGCAATAAATTATATTTGTTTTTCTTTGAAAACAGGAATTCAATTTTTTAAAAATCTCATTCTGAGAAAAAATTGACACACACATATTAACAAAAAATAAGTAAAAGAGGGGAAAAAAACAAAAGAAGAAAAGAAAACCCTAGATGCTGGACATTTGTATCACCTCTGTGAGTGAACATAATAATGCCTCTGTCACAGATTCCCTGCCAACACCTTTTCCTTTATGCTGGGCGTACCAAGCTGCTTACCATATGTGTGTTATTTAGCCATTTCAGTTGCCCAGGACTGAACTGAATGGCACCCACACACACACAAATGTCCACACATTTTGTAACTTGAAAAATTAAATAATAGTTATTACTATTCCGGATGAAAGACAAATGTTCTTACCTTTTCTTTTTACTTAATATTCTATCAACCTAGCAAAGCAGCCTGTTTTCAATGTTCTGCCTTAAACTATTGCAATCTTCGGTGATGTTTTAAGTTAATATTGCTATTTGCATTGTTACTTGCATTATTACAATATATTAAGCTAAATAATTAGCAGAGTGATCTAAGCTCAGTTTCCTAAGTAATGAAATTTACATTATTTTAATGGTATATGATCCAGGCTACACCCTTCTTTAGAATAGAAAGACTATCTTATCAAAGTAGGCCTTCAATACATGTTTACTAAACAGAATTCTAAACCTTCAATAAACTCAGAATAAGGGAATATAAAAAGGGAATAATAATAAAGCAATAGAAAACATGGTTCTTTCAAAGGTTATTAATTTTTTCTGCAGAGAAATCAGAAAGTTTCAAACCTATTTGCTAAAATTTTATCTTGAATACATTAAAATAGAAAATTTTCTTGAAAAGAACCACAGAATGCATATAGAATTCATACAGAACATTTGTCTTTCATCCTGAATAGTAACAATTATTATTTAATTTTTCAAGTTGCAAAATGTGTGTATGCATTTGGCCCATTCCCAAAGACAAAAGCTGCTATTATTAATCCTTGTGTGGCAGAGTGGAAAGAAAACTGTGCAAACAAGGGAAGATCACTCTCTAATTTTGGTTGTTTTTTTGCAAAATCTAAGGTTTCTACCAATCTCTAGTTTAATTCCTAGTAGTAGGAATCTCACCACATTTTTTAATCTGTTGCAAAACTCAAATTTTAAGAATATTCTTGGCTTTTTTTTTTAATTTTGTGTTCATCAGTTCAGTTCTTGTTGATGTCTTAGGGAACACTAGGTTCACTCTCTGTCCCGGAGCCTTTTAAAACTACAGGCTTGCCGGTATGTTCTTTTCTCCCCATTCTTCTCTTCTCTAAGCTAGGTAGAAACACATTATTAAAGTGTAACATCTATTTTGGTGACAACACATGGATAACATCCAGCAAAATATTAAATTGTAGACATTAGAGTTTTTATTGGGGTTATTATGTTTAGGCTGGGGGGGGGGCGGAGGGAGACTATTTACATTTTCGCAAACACGTCATTTTCCTTAAACACATATTTAGTCCATGAAACCTACAGAATAATTACTCAAAAATATACAACTGACCAATTGTTCTGTTTGTGTATTTTCTTTATACTTTTCAAAGGCTTTAGATAAACTTCAAAGTTTCCTATATTTCACTGGTGGATTGGTGACCTGACTTTAGTTCACTGCTTCCGCTGCTCCCATCTCATCAGTTTTTTTGTTTTGTTTTGTTTTTAATTTTTTTAAGTTGTCAATGGGCCTTTATTTTATTTATTTGTATGTGGTGTTGAGAATTGAACCCAGTGCCTCACACATGCTAGCAAGAACTCTACCACTGAGCCACAATCCCAGCCTTATCTCATTGTTTTTGATCAAGCACAGAATCATCTCTGACTTTTTGTCTCAAAGTTGCTGTTTCCTACTTCCATTCACAAGTTTAAGCTGCTGATTTATTACCAGGTTAATTTTTTTTTTTTTTTTCATTGCTGAAACTACAACCCAAGCATTGCCCATTAGAAAGTCTTCTCTGGTTTCCATAATGCCTCCATGTGAGATTAGGGTCTCTCTTTACATTCTCATATTACCTAGTGCAAATGTCAGACATTCCATTTACAAATGTTACTTTCGGTAGATTCTTCTCTCCTAGATTTTGAACTACTTGAGAATAATAATTCTGTCTTGCTCATCTCTATATCCCTCATGCTCAGCACAATGCCTGGCATACAGCAAGCTGTTAATAATAATCCATGATAAATAAACACTTGAACAAGTGTATATTAGAAAGGGCAAATTGCTAGTTCGTGATAGATTTTTATTAATCTGAATAGAAAATATTGATTTGTACAGGATCTGTGATAAGGGCATTGAAACAATAAAAATAGGCACCTATTTATATTGCCAGATAATTTGACACTTAACTTGAGGAAACACTGTGACACATGGCGGATGTTTATCACAATCGTGTACAATGTTCCAGTTTCAAAGAGCATCACAAGTGAGGCAACTTGAAAGTGGGAGGAAAGCCACACATCCTTGAAGCCCCCTCCTGGGCTCTGTTGTTGGAAGGGGGTGGAAAATGAGGAGAAACTGTATAGAGGGCTGGGCACACTTGCCAGAGTAGCTGTGCTCAGCCACTCTTTAGTCCTGCCAAAGTGGAGGTGGTGCAGGGAGCACTGGTTGCAAAACAGCAGATGAGGTTGGTTTGGTTCCCATGGAAACCAAATCTCCCATTGAGAAGTAAACAGATTTGGTACTTTTGTAATCAGAACCCATGAAAAACTGGAAAACAATCCATTTTTATTGTCTTTGTGTTCTTAAGAGAATTATTCTAAGACAGATTCACTAGAATATACTTCCAATTCTACCACAGACTTTATCAAGTTATGCTGTGGACACAAGAGATTTAAAAAGTTTCTCAGTCGGCACCATGATTTAGAACTCTAAAGAAAGTTTGGAAAAAGTAACTGTGTCCTATCATTTGTTGGGAATGATGTATTAATCTCCCCCTAGAGTCAGAAACATCACTGTATCACAAGACTTTTGCAATGAAAATAATTGAAATTAAATGAACAGGTCCCAGTTATAACCTTAGGTCACATCATTTCAGTGAACCTTTCAAATTTGTATTACACTTCCAGGAAACTGGAAAAGATGGTGTATCATCTTAATATATTGACTAGGAAGTCTTTAAGAACTGTAATGAAAATGTTCAATCTTGCCTCTTGAAATCCTCCTTCTGAGCATTAAGGTCACATCTCTACAAGTGAAATATCTACTAATTAGAGTTAAAGGATTTTATTGGTGGAAACATCAGATACATAGCAACAAATACCCAATATCCAGAAATTTCTAACGGTGCACGGCTATCACAGGAATTTTACCATTTCTAATGTATAGAAGTTCCCTGACTTCACCTATACATTTTGGATTTTGGAAAAATGAAACTTTGCTTCAATGATAATATATTTGTGAGGATGAAGAACTGAATTCTGAAGTAAAAAATGTCAGTTCCATTAGGTAGACACTAAAATCCAAGTGAATGAAATATCTAGATATTTCAAAATCATGGAATATTTGGCATATTCTAGAGAAATAACTGAGATAATTGTCTACTCATTATAATATACATCTTTTAGTATCATCCAACTCAAAAGCAAAATAATAATACAGCTTCCATGTATATTAATTCACCCCTTATAATACATTGATATGTGAGCTCCCAAAGTTTACCGCCTAAAACAGCATATTTTTCTAATTTATCTCAGCACTCTTGCCAACCTTATATAAGATTTTTTTTGACATCATTCTAGAAATCAGCATCCATGTGTTTCCAATAGCTTATAAACACCAAGAACTCCTGTGTTGTCTATTTATTCAATGTTTAAAGAGATGTATTCCAATAAACAGTGCTGTTGTTATGACTGATGGTCATAACACACTATAGAAAACTTTCTAATATTTTTGTTAGAAATATCAATAACATTTTTCATCATGTTCCAATATAACATAAAGTTTCAAAGTCATTGCAAATATCTTAGTAAACTTAGAGAAAAAAAAAAGATTGAAAAGTAACTGTCTCAGGGCTAAGCACTTTTCATGGGTACATGCTGTTCTGGAACAGAGTATTTCAAATATGGTCTATGAAACCTGAGGTAAGGACAAAACCTCAGCTGCAGCAGCTTTTGACCTTGATCATTGCTAGGACTGAAGGGACCCGGCATAGGAGGGATTTCTTCAGCCTAATTGCCCAAGTTCTTTACAATTACTTTTCTAATATATTGCCCAGCTCCAGTGGCTTGCAACCTGGAATGGCCTCAGTCTGTTGCATGTTGCAATGTCCTCTTTTACCTCACTCCTTCCCTTTCTTCACTTTGCACATTCTATCCACTTCAGAAAACACTTTTCTGATTGAAAAGGGGCATGAGGAAATGAACACATGAATGCCAGTATCATAAAACCACAGTATAACAAGATATCTAATACATCTAATTCAATGACCTTTCCCATTGAAGAATGTCCCCTACAATAGTATCAAATAATAGTTTCCCAGCCTGTATTGGAGCACAACCTATGACGGGGAATTTACTCCTTCCTCAGCAAGTCAATTTTATCTTTGTCCAGTAAGGACTTTTAGAAAGGTCTTTCTTCTTATAACCTCAACCTATTAGTTCAACATTTGCTTTCTGAACAAACACAAATCAAGCCCACTTCTACCCTTAGTCCCCTTTTACATATTAGAGTACCAAATAGCTCACCTATGACACACCTTTGATACTTGTTTCACCTGTGATATATTGCTTATTCAATGTATGCTTTCTACATTTGATAGAGAAAGCAGTTTAGAATTTGGATTCTAGAATAAGAAAGTGGTTTCCCAAGTGTCTGCAAATGTGATTGTCATGAATCTGAGTCGGATTCAACTAAACATCCTTCCTGAGTCAAACAATTTGGGGAATTTCTTGCTGTTTAATCACTTCACAATTATTATCCACTATTACTTATCCTATTGATCAAAGTCCAGCAAGTAAGCAAAAAAAGTCACCAATTGTTCTAAGAGAAATAATTGAATAAAAAGAATTGTTAATATGCATGAAGCTCATAAAGACATAAGGCCAAATTGGAGCACTCTGTCATCATGGAAGCAATAATTACAGGAAGCAGCTCCCTTTCACGAACATGGGGGGAGAAAAAAAGACAGGAGAGGGTGGGATTGTTAAGACTTAGAAGCTTCAAGAAGTCTTTGAACTGAAACTAATTCTTAGCTCGGGAAAGGTCCTTAAGGGGTTGAAATTCAGACTCTAAGGAGGGAGACACCCTGAATTGAGTAGTTCAGAGAGGCTGGTTCTATAAGTATTAGGAAAATTGAAAGCCAGATTCATTTGCTGATATTGTAACAAACCAGTACTGCAGGGTCAAATTGGAGAGATACTCAGTAACTCAAAGCCAATAGGAGCAAAGAGGAAATAACAAGTCCCCCTTTCTTTTCCTAGTCTTTCAGCTTTCCTTTAGAATTCCAACTCACAGTCTTAACAGGGAACCCACTGCCAAACCAGAAATGTGGTTTGCAGAGTCCCAGCCCAAAATTTATGAAGAAGCACATGGGGATGGGTGTTGAAACTGAGAGACAATAGCTTAACAACTGGCACAAGTACTTTGCTGTGTTTTTAATTATTTGTGTGAATAACTGTCTTTTTAGGCTAAAAATTCCTCCTTGAGGGAAGGAAATAAATTTGAATCCATCCCAGTATCTGGCATACTACTTGATATATAGTTCCTATTAAATAAATATATGGTTAATATATAACAGCTTATGTTTGTTCATACTAAATATTATTCTATTACATGCACCAATTGTTCTAGTTTGCAGAAATTTAATTTTTTTTTCTTTTCAAATTAAAGTTGGGTCTTGGTTATCATTCCATTTCTGGGTCATCTGTAAATTTGCTGTGCATGACCAATTATTATAAATAATTGACATGAAATATGTTATTAACAGTCTTTCTCTAACTTTAGAGGCATAAAGATCATCTGAAGATCTAGTTCAGTGTAGAACCCTGAGCCCTACCCTAGCAATTCGGATTCAGGAGGTCTTGAATGAGATCAGAAAACTTGTGTGTATGGTTTTTTTTATTTATATATGACAGCAGAATGTATTACAATTCATATTACACATATAGAGCACAAATTTTTTATATCTCTGGTTGTATACAAAGTATATTCATACCAATTTTTGTCTTCACACATATACTTTAGATAATGATGTCCATCACATTCCACCATCAGTGCTTCCCTTGCATGCACAAGGCCCTGGGTTCAATCCCTAGCACACACACACAAAAAAATTGTGTTTTTAACAAGCTCATAGGTATGCTGTCTGTGGGCCACATTGTTAGTTACATTGCTTTAAAACATTTGTTGGGCATGTAGTACATATAAATCACCCTGTTGGTAATTGCAAGAAATTAAGCAATGATTATGTTATTAATGTGGTATCTTTCTTCAAGCAATTTTTAAATTTAATAACTTAGTAAAAACAGATAGAAGTATTAAATAAGGTCCAAAAGTGTAAATAAAGTTCTCTGGGGCAGGGAAAATAATCAGAAATAATAATTTTTGTTCATTTAAAATACTGCAGCTGACTTTGGGAAGTTGATTAGAAATCGTAGTCTGCTTATTTTTATTGCTCTTAATGGATGGATAATGTGATTAATGTATCTCAATACTTACTAGCATTATTCACCTTCATATATTTCATTATTGGCTTTAATTCACAAATAAAATATTAAGTATCTGGTATATAGAAGACAATCAATTGAGAACTTTGAAATTTATGAAAGAGACAAACCCATGTGCAAAGACTTTTAATATCAGAAAGAGTTAAATGCAGTTTCCTCAACCCTGGTTGCACAGTAGAATTCCCTGGAGAGCTTTGATAAAATACTGATGTCCAACTTACTCCCCGAAATGCGGATGATATTAAACCTGGTCAGCATCAGATTTTTCAAGCACTACCTACATGAATACTTCTAATGTGCCTTCAGGATTGAAAAGTCCTGTTTTGATGTATGTTCTCATAGCAATTAAACAAAACTCTAGGGCAATATGAAAAGGAAAGCCTTCAAGAAAGAGCTAGCATTTAATATTAATAGAGAATACTCATTAGAAACTTAATGTGTATCAGACACTTTACATGAATTAATTCATTTAATTATTATAACTTTGAAATAAATGTTACGATCCTTTCTTACAACTGAACAAACTGAGTCACAGGAAAATAAAGTAAGGTAATCAAAACTAGGTAGGTGGCAGAGCCCAAACCAGAATTCAGGAAATCTAAAATTAAGGCTTGTTCTCTCAAGAACTCTATAGTATTATTATTAATAATTGGGACTTAGGAAGCAGATTAATATAAATTATAGGCAAGAACAGTATGCAATAGTTTACAGTCAAAGGCTTGGGATTCAAGAATTTGTGTATTCAAATCCTGGATCTATTGCTATTAACCAAGTTACCTAACTTCTTTGCACCTCAGTTTCTTCAAGTACACAATTACAATACAAAGAGCAGTTATTCTCTGAGTCATTGTAGGATAAAATGAATTGATACATTATCATTTTCAATAGTAGTTGCTTTTAGAAAAGATATTTTAACAAGTAAAGTTGAAATATCCTGTTGTGAAACAGGATTCTAATATACTAGATTATGGATTGAACAGTCCCTATACAGTTAACACTGCCACAATTTTATGTTTAAATCTATTGTTGTAATAATTCATAATGCTTATTTTACTCTTAAATATGTCGTGGTTCAGAAAATACACAGAAGATTTGCCTTAGCTATATTATCTCAGATTGTAATGTCCCTGGTAAAGAGTTCACAGGGAAAATCACTGATTGAGTTAGGAAGTACCCTAATGAAAAAAAAAAAAAAGATTTATACTTCTGAAAAATAACTCAGAGAGGGGTATTAAATGGATTCCAACTTGTAAAATTTTATAATTTCCAAATTCAAAGCAGTGTAGACACATGTCTTGAAAGATATATAAAGTCATTTGGGGACATAAATCAAGGGGAGAAGGGTTGAGAATGGGATGTATCTAGTGAGACTCATCTTTAATCTTTGAAATCAGGGATCAAGCCAGGAACTGTTTGATTATTAAGGCCATGTGTGGCCTAAAACACACACACACACACAAACAGACTTCAATAAATTCAGCCAAATCGCCAGTGGTGTGTGGGTTTGGAATTTTCTCACTACAGGAAACAATAGTAATGCGGGATAGAATAGAAAACCCAGTGTTGTCTGAGTCTTTATGATCCATGACCTGGGAATACAGACTAGGTGAGCAAGTTCCTCTGAATGATAATAGAAGGAAGTGTGGAAAGAAAGGAGAGTGGTGGTTGCTGTCAGGTCTCATAAAAACTGCCATTCATCCGAAAGAGCGTGGGCGTGAAGCTTCAGGGAGAGTAGTTGGGCTGTGCTGTTTTCCTTACCTTGGTGATTTTCGCATGGATAAGATTCTCATTCCAAGATCCCTTTAAAAGAACCTACCACCTCTCACACAGCATTCCTCAAACATGGCAAAGAATTGTGACTGGGAAGTGAACCTATGCTTGGAAACCGAAGTCAAAATCTCTGCATTCCTTGCAAGTACCCTTAGTTCCTTTAATTATACTTGGGCCTTGTAAACAGGAAAGTGTTTCACAGATGTAAAGAATTCAAGAGGTGAGCCAAGGAAATAAAGTAAATATATGGTTTCGCCAAACCAAACTAGATTAAAGCAACGTGATTTACTAAGGGAGAGAAATATTTTGGATAAATAGTAGCAAAGATGAAATTGTATGCAAAATGCTACTTATTTGGGAAAAGTTTGCAACTGAAGGAGAGATTGTCAATTTTGATAAATTTATAACAAAGACATAGCAAATAAAATGGGGGAAAGATTTCTTTTTTAATTAGGATATTAAGGAAACAAAATCTCTTTTATCTCTCATCACATTTTCAAACTTTTAAAGACCAAAGGTTATCCTAGAACCTATCACTTTTATGGTAAAGACTGAAAATGATATTTTCATAATTCTCTCAAATATATTTCTACTATTCAGTATCTCATTTTTTTTTTAACTAACTCCTATTTGTCTAAGTTCTGAGTCTTTCCAGATTCCTCAGTATTACATAGCTCTTAGCCAGATTACCATCTCTGTTACTTTAGGAGGTCTCTAATGCCAAAATGAATCTCATGTAATTTGGTAGTGAATCAGACCAACAATTTAAGAAATAGTTTTCAGAGAAGTCCTAATTGTGTTTTAAAACACTTGCAAAGTACTTTTACCCTCAGTATCTAGAAGGCACAGTGAACTTGATTGAGGCCCTTGAACATGCAGTATTTCAATCAAAGGTATTCCACAAGAACTAAGAATTTGTTCTGTTCATTAGCAATCAATATGCAGTTTATCACTTGCTTCATTAGCACAGTTAATAGGAACACAACATGCCTGTCATCTAATGTGCTTTCCCAGCATTCCTCTCACCTCTTTCTCCCTGGCAGGAAGTCACTGTGGTGACATCTGTTTCTTGTAGAGCTATCAAGAACGATAAGCAGCTTCTTGTGTTGCTTAAGTCATGGATTTTTCCCCTCTTTTCTCCAACAGCTAATGTGCTCTTTTTCTGCCATATGGAAAAGATAAATACCAGAGCCCAAAATATCAGAGTAAAACAGAAATGAGAATAAGACTCTTTGAACACAGTCATGAGGGAAGTGCTTATGAAGTATTTTCAAAGGTGTTGGAGTTTTCATGTTTTTGTTATTAAACTAGTGACTGCATCAAAAATGTTAACTGGCAAAATTTTTCCTTTGTATGATCCTATTCAAAAACCCAAATGGGCACAAAGAGTTCACACCATACCTCAGTTCTGGTTTCTTATTGCTGCATAACAAAACACCCCAAAAACTGTATGGATTAAAATAGCAATTGTTAACCTAAAGAGTGCATGGCTTGACTGAACTCAATTAGTTAGTCTTGTTGGAGTGTCTCTACATGGCTGTGAAGTATCACCTGCTGGTGCTCTCATTTGAAGGCTTTACTAGTTTACCAGGAAAGCCCACTCATATGGGTGCAGTTGGAGGAAGCTGTTGGGTGGAATATGGCTATGGTGATAAATATACACTTTAGCACTTAAACCAGTCTTTCCGTGCTGCTTAGCTTTGCATGTCATGGTAGCTTGGGATTAAGAGAGAGTGTCAAAAGAGTAAGTGTTCCATGACACCCAGGCAAGAAATGACAAAATTTCTTATGATTCAGATTCAGAAGTCTTACAACATCATTCTGGTCATATTCTGCTATTCAAAAAGTGAGTCACAGTGTAAACCCAAATTCAAAAAGTAGGTTCACATAAAGGCCTGAATACAGTGAAGTTTGTCATACTGAGGGGAAGTGGTTCATTTTGAAGATGAGGCACTAGATATCAAACTGAAAGCTCATATGGAAAACCAGTGAGAAACTCTAAATGAAGAACACGCAAAGAATTTACAGGTTTAGATACCAATTTGATACAGAACTTCTAATTTCATTTTGTGTCTAAAATTACATAATATTCAATTGCCTTGGATTTTAACTTCTCAACCATGTGATAATATAAATATGCTTAGTGACACAAGGTCTCAGACTACATATGACTGCAATATTTGTATTTACAGTATATTTTTTCTTTGTCTTTAAATATCAGTCCTTTCAAACAAAATGGTCAGCATATATTGAACACTTTCAATGTTGAAGAAATCATCATTGCTATGGTTTGAATTTTCAGTATCTTCCAGTCTATATGCAAAATGGTTGGTCACAAGCCTACAATGGTATTGGGAGGCAATGGAACCTTTAGTTGATAGGGCCTAGTTGCAGGAAGTTAGTTCATTGGGGGTGTGTCCTTGAAGGGTATATTGGATCCAGGCTCTTCCCTGCCCTCCCCTTTCTCCCTACCCCCTTTTCCCCCCTCCTCCTTTCCTCCTCCTCCTCCTCCTCCTCCTCCTCCTCCTCCTCCTCCTCCTCCTCCTCCTCCTTCTTCTTCTCTCCTTTCTTCTCCCTCTCTCTCTCTCAGTCTATTTCCCTCAGTCCCCCCACCCTCTCCTTCCTGGCTTCCAAGAAATGAATAGATTTATTCCTCCACATATTCCTGCCAGGATGTTCTGCCTCACCACAGGCCCCCAAACAACAGAGTCATCTCACCACAGACTGAAACCATAAGCCAAAATAAAACTTTACTCCTTTAAGTTTTCTCAGGTATTTTGTCACAGTGAGGGATAGCTGACTAACACAGTCATGATTTTTGTATATTAACTCAATCCCATAAAAAAATCCATAAAGTAGTATCATTGCCTGAATTTTAAAGATAAAAATATAGAATCTAAGAGATTGAAGATTTTCCCATAATTGCACAACTATTTGTAGGATTTGAGATTTGGATGAGTGACTCTGAGGAAGGCCTAAGGAAGCAGGCTGTTTCTCTAGATTAAATGCTATCAGAAAGCAGGAAAATTCTCTGATGCAGTATCTCAAGAAACCTTATCTGTAAGAAAGGCAAACTATAGAAAAACATAAAGCTGTAACTAGTAAAGAAATTGAAGTCACATTCACTAGGAGATGCAGATGATGGTATCTAGTAGTTTTCAGAGTGACTTAGGTTTGCCCCCACTAAGACAAAAACATAAACTGGTTCTCTTATTTTCTTTTATCAAGATCTCAGAGTGATCTTATCTGATATCAATATTCTCTGAGATTGTTCATGTTAACAATAGAACAACATGACCCACCTGTGAATGTTAGATGTGGATGTCAGGTGCTATTTTTTAGAAATATTTATTAGTCATGTGACTTTTTAGAGTGAATTCAATGAGTCCTATTTATTTTTACACATCATTATCTTCCTTTAATACTTAAGTTTCTGAGCCAAAGCAAAATATCTAAACAATGATACTGTTCATTGTTTCATAATTCATACTATTTTAGTGGTATTTATTAATAAAATATTTTACTAAAGGACATTTAATTGTTAACTTTCTATGTCATAGGTATTCTGGTTTTAAATGTGTTATTAAATTTTGGAGAAAACTTTACAAAAAGAACAAATTTATAATGTTCAAAGGAAAAATATTTGACATAGTGATGGTAATGACCTTATTGTATTAATCAGGCAAAGGTTTTACTATTTATGTTGAATTGCTACTTTTACATTAGTTGCTGTTGGTATCTTTTGCTATGATATTTACGTTATAAGAAAAAGACCACAGATTTTGAAACCAAATATATGAAGAGGTTGATAAGACACAAAATGCATAGGAATTCCATTCCATATTAGTTGTTAGTAAAATACTACGTTCAAGTAAATGTTTGTGTTTCATTTACTAAGCATTTAGACTTATGAAGCTTAATGTCACTAAGATACATGGAGGAGTGCAGAAGTCAGATTGAATAGTATTCAACAGTTAGTAGAATTTAGTATTAAGGCTAAATGAAGATTCCAAGGTCATTTGGTGAAACAAACAAGAAAAAGTACCTCTTCCTAATTGTTTGTTCCTATATTCCCCAAAATGAAAAGGTCTCTATTTTCTGACTATGTATTCCTTCTTATCATTCAAGACTCATTTCAGTTTTCATTACCTTTGCTTGAGATAAAGGTTGTAATATGTGGCCTCTAAAATGCTGTCTTTAGTTTTATATCTCTTTCTCCCCTGTAATAGTTTTTCATCAATGTGACTCAAATATTTGACAAGAACAGCCAGGAAGATGAAATATTTATTTTTGGCTCACAGTTTCAGAGATTCAGTCCATAGTCAGCTGACTCCATTGCTCTGGGCCTGAGGTAAGGGAGAACAGCATGACAGAACAAGGACAGAAGAACTTGGTGAAAGTGGTCAGCTCCTGGCATCCAGGAAGCAGAGAGAAACAGAGAGTCCTAGGAGCCAGAGACTAGATATAATCCCCAAAGGTACACCCACGGATTACTTCCCTTGCCATGCCCCATCTGCCTGTAGTCACCACCCAGGAGGCCATTTAAAATTTTAATCCATCAAAGGAATGAATTCACTGATAAAATTACACCTCTCTCTACTACCTAAAAGCCCTACTTGTGAACCTTTTTGCATTTTAAAACATTAGCATTTTGGAGGACATTGAACATTCAAACCATAACATCTCCTACTAGACTATGGACTTTTCAAGAATAGTAACTCATCTCCTTTTTTCAGTGTGTATTTATGCCTGGCATCTAATGGGTGGTCAAAAAAAAAAAAAAAAAAAGACTGGTGAATGAAAAAATAGTTATTAGTTTTTAATTAGCTTTTATTCTGAGTTCAAGGGTAAACAGGCTTGAGAATTTTCTTTCTCATAATTAATATATTTATCATATTATGGTGAATAAAGTTTCATCCTGAATCTAGGCTAGCATACAAAAAATAATTCGTTTACTTTAAAAAAAAAAGAGTGATTTTCTAAATTATGCAAGATCTGACTTATTAATCACTGTTTTTAAAGTTAAATTATTTTTGCTGTACCCAGAAGACAAGATGTTTTCTAAAGACTGTTTTGTTATTTTGGTTTTGGAATTTGTTTTAGAAAATATAAAACAGGTGTGGATCATATGTATCCATTTAAAGAAACTTAGAATTGAATTTTTGAGTTTATGTTTTAGAAAACATATGCAAACTTAGCTTAATTTCCAATGCAAATAAAGCAAATATTGATATTTATAAATACCACATGAGAAGTCTCTAAATTAATATCAGGACTCAAAAAAAAAATGAACTCCAATGCCTACATTACTAAGAGAATAACAAATAAAGCAAATTTCTTAATTTCCAGATATTTATTACCATATATAACTCATCAAATAATGTTGCTATAGAGAATTATTCAGGACAAATTCATAGTATTCCTTTTGAGTTCAAGCTTGCAAATGAATAGTTTGATTCCACAAATTAGTATATGAAAATTATGGAATTTACTGCTTATTAACATTTCCCTTTGTTTTCCCAGTAGGAAAACAAACAAACAACAAACTAGAAAAGCAACAACAATAAAAAATTACTGCCAACAATTCAAGTTGCATCAATCAATAATAATTCTATCATTTATAACACTAACTAGACTATCTATTGCATCTCTTACAGTTTTATTTTAGGGTATATGTAAACAAGATCTCTTTGGATTCCTATGTACTTTGGGAGAAATATAAAAGAAGATATGAAAGGGAGAGTCATTTTTCTTTATTAAAAGAAAACTTAGAGATATTTTATTCATGCTTCCTGATAAATGTGCTGCAATCATTTCATCATTATTTAATTTATTAAGTAAATTATAATCAATTTAATGATACATAATGTAATTTATAACTCAATTTTGAGGACAGAAGAGATACTTCACTAATTTTATGAGACATTTAAAATTAATAACAGTTTATTAATTTAAAATTATTAACAAAATTAACAATTGCATAATTTATACTAAGATACAATTTAAAGTTGGTAAAATGAGCCATAAGAAATTTAAAAATATGACTTATTGGGCAGAAGATAGCTCATCAGAGGTAGCTCATTTGCCCACCATGTGCAAGGCTCTGGATCCTATCTACAGCGATATAAATAAATTAAATGTGTTCTGAAAGAATAAATGAATAAAATAAAACCCCTATTTATATCTGCATGGAGTCATATTTCTGAGATGAAGACAAGCAAATTCCCTATGGTTGTTATAGTATTTATTCTTGGCTTTGCCCACATAGCTCTTTAAAGACCTGATTAGAAAATAGGTACTATAGTAAATATATTTTTATACTATAAATATATAGAAGGTCCATGGTAAAATGTCAAGAAATATTTTATGCCATTATAAAAGTAAAATGTTTCACTGCTAATCTAATAATCTCTTATGAGCTCTCTAAATTCCCTAAGTTAAAGTAACGCTGGAATCCTGAGAGTTGGAAATAATTTTTCTTATATTAAACACCACCAAATTTTCAAAAATTCTTATTGCTAAGCATATGAACATTTGAAGATTTTATTGTATGCATAAGAAATACTCTACAAGATATCAGGTAGTAATTCATAATTTAAACTATTATGATTATTTACCAGGTACTTATTAAATTAGCATTGTGATTGAACTTATGATGTTGATAATTATATTAGAATGGCTACAACTAATGTCTAAATGTGAAATATTAACAAAATTGTATTAAATGTTTTCTATATGCCAGGTGGACATTTCATGACAACAATTTAGATTCAAAGAATTTAAGTAACTTGCATAGGTTACAAAATTAGTATGTGGCAAAGTCAGGATTCAAATACAGACTGACTGGGTTTTGTACACACATGCTAAATTTCTCCTACTCTCCCTACTATTCAGCCTCTGGTAGTTTATTGTTTTATAGATAAACAGACTGAGGTCCATTGGATTAAAATATATTGTATCAATGTATTTTTTCTCATTATAATAGATTTACACTTTTTTGTCCTAATCATTCTCTTATAAGACCTATGTATTTCTCCAAAATCCATCTATATGCTTTACCTCTGGGTCAGCCTCATGCAAGATTCCAAGTCTATCAGGACTTTGGCTTTGCCAAAAGTGAAAGACCCTTGAACTTGGCTGACTAGATAGGACAGGAAAATTGCATTTTTAGATCAATAAAGAAATCTAAAAAACAGACAGATGTACAGTAAGGTTAGAGAGAAACCTTGCAAACATTTAAGAGTGAGGAAAGATAATCTGCACAACTGAGAATCCTTGATAAATGAAGAATTTACATGGTTTTGTATATTTGGAGAGTGATATGCTGACTACCTTCTAGTTGTCTCTCTGTTATGACTAAATGTGTTTGTGTTGCCATGAACATGCAACTCATATTGAAATCTTCATTCACATGAAATGGTATCCAGAGATGGGGTCTTTGAGAAATTAGTAGGTAAAGAGGATAAAGCCCTTGTGATTAAAATAGTGGCTGTAAAGAAGGAAATAAGATAGCTTGCCTCATCTCTCTTGTCCCTAGGCCATTAAAAGACACAATGAGAAGCTGGTTGTCTAAAGCCTAGGAAATGGGCTCTCACCAGACACCAGATTTGCTGATCTCTTATCTTGGACTTTTTAGCTCCCAGAATTGTGAGAAATAAATTGTTGTTCATGACATCCCACTACGGCATTTTGGTTATAGAAGCCCAAACTAGCTAAGGCACTATAAATCCATGTATACTATATTGTGAGATGTTGACCAATATGGATTGTGCCAATGGGCTGTTTTCTGTGGTCAACATCTACAAAAAATAAAATAATACCCATAAACGAATTCAACCAAAGACCTGAGACATATCCTCAATGAAAGCCATAAAACATTGATGAAAGATGTTGATATGGGTATTTTAAAAAATACAAAGACATTCTGTATTCATGGATTGGCAGAATCAACATTGCTAAAATGTCCACACTGCCTCAAGCAATCAACAGATTCAATGCAATTTCTATCAAAATAATGACAGAAATCTTCAAAGATCTAGGTAAAGCAATCCTAGAAACAAACAAACCTAATAGTCAAAACCATCTCAAGCACAAAGAACAAAGCACGAAGCATTACACTCCTTGACTTCAAAATATACTGATGTCATAGTTTTGTAAACAGCTAGCAAAAAAAAAAAAAAAGATACACAAATCAATGGAACAGAAATAAACCCACATATCTTCAACAGAGGCACTAAGAACACATCTTGGAGAAAGCACAGTATTTTCAATAAATTGTGCTAGGAGCACTGCATACTTAACAAGCAAATGACTGAAACTAAACCCCTATTTCTCACTAATTATTAAATATATATATATATATATATATATATATATATATATATATATATATATATATATAAATGGAATAAGAATTAAATGTAAGATCTAAAGCTAGGAAACTACTAGAGGAAAACATGGAGGAAACATTTGAGAACATTGGAATGGGCAAGAACTTTTTGGTGCAAGAACCTCAAAGCATAGGAAACAAAAGCAAAAATAGACAAATTGGATTAAATAAACTAAAAATCTTCTGCAAAGCAAAGGAAATAATCAGCATGGTAAAGAAACAACCACAAAATTAGAGAAAATATTTGAAAATAATACATCTACCAATGGGTAAATATCCAGAATATATAAATAACTCAATAGCATAAAAAAACTAATTAAATAATGAACATCAGATCTAAATAGGCATTTCTCAAAAGAAGAAGAAGAATATTAAGGAAAGGCAAGTATAATATCAAACCACAATGAAGTAACCTCTCACCTCAGTAAGTAAGGCTATTAGCAAAAAGACAAAGGATAACAAGTGCACATAAGGACGTAGAAGAAAGGCAGTCAATGGACACTGTTGGTGGGAATATAGATTAGTTTTGCAGCCATTATGGGAAACAGTATTGAGGATCTTCAAAGAACTGTAAGTAGAACTAGCATATGATCTCAAATTCCCACTACTGGGTACATATATTTTTAAAAAATGAAATCAGTATGTCAAAGAGACATCTGCATTCCCGTGTTCATTATAGCACTATTTACAATAACCAAGAAATGGAAACTACCTAAATGTCTTTGAACTGATAAATGGGTAAAGAAAGTTTGGCATATATACAAAATGAAATACCATTCAGCCACGAAAAGATTAAAATCCTGCCATATGCAATAGCATGGATGGAACTGGAGATTATAATGTTAAGTGAAATAAGCAAGGTATGTAAAAATAAATACCATAAGATTTCACTCACACGTGCAATCTAAAACGCTGATCTCATAGATGATGAGGCAAAAAGGAAATTGCCAGAGACTGGGGAGAGCAAAAAGGAAATTGCCAGAGTTGGGGAGATTTGAGCAATGGGTACTAAATTATAAATAGCACTAAGAAGTTCTTATATACCTTTTCATAATAGTGTTACTATATACAATGATAACATGTTGTATAGTCTCAAATGCCAGAAGAAAGAATTTTGTATGTTCTTACCATGTAGTGTACTCATTAATACGTATAATTTTTTTAAAAGTTTTTTTTTTTCTTTCAGCTAAAAATAAATAAGAGCGCTCAGGTTGTAGCTCAGTGGTAGAGCACTTGCCTAGCACATGTGAGGCACTGGGTTCAATCCTAATCCTCAGCACCACATAAAAATAAATAAAATAAAGGTATTGTGTCCATCTACAACTAAAAATATTTTTAAATAAATAAATGTGAATGAAATAAAATTTCAAAAAAATGTAATTTAGCAGCAAGTGAAAACATGAAAAGCATATTGGAACTAAATAACATTAAGAAGAATTTTTCTGGACAATACAATATAGTGTCTGGCCTGAGGAAACCATAACCATCATTTGAAGATGAAAGTCAGGCAAATGCAACTATTTTATAATGATTGATGAAGGGATGATAAGGGATGACCAGAACTCACAAGAAATTAAGTCATACTATAGAGGGTGTTCTGTATCAAGACCTTTAGGAACTTGAAAATATTAGGGACTGATAGTATTTGATAATTTTCATTTAATAAAGCAGATTTACTTTAGTTTAAATCTGATCTTTGTATATTAATTTTTAAAATGAGAGGTTAAATTGAAAAAGAAAAAAATAGAATATCTTATATACTGTGCTTACTAGATACTTGCTGCTATTCTCTTCCAACATTAGGTCTGTCAAAGTTTAATTTACAGAGTACTATTCCTCACAATTCTGAGTTTAGACAAATGTATTTAGTCATGTTACTCCCACCCAAATTAGAGACTTTTCATCTCACCCAACAATTTCTTCCTGGCCATTTATAATCAATTCCCTCCCCCAAACCCTAGAGACAGACCCTGGAAACTGCTGATCTGATTTCTATTTCTTTGATATTGTGTTTTCCCAGAATTTCAAACAAATGATCATATGAAATATAACCTTTAGTTGAACTTCTTTCCTCTAGTATAATGGTTTTAAAGATTCATCCATATTGTTTCATGTATCAATAGCTTGCTCTTGGCTGCTGAGAATAGAATATTGTATTGATGTACCACAATATATTTATCCATGTACCTTTGATGTACTTTCAGTTATTTCCAGGTTTGGGTGATTGTGAGTAAAGCATCTATATAGGTCTTTGTGGTGACAAATGTTTTCATTTCTTTGAGACACATAGGAAATTAGCAAAAAGTTTTCCTCAAATATATTTGTGTTTATCTTCTGAACAAACTTCGGAAGAATTTTGTTTTCTCTACAGTACAGACAAGAAAAATGAGGCCTGGAGAGAAGAAGTGACTTATTTGGGACTGCATATTCAGTAAATTATAAAATCAGGAATTGAACCAACATTTTAGTTCATGCTTAGAAAACATGGTTTTATTTATCATCTGTTATATACCAGTCATCGCTTTAGGCAAAACTGACAAAATATCTGCCCTCAGTGATATTGCACAGAGTTTTTGGACCCAGTATAGAGTTAGGTGTCAAATTCCTTGGCTAAAACGATGTCATCTTAGAGAAATACACAGATTTAAAATCTGGCACTGAACTGTTAGTAGCCTGGCTGGGAGAGCATTTGGGAGTCAGACTGCCTGTTTCTAAGTCCAGGCTCTGCTGCTTGACAACAGCAGTTTATAAAATCTCAGGTTATAAAATGGTCAGGTTATAAAATCTCAATAGGTCATAGTTTCTTCATTTATAAAATAGGGATGGTGATATGTGTGTGTGTATGTGTGTGTGTGTGTGTGTGTGTGCGGGTGCACGCACTACTTAGGTTAACATGATGTGGCATTTAGAGCAGTGTCTGGCACATAATAAGAACACAATAAATGTTAGTTATTACCATTATCAGGGACATATTGTCAATTTTCATCCAAATCCCAAATTGGCCTCTTGTCTGAAATTCTTTCAGTTCAGTAGGATCTGTGTCTGTGGATGTGTTTATTTATTTTCTTCTTTTTTTCCAGCAGAGTTTGAGAAGACATGTCTTTATATTCAGGAGCCGAAATTTACCTGAATGCAATGTCGTTTGGATTTTTTTTATCTTTAGAATTTGAAGATTCAGCTTCATTATGTAGAATACTTAATATATACTTATACATAATACTATAGTCTTTAAAATGCTGTCAATATTTATCAGCTCTATGCCCATATAAAATTAATGTTTTCCCATTACATCATTCCATTTCTTTACTTCTAGTTCACAAAATAAGAAACTAAGGCATGAGGAATTAAAACATATCTATAGAAAACTCAATATCATAGACATTCAGAATTCAATATTGCTAAAATATTTGTCTCTTTTTTGTTTTCCAAACCACACTGACTTTACATTTATGTGTGTATATATACATTTTAAATAACTACCTCTGCATTTGACTAATTTTATCTTTAATCTTAGAATTTTGAACACTTAATGACTCTCAGGATACTACAAAAATAACTACACTGTATTTTCTTAGTCTTCCTCTAACTTGAAAGTGATTCATATAGCAATCACGAAAAGAGGGGGAAAAATTTAAAAAACCTCTAGGGCTGGGGGATGTGGCTCAAGCGGTAGCGCGCTCACCTGGCATGCGTGCAGCCGGGGTTTGATCCTCAGCACCACATACAAACAACGATGTTGTGTCTGCCGAAAACTAAAATATAAATATTAAAAAATTCTCTCTCTCTCTCTCTCTCTCATTTATTTAAAAAAAAAACCTCTAAATTCATTCAAAAAAGATAAAAATTAAAGAACAACGTCCACAAGTTATAAATTCTATATTCTCCTATCACTTTACCATATAATTCTAGAAATTTATTTGTTTATTTAAAACTACTTAGGATAGTTTATCCAGAATATTAATTCAGTGTAAGATAAACCCATTTTTCTCAAAGTACACACAGACACACAAACCCTAATATATTTCAAATAATTCAGTAAGCCACCTGTATGAAACCACCACAAATGTGAATTATGCATGTGAAATTGGTTCAAATTCCTTTCAGTGAATTTCCCATCTTTCGGATTCACCTTATGCTTGAGTCCATAGGATCCTGAAGAAAATCCATCTTGGAGTGAAATTTAGAAGAGCAGAGCACAGCAGGCAGAGCCCAGTGATGAAAGCTGTCAGTAGATGTACCATGGGATAAAATTGGCAGATTCTGCTAAGCTCTGGTCACAGGTGGATCATCATTTTGATGGCTCTATCTGAAATACTCCTAAGCATTTTTAGCATTTTTTCCCACTTTGTAGCAATCTGGTTCAACTGAGTCTGACAGATGGACATTCAATTTATAGAGATGTGGGAGTCCTTGCAACTAAAGACTAATATGAATGTGACTGCAAATCTTCTTGGGAACAGAGATATAATGTCAATAAGTTGTGATATAAGGACAACTGTTGCTGGGTTTCCTCTTCCTGCCTCCAGACATGCAGTGTTCAAACCAAAATATAGGCACAGCCCCTGTGGACAATCCCACTATGTCAGTTCAGCTTAAATATAGAAGGAAGAACCAACCAGATGAGTTGTGTAAATGCTGGGCTTACTTAATTGCATTTTAAATCATTTTCTGTAACAAACCCACTGTGACATAGCTCTGCAAGTTCAGTGTCACTGAGACATATTTGTGGCCCTGACTCTGTTCTCCAGGAATCAACTAAAAGGGTTTGGTGCTCATTAAAAAATAATTTAATGCTATCTCAGAAATATGTGCATTTTCTATTCAGAATTCAAGGAAACTGGGGATGTTCATTCATGATTATCATCAAATGCTGTAGTTTTTCTCCTTTCCCATTGCCCTTTCTCCCCATAAATTATATTTTCTCTTTATATATGTGGGAATGCAAGACGCAAAAAACTGATTAGAGAGATATAATGATATCTAGGGTAATGAATTACCTTTCACAAAAGTTCATTATTTTAACAAAATGTGGCTTTATTTTTCAGGTTGACAATCTATGTAAATAAAGTGTAAAAACTAGTTTTCTCCTGGTTTCTCTTATCACTTGCATATCTCTACATGAATCCTCAAGAGAAAAACAACTCTGTACTCAGCTTTTACTACAGGGCTGGCAGTTGGCAACCCTGCAATCATGTGCACAATGCTTGGAATAATTCTTTTCACATTTCCCAAGGGTTTGAGTTTCTTTCTAAATTCAAGTTTCCACTAAAAAGTCATCTTATCAGAGAACAGTTTTTTGTTTCACCCTCCTATCTCACTTTTGAGGCCTACCCTTTACTTTAATGGTCTTCAAAACACATCACTCTTGAGATTATATTAATTTGTGGATTTTGTGGGTCCCCTACTAAAAGATAAACTACACCAAAGAGGGTATTTTATCTCTTGTCCCGCATTCCTTGTTGTAAGCTTGTGCCTAAAACAGTGCATAGTGTGTCGTGCTTGCTCATTGGCAATTTGTTGAACTAATAAGATGAATTGGCTCCAGAGAAAACACGAAATCGGAAATCCTGCCAGAGTTACTTGTACATTAACTTTCTCCTGCGACTTCTTTTTCTTATCTCTTTTTATTTTCAATAAAAACAAGGAGAGTTTAATTCTTGCCTTTGCTTTAGATTTTCCCTTTAATAACTATACCTATATCTGAGGAAAGATAAATTAAAGACAGAAATGGATATGTATTTATTGCTGGATATTGCAATGAGGATTTTCTCATAATCCAAACTCCTTGGCCCTGGAATCCACCCTGAGAAATCTCTGTGCAGGTTCCATCTCTCTGATTATCAGTTCACATTTCTCCTAGTTTTTAGGCTTGGATGCTTTTGCAGAGTGGAATGGAGAGGGTGGGTGGTAAAAGAGAACTCCTTTTAAACTGTTTTTATCTAGATTACCTCCTTTTTCATGACTGCAGAAACCCTCATATTTTTCTGCACTTCTGGCTTCATTCTATCTAGTGTTTGGAGAGATTTCTTATATATTTAATGTAAATTTACATTCATGCTATACTTTCTGTACTTTTACTTTCTGACTCTATCCCTAGTTCTTTGACATTTTCTGCTTTGTAATTGTTGACTCCACATTAAAAATGGATCTACTTGGGAGTGCAAGTGTCAAATTCCTGCCTTAGACCTCATAGGAGAAACTAAATAACTTTTCTAGCCACTGACTACCTACTTCTTAACAAAACTGGGAACACCTGTGCATGCTTTATGAATATCCTAAAGTATGCTATAAGGCAAAAGTGAATGTTTTGGGGATTATATTTTTCTTTTCCTTTCCTGTCTTTCTTTTTTTCTTTTTAAATACTTTATCAACCTAGTTTTGTTCAGTCCTCAAATAACTCTGCCATTATCTCTTTTACCATTAAGTGAAATTTTTCTTTTTGCTGAACTATGTTTACCTAAATTTCATGTTATTAATTTAATGTGCTGCGGAAAAATTCACCTAATAGATCTTACTGCATTATCTACCTCTTTCTTATTAAGCCACAGACTTTATAAGCCTAGAACTCTTTTTCTTACTCAAGACATTAGTCAAATTCATGTCTTTTAGGTGAATTTAGATTATGCAGCTTAATCAATCAAAGATATATTCTCTTACATTGATAGTACTTAAATATAAAGTGAGGAGGGAGTAGAGAAGCATTAATTTTATTCTCTAACTCTTTCACAGGTGAATGCTCATGAAATCAAAGAGATCTCTAATCAAAGCAAAGAAATATTTTACTTCTGAAAGAAGCACAATTACATTTGAGTAACCAGAAGGCAACAAAACCTGCTCCAAAAATGCAAGTAAGATGGGAAGCTAACAAAAAGAAAGCCATGGTGAAAAGGAATCTGTGACCAGGAGTAGGCAAAATGGAAAAGAAATGATGTCAATGAATAAATAGAAATCACGTGGACTTGGCCTTTTCTGCATAGGAAACCCTGACCTTTCCTGCAGGTAGGATGCTAGGATCCCGCTAAATATCAATAAAAATGTTCATTGTTCATTCCATCTCTTTCCAACCTTGCTTCCAAAAAAAGAATTAGAGTGCTTCGTAATTTTATAAAAATAGAGAAAATCAGAATAATAAAAGGGGAGGGGAGGAAAAAACAAAAAACTAAACCAGGGGGTGAGGTCAGGGCATGATATTCATGTAATAGAGCTACTGAATTTGATCTAGATGGACCACAATGTGGCCTCTAAAAGCTCTGTAGAAACCAAAGAAAAGTGGGAAACACAATAAATTATGTGACTCAGTTGTCTACAATATAAATTCAGTATTTTCCTGGTATTTAGTATTGAGAAAAATAGTTCCCATAAATAGAACTTTATGTAAAGTCAGATGCAAAAGTCTCTCAAAAATAGACTTATTAGTAAATAAAAGACACTTTATGGGACCATGTCATATGCTAATGATATAATGAATCATTAAAAGAAAATCTATAAACAACCCAAATAATTGTCTTTCCTGGCTGACTGAACACAAGGAGTTGAATGTACTATATATTTTCTTCCCCATGAAGCCTTTGGTCATATTTGACAGTTCAACTACAAAGAACAGCCCTTTTAGATATTTCAGAAATGCATATATTGTATGCTGTTTGTTATTTCTCTCTCTCTCTCTCTCTCTCTCTCTCTCACACACACACACACACACACACACACATACACACATCTATCTATCTATCATATATATATATATATATATATATATATATATATATATATATATATATATATATATATATATATATATAGTTTGTTTGTTTGTTTTTTCATATGTGTAGTCCTGAGGATTGAACTCAGGGGTGTTCTAACACTAAGCTCCATTCCCAGACTCTTAAAAATTTTGAGACAGGGTTTTACTAAATTGCTGAAAATCGTCTTAAACTTGTGATCTTCTTGCCTCAGTCTCCTGAGTCACTGAAATTACAGCTGTGTACTGAGATACACCAGTATATTTTAACATACTGTTATATTTTGGGCAAGTTTAGCAGTCTTTTTTTTTTTAATGTCAAGTGTACTAATGCAAAGACATTTCTCAACAGTTTTGTATAGTAATTAACTTAAACTTGTGAAATAAATGGGATTTTTAAAAAGAGACATAATTAT